>NW_027526445.1:11916477-12516477 GCF_048455015.1 Haemaphysalis longicornis
ATGGGTCTCAGTGATGGTACAGGGGCACTTGTTTGTCATTACTGCGTGCTGAACATTGCACATGCGTTTGCATCGGACAGCGTGAAGATGTTACTAATATGGAAAACCCAGTAAGCAAGCTGAAGCATTACCCGACGTGTCATGCTGTGCAGGACCTATTAGTAACCTTGTCAGCACGGCAAAAACAGCGGGAAGATTTTTATGGTTTCTAACTTTGCCCTCAGGGAAGCTAGCCACCATCTTAATCTCTTTTACGCCACTGTGAACTTTGTTCTTGCGTTCGAATGAGCAGTTACGAAGTCGAGAAAAATTGTAAGAGTAGCACTCTCGGCACATTGGCACTCCACAATTGCACCATAAAAACAGCAAATTGCGCTGTGTGTTTTGATTCTCACTTGGTTGGTGTGTACACTTTTTCGACAATTACTTGGCGTCGAACAGCAAACTCAGTGAAAAGGTCAAGAAAATAATACGGCGCACGACGCAGTGGAGGACTTGTTGCAAAATCTGGGAATGCGGCGAATTGCACGAAAATTATTGAGTTGGTGAAATTTCGAGCTCGATACAGCTAGCCGCGTCTGTTTCTTAGCACAACCACGTTGCGAACTTTGTATGTGCGTTTACACCAGACATCTATTACGAAATAAAAAAAAGAAAATTCGGTAAAGCAAGGGGCACAAATAGGGGACCGCGACGCTTTGCAGGATGTATTTTGACTTAGCGAAGGTTGCTGAGTCGGCTAAATTATGGGAATATTGTTAATGTATGTCACCACCAATTCCAAAACTTGAAATTTCCACCGGTACATTTTCATTTCAAAAGGACATTTTAAAGCGCCGAATTTCAGGTTATTGATAATAATAAATACTAAAACTAATAAATTTGATGCTTGGGGCAAAAAGAGCAAACTTGGCAGTTATGGGAACATTCCAAACTATTGAATTGATTGCAGGAATTGCAAAATATTTGGCAGTGAGGTAGCCATCTGACAGTACTGTGCAAACAACTACGATCCTTGCCATTTGATGTATGGAAAAAAAAGGTATAGTAAATATATACGCAAGAAAACAAAAAAATAGCAGTTTTTGCCGCAGTCCTTGAAATAAACCATGATTACATCAAAAACTTACCATTCGTTTTTAAAATCACAGTTTTCTATTGCACAGTGTAGTAATAAAAACAAGGCGGTGAAGATTCATTAAAAATTATTTTAGATTACAAGTGCTCGCGAAAGAAGGACGTAAACAAACAAGTTTTGAAAAAAAAAATAATGCTTTTTGATTCAGTTTTTGACCAGATATTCTTTCTTTGAAGCCTTAAAATTCACCTTGTTCATAGCTGGGGCTCTCTTTAGCTGTCTCAAGATCAGTTTTAGCTTTTGTTGCAGACCACAGTTTTTGTAGAGATGTTTTGTCTCGCCCATTGATTCGCGCTATGCCTCCTCCTTTGAGAACTGCTGAAGGGCACAATATGCTGCGGTAGTGTGGTGACCAGGTTATATGTTCAGTTCCGTCAAACTATCCGCTGTACGAGCGTTGTCATCCTTGAAGCGTCACACGGCATAATATATACCAAACAGTAGTATGAAGAAGAAAGACCAGGACGCCAATCACGAGTTCTTTCAAGTTTAAAAGGAATTAACGTTTCGGCTTCCACATGAAAGCCTTGGTCACAATAAAATCTCGAATGAAAATAATCTCCTTAAGTACGTTTCCCAACGCTTCACAGACAACTTGCGTAGATTGATGGCAGATTTCCAGTTATCCTATCCAGGTATGTTTCGTCGTCTGCATGTGGAGGGATTCCAGTAGCAGGCGGGAGGTAGCGTTCCTTTCTTTATCGAGGACACGTGCAGCAGACCAATTGTTTGCGATGTGGCATCGCAGTGCTCGGCAAAGGCGCTTGTCGACACGTGGTTCTTGTTTACATCATTTGGATGTTGCTGCAGGAGCTTCGCAAAGTTTCGTGATTCGAAATATTGACGTAAAGGCAATCTGCACAAGGAATGGCGTAGAGAACTCCTGGATACTTCTCTGTCTGCAGTTTGTTCTTCACGTTCAGAAGCTCATGCTATACTTTGAGAGACGGCACATGCGCAGTTTGCACGTTGTATTCAATCAAGAAAACGAAATCATCACTGTGAAGGTCACGGAAAACATCATTTTCCCTGAGGCACAAAAGAAGTTCGCCTCTTTCCCCGGTGGAGGTATGCTGACGCGGCTCGCCGGGGGGCGGAGCGGCGTCTGCTGTTCACAGGGACCCAGTTCAGCGAGTCTGACCTGGTCCCGCCGCCGCCCCCCGCTGGGTTGCCTCACGCAGCCCAACCCGGCACCACACCACTTGCTGAGGCAGCAGCGGTTGTTGTGCAAACCACTTCAGTCGGGACCGGTGCCGCTCTCGTCTTATCTTTCCCGTCCTCCAGAGTGTTGGAGAGAGCCGAAGGGGTGAAAACCACGGGCACTGCACCGCCCGTGCCACCTCTGTTGTCCCGGACGCCCTCAGCGTAGGCGGCTCAAACGAAGTGCTCCCGAAAAGGGGCCAAGTTGTGGGGGCCCGGTCCGTCAGGCAGCCCTCTGACATCTGATAATGAGATGAATGTCTGGCCGTTCCTGCCTGCAACGCAGCGCAATGTGAGGCCACCGACTTCCAAGACTATACAATGGCCTAAAAAGCCCAATCCCAGAGTAACAGCGCCGAAAGACGACCCATGAACAAACAAAACACACACACTCCAGTCATTCTAAATGTAAATAATAGGAACAGTCAACATCATTCAATGGAACCTTAGAGGTCTTATCCACAATCTATTTGATGTGTACGAGATAATTAATTCGCATCAGCGAAGTCTCATGTGTCTTCAGGAAACACACCTAAATAGTAAACAAATTTCCTAAATAGGTACAAGGTATTCAGAAAGGACATGGTTGGCTGCACTCAGTCTTCAGGAGGTGTGCCCATTGTCACCCGGTAACCATTACCATGTCACCCTCTCTTTTTAAACACTGTCCTTGAGGCTGTAGCGATCCGTGCGATAATATTCAATAGGTTGACAACGGTATGCTCTATTTACATATTTCTAGAATTTGCACTTTCGAGCTTTGACCTCAAGCCGCTGGTCAACCAGCTGCCGAAACCATAAATCCTAACAGCCGACCTTAATGCGCACAACTCACTTTGGGGCTCCTCCAGACCGAATACCCGAAATGGACTGGTAGGGTGTTTCTTATATCCTCTGGAGCATGCCTTTTCAACAAAAAACAGCCTACATACCATGACTTAGGACACAATACATACTCACATCTTGACTTGGATATTGGTTGTGGAGATCTCTTTCTGTCTTGAGTGGGGTGTGGGCAAGGACCCATATGGTAGAGATCATTTTCCAACTTCAATAATGTATATAAGTACAGGCCCAAGCAGTCCATCTTCCCGTAAAAGATTTCATGAATAAAAAGCTAACTGGAGCACATTCCCACAGACATCTCTCACACATCCATAAGACACCTACATGTGGAGGAAGCAGCCCAATACATCATGGTGCACATCCTCGACGCTTGCCAAAAGTTCATTCATCCGGCCTCCAGTGCGTCCTGCAAACCAAGGAGGCCCTGGTGGAACGAGAACTGTAGGCAGACGCGAGAGGCCCAGAACAAGGCGTGGGGTGTCCTTCGCGAGTACCCCACATCGGATAACCTGATCTCGTTTAAACAGGCAGATGCCTTTGGAAAGCGTGTGCGTTGTGAGGCGAAAAGGGAGAGTTGGCGCGCTTTCCTTACATTCATTAACTCATACACAGACAATCACAAGGTATGGACAAGAATACCCAAACCTAATGGATAACATACACATAACCTGTCCCTTGTCAGTAGAACAGGGGCACACTCGAAGACCAGGCTAACACACTTGCAGAACACTTCCAACCCGTTTCCAGCTCTGCATACTACAGAAACACTTTCCTGAGGCATAAAACCGCTTGTGAAAAGAAGTCTCTACATGACAACAACAGGTCAAAATCTGGTTACAATTCTGAATTTACACTCTATGAGCTGAGGGCTGCCCTGAGCACATGTAAGATTACATACACCATGCTATAACACCTACACCCAGATAATCTTGAAACTCTCCTACAGATATACAACCAGATATGGCTTTCGGTGCACATTCCAAAATCTTGTAGGGAGACTATTGTAGTGGCGTTCCTGAAGGAGGTTAAGGAACCTCCTTCTCCCGCCAGTTATCGACCCATCGCTCTCACAAGCTGCCTGTGCAAGCTTCTAGAGAAGATGATTAACAGGAGACTCGTGTACTTCTTAGAATAAAATAGTCATCTCGAGATCTGCCAGGCGAACTTTAAGGTGGGGCGATCCACAAACGACCAAATCGTCGTCCTTGGGTCAGAATACAGGATGCATTTGTTCACAAACACTTCTGTGCTACGGTCTTTTTTGATCTTGAGAAAGCCTACGACACGGCTTGCGATACGGGATACGGGATACTTAGCGACCCGAAATCATTCGGTGTTTGGGCAATATACCTGGCACAACGAACCTTTCGTGTAATAGGTGGCACTGGCCTTTCAAATGTTATTGTGCAGGAAAATGGTGTGCCTCAAGGTGGCATTTTGAGCGGCACGTTGTTCATAGTCAAGATGAGCTCACTTCAAAAGGCGTTGCCAGGAATGATTTCCTGTACATTGTATGTAGATGATGTCCAAATACCTTTTAAATCGTGCAATATGTCAATTTGCGAAAGCCAAGTCCAGCTTGGTGTCAATAAACTAGCTGGTTGGGCTGAACCCAGTTAAGAGCACTTGTGTTGTGTTCTCCGAAATGCGTGGGATCAGGCCAGATAAAGGCATCAAACTGAGTGGTGTCTTGACTCCGGTAAAAAAAACTCAATTTCTAGGTATAGTCCTTGATTAAAAACTTTCCTTTATCCCTTATGTCAAACAACTATAAAAATGTCTTAAAACAATGAATACTCTCAAGGTCTTGTCACATCACTGCTACGGTGCTGGCAAACAACTTCTCCTGCGAGTGGTTACCAGCCTGCTAGGCTCCCGGTTAGACTATAGAAGGGTTGTGTATTGTTCAGGAAGGGAAACTGCTTTGAAAATACTCGACCGAGTGTAGCACTTAGGCATTCGACTTGCGTCTGGTGCTTTCCGGACTAGTCCTGTGCAAAGTTTGTACGTCGAGAGTGGCAAATGGTGCCTAGGGTTCCAACGCGAGTATGTCGATTTACTATATGCTTTTAAAGTTTCATCAATGTCTCACCATCCTAATAAATCTATATTGAACATTACATCTATCATCCAACTGTTTTTAAATCGTCCATCTATTTCTGCACCTTTCTCGCTCAGGGCGACGGAGGAGGCTTCTGAACTTTCTGTCTCCTTTTTAGACGCTTTCCAAACATCTCTCATTGATTCTATAGCCCTATGGCATCTTCGTCTTGATTGTGTGATTTGTCGTTTACGCAATTTAAGAACACTGTGCCCACAACTGCCATTTTGCAGCATTTTGTGCATATCCAGGCGAATAATGGTGCGGCAGAATTTTTAAGTGACGTATCCAAAACATCCACTGCGGTGTGTTGTGCGGCACACGGAGCCAACTTCAATGCTTGCAAAACAATGAATGTGAATTCCAGCATCTTTACGGCAGAAGCATAAGGCATATTTCACTTTGAAATCACACTGTCGAACATAAAGTTGCTAAGTCGATCATTTTCACAGATTCACTTAGCGTCGTGCGCACATTATTATCACAAAGGTCTTCACAAAATTACGTTGTCAATCTCGTTTTTAAATCTTTAATGTCAGCGTATGCGTCAGGTCTGAATGTGACTGTCTGCTTGGTTCCACGCCACGCTGGGATCGCTGGCAATGAGTCGGCTGATGAAATGGCCGCTGTTGCTGCCCTCAGAAACGGTCTAGACATAACAACAGTACCCTACACTGACCTCAAGCCACTCATCAGACAGCACCTACGTAAAACATGGCAGACACGCTGGAGTGAACAGACAGACAATAAACTACATGTAATAAAGCCACACTGGGAACGATACAAAACTGACTCACACAACCGATACAGCGAAGTGAACTTAGCAAGTTTAGAATAGGCCACACACACGCAATACACTTGCACCTGCACATTGTATCTTCAAGACCCATGTGCACCTGATGTGGAGAGGCCCTATCCGTTATCCGCATATTCATTCAAATTGAGGCACTTGACACAACACTACGCCAACACTTCCCACAACCATACAGACAACACGTCCCGTTCACCCATTATACTTTTTAGGATACGAGCCCATGTTTTCCATCAATCGTGTTTTTATGTTTGTCAATAATTTCAATTTTTTATATCTCATCATGCTTCATAACATCCTGGCACTTTGCACCAGTCATCTTCATTACCCTGTGTTTTACTTCGTTTATTTTTACTGAAAGTCTCTATTTTTACTTTCACGTCGCTCTCACGATGTCACATTTGTTTTGCGCTTGTTGCCCTTTGTTGGACTTGCGCCATTAAAATCGAATTATCGTCATCATCACCATTGTTGTCGATAGAAGAAGAAAGATTGACTTTTTAAAGACGGATAAGCTGTTTATTACAGCCGAAAGCTGATCAATCGGAAGAGAAACGTCCAATTAGAAAAAAACGACATTCGTTGGTGAGAACGCCACCTCAGAATATTCGTTTTTGAAACCGGCATTTGTCCGACTGAGCTATCATCGCAATCAAGGCGCACACATTCTTTCGTCTGTGTTTTTATTTTCGTTGTGCGTGTACTGGGAGATGGTTCTAGCAAGCGCTAACGGGGTAAAACTTGGAGAAATGTGAACGCCTGCGGGCAAAAAAAAATCAGGACCTATTGTTACAGAGAACCTTCAGGGACAAAGTCAAAAATACGAATTTAAAGATGCACCCATTCGTTCGTACGCTTGCTGGTTCGGTAACTTGATAGCTCGTTTGTTCGTTTCATAGCTCAGCGTTCGTTCTTTGGTTCGTTCGCTCTCAAGCATAAACCTCAGTGCCGCAACTAATCCGCTCCTAACAGGAAAGTGGTAAGGCTTGAGTTGAGTGAGGTGGTGTGACGTTGTCGACACTTGTGTATTGGCTGGCATCATGGGAGGAGCCCGTAAATAAATACAACTCACTTATGCGCACGCCTCGAATGGGAAGACTTTTACATCTCGCGAATCCGGCTGGTTCGGGTTTTAGCGCGTGGTAAAAAGGTTTATTTTGTGAGAGATGTGAAAAGGTTGCAACCAAAACCATCCGGGATTGCAGTCACCGAAAACTTTCAGTGACAAGGTCGGAATCCGCGTGAGGTGCAACCACCAGTTCTTCGACGAAGAGAGAGAGACCGCAAGCTGTGGTATGTCTGCAGCTTTTCATCACTAGTCCATGCTGCGTAATTTTTTGTTTCCCAAGGAGTCCCTTAGGTACACTTTTGAGAGCAGAGCCTGCCTGGTAGCTTGGCATGCTTGAACCCTTAGTGCTCCGTTTCGTCTGCAGTTGCTAATTTAATGAGTAAATAAAATCAAAATAACAGTTCTTTCATTCTGACAGCTGCTGTGTAGCAGTACGAAAGCATTGAATCATGTAATTATTATTATTACTTTATTTGTTTCTATGCTGTGTTTTCTTACATGACGGCAAATTCTGTTATGTGCTTCCACATGGTGACTTCTTTTTGCACTACTGCTACGGCATTATTTTGAGCTTCACACTGAATTTATAACCAAATCGTCAAAAAACTTATTAGATTTTATAATTCCGGCGACAAGCAAAGAAAGGAGAAAGAAACGAGCATTGTCCAAAAAGCGATTGTAATGATGGCGGGATAGTGGAGCAAAAATGGCTGTTTTATGATAAACGCGCATGATGTTGCTGCGATGGCGAACCACGGCCACGATCACAAACTTTGTTCCGCAATATTAAAACATGGTCATAGTAAATTATATTTTTTTTTCATTTTATTTCACTTATTTTATACTGCAGACATTCGCTTGTCTAAGCAGGTGGGTATGATACAAGAAAAAGTACATATTCAGAAACTCAAGTCAGGCATAAATAAAAGATTTCGGCAGGCAAGAACACGTTTACAGAACCAAAAAATTCACAGTTAGCAAAACAACCAAGGTGAATATTTATACAGAGACTTTTCAAAAGTTAAATACTTCCACTGTTCGTGGAAGTAAACGAAAGTTTAAATGTATATTTGCGTGCAAAAAAAGGTGTCAGATTTTCGTTGTGATGGTGTCTCCTAGGTCTTGTCGATATGGGTGTCACACACTGTGACGGGTCTAGTGCTGTTTGGCTCTGAAGAACGAGGGAAAGAAAATCAAGCCTAAATGTCTACCGTTTTGACTCAAGGTGTTCAATGCCATTAGATCTATTTAGATCATAAGGTCAATCAGTTTGATGAAACCTAAAGCATATATACCTTACAGCATTTCATTGGATTCTCCGAGTTTACTGGCGTTTTTCTGTGTGAAGGGGCCCATATGATGCATGAATACTCTCACTTTCATGGGAATATTGATTGGTATGCCAGGAGTTTACCATCTGAAGGAGCGGTTTTTAATTTGTGTCGTAAGAAATATTGTTTACGAAAGCCACATGCGGATATATTGTCAATTTGTTCATTCCAAGATAAAATACTGGTGAGTGTTACTCCAAAATATTTGAATTTAGAAACTTGCGTTAAAGGTAGTGCATGTAGTGTGTAACTATACTCAAGTGGATTTTTGTTCTGAGTAATAGCATATATACAGTTTTACCTCTATGTTCTTAGCCGTTCTTCAGGGACTATACCATTAAAAAACATTACACAATCTGTCCTTAGGGTCATGTTAATTTCCCGGGCAATTATTCTTATATACAACACAATCGTCGGCAACCACGCGAATTTGCACAGATCAACATACTACGCTTACAATGTTATTTACGTACAACAGGAACCGCAGGGGTCGCAAAACACTCCCTTGCGGTACTCCGGAGGCAACAGGCAGGAAACCAGAACGTTGATCGCCGATTTCAATGTACTGAATACGGTTTCTTAAATTTTCAATACCCCACCAAACCAATACAAGCGGAAAACCAATATTTTTTTAATTTTATTATTATGCTGTCATGAGGAACCCTGTCGAACGCTTTGCTAAAATTCAAAAGTATCACATAGGTAAGCAATTCAGTCACAGTAGAAAAAACCCTTTCTGAAACCATGTTGAGAATAGTTAGGACTGCATTATTTTCGATATTCGGTGATTAGGTTTTCGAATATATGCCAATAAAATTTACAGCTTCATGATGTAGTGACATTGGACGATAATTTTTAAAAAGCAAGCGGTTTCCCTTTTAAGTACCAGTGCAACTGGGGCAGCCTTCCAGTCACTGGGAGTATTTAAGTCATCAAAAATACACGCAATAAAATTAAACGATTTTTTGCGATCACTTCAGCATGTCGTAAATATTACACGGACCGCTCGAATTTCCAGTTTTCAGTTTTCAAAGCATAGAAAAAACACCCGGGGAACAAAACAAAATAGGTCTCTTTCATATGAAAGAAAGGAACATCAGATGGATATACACTTGGGGTAGAAAACACGCTATGGAAGTGTATATTTGAAATACTCAGCTTTAATATTTTTCTTTGTAACAATAGACTCATGTACTAGCATTTCGGATACAGGCTTTTTTATGAGTCAAGTTGTACCAAAGTTTATCTGGAGTCATGTTTTATAAAATTTGGGAGAATTGTTTGGAAATAATAGATCTTAGAAGAACGCACAGCTCGTGCGATGCAAGCCTGCAGAGGTGCTACTTTACTTGAATCCGCACGCTTCGTTTTTAGACGTTTGATTTTACGTTTCAAGATAATAATGCAACGCGTTATCAAGGGGTCCGTTTGTGGATTTTTACTATTTGGCTTGGGACAAATTTAGCCATACAGAATTCACTATTTTCTTAAACCATGCCCACATAGCGCATACGTCATGCTTAGCAAAATGAACAATACCAGCCTCCAGGTAATCAATTACGTGACAGAGAATAACAGTGCCTAAACGGGACGGAAGAAAGATTGACCGGACAAGGCGCTGACTAGCAAAAAGAAATTTTATTTTATCATTGCGAAATATATACCCTCGAAGAAGGAAAAACGCAGAGAGAAAGAACAGATAAATATAAAGAGATTGTAAAGAGATTGTAAAGATTTGTTACAAAAACAGCATGATTATCTTGAGCGATGCCAACCTTCTTCGCGTGTGTCTATGTATGTAAATATATGTTCTTTACAGTTTTTTTTATTTTTACCTGTTCCTCCTTTCTGCTTTTTACTTCTTAGAGGGTATATATTCCGCCAGAAGGAAAAACCTTGTTGCTAGTCACCACCTTGCCTTGTCAATCTGTCTTCCGTCCCGTTTAGGCGCTGTTAATCTTTGTCACGTATGTACCAACAAACTCGCACTACCACGCTTTTTCAATCAATTAAGGGAGCGTCGTCCGCGCGGGAGTAGTCTTTGAATGACCGCACTAGATAGCGTTATTTATCACCACACTTTAAAAGTGGAAGGAAAAGGCCCACAACATAGTCATCAGATATTCTGACGTCGACGGACACGGTGTATTAGCTGAACGCACGATTGAAAAATATCACATCTAAAACTGAGCTCAAGAACTTTGAACTAGCGTTGGTTCGTGACCCAGCTGGGCCAAATCATAAGTGAACATAATTTTAAACAGAATGTTAGAATGTTCTTCATTCTGTTGACCAGCTTGCATTATTTCCCAGTTAATAGTATGTAGATTAGTCACCCGTAAGAATACTTTGTTTCTGATATTGATATATATCTAGCTCAAGTTTTCCTAAATATTAAGGGTGCGGGTCAGGAGAACGGTAAACCGCGTATAAAATAACACTGACCCCAACAAGATACCTCAATTCACAATCACTTCAAGTTGGTAAAATCGTCCCAAAATATGGCTTTTTTCTCTATTTTATATATAACCACCACACCGCCACCCCTAGAGTCACGATCTTTGCGAAAAACTTTGTAGTTCAGTGGGAATATAGTTTCATCTTTTATTTCGTTGTGTAACCATGTTTCACTAATTACTGTGATGTGCGGATTTGGTTGGAGTAAAGTGGTTTCAAGGAGGTCAGGTATACTTACGATGCTTCGGGCATTTACATTATAAGCCGTAGTTCTTTGTTTCTGATGCTGAATAGATGCTGCGCGTTTCTGTCATCATACTCGCTAGCCCCATGAAAAGGAGCATCGTTCAAGAGTCTGGCGTTGACAGTGACTGGGCGTGCCACCTCGTCATGTGGTGGCTTAGGTTTAGGTCGCTTTTTTTAATCGCTACCGTTTTATTTTTAACATCGCCCCCATATATCATTGATTAATAATGTAGAGTTTATCAAAAGCCAATGACACTTTTTTCTTGTTCTATGGGTTCTGTTTCGCACTCTCCAAGGGCTTATTTCTTACATCCCTAACTTTTTGCGAAAAGCTTCAACCAATAGAAATTCCCTTCTCCTTGAGTTTAGCTATCCTGTTCAGTATCTGTGTTATGATCCTGAAGTCAAGAACTTGAAAAACGACATGCCTAATTTTTTCTGGTGCCGGTTTGCCCAAGTTATAAATACTTTCTATCGCTACTGGTTGAAGCTCGAGGACATCTGCAATTACTTAGTGATTGATGGCAGCTTCTAAGATTTCGCTATTTTTGTCGTTTTATTCACATAATCCATTAATTATTAGATTATATTGTGTGCGACGGTTCTCTTGGTAATCAATTCGTCATTCTAGCGTTTTGATTTCAAATTCACAAACCCTAATTTCTTCTGGCAGCTAGCATTCCTGTTTTCTAGTATAGCCAGAGTCCAAAATTACTTATCAATATCACCCAGTCACGTTTCCTTGATTTCGTTATGTCAGCGGCCATTTCATGCAGTTTGGCTATTTTTGCAAGGTCAGTATCAGGATTGACTTCAATGTCACGCGCCGGTAATTGAGACACCCTCAAGAACGAAACAACCTAATAAAGCACCTCCCATGGCCGAAGGCACAGCAGCACCAATAAAAATAGGCTAGCAGACCGGAAACACTTTCTAAGCGTTCGCCTGCGTGACGATCACATGCGGAATGTCAAACAGAAGCATGCTGGTGGTGCCGTCGTGCCATTGAGCGCCATCAATGAGGTTGACCCTTTTCTACCTCATTGCAGGGGTGGGGCTGTCCAAATGTCCCTTGCGCATTCGTTTGCGCATGTCGTCGATGTTAGGTTTGGTAGTATCAGATACCAGCGAACAGCAGTTGCGATAAACTGTCCTCCAAAGTTGACCGTCCATGATCTGTCGCCGCCGGCAGGGGCACTCGCCATCCGTGGGAAACACCAGTCTCTAAAGAAACTGCGTGAAAAACGCAAGCGGAATGTCAAGCAGTCGCATGCTATGGGGCCGCCGTGCCAAGTGACCGCCGTCGACGAGGCTGAAACGTTTATATCCCATTGCAGGGGTGGCGATCTCCAAATGTTCATTGAGGATTGGTTTGCGCCTGTCGTCGGGGCATGTTTTGGTAGTTTCCATGACCACCGGATAGCAGGACCAGCGTTGCCGACAGTTGCCTTCCAAAGTTGACCGTCCTAGATCAGTGCGGGCAGGGCGGGGCACTCGCCATTCGTGGGAAGTACGAGGATCTGAAGAAACTGCATGAAGTAGAAAAGCGGATTTTGAAGCAGCCGCATGCAGGTGGTGGTGCCATCGTATAATAAATAAATAAACAAATAAAAATATTTCTGAGATCACGACGGACTTAGGAATAACAGACTAGCGGCGCAGCAAAACATGTTTAGCCTTTTCGTGAACGCCTTATATCGCGCAACAAACAATATTCGCATAATTCAACAAAGTAATGTTTAGAAACAACTTACAATGCACTGAAATCAACAAAATAAAATTTTCCAAACACCAACGGAGTCATCATTGAAAATAAATCTATTCTAGACAGCTTTACAGCGTAATAGTAAGCTATGTATCATCTACCCGAATCATCCACAGCTTGAAACTTCATCTCAGGCCTAATCGTCAAGCCCCATTGTGCGAACATATAAATGCACCCCGTTTCTGTGCCACATAGCCAACCGTTCTTCTATCCACACTTCTCTGCCACTAAGCCTTATATTTCTTTGATAAGTAAGAATGGTCTCCGTAGTTCGGACAACACTGACCTGCACTGTCACGAATTAGGCAGAGGCCTAAGAGCAGCTGCCTAATGGTCGACATATTCGACCAACAAAAACCCAGCAGACCAGTAACACCTGGCGACGCCTCAAAATATCTGAAGGTCCATGTCCCAGCCGTATCTCTATTAGACATCCGAATCACATGCAATGTATTTATGAAAAATTTTGAATGTACGGTAATGTTGCTGGTAATTAATGCACGGATGTTATTTCGACTATGTGCAAGACAATATTAATACATATTTTTTAGACGTAGTTTAGATGTTGCAGGTATTTCAGTTTTTTACTCCGTACACGTGAACTGCAGTTACTTTTATTTTAGCTATATGTGGTATACTTCATTTTCAAACTCCTTGCAAGCATATTTTTTACAGGTTACCTAGGGGTTTTGTATGTGAAGGCTCTAGTTTTGAAATCCTCAACATATTCCTGAAGAAATTTGACGGTCGTAGCAGTTTTTCTTCAGTGAAACCACCAAGTTACTTGGTCCTTCTAACTGCGTATAGAAATTACAAATGCTGGACTGGCAAATCACTGTCGATACTGTTCAGCCACATACGCTAACAAACTTACTGCATAGCTTGTACTAGTAGTGCAAGTCTGGAGGAACAGGATAGCTGGCGGGCTCTCCCCCGGTCACTTCACTCACTGTACGGGCATGTTGCCCGCCGCGGCCGACGAGGCGGCAATAGCCCTGGACCTGATTAGCAGGCCGAAACCACACATTGAAATTATTCACAATTCCTCAAAATCCCCCGACTCAACCAGTTGACTTCGTCTGGACTCCGCAATCCCACAGGGGTGGGAGGCGATGAGGCGGCCCACAAACAGGCATGAGAACTCACCAGCCATGCTAGGCTAGCTCCTGTTCTCTATCCCGTTGCTCGTTCTGCCCGCGATCGTCTTCTGTAGTACCAAAAAGTCACAGGGTATTACCGTCCCTTGCCACCGCTATTCCTCTGCCGACTATGCCACACCATGTGGGCCGGTCTTCTTAACCCATTCCACCCTATCTCCTGCGTCGGGCAGAGGGAGGACGCGATGGGCTGCTCGCAACCGGGGCTGCAGCTACTTCTTGTTGAGCGAGAGCCACCACCATTGCCGCCGTCTTTCGGCTGGCAACCAACAGGAGTTCCTAGCCAAATGGCTTGAAAAATAAAGTGATTTTTTTCTCTCTCTCTCCTTTCTTCGGAGACCCGGCTTATACACCTGACTTGGATTTCCGAAATTGCACGTGAAAGCTCTTCAGGGTTGGCCGGCCCGGATCGTTTCGTCTGCTGGCTTTAACATAATTAGAAGGTGGACTCCGTTAGCACGTGCTCGAATATGCGGCTACCGGTTCCCGAACTCGGTGTCTGCAGCGCGAGCTGTTTGGTGCTGCCCACTACCAGTGCGAGTGTACATGAACTGGTCAGAACAGCACGCCTGAGATCACGTCACGAACGCTGGGCGGAGCTTTCTTCTACGGTAAGTTGGATGTTGCCGGGTGCTCATCCTTAGACGCACGCTCAAGTGCACTCGGTAATTTATTTTCTTTTTTGTGAGCCCGTCACGTAGCGTAAGCGCACGCGCAAGCCCGGATGATGCCGGGCGCTCCTTACGTGACGCAAGCTTACATGAAGTTGCCTGTTCTGCGCTCAGTATTTTCGTTTTTCCTAGCCCCTCACTCAGCGGAAGACCACGCAAAAGCCTGTGTAATGCCGTGCGCTCTCCATGAAATGAACGCTCACGGGCTCGGAGCATTTTCTTGCTATTTTCCCTTCCTGGGCGCAGCAGCCAGAGCATAAACAGGCCGGCAGTGAGAAGATCATACATTGTAGTAAAAAATACCAAAAGGCTTTTCAAAGTCCGTCGGTGTTTTTTGTAAAAACCGCAAAGCCATGTTTTGAAATTATTTCTGGCAACACCCAGCCGAACATACAGGCTCGAAGGCCGGTGAAATACCCAGTTCGAAGATGACACGGCTAAATTAAAAAAAAAAAACTAGCTTCCCTTAAGGGTATAAGTTACTGCAGTTTTTTATAACTTTAGAGCATTTTTAATTTGTTTAAGTAATTTCTGTCTTAAGCGTTACTATGATGAGGCTGGAGCTTCAGATTTATTACCACAACTTTGAAAACCTCATGCTGATTGAAATTCTTAAACGTCTGTATATAAAATATACAGATAAACTAATAAAATAAAATAAACTAATGAAATATTTGGTCGCAATATTTGGCAACGCGAACTGGAGTGGTCCCTTATTAAAGAGGGTAAGAAAACATTTTATGATAAGTGATGACAAGACGGCATGCACTCCATGCATTAGGCTCAGCTATTTACATGGCTTAGTAAAAGACTATGCTGCCAAAAAAAATTGGTTCGTTCATGTGTGGTTTGGCAAAATCTGACACCTCTTTTTCTTTTGTGCACAATTGTCAGTCGGAAAAAAACTGCATTTTTAAGCATCATACACGTGCGCTTCACAAATTCTAAAAGCAAAAGCAGCCGACATTGACGCAAGTGCACTGCCCTGAAGAAAGAACCGTGTGTTGCAGCCGGAATCGTTCGCGAGAATTATTAAGCTGCTGGAATGTAAAATGCACATGCCTAGTATTGTGTTAGCAAGTAAGACGCTACTATAAGCGTTATATTTTCTATTTAAACATATACACACAATGTCTTGAAATATCACCCATACAACCTGTATGGGCACTTTTGATTCTGTTGAGTTTCGCACCATTTGTGTATGTTTGGGTAATGGAATTATCAATGCAATATTTAGGCAAATTAAGGCATCTTCTTTAAGTTATTTTAGTGGGCAAAATTCAGTATAAAGAACGCGTTTTATTTAAGGTTCGTGGTCCGCGGCCAACAATGTTCTTATATTTGTATCAGCTATGAGCACCGTCTGCTTCATTACTCCGGTAATATCCAAAGAGGAGCATGAAGGCCTCCCGTTAAGATAAAAACTATATAAAGTACACAAAATGTGTAATAACGCTATAGCTTAAACAGCTGGAAAAGCTATTGTTTGATGTGTTGTTTTGAGACCAAAAAATATCGACAATACTATAAATCCAGACCATATTAGCCGATCGGATGCACTGTTCATAACCTTCAGAGAGCATCCATCAGGCGTCTTCTGCGCATTCAGGTTAAACAGGTTACAGGATGAGAGCCTTGAATATTATTCAAATGCCTACTCTTACAACTGTGAATGAATTGAGAGGGTGTGGAGGCGTGTGAATTGTTTTGTGAGCTAAATTCGTCAGCAAGAGTTCAACGAGGCGACAGAGAACCCGTTGTTTTTACCGGATGCAACACTATTTGTGCCGGTAGTTTTGCAGCCTTGCTCATCGCCTTTCCATCGTGCGTATTGTGTAGCTGAACATCATTACAAATGAAATATCAGGCTTTACTAGGTTTGTCAGTATATTGGTGAAAAGGCTTGTACGTTGCACGTTGTTGCTGCCGTTGTGTGAAACGTGCTTTTGAAAGAAAGTGGTACCGTTACAGACTGGACGGACTGCGCTTTGTTTCTTTATATTCCGCCCCGTCCGCTCCGTTGGCTCCTGCCTTCTCCGGACGTTATGTACCAATCAGGCCAAGTTCAAAGTCTTGTGAAGCGTGCCTCAACGAAAACGTTTGTTGGTGACGCGATCATCAAAGGAATAACAGCTCATGTAGATGAGGACATAACAAGAACAAAAAATAGGACAAAGTGGTGAGCAATAACTGAGTTTTATCCAGACAAGAAAAACCGGGAAACATACAATAGAATGGCAACACCACCAAACGTAAAGATCATCTCGCTCACTGCCAGCTACAGCCATTGCTACAACTGTGTGGGCGTTTTGTTCATATTCTTTAACGCAGCCTCGTTTCTTACTCGTGCGTAAATGCACAACGCCTTAGAAGTGTCTTCGGGATTGTTCGTGTCCGTAGCATAAAAGGCTCCTTTTGTAGCCAGGAAACAAAAATTAGACCGAGCGAGTGTTCACCAGAACGGGGAAACAGTTTGGCGTGATTGTGATGTAATGAACACGTGTGGCAGGCGTTTCCATTTTTGCATCCTGTATGTATGTATTTCTGCGATTTTGGCGAAGAAACGGTTTAATGACAAAATTTGCGTGATGGTACTCACTTTCCGTCCTTAAGCATTTTACCAGAAGCAGCTTCAACGAATGCAATCGTAACATTTGTATTTTTAGCACACCATTCTGCCTAATATAACAATCTTCTTTTCTCATGAGTTGGCGTCTCTTATCAAGACTGACTGCTCGTATCAAGACTGACTACCAACTTTTAATTGGGGAAGACTTATCCTAAATAGCATGTAATAGAGTGAGGTCACACCACCTATGCAACAAACAAAGCCTGCTGCATGCTCTTAACATGAGCGCATTTCAGATGCAGATTGCGTGTATCACGCTTTCCTTTCCGTGCATATAGTTCGCGTCCTGATTAGTCCGCTTGCAGTTTATGCCTGTTGCCTAAATGCCACACAAGCACCGAAGTCCTTATAATGTGCATGTGGTGTATTACTGAGAGATAGAATTGTTAACTTGATTTCGCCATGTAGCTCCTGTTGCAAGCCAATGCAATCTAATGCCCCACCCTGTGCTCCATTGTAGGAATTGTGCGGTGTGTGCTTTCAAGTGGCCTAATTACTGTGCATCGATGAAAGACTAAATTTAAATATTATTCAGCCTGCGTGAGATCAGGGTACACTAGGTGCAGCAGTACCCAAAGTGAGTGGGGGAACTGCTATTTGGTTTCATTCACCCCCCCCCCCGTTTTAACGCAATGCCTCAGCCACCACAGTCACAAGGCTCTTGTTTGCTTAAAAACGTAAATGCCACTGAAAGAACATAAGCAATATGTACTTAATTTAATAAAGCCTCCCTAAACAACTGACTAAAATCGAATTAAAACTTCGCCACTTTGAATACAGTGGCCACTGAAAATTTTACATAAATAGGTTTAAATTAAGAGACGACTATTTTAATGCGACTCTGCAGTAAATAGTTTTTGCACTACTTTATTACTTACTGCTGTACAACGTATACTTCAGCGTAAAACGTAGGAATAACAGGACAGGCCAACTGGACAACACGGCAAATATTTCAATGATGAGCTCTTTGTACATTCACTTATGCTTATATGCAAACTAGCGCAGCTCGCCCTTTTGCTGCAGGTTACATACCTCTAAAGCAATGGCCCTGTACGGGTTCGTGCATGCTTCCTTATGTCACATTTTGTGGACAAGGCTTCATTCTTGTATATATTGTGTATCCGTGTACAATCAACCAAGCGGTTTTGATAGACATAGAAATATATTTTGCGAGTTCGGATGGGACAGTATGCTGAACTGAAATGTCCTCAGAGTCACCGTTTACAAAACATGGTTATTGTAAATAGTGGTACTTCACATTACCAGTCATAGATAGTTTTAAGATTGCCTTGGTAGAGCCAATTCGGAGATTATATTATGGTTAAATGTTTGTCGTAGCGAGCACAGCTGTCGTCGCCTGAGGCCAGAGGCCGAATAGCCTCTGGTGTGCATTCCAGAACAGCCGTGGGTTGAAAGAACACGCGTCCTTGCCCAGTAGCCCAGTGGGTTCTCGTTCTAAAGTTTGAAGCTCACGTAGCTTTGCGAGGGGGCCTCTTTCCAGACCTTTGCTAGGGCTTGAAGTGTCGTCCGGAACTGCCAAGGGTCCGTTGAAACTGAAACTGAAGAAAACAGAAGGGGGGGAGAAGTGGGAAACGTTAAAATAGAGCTTTAGAGACGCGACAACAAAGAAGAGACTAAACAAGACTAGAGCTGGATATAAAGTGCATTATTTTACCAGAAACAGCGAAGCAACCAGAAAAATTAGGGGGAAAAGCATTTGGGGGAGGTGATATGATTTTAAAGGAAGAAGCAAAAGAAACAGACTGGGGAAATTATTTTGCTCTCATGGTAGTTGACATGAATATAATTAAGTACGGAAGAGGCAATATCAGGGACACAGGCACAGGATAGAGAAAACTTAAGATTAGAAAGGTTATGAAAGTATCGACCGTGTGTCGATTTCGTCACAAAAGTAACACACATTAACACTTTTGGCTGGCGAAATTCTATGTCTGGGAGACGAGAAACCTCAAAGAGAAGGGTGCAGCGTGGAGGCTTGTTTGCTGTCACGAGGAGCGAAATATACGTTGCCCCGACAACTACGGATTTAGCGGGGTTGGAGTGCTGCCAATAGACGGGTGCTGGTACTGGGGAGGTGGCGCTGGCGCCTGACCGCCCCCACCAGCAATAATTTACGGTCGGCAATGTTGCACTAATATACCTATAGCGAATAAGCAATACGAAGAATATTGTTTCTTTCAACAGCCGATAGTAACTTTGGTGAAGAAAACAAGATACTTCTTACTAGAGATGCAGATAACATGCGTAAATAATGGCAGTAATACCAGTTTAAACCCTGGGTAATAAACGGGTAATAAAACCAGTGGCCGTATTAAAACAATGACAACGAATCCTCTGTATCACGAGCTGATTCACAGTTGGCTTAAACGTAGAGGAACTTATACACACATTATCTGATAAAAAGGAAATAAGAAACTCAGTCAACTTTGTCAACGTTGTGCACACTTTCTGCTTATTGTGAATGAGCAGATGATTATGTCCAATATATACACAAAGGTGCAAAAGGATTTGAAATTTTTTACACAAAATAGCAGAACGAGACCACGTCAGCTGAATCGTTTTGGGAGCTTACTCAACAATAAAACAGTTTAAAATTAAAGAAAGACGTGCAAATACACAGACAATTCAGGCAATACCCTTGTTATGAATGAGCCGAGGACCACGCAGGCCGAGAGAAGAACACTGGTTAACACGTCGAAGACTATATTTAAGAGGACGGAGGACGAGCACAAGACGTGAGCATAGTAGAGGTCGGGACGTGACAGACAGGGCGGGTTTCGGTCACACGTACACACAGTCCACAGTTAAAAGATACACAAAATAACCTCGCAGTTCACGAGGCCCGAGAGCAATGCCTAATAAGCAAGTCAGCTCACTTTCACTCGATCGCAAACGTTTCTATACGCTCCAACAGCAGGAACAGAAGCACCCAACAGCCGGAATGGCGCGTCAAAAGTCGCCGAATCATCACCTCAATGACGGCGCCTACACGAGCTCTCAAGCTTTGGCGGGGTAGCGACAGTCGCGTTTAAGGTGGCCCATGCGTCTCACAGGGTAGTTTCCATAGACCGCGCCCTGTTCCGCCGATTGGCTTTCGGCCGTTTCCGTTCCAGCCTCCGCGATCACTTACGCGCGGCTCCTCTTCTTTGTCATCGTCCCTGTCATTCTGGCTGGCCCACTTGCGCGGCCAATCAGTCACATGGCCATTCATCACAAGCCCAATAATTTCACCTACCCTGCTATGCGCAAAAAATGGAATTATTTCAAGGGTGACGTGTTCTTTTAACGCGTATAGGTTTTTATACTTTATTGCTTTGTGGGTAGCAGTGTAAAGGCACATTCACACTCGCGACAAACACGACGGTAATTGTGTTGCGGAGACTAAAAAAAATCAGGCACCCTCCGGTCAAGCAATGACAGTAGTTAAACACGAAGCTTTCGCGTGACGGATAATTGTTGTGTTTCATGGTCGGATGCAGGATTAGGATTTTCTGTCTAAATGTGCACGTCCATGTATCCCTCAACAAATCAAAACCGCTTCGACAGTGTCAAAATGAAGAGAACGAACCTACGCCAACTTTATGACGCATATTACCCAGGTTTCATTCCCGCCAGAGCAAGCGTTTTGCTACCTTTCAGTCATTCTTCCGTTACAAACACCACCAGCGAAAACACATAATCTATGCCCTATATTTTGTGGAGATCGAATGACAAAAGCCATCACCGGGCACCTAAGTTAGCAACACAAATTGAGTCGCTTCTACGCTCCACGAACACGACGGAACGGGACTTATGATTTCAATGTTGCAATTCACAAGAACGTGGAGGCCGCCAAAAAATGCACTTTGATGCATACTGCCTGAAAAAGCAATATTTACTGTCGCTGTCCGAAATTCACGAATTATGCAATAGTGAAACCAATATTTCAAGCACTACTGTAATAAACTGATAGAGGTATACACACTAGGGCCAGCTTTGCGCTTAAACTAACAAGAGTGGTTCAATTCCTTTCTATGCGACGACATCATGATATGGAAGAGTTTTGTGCGCTTCAATAGGGGCCCCGCAAAGAATCACAAGGCAGGCGGGCAAGTCATCGGAGATGCATTAGGAACGGAAAAATGCTTTGGGTGGTACTAGCACTGCGCCTTTTCTTTCCTTTCACGTGTCACTAAAACGGGCTTTGTATTTTTTGAGTGCCGAAAAATCTGGTATGAAGGGTGATGCCATTAATCCGCTGTGGTGTTGGCTCCCCATATGTCAATAGCAAAACTAGGATGAAAGCCTCGCTGTGTTGCTTCCCCTATGACGCCAATTTTCTATGATATATAGCGTGTGGTGGTATAATAATGGGTTATCGAATTTAGCTTTACATTACTGCACACCCCTGAGTGTAACGAAAGCCTGACTGGTTTCTAACTTCTATCACGGCATTTCCCAGGGTTTTCTTAAAGTGGTGATTCCTGTCTCTACTACAGAAATAAATAAGGCTTTGGGAGCAATAGTTACTCAATATTCCCAGCTAGTTGAGGCAAAAATACAAGCTGGTCAACGCTGCTTACATATTTTTGTACACTCTCTCTGGCTTCCGTTTTTAACGGTAAAGGGTTTTAGCACCACCACAAAAGCAGAGCACTCGCGAGAATGAACTTTATTTAATATCATGCATGAATGCCAAGGCCTGCAGCACTTCACAAAAATACCTGCTGATACCGCCCACCACCTCATGGTTGGAAAAAGGAAGCAATGAAGAAGCTGCATTGAAGGGAAGCTGCAAAAAAATAAATGGCCAGCTGTAGAAGGTTTTTCTTTGGCAAAGCATTGAAATGTATTTACTACTCTTGTACAGGGTTCAGATAGCACGTGGTATAAATTTTTGGACAGGTCTTCCACTATCTCTACCTTATGCCGTGTGAAAAAAATAAAAATTATCAAACCTTCATGTCCAAGAAATCAATCACCCAGGACGACGGCCAAGAATTTTAGACTTTTACAGTACGTGAAATTTCATTTCAACAGAGCAGCACTGTCTTGAGATCTTTAAAACCGGGCTGTGATATAGCGTATCTCCGTTCAGAGCTGCAGCAGCACAAAGCTATGAGAAGCCTGCGGTCGAACAACCCAAAAACATGTAAGCATCATGCGACACAAGTCGGCAACATATTGCATGCAGGAAATCTTAATAAATGTCTCACAATCAGGCGAAGACATTAGTACATCGCTTGAAGTGCCTATTGTGCATGATCAGGATTCAATGGAACGGTTGCCGTTATAAGACCTTCCTACGGGCTTTCGTATGTAGCAACCTTGATGGCACAATTGCCAAAAATGTGGCTATAAATACAACGTGCCTCCAAACGGGGTGCAGTTCCTGCCGCTCGTCTTCCCTGTGCTGTGCTGTTGTGTACGCCGCGGTAGCTTTTGCCTCCAAACATATGTGGAAACATTTATGGCCAAGAAATCACTGCAGACCTCTAGTTAAAGAAGGTGCGCACAGACGCTAGAAGTATGCTGTTTATCAACGAGAGGAAATAAAAAAAACTAAAGACCAACCGCCAGAGAAGCAATCTGACAAAAAGTTATGCAGAGCAGCAAAGGTATGATAGTACTGTACGATCAACCCTTCAAAAGGCTTAACCGGGCACTGGAACTTATGGTCGCACCCAGTTTGATGGGCGACCAGGCCCACTTGCTGAGAACAGACCAAAGTGAGCACGGACCAAACCGAGGCCGCGACGACGCGCACGACATGCTGTGCATATTCAGAACACACCGCCCGGGCCCCAGGTCGGTAAGGGTTGGGGCCCACAATGCAAAAAAAACTCGCCATTTGTACAAGTGCGGCACGCACACACACAGCTGGCTGGCGCCGCATCTTTTCAAAGTGCTACGAGTTGTGCCGCGCCTCCGCCAGATTGCGCCACGGGTACCACGACCGAGAGAAGACGCAGTGAAACATCCCCCTCGCGAGGGGCACGATCAAATGCGGGAGCATTTCCGGGGGCGCACGAGGTTAAGTAGTTTGCGATACGTTAATGTTGTTGCACTTGTGCCAACTGCTGACGGGAGAGCGCTCGTCAGCAGTAATTAGAATGAGTCAACGATATAAGGCGCGTTCGTAGCGTCCCATTCTGTGTCGGCTTTGTGGCGCAGTGGGTAGAGCACCATGTACATTGCGTTCCGCCCGCAGGGTCGAGGGATCGGAACAGGGCGCCGGATAACATTTTTTTATAGTAGGGACAACGACGGTGCGGACTACAGACGTCAACGCGGGTGACATCGTGAGTTACTGAAATGCTCTGCATTTAAAATACTAGGTACATTCATATAAACAGCACAAAATCGGGGGTGCCACTCCTCTGTAAACGCTACCAGAAATTTAATTATCTCTACAGTTTACATCTGAAGACTGAAACCAACAAAAATAAAATGACAGAATCCGCGCTTTTTGCGGGTAAAACAAAATAGGAGAGGGTTATTGTAACCACAATAAATGAAAACAAACATGCTTTCACATCTTAATGAGCTGTTGCGCCATAAGTGTATCAAATCAGGTTCAGTACCACAATGATTGGACCAGTGTGGGGTCCTTTTAACGGGTTTGCAGGTTAACAGCACCTGGTACAGGCGCTGTTAACGGGCTTGCAGGTCAACATCACCTGTTACAGGTGCTTTTAACGGGTTTGGCATCGTGTCATTAGACTCCAAGGAAAGGATGAGGCGGGAGAGAGGAATGCATGCCGTGGGAATCACCCACTATGACGAAGGAAGAGAAAACGATACTCAACTTCCGACTCCGTCAGCGTACTTTTCCAGTTGTGCTGTACTTGCCTCTTCAAATTTAACCTCACCAAGCCGAGTTTTGTCAAATTTAAAATTCATTTTTGCATGTACGAACAGCTTTCTTCTCTGCACTCTACATAAAATATTACGGCAGCTGAGCCCTCTCGGTAAAAATATGCCAAAAATGCATGCACATTTAAGTCTGCAGTGCGCGGTCAGACAAAACTTGTAAAGGAAAAAAAGAAGAGTAGACACGAGAGAGTTACAGACCTGAAACTGAGAAGTACAAGATAAAAGTGCAAAATTATGAAAAGGCCACTTAGAATGCTCAAACAGAATCTAGGTGCCAAAGTCTCATCTTTCCAAAAAAATAACCATCAAACAGGGTTTGAGAATACTACAGATGTACCGAAACTGCATGGCTTTTATTGTACAAGTGCTCCCAGGTGACTGCTAAAGTAATTCGATCATATATCCATCCATCGGCTGTAAAGAACGACATGATTGGCTGTACAGGTTCCCATAACACACATGGGTTATTCTATTAAATGGCCAATTATATATCAAAACGACTGTAAAGGGAAACCCCTAGTTTCAAGGGCCAGTAATGCAAATACAAACCGAAAATATAAGCCTATATAAATAATAGTTACGGTAAAATCATTCAATAGTTTTCTTTCATTATTACTGTTTTACCCAGTCTTGTCTTTCCATAGTATTGTTACAGTGCAAAGGGTTTAAATAAAGCCGTGAATAGGAATAAGAGCGTTGAAGGAGGCGGCCACCGATCTTGCGGTCAGAACGAGTGCGGTTCGTCCTCCACTTCCTCTTCTGCTCCACCCCTTGACGCATACCCCGCTTGGGAATTGGTCGCGACTAGTCAAGTGCTGTACAGTTTCGAGCGTGACATTTCCCCCTTCGCAGACGAAGGCTGTCGGGTGAGGCACGAGCAAGTCACAGGCGAGGGTGGAATGTCTTCAACCGGGCGACGTGGGCGAGTTCAGTCTTGCAGCTTCTCCGTCCAGGGGTCGTTACGCGCGAGATAACGTAGGTGACATCACTCAACCGATCGACGACAACGTATGGTCCCGTGTAATGCGACAAGAACTTGCTGTACAGGCCCTGTTTGCGTACAGGCGTCCACAACAATACCATGTCGCCTTTAGCGTACCAGACCGCACGGTGGCGACTTTCTTAAAGGCGTTTTGAGCGGCCCTGGGAGGCAAGGGTACTTAAAGAGCGAGGCGAAGAGCTTCTTCAGCGAGACAGAGGGTGCGCGAAACGGATGGGTCGTCACCTAAACAGAAGGGCAATATTGTATCCAGGTTTTTAGGAGGTGTACGGGCGTGAGCAAACAGAACGGGCTGTAGCCAGTGGTCTCATGTTGGGCCGTTTTATAAGCGTATGTGATGAATGGCAAAATCTCATCCCAGTTTTTGTGGCGAGAGTCAACATACATCGCAGTCATGTTGGTGAGAGTCCTGTTGGTACGCTCGGTCAAGCCGTTTGTCTCGGGATGATAGGGTGTCGAGTGACGAAAGTGAGTGGAACAAAGACGCAGCAAGTCTTCCACAACACCAGCGACGAACTGACGTCCACGGTCGCTGATAATCACGCGGGGAGCACCATGCCTAAGGATGACGAACCGGAGCAGGAATGTCGAAACGGTGACGGCCTTCGCAGCTGCAACATCCGCAGTTTCTGCGTAACGCGTCAGGTGGTGCACGCAGACAATGATGCAGCGATTACCAGCCAAAGAGCGTGGAAACGGTCCGATTAAATCAATGCTGACTTGGTCAAAGGGGAAACAAGAAGGTGTTATAGGTTAGAGTAGCCCAGATGGAATGCTCGTAGCGCACTTGTAGTGATGACATCGGAGGCAACTCGAGACATATTGTTGAACCTCACGGCGCATTTTCCGCCAGAATAATCTTTCTTTGGTACGGTGTAAAGTTCTTACGTAACCCATGTGACCGGCTGTAACATCGTCATGCATGGTGCGCAGAACTGTAGCACGCAAAGGTTTTGGCACGACAAGAAGAACACGCGCTCCCCTAGGCATGTAGTTAATTTTGTAGAGTAGCCCATCATGCAACGAGTAGCACCGGGGATCCTTAGGATCAGCAGCAGCAGCGAAGAGGTGCTGGATGCTTCGGTCTTTCTGCTGTTCTGAACTGAAGGTAGCAACATCAGGGAATTCTGTGTCTACAGCTGCCAAACAGTCGCCGAAATGGTCTTCTTCCCGATCAGTGCAAACATTTGGCACCTGGCAATGACAATCAGCGTCTGCGTGCCGACGACCACTCTTGTAGGCAAAAACAAAGTCGTACTCTTGGAGCTTTAAGGCCCACCTTGCTAGTCGGCCGTTAGGGTCACGGAGGCCGGTCAACCCGCACAGCGCGTGGTGGTCGGTGATGACTGTAAAGGGATGGCCGTACACGTACGAACGAAATTTGCTGATCGCGAAGATCACAGCCAGGCATTCTTGCTCGGTGACTGTGTAATTGCGCTCAGTTTTGCTAAGGCAACGACTGGCGTAAGCGATCACATGCTCAGCACAGCTATGCCACTGGATGAGCACTGCACCAAGTCCAACACCACTAGCGTCCGAATGTGTTTCGGTGGGAGCTACAGGGTCAAAGAGGCGAAGGATAGGGCCCGACGTGAGGAGATATTTAAGGTGGGAGATCGAAGCTACACACTCGGCGGTCCAGTTAAAGGCAGTATCTTTGTGCAAGAGGCTAGTGAGGGGAGCCGCCAAATCTGCAAAGCGGGGCACAAAACGACGGAAGTATGAACAAAGCCCCAAGAAGCTACGGAGCTCTCGCACTCATTGGGGTGGCTTAAATCTCTCAGCAGCGGCGACCTTTTGACGGTCCGGTCTCACGCCATCGTTATCAACAAGGTGTCCCAAAACCAGCGTTTGACGCTCACCAAAATGACATTTCTTGGAGTTCAACATCAATCCGGCGGCTTTTAAGCAGCTGAGGACTATCTCGAGTCGTGCGTTGTGCTCGTGAAAAGTTCGTCCGAAGACTACTATGTCGTCGAGGTAGCACAGACATATGTCCCATTTCAGGCCGCGCAGAATTGTGTCCATGAACCGTTCGAATGTCGGTGGCGCATTGCAGAAACCGAATGGCATCACGTTAAATTCAAAAAGACCGCCCGGAGTTACGAATGCTGTTTTTTCTCTGTGGTTTGGGTCCATGGGGATCTGCCAATAGCCGGATTTTAAATCTATTGACAAAAAATAAGATGCAGAGTGCAGGCGATCTATGACATCATAAATTCTGGGCAGCGGATAGACGTCATTTTTGGTGATGGCGTTCAAACGTCGGAAGTCCACAAAAAACCTCCAGGTACCATCTTTCTTTTGTACGAGGATCCCAGGCGCTGCCCATGGGCTGGCCAATTTACGTATGACACCTTTTTGTAACATCTCTGTGACTTGCTCAGATATTATCTTTCATTCAGATGGTGCCACCCTGTAAGGTTTCTGTCGAACGGGGTGCACCGACCCGGTATCTATAGTGCGACGAGAGACATCCGCAGCGAAGTCGAAGACAGACGCATGTCGAGAAAGGATGTCGACCAACGCGTTTCGTTCATCCGAGGAGAGCGACATGCTGAGAAGCTTCGAGTTTGGGAAAATAATGTCAGCAGGAGCAGCCTCAGCAGCACACAAAGCGGCGACTGAAATCTGGTCGTTTGTCTTGCACTCGGTCAGTTTCATATCCTGCGGTAACACCACGCTCTGCGAAGAACAGTTGAGCACGCACACATAGCTACGTCCTCGTTCAACAGATACAACGCAACGGGGCACCAAAAAGTCTTTATTTGCACAGTTCGGGGAGAGTGGCTCCACTACAGCGTCAAATATGCCGGCGTCACTTATAGCACTCACTAGTACGATCGCCAGGGACAACGCAGGTATAACTGTAGTATCAGGTATACCTGCGGTAACTGTAGCAGGTAGCAGATATAACGCAGAGTATCAGTATTTTTATTGATATGGGGCTCATCATCGAGTGCAGAGAACCATAAGCTGCTAACAGAAAGTTCGCCCGTCGCACAATCGACAGTGGCACCGCAATCCCTCAAAAAGTTGATGCCCAAAATTACGTCATGGGTTGACTTGGCAAGAATTGCGAATTCCGCTTTGAACGTCCGTCCTCCGATACAAACAATGACTGTACACACCAAGAGGGTGCAGCGGCACCCCACCGGCTCCATGAAACGAGGTTCCCTTGTCCCATTTGAACATCACTTTACGTCCCAGGCGATCTTTAAACGCATTGCTCATAATTGAAACCGTTGCACCAGTGTCAACTAAAACCCCTGTAGAAACACCGTCCACGAGCACTTGAACTTTGTTTGTCATCATAAATACTGGCAGAGGTTGTTTATTTATCGAAGGCTCTCCGGCGACCTCACCTCCATCGGTCGCGCCGGCTAGTTTCCCGGCGAAGGGGATGCAGCGCGGTGACCAGGCGATGGGGATCGGCGCTGTCGTCCAGCGGGTGGTGTTATGCTGCGATCGGAGGTGGCCGGAGAAGCATTGCGCTGCGAACTGGTCCGAAAATTGTTAGCGGAAAGCGGGAGCTGCGACCAGTGACTTTCGACAGTGTGGTTAGGTTCTGAAGCAGTATACCGGGAATTCTGTGCTTGATCTTCGCGAAGATGACGGCAAAACCTTGCAATGTGGCCCGGAATCCCACACCAGTAGCAGGCAGGCTGCGGCGGCGAATCCTGTCGGGCTGCATGAACGTAGTGGGCTGTGTGTGAGGTCTGTAGGCCCGTCGACCTTCACCGTCATATTCGTCCTTGCGGCGTGAGTACACACCGCATGGAGAGGACCAGGTATGCGTTTCAGCTGGTTCAAATGAGTAACGATGGTTGTCGCAGTTATGAGAGTTCCGGGAAGGGTGGACACGGCGATCGTCAAAGCTAGCTTTGTTCATGGATAGATGAAACTCTGTAGGGCCCATGAACATCGGGGAGCGTCTTCTCCCGGAGCGTAGTAGCCGACCGGTGCACGTCGCATCAGGGCATCGTATGGCGAATGGCAGTCGCAAGGGGTGTTGATGCGATGCACCGATTCGTCATGTCGGCGCAGTTCTTCCAGAACTATTTGCCTTATCGTCGATGACAAGTCCATGGCCTCGGTGTCGTCTACGCTGGCTATAGTGGTGACGTTTGGCAAGCGACCAAATTTTGGTGCTATGCGACGGGTCTTCAGGAAAGCATACACGTCTCCAGCGATACCCTTAAGAATGTGGCCAACCCGGTCTTCCTCGAACATTGCGGGATTCACAATCCGCCACAATTTCAATACTTTTTCGATGTAGGTCATGCAACACTCCCCAGCCACTTGTGCTCGTTGATGTAGCGTCTGCTCTGCTAGCTTCGTTTTTGCCAACGAATCCCCAAAGCGCTTCTACATATCCTCTACTAGCCGGTCCCAAGGGGTTAGCTTCGCCTCGTGGTTTTCAAACCACGTAAGCGCGGTGCCCGTCAAGAATACCTCGATGTTTGCCCGCTTGGCGGCCGCATCCCAGTGGTTAAACTTGCTCACCCGGTCGTAGTGCACGAGCCATTCGTCGACGTCGTCCCCTTCGTTCCCAGAGAACGTACGTCGCTCCCTGTACGGCTGCCAGTTGGCCATCGGCATGGCTCGGACTGTTTTTGTAGCGCCAGTCAGAGGTACACGCAGCGGGGAGAGACCGGCGATTCGGTGGCTTCGGCGACGTTCCAGTGGCTCCGTCTTTCTTCCACGGTTACCCCGGCTCCTCCACCACAAACTGTTATGGTGCAAAGGGTTTAATTAAAGCCGTGAATAGGAATACGAGCGTTGAAGGAGGTGGCCACCGACCCTGCGGTCAGTACGAGTGCGGTTCGTCCTCCACTTCCTCTTCTGCTCCACCCTTGACGCCTAACCCGCTTGGGGATTGGTCGCGACTAGTCTAGCGCTTTACAGTTTCGAGCGTGACAGTATGCTCCTTCTTGCTAATAAGGAATTGTTCATTCTCTTTCAAGTTATCATCCTAAAGTTTTCTGTGTAACAATTTATGATCCCTAGGTACCTAGTACTATCAATTCTCCCCTTCCTAAGCATGAGCATCCCTTGGTGACTATCACCACGTACCTGCAATCCTTTCCATTCACTCCACGCAATTATGTTTCCCTTTCTCGTATTGCTCGACTCGACTTGGAATCTTAGAGATTAAGAAAACCGTATGGCTGATACTGAGCAGTTTTGCTTTGTGTTTGTTCTATTTCATGTAAAGGTTTTATGTATTGGCGAAATAGTTCAAAATTTCTTCCCTTGCAGTAAGTGTCATGTAAAAGATAAAAAAATTTCCCCGCATTTCCCCGAGGGGAAGAATGTGAAAGTGCGAATGCACGAGTTGAATTTGCGCGGTTCGGTAATGTTCGCAAAAGAGAGATCACACACACACACACACAACTACAAAGAAAGAAAGATGCATTTATTCACAGACACCTATTTGTGTTGTCGTTGTACTTGATTGCTAGAGCGGATCTCAGCTTTGAAATTTCGTGTCAGTACTCCTTTAAGCGGGTGCATTAGCCCTTCTCACGCCCGATTCCTGGCCAATCCCCCACGTGGGTATGTGCCATGTCAGCGGCCAGGCAGCGCGCGCACATCTCCCCCCGTTGCCAAGGAAGACGAGGAGATTCCTGGCCGATCCCCCACGTGGGTATGTGCCATGTCAGCGGCCAGGCAGCGCGCGCCCATCTCCCCCCGTTGCCAAGGAAGACGAGGAGCGCGCGCACCCGCAGCTGTTGCTATGCGGACGGCGGCGGACGCTTCAGGCTCGCTTAAGAAGTGCATTCGCACTTAAAACGGAGGCACATTTGTTATGAACTTGGGCTGGCGTTTTAGACTTTCTCAAATATGATACAAGTGACAGAAAAAGTGCGTATTATGATATTGGGGTGTTCCGCATGCACGTGAACGTTTATTTCAAAAAGTCACTCAGCCAAAGTAAAAAAAAACATATCTGAACATAAATGCTGGTTCAAGATATTGGATTTATCCTGTAGTATTTAAATGCTATAGTCGGCACAATGAGAATATTTTCACTACTTCACATTAGGTTCCGTATCATTTTAATACCCCAAGAAACTTTGTTAGGAATTGAAGTAATGATGTCTAATACAATCTTGTAAACAGCCGTGGTACTAAGTTGCAAATGGGCATCCAGAGAATATGGGAAGTGGCGCAAACAACCCAACCTCTTGCTGACAAAAGTACAGGCAATAGGTGGGAAGCGGCTTGAAGGTGTCAGGAATAATCCTACAAATAAAACAATCTTTAAATTCTAAAGAACTTGTACAAATTCGATGCAAGAAAAAAATTCGAATGGTCCAAAAATAAGAAGTCTTCATCGCCAGCCGACATTCGTCAGGAGTTGCAGAGAGTTAGCTAAAAAATCATGAATTTTTATAAGCCCCTTCACAAAATTTGAAGAGTTGTCACATAGTTCGCACCGGTTTTGTTTCATGCTAGGAATTGGATGTAGGTCCATACAAAGCGTATGAATTTGGAACCGCCTACAGTTATCTATGCTCTGCAAGATTCTAACAGTGTCAATAAACTGTAAGCGAAAGAAAATAATAACTTCTCGCACTTCTTTTGATTTAACTAGATGAAGTGCTGACGATTGTTCATAGTGTTTGCTTTGACTACTTGAAGTTCTGAAGCTCGGGGCAAGACTTTTAGGTTGTCTTCTTTTTCTTCGTAATACTGCTGAGTTACAGTATAGATTTTTTGTTATTTACCTATCTGTCTGCACCACATGTATGACACCATCCGATGATTCTGCATTTTAAGTAAATCCACCTAGAGAAGCTGTAAATATGCAGCGATGGTTTCTAGATTCCATGGGATGCACACATCACGCTATCACTGTATACACATAAACCGACAGACGCAAAAAAGAAATCAAGCAAAATATTACCGGCACTATAGTGGGCAAAAAGTAGATGGAAATGACCATGACATTTTCGAGCTTCTTTATTGTAACAGGTGTTGCATTGCTCTCGAGTGGGTAGTACAACGTCCTTGGGAGGCCTGGCCTTAAAGCATTTGTTGCTGTCATCATTTATCACCAAAGATAGGTCATCGTCAGCCTTCCTGCAGCCGACACAAAGTAACGTAAACTCACTTCTGCGTGTTTGTACTGCTGATCCGTCGTGTGAGAAAAGGAATTGTATCTGTGTTGCTGTGGCTTGCATGCAGTTTTGGGAATTTTTCATGCACAGCAGACCAGAACAACAGACCAAAAATTTAACTAAGATACAGCACTGGCAGAGCGCTGTGTCCACGTTACTCTTTTTGCGTCCTGTTCATATGTACCGGGCATCAAGGAGTCAAAATACAGATAGCCCATGATCGATACGTTGCGGAAGGCCGTCTAGTGCCTCCTCCCTGGTCGTCCCTCTGTGGTGCTAGGCTTTCAGCTGTTTGCGCAACGAGACTATGGGTTCGGCTAACCCCTCTTCCTCAAGATATACTGCACACAGCACCTACACATAGTCTTCCCACGTATATTTACATTTTGGGGTTCTCAACAATCAACCACATGAATACGTAAAGCCGAATGTGGCAAACAGGCAAAGAATGCCAGAATTTTATTTTGCATGTGTTTCAACCAGATCCAGCTTAATTTGAAGCGAAATATAAAAAAAAAGTACTTAGTACAACACTTCACTTCCTTGTAGAATTCAGGTAATGGCAATTTTGTTAAAAATTGGTGGCGATTCAATGCGTAATTGGAGAAGGTGCTGATGCTCTAACCTTAATTTGGCCTGCCACTCAAGTCTTTTGGGTAACGTTGAGTTGAGGGCCTCCCCCCCCCCCAAATAAAAAACATTGAGATGCACGTAACCGGTTCTTTGCGGAGGACGCAAGACAGTGTTCCTGGTGTGGCCGGATGCGATAAGGAATAAGGTTACTAAGGACCATAATGAACCCCATAAAATGATATTCTAACAATCTGGCCACGCGAAAGAAATTATTGAAAATTTTCGTAAAGAAAGAAACAAACAAAACAGACAGAAAAATATTCCAGGTTCCTTAAATTGTTGAACACACAAGTTTCCATTTCAATGGTGTAAAGAACCTGTGTGAACACTGATCTATGTTGTTGGGCATCAGTAGCAAGAAAATGACTTCAACTTGTTCTTGTGACATGCTTCATCAGTAATTTGGTTTCAGCAGGTCTTTTATATCACTACTCACGAATGTTGCTGATACGAAGATAATGAAATGGACTACACTTGAAAACATTGCTTTAGAATGAGCAATAAATTTAAAGTCTTTCGGTTCTATTTACTACTTTATGATACGTAAAAAATAAGAACAGCTGTTTACAGCAGTATAAATTATCAGTCATGTATACAGAAGTATGGGTAAGCCCACAATGTAGTCAGCTCAAAAACAAAACATTAAAATCCAAACGGATTAGAGGTTTGATAAAAAAACGGGTTTCTGAAATTGAGGGGCATTGCCTAGCAACCAAAACTCCACAGCAGACAAAACACCTGCTCAACAGGACTTCCACACGACTCCAGAAACGCCGAGCATACGGTGTCCAGGTACGGGAGGCCCCTGCGCCTAAGCCGTCGTCACGCACTACCGCGCATCCAATGCTTGCTGTGAGGACCCCGACGATATCGATGCATATGACGATGGCAAAAACTTTTTCAGTGGACAGGGATGACGGAACATGTAAAAACTAATAAAACTTGCTCAAATGCGGGGTGACTTTTTCTTTGCCGCTCACGTACAAAGAATCATAAGCTGTTCTATGGTTCAAGCTTGCGCGCCTAAGTGGAAGCTTTACCAATTTGTTCCTATTTTAGAGCAGTGTGACCAATTGTGTACCGAACGTTTCATCGCAACGTCCATTCCGCACTGCCGAAAGCGACTGTTATGTATGAATACAACGCGACTGTTTTGTATGAACTACGTATACCTCTACATCAATGGTCCGACAATAATAAAACCGTGCTTAATAAAACCAATAATAAAAACAAACCACCATACCCTCTTCGCGACCCACCGCCCATCGTGCCTCAAAAATGCCGAAAACGAATGTTCGAATGACACACACCCCACATTCGCTACGCTCAAGCCAAAACTGCACAGCATATTTTGGCAATTAAAAATATTTACATTGGAGCCAAAGAAAATCGAAAATGCTCCATAATACGCCTGATGTAGAAATGCTACGCCAACTGCTGCAAACAAGAATCCTCAACAGAAAGCTCCAACAACGTATCATCAAAAAAAATTTTTCAATATCATTTTAAACTCCCCGAAAATTGCGTTACACATAGTGAAAATAAAGTATTCATTCTAGACGCCGCAAGGACAAGCTTACGCTTTGGCTGTAACCGTTCCTCCTGATTTGAGTGTGATATATAATTTTAAATCCCTTAAGGTGAATATATACTGCGTATGCACAGGGAGAAGACTTAGGTTATTTTGATATCATCTGAAGAAGTGAAAAGAAACGTCAATCTATATTTCACAATTTTTTCGTGTGGTTTGTACTCTAAAGGCAACAACATAGGGCTCGCTATGTTTTAAGAATAGAACTCTTGAAGAACTGCACGCAATGCTCTCCAATTATCTGCGCTGGGATCAAACGATGATTAGCTAGGAGGGGTTGCGTTACTCCGCTAATGACCGGAGGATAGTCAAACACCGCATAATGGCAGTTGTCCGAAGTTTTTTCTATCGATTACATCCAGGCCGTCATATTGAGAAAAACTTGGCTTTGGCACCGATGATATCATACATCTGAGCATACAGCGGCACACTTCCGAAGTTATCTATATAAATCCTATTGCTTTGAGGCGAAACAAGAAACAACCCACAATGATGCCCCGGCTACCGCCTTCACTACGCGCTTGAAATTAACAGGCCTGGCTCGGTTTTTGTTTCAGGGGGGGGGGGGGGCGAGGGGGAGGGGTGGTGCGGGACAAAACCGTCACAGGCAAAGGTGCTGCAAAACATGGTCTGCTTGAAGTGCGCTTTTCCAAGGACTGGTAAAAAATCTAATTTCTTAATGTTTAGGTATCATACTTGACCTGCCTCTCCTTGTTAACATTGTGCACGGCGAAGTTCTGTTGGCAAGCCCTAAGCAGGACGCTTCCTTTAGCATCAGGCAAACTAAATTGCAACTCGAACATTACCTTCCGGAAGTGGGGCTAGAATTTGATCGTTGTTCTCTGCCGGGAGGAAAATTAAAATATAAACCTGCCCAGCTTGTCTGCGGCCGGGAACCACGTGCAACGTTCTCTAAGAAACGGTCGTCGTTTTGAAACTACGCAGTCCGCGTGTGGTTTTTACACCACATTGCGCCCTTGTTACAAAGCTCTTAACAGATTTTACCTGTTTTTCCGCGTATGACAGCGACGCCCCAACATGTGCATGTCGCAAAGGTTTCTCTTCAAATAGATGAGTGGTTTTCAATGTATTCCGACAAAGGCAACACAATTGTATTAACCAGTGGCATAAAGGTGTCATTGTACTGCGTACAGATTGTTGGTACAATCAAATAGGTCGGTTAGTTTCAGGCTGCCCCGCTTCAAGATGGGTTGTATTAGAGAGAAAGGTTGGAACCGGAATACGGCTTTTCGGAATAAATTTGATATCTCCTCGCTTTATTTGAAAGTACGGCTAGCCAGCCCACTTTGTCCCGCTTATGCGAATCAAGAGGACACCAATTTCTTTTAAATGCGAATGCATTTATTAGTCGGGGGTTGTCTTGAGTCCATCGAGCGGCGTGCGCCTGCATTCCTCCAGCGCGAGCGCACGGGAGCGCGCGCCTCGTAGTTATGCCTTCGTCGTCATCGTCGTCGTAAATGCGAATGCATTTCTTAGTCGGGGGTTGTCGTGCTCCGTCGGCGTGCGCCCGCAGTTGTTATCTCTCCGCGCTCAATGCCGAACGCATGCGCTTGAAGCGAGCTGTACTAGTTTGCTCGAAGCGGCAAGGACGGCGAGTACTGCGGTGTTAGTCTCGTGTCTAACGTGTATGGGAACTTGATATCGCACGCCGTTGCAACGTCTCCCGTTCGAGACACGTCTCCGTACAAGGACTTGTACACCCTTGCCTACACCGGAGATGGAGCCTTTGTGGTGACCGTGTACCTCGCGCCCAACCTCGCTCGAGACGCCGTTGCCGCGCAGCTGGACGCGGCTATGGAAAGTGTGCGCGTGCGCTCCAAACCCTCTGGCCCCATAGTCTTGGTTGGCGACTTCAACGTTGACGTGCGCAAGAAGAGTGGCGAGTGGCTGGTCGAGTACATTCAGATCAGGCCCTCTATGCATTGTCTCTCTGCCGGCTTCGACACGTGCCCCACTACCATTCACGGGAGTTGCATTGATCTGGTCTTTACGTGAAACTGACGCGCGTATGCTTCTCAAAGACCCCTTGACCGTGCACTTTAGCGATCACAAGGCAGTGATTGTGGCCGTCAGGCACAACGATAACACAAACGGGTGTTGATGATTAAATGATTACGTTCACACTCTCGTCATTATTTACGCCATTATTCGCAACACACTCATCGGTGCACCCAATGCATTCGCATTTCTGCACGATTCCCTTCGGGGAGGTGCGGGGGAATTTTTTCTTTCGTTGAACATGTTTCTGTAAGACACAAGTGACGGCAACCTTTGAGTTAGCCCCCTATTACGTAACCTGCAGCGCAAACGATGGAAAGAGTGCTGCTGTAATCAGGAGCAAGGGTGTTTACGCCAACACTCTATAATAGTTTCAGGCTAGCCCATTACTTACACACATGCAGCGCGGCCTATCAACGGCACAGTCCGTGACAACGACGCAGCGGTACACAAGACGTGCCTACGTGCCTCCACTCGTGTCCTGCCCATTTGAATTTACCCGCTCATCCTCCGTCATGCAGCGCAACCTATGAACTGTGTCGTCCGTGGCCACGGGGCGGCGATGTACAAAAGGAACGCTGTGCACAAAAGCCCAGCACAATCTCAGCTACTTTTAAAATAGTCATTTCAATTTAGCCGCTCATCCTCCGACATGCAGCGCAGCCTACGAACTCAGTCGTCCGTGGCCACGGCGTGGCGATGAACAAATGGAACACTGTCACAGAAGCCCAGCACAATTTCAGCGACTTTTAAATTGGGCATTCGTATGCCGGCAGGCCGCGCAACCTAGAAATGGCCGCATTGGTGAACAGGGCAAATTGAAAAGATAATCTTATTGCTTTAAATGCGTATAATTTTCTACAGCCTTGGAGTATCCGGATAGATATCACAGTCCAAGCGCGAGGCCCAAGCTCGATCCCGGCCAAGAAGAGAATTGAATTTCTTTTCAGCGCCTCTGCCCCGGCCTATCAAAACGGTCCGCCTATGCCATCGGTTACTTGGACGGTTAAATACTCAGTTTGGTATCAAACACTGGACCTCAGCGACATTTTCTACAGCTTACCCGACCCACTTTCAAAACGTAATTTGAGGAGTCCTGGTAAGCAAGCCCACCCATCATTCATAGGTTGCGCCGCTCGCTACTGATGAACATGATTTGGATCCGGCAGACGCCCTGGTTAGACCGGTTTTACATTTATTGAGGATGTCCAAGCTTGCAGCGCGCGAGATTCATCATGGTTACTGGTATTACTTACTTTATCTCTTTCATTGAGGTAGGAGAGGAGGGGGGCCTTCAAGCAGGTCATAGTATACACTACTGACGTAACTAATGTATTCACAAAAGGCAACAATTGGTTTTCGTGCAGATAAAATACCTTCAAGCAAAACCGACGATAATATGTTTTTTCTAAAAGCGTCCAGGGGAGCAAAATTTGTGGGAATTAGAAGTATGTCTGCAATTTTGCAATTCAGGGCCACTGACTAATTTGAGGCAATGATAACCATTGACCACGCATACTACTAAGCCAGCAAAACATGTTTACGCCAACCCGCCTACATCACGTTTATATAGGAGAAGGGTGACTATAGATTCCTAAAACTCAGAATTGACACCAGTCATGCCTCATAGATGTTACTTGCTCGGATAAAAAGTTGCCATAAAACTTCACCGGCAAAAAATTTTGAAATTAAGGTTTGCTGAAAGCATGACTATGAACAAAATGTTAGCGTGTGACATGTTGATACTTACTTTATAAGACTGTCACGAAATAGCAGATGCAACGTTAATGAGCCAGCTTAGCTGAGATAAATCATATCTTATTGAGTAAAATTGTTGAGCAGTGCAAAAGTTGCCACGGACAATTAATTAGGTATTACTTGTTTGAGAAATGTTCTTATGCATGAGAATTAAAAAAAACCTTCAAAAACAACTGGGTGAATCTGAATATAATGAAACAAAGCCGAAACTGCGCTGCAAAGTTTTGTTTACGCAAAATGTTTACCCAAAAGTCATGTCTTTTCGCAGCTTACCCACGCGCAGTTGGCAAGTTTGCAAGCTGCCGACAAATCAGCATACAAAACACAACACCATTCACTTTTGAGTAACACATGGAAAACTTCTAGGAAACTATAACAGCATCCCAAAAGCCCGGACGTTGCGCAGCAAAATCAGGACCCTGCACAAGGAGTATACCGTGGCTGAGGTTGAGTATAAAAATCTCAGGGCGCTCCATAGAAGGGCAGAAAGGCGCGCGCGTACGTCTTAAGCAATAAATTACATTCGAGCAGCCAGACGCAAGCAAAAGCTTATTCAGAGATATCTGAATAAGCTTGCCAAACGTGTACGGGTGCCATTTTGTTCGAACCTAGAACCCAGGAAGCTGCTCACAAGGATATGAAGTTTAGTACGTGGTCAGGTTGAACCGTGAGCTAGACTTCAACGTTTTAACTCCAGATCTCGGTGAATAAAGGTAAGTGACACAGATGTTGCTGCTGCTTTCTGAGCTAAAAACTGCAGCATCGAGGTTGTTACCAACGGCCATTTCCAGGGCAGCGAACCCATCATCGAGCACACCGTACCTAGATGAACCATTCGTTATGGCAAAAATTGGAACTACTCTGTGCTCGGTTAAGAAGGGCTCTTCTCTGGGTATGCCATCTCGGCACCAATGCGAAGGGGCGGCTTTTGTCAATATTCAACCATTCCTGGCAGTCCGGCCATGTTCAGCCTGGACTGGTGCGCGCTCGCATCGTGCCCGTTCTGAAACCTGCCAAATATCTCTCAAATATTGATTCGTGCTGCCCTATTGCGCTTCTAAGCCGCATTGATACATCATGGAGAAGATGATAGTGCTTCACTTAGACTGGGATCGTACTGACAGAAGCGTATATCCGTCGCCGATGTGAGGTTACTGCTAGGGACGGAGCAGCAGTTCAACGTCATTGCCCTTGCATGCATGTGAAGCAAGCAAACATCCGACAGCAAATTACCATTGCAGTCGTTATAGACGTCAAATCGGCATCTGACCGCGTTCTCTATGAATATGTTCGGACATCACTGAGCCATTTAGACATCGCGGGACGAATGTACAACTGGATGTCTGTTACCTCTGGGATAAGAACATCTACATTTCTGTTGCGGAGAGTGAGACATCCCTCCGTAACCCGTCTCGAGGTGTCCCTCAGGGTGGGCTGTTCAGCCCAGCTCTCTTTTTTATTTCGATAAATGGCATTGAGAGATGTCTCCCGAAATCTTTTGAAATCTCTATGTACTCTGATAATATTTGTATCTGGTGCTCCAGTCGAGGCTTCAGAGTGCAGTAAGTGCGATTGAAAACTTTCTCACCACTGGTGTCTTGATATATCACCGACCAATATCGCCGCAATTCTATTCACAAAGCGGGACGTCTTAAAGTGCAATTTAACCACCTATCACCGATTTTTCGGCGTTGCATCAAAACATCAAAATCCTAAGCGAGAAATTAACGCGATTCCCGCACATTTCCGGCGTGCTTTCCAAAACACTTATGGATGTAGTGTCACCTGCCTTTTAAAGTTATACGACATCTCGGCGAAGGCTGACTTCTTTACCGCCCCCAGCCCTGACGTCTCCCTCCAAAGAGAATTTTAAAATACTAGAGGGGTTGCAGGCCCGAAAACTGAGTATATGTCTTGGAGTCTCGAAGGCTACCTCAACAGTCTGAACCTTGACCGAGATCAGGCGGGACCCGCCCACTGCTTTGCAGGCAATGGAACAACTTCGAACGCGCCTGCGCGTTGTCTCAAGGCCACCTGGGCATCCTCTTGATGCCGCCTGAGTCTCTTAACTCCAGCAAGTTCTGCCTTTCCAGTATCAGCCATCAGCATCTTCTCCTCAGTCTATGTGGCTCTTTCCGTCAACAAAAATTGTCGTCTCGGTACCAGGAATTTGAGCGCGAGGCGTATGCACCTGTTCCCACACTAATTTTTTTTTACTTGGACCACAATACCAACAAATACAAAGGTCACACTCACGTGTACAATAATGGTTCCGTAACGGGTGCATCTTCGGCGATAGGGATATCAATTCCTCCTTCGATGACTACAATCTTCGCCCTGCTTAGCCACAAGTCTTCTGAGACAGCTTCTAAGATTGCTTGATTCCGCGCTGCTTTTTAGTATATTTTAAAGCAGCTGGATGATCAATGGCCTGTTTTTACAGACTCAGGGTCAGCACTTCAGAGCATAAAATCGCTTCCAAAAACAGATGGCCTGGCAAACCAATTTTGGCAACGTACAATATATTCAAAGGGGACACAACGTAGATCTGCAATGGCTTCCTGCCCACTTCGGAGTGCCGGCAACGACACAGCTTACAAAGGCGACTCATCTGCCCACAGACTCTGCACTGAACCTCTGCCGTTCCCATTCATGAGAAAGGATGCGGCAATACTCGGCTCATTAACCGCATAAAAAGCGGTTGTCCAACTGGACTGACGCAAGGCAGCCATACGCCATTCTTCACAGGATTGATACCAAGTGCAGTTTCAGAGTGCCGCAGGGACTCAGCTAGCGCGAGGAATCTATTCTGCTTAGGTTGCATTTGAATGGGGCCTACACGGGTCATTACCTTTACCAACTAAAGCAGGCATCCTCGCCTTTTTGTTCCCAATGTGGCTCACGAGACGACATTCGTCATGCTATATGCGTGGGCCAAAAGTACACCGTGCACAGACAGAAACTAATATAGTTTTTGTGCAGGCAGTGTGGGCATCACCTGAGGGCAATTTGAGGATCCTGGTCGGGTCACAGTCATGCTGCACGTGCAATCAAATCTATCTCGAAGTTTCGTCGGAGTTTTGTGACTGACGGAGTTTTGTGACTAAAACCTTTAGGTGTACTAAATGACTTCTTTTCATTTTCATACTTCTTCTTTTTGTTTTCTTGGGTTTTTTTTTGCTTTCTCTCTCTTTTTATTCTATTACCTGACGTAGCATTACAGCGCGATGGCTCGGCTAACCTCGCTGGTCTTCATCAAGTTTCTCTTTCTCTCTCGCTATAATAAAAATGATGGAATAATTCTTCTGCACCAGAAACTTGGTAGTACTCGACTAACTACGCTAAAGAAAATAGATAATATTTCCGCGAGAAATATTTTCACCCATTCATTACGTACAATTTTGTCAATGAGAGTGAAGCGGTGGTATTATATCACGAATGTCACTCATTGTTCAAATCGCACTACTGAATGTCTGCGATAATTCCGAAATTATCTTCCGAAACGATTACAGTAAACAATTCTTCCCAGCATCAAATGCTGCTGGTTACTCGACATGCAATGCCAAAATTGGTCTCAGTAGTATTATTTACATGTTTGCACAAATATAGATGTAAAACCCTCCGTTGAATCCAATAGCACCTTTCCTTTTTATTTCATGCAGCATAGCCTTCTAGGCAAAAAAAATTACAGCCGTAAGAAGAAAACGCTGCGCCAATACTATTTTAGTTTTCTCCGCAAAGATTAGGTGAAGCGGCTTTTTATTTGCAAATATTGGGTGCACTGCGCGCGTGCATGCTCTAAATGGCTGTCTGACGGCAGTTGGACTAACACCAAACAAAGAACCAATTTCAAACCGTAAAAACATGGGCAAGTCCTGTACGGTGAAGCAGAATAAGTTAGCCGATTTTTCGAAGCTGATAAAAAACACTAAGAGAAAACGACATTATTGCATCAAACATGGCCGTGATTCAGGAAATACAGCCAACGGGTTGAGAGGCGAGCTGAGTAACATTACGCAGATATTGAACAAGTTATAAAAGGTAACAGGACTATTCTACACCAGGCTGTATACCAGGACGTTACGCCAGTGAAAAATACTTGGAGTAGAAGTTTAACTTGCGATATCTCACTAGTGACAAGACAGGCAGGAGGAGTTGCTCTCGAAGGCATAAAAGAAGGAAAATCGGCAGTGACGACGGCATATCTATTTTTGTAGGGTGGATGAGACATGGTACCCAATCGTTTGCTTTACTATTTACGTAATGCTTCAAGACCCCAAAAAGTGCCCGTAGAGTACAAAATGCAGAAATTGTTATGACAAATAAGAAATGAGGTCCGGAGGACCGCACGCACGATGCCTATCAGTCTACTTTCAGTGGTTCATAAGATATTTATCATCACCAGCCTATTTACGCCCAGCAGGGCAAAGGCCTCTCCTATTATTTTCCATTTACCCCGGTCCTATGCCAAGCGTCACCAATTTATCCCGGAAACGTCTTGATCTCATCTGCCCATCCAACTTACTGCCGTCCCAAGCACCGCTTGCCGTCTCTAGAGATCCACTCGGTTACTCTTATTAACCAACTGTTATATCGCCTCCACATTACATGCCCTGCCCACGTCGATTTCTTCTTCTTAATTTCTACTAATATGTCTTTAACACGCATTTGTTCCCTGACCCACTCAGCTCTCTTCCTGTCCCTTAATGTTACACCTATCTTTTTCCGTTCCATTGCCCGCTAAGTCGTTCTCAATTTAACTTAAACCCTCTTAGTGAGCCTCGAAGTTTCTTCCCCGTAGGTGAGTAACTGTAAGATGCAGCTGTCTTACACTTTCTTCTTCAGGGGCAATGCTAGGCAGCTATTCATTATCTGAGAATGCGTGCCGTATGCATTCCACCCCATTCGGATTCTTCTAATTATCTCTGCCTCATGGTTGGGATCCTGGGTCACAACTTGGCCTGAGTAGATATATTCGTTTACCACTTCCACTATCTCGCCCTCTATCCGAAACTGCTGTGCTGTCCTGGGATTATTTATAATTACTTTTTTTTCTGCATAGTTATTTTCAGGCCCAGAGCTCTACTGTGTTTGTCCAGTGCGGTAACCATGCTTTGGAATCCGTCCCCCGAATTAGCAAGGCAGCGTCATCATCAAACCTGAGGTTACTGAGGTATTCTCCACGAACTCTTACTCCCGCCTGTTCCCTATACAACATGGTGAATACTTCTTCTAAACATGCCGTGAATAACAGTGAAGAGATTGCATCTCCTTTTCTGACGCCCTTGCTTATAGGTTTTTAGTGCTCTCCTTATGGAGGATGATGGTAGCTGTGGACCCATTGTAGATATTCTCTAGTGTTTTCACAAAATGCTCATCTACTCCCTGGTTCCTTAATGCCTGAACAACTACTAGGGTGTCGACCGAGTCGAATGCTTTCTTATATACTATGAAGGCTATATACAGGTGTTCAATATACTTAGCGCACTTCTCTATCACCTGATTGATCGTGTGATATGGTCCGTTGATGAATACCCTTTAAGGAACTCGCTTGTTCTTTAGGTTGACTGAAATCTAAGGTTCCAAAAATATTTTAGCGATTACATTCGTAAGTATCTTGTAGATGACTGACAGTAAGCTTATCGGCCTGTAATTTTTAAAGTACTTCATGTCACCTTTCTAATGATTTAGGATGAAGATCGCTTTCTTCCAAGATTCCGGTACCCTTGCGGTCATTAGGATTTGCGTTTCAGGTTTGCCAGTTTTTCAAGTACAATTTTTTTGCCATCCTTCAAGAGGTCTGCTGTTATCTGATCCTCACCAGCTGCTTTGCCCCTTCACATTTCTTTCAAAGCCTTCCTTACTTCATCAGTCGTTACTGGTCTTACGTATATCTCCTCTGAACGAGTTTCTCGTTCGGCATTATCCTGGATGTCCCGGCTACTGTAAATATCCCTACAGACCTCATCGGCCACTGTTAGTATTTTATCCCTATTTGTGATGACATTGCCCTGCTTATCTTTAGGTGCATACATCTGATTTTTCCCCACACTAAGACGCCCCTTCACTGCGTTCAGGCTACCTCCGTTTTTTAGAGCGTATTCGATCCTCTCCATATTACACTTCCGTATGTCAGCTGTATTTCGCTTATTGATTAACTTCGGAAGCTCCGCCAGTTCTATTCTGTCATCTGGGGTGAAGATTGTCATGGTTTTCCATTCCCTGATGAGATCTTTCGTCTCCTGGGAGGGTTTACCAGTATCCTGTCTAGGCATCGTGCCCCCGATTTATACTGCACACTCCGTGATAATGCGTGTAAGGTTGTCGCTGGCTTACTGTGTCGTATGCTCGGCTTCCTCGGAAAGTGCTGAAATTCGGTTCGGCAGCGCGATCCTGAATTCTAATTCTTTACGCCTCACTGTTAGATCATTATTCGGCTTGTTTTGTACTAGTTTGTGACGGTCCCTCCTAAAATCTAGGTCAATTCGAGATCTTACTACACGGTGGTCACTACACCTTATCCTTCCGAGCACTTCCACATCCTTCACGATGGCAGCGCTATCGCATAATATGAAGTTTATTTCATTCTTATGGTCCCTATTTGGGTTCCTCTACGTCCACTTCCGTCTCTCCCGTTTACAGAAGAAGGAATTCATCTTGCGTATGTTATTCCGTTCTGCAAACTCAACTTTATGCCCCCCTGCTATTTCTACAGCCTAGAACGTAGTTCCCAACTGCGTTGTCTCCAGCCTGATTCTTACCTACTTTAGTATTGTAGTCCCCAATACCTACGGCATACTGTGTTTTTACATTATTCATTGCCGATTCCACATCTGCATAGAAGCGTTACCCTACCTGGCCATCGTGTATGGAAGGGGGATGCATAGCCCTGTACCACCTTGAGCTTGTACTTCTTATTGAGCGTAAAACAAGATCTGCTGCCCTTCTGTAAATGCTATGGTATTCTTCTATGTGGCCAGATATGCTTTTATTGACTAGAAATCCACCCCCAGAAGAGTTCGGTGTTGGGCCTGTTTCTACATACTTGGAGAACGATGTAACCCAGCCTAATAACGTGAACACGAGAGAGAACAGACAACACACGCACTGGGCCTGGCAAAAATTTATTGAATAAAATTTTGAAGGCAAAGCAAGGTCAGGGCATGCGCCGTAAAAACTAAAGAAAGAAGGTCAGCTGATGACGCATTTCAAAATAGGCTCTTTTTTTAAATATTCACATTCTTTACATGATACTGTTAGTGAGAGAACACTCGCGCACTTATCATAACCATGGTTAGTTATTTGGTGAGCTTCGATAAGCTCCCGCTCGCCTTATGGTTCTCCTACCAAATATTTTTGTTTTGTCAAAGAAGGGGGTGCAGCCGCATCTTCGGCAATGGGTAGACAAATTTGCCCCTCCGCCTGACGTTACCGCAGTTTAATGTTCTTTCAGACGAACGTTCAGACAGCGTCCCGTCTGCCCAATCTACAATTTATCGCTCTTCAGCGGTATGTGGTAGATAATATTTGTCGTGCACTTCGTGAATTTGGCGGCATGCCGTGTCGTGCACACGTTCTTTGGTTTACGGTTTTCAATTTTGGGACAAAGGCTTGAAAGCTTACACGGTGCCGGAAACACTATATGTACCGCATGTCTGGCGGCAACTTTTCTGATATTGTGCGAGATCTTGTGAATGTACGGGGTAACTGCAACTTTCTTATAGTCATCAAAAGCATTGTCCTGTACCCTCCTGCCCGATTCCTTCTCATTCAGTTTACCTTGGTTTCGGCTGCCGACTTCAAAGCAGCATCAGGGAAACCAGCAACTTCGAAACGTTGAACTTGTTGGAAACCTGATGAACACTGCGAAATTAAAAGTTGTGTCACGTGATGTTCTTAGCCGTTTTAAAGCATGTAGCAAAGCGTTAAAATTTACTTAGGTACACGCCTAACCGAATGAAAAAACATTTTTCGACTTAAAAATAACCTTTTGTAATACTGGACACGTGGGCTGGATGTATGCTCTCTGCACTAAGAAACAGTTTTTACATTTCGAGTCATCCGATTCCAAGATATTCAAGCGGGGCATAGCAGCACTGCGTTTTAGACACGCCCTTAAGAAAAGCTGTCATCCTTCAATGGAACAATGTTTTCGCGAACAAGTTCAACGTTTCAAAGTGGCTGGTTTCCCAGATGCTGTTTTGAAGACGGCAGCCCAAACCAAGGTCAAATCAATCAGAAAAAAATCGGGCGGGATGGCACAGACACGTGCTTTTGAGGACCATAAGAAAGTGGCAGTTACCCCGTACATTCAAGATCTCGCAAAATATCAAAAAAGTGGCCCCCAGACATGCGGAACACGTAGTGTTTTCACCACCGTAAACCTGGCAAGCCTTTGTCTCCAAATGTAAATGCGTAAACCAAAGGACATGTGCACAACCCACAATGCCACAAAATTTATGACGTGCACAAGAAATGTTATCTACCGCATACCGCTCAAGTGTGATAAAGTGTATACTGGGAATACCGGACACTGCCTGAACGTTCGTCTAAAAGAACATGAAGCTTCGGTAACTTCAGGCGGAGGGGCAAATTTGCCTGCCCATTGCCTAAAATGAGGATGCACCCCCTTCTTTGACAAAACAAAAATAATTGGTAGGAGAACCACAAGGGCCAGCGGGAACTTATCGAAGCTTACCAAAAGCGTTAGCATGGTTATAAATTTTCATGATTGTTCCCTCACTAAGAGTATCACGTAAAGAATCTGAATATTTGAAAAAGATCCCATTTTGAAATGCGTCATCTGCTGGCGAACTTTCTTTAGTTTTTACGGCCCATGCCCTGACCTTGTTTTGCCTTAGGAATTTTATTTATTAAACTGTTCCTAGTCCCAGCGTGTGTGTTCTCTGCTCTCTCTCGTGCTCGCATCTTTAAGGCTGGGTTTCACTGTTCTACCAGCCCCAGTTCTCTCCTGTCAACTAGACCACGTTAACATAGGATGAGCCAATTTTTCAGCCCCGCAAAGGCTTCCCCGGTCTTCCAAACCTTGCTAAGCCCTAACACATCCAATTTAATGCCCTTTAATTAATCGAACAAGTCTAGACTCGCTTCGCTAGATAAGGTTCTCGTGTAAACATTGCCAGGTTCAGATTTTATAGGCGGCCTGTCCGAGTCCAGGGATTCTCAGCACCCTCTGCTGCATCACAGCTCTGACCGCCGCCGTGGTGAGTTCCTTCGAATCCACAGGAGGCTGAGGGCCGTGGGTTAGTTGGCGTATTGATTGGAGGTTGTATAGTGAAGTTATAAATAGCCGTATAGGTGAAAGCTTGGACTACCAACAGCCCAAAAGAGCTGGCAATGTCATGAGTGGGTACACAACCATGGATTATCTTCTTGCTGTCAATGACGTAATAGAGAACCCGCTGAGTACACAAAACCTTTACATGGTTTTTATAGGTTCTGAGCCAGTCTTTCATTCCCTACTCAAAGAGGCCGTGCTAGAAGCTCTAAAAGTGCCGTGAATATTGGAGAGCTACATCAAATGTACACAATACATAGATTGAAAATGCCCAGGTGGGGTAATCCTACAGGCAAGGCCATAAATTTGCTATGTTATAAGGAGTAAGACAGGCAGATTGCACCGCATGGAAGCTATTTACATGTTTTCTGAGGGGGTATTTAAAAGAATGGCTGGGAAAATTCAAATTAGGATTCATGGGGAATACTTGAGCAACTTGATGTTAGCGGGCGAGATTGGCTTGCTGCGTTAAACTACAGAACACGTGCAAAGAACGCAGAGGGAACTGCAATCAGCAAGCACCGCCATGAGGTTAAAATATGTATTAATAAATCAAAAGTAATTATTAAGAAACATGCACGAAAAGTCCACTTCAGCTTAGCAAACGAAACGATACCCCCAGGAAATAACCGAATATAACTCCACCGGATGGACGGTTAGTGCTGATCGCAACCACGAGAGAGAAATACGGCGCATAATATTTATGTGTTCGGGATCCCTCGGCAAGCACTCCAAAATAATGAAACGTAAGCTACCTCTGTCACCCAAAAGAAAAATGAACAGCCAGTTCATACTGGTACTTGGACTAACGCAGCTTAAACTAGACGCCTTACTAAACTACCAGAAATTAATCATGGTTCGGCTGGACGGCCAAAGAAAGGCAAATTGTAGGTTTGACACTCAGGGAAATGATATATGCTTCCGGGATCACAATAACAAACTAGAGTAGAAGATATCGTATGTGAAATAACGAAAAAGGAATTGAGTTGAGCTGGCCTTGTAGTCATACGAACGGGCAACCGGTGGACAATTAGGGTAAGAGATAAGAGATACCAAGAGATACCAAGGTAAGAGATACCAAGAGATAAGTCTAGAACAAAGGGAGGGCACCAAACCTGGTATAGGTATTAAATAAAAAAATCCCACCATCTCTACGAAGTGAACGATGATGAGAGGGGTGAAGCTAAAATGCGTATCGGTAAAACCGCGAAACATTCGCCCACACATCATATAAAGACTATGCAGACAAGCTTTCCACCGCTCCGCTGACAAGCCTGTCGACGACGTCGATGTATGTGGTGATTATGTAGGGCTTGTGTGGAACGATGAGAATCTCTATGGGTAAGTTGGCGAACTAGGTGTGTGACATTTTAGCCACCTTGGCCGTCACCTTCTGCACAGCGTGTTGTGTCGCGTACCCCCGGTACGTGTCTTAAGCTCGCAGGCGACGAACGACAACCTCTTCTTCTTCCTCTCCTCCTTGTTGGGTAGCAACGAACGCGTTGAACGTTTGGAACTCTTTGGCCAATCTTTGGTTCGCTAATCCCTAGGGGGATCCTGCCACAATCATTATCCTTCCGCCGTGTATGGCAGCAACGAGCGACGGACAGGGCCCGACCAAGAGTCTTGAGCTTGCAGGCGGCGAACGACACCCTCTTCTTCTTCCTCTCCTCCGTGTTGAGTAAGAACGAACGCGTTTGACCTCTTCGGCCAACCTCTTCGTTTTGACCTCTTCGGCCAATCTTTGGTTTGCCAATCCCTAGAGATATCATGCCACAATCATCATTATCGTGGCGTGTACAGCAGCAACGAGGGACGAGACAGGGCCCGAGCAAAAGGAGCTTCGCCCCTAAAATTGTGGTAAACTCCAAGATTCAAGCAGCCCAGGAAACGAGTGGTTGGAGGTCAACGGGAGAGGCCTTAGTCCTGCAGTGGACCTTATTTAGGCTGATGGTGGTGATGGCGATGAATAATATAATTGTCCATTTTAGATTTTTGGGCAGCTTATATCTGATAAGATCGCAGGCCTCCACTGCAGCGAGCCAGCAGTAAGATGAGCCAACACATTTAAAATTCAAGACACATGTGCCTCTATGGCGCAATGGGATTGGAATTGGCTTCGTAATGCGATAGACCCCGGTATATTCAGCCAAATAGAAGCGGAGATCTTTTTGTAACCTGTGTTGGGCTTCGCGACAATGGCATTCAGTGCTGTTTTGGGCGCTATGCAAAACGAGCTGCAACGACAGGCCGGATTCAAAGTTGTTCGTCAATATCAAACGTATACCACTTCTACCACAGCGGTACTGCTTTGCGGACGCGTGAATCAGCTGCACTGCCAAGGCATTAACAAGGAGAGGCGGTGCAGGATAAAGACGCAGCTGGGAAGTACAAATCCAGCGAAGGTTTTTTTTTGGTTTTAAGGAAGAATCTCTCGTTTCAGTCTCAGTTGAGCCGCGTGTATGAATTGAGGTGCCGTCGCATGGGCCATTTTTTGTGCGTGTAGTTTACAGCTTTGCTTTCCAACCAACTTCCCAGTGTGGACCAGAGAAACTTCTTTTCCAAAGAAATGCATGTGCTACCATCAACCGTCCCAATTTTTTATTGATATGGGTGTACCTGTTCAAAAATTCACTTATATATCCAACGTTCCCAAATGGCTTTTATACGGGGCTTCATCGTACAAAAGCACACCATTCAGCGAAATTCTAATAAAGCATAACAAGCCCCCCCCCCCCCCAAATTTGTAATGTGCACGGTGCACAATAAGACACTGCAAAACTATCAGCTATTCACGGAACTCCGGCTTTGCAGAAACAAAAAGCAGATCTCCAAGGCTTTGGAGAAGCCCAGTTTTTAATGTCAATAAACACCTCCTGTTCGATGGGAATGTTCGACGGGTTCTGAACTCTAGTTATTTCCCAGAAGTGTGGTGCCGGAATCTTTCTGAAGACACGACGAAACCTCTCCTCAAGGCCACTGAAGAAGCAGCCTGCACGACTGAAGCAGTAAATGACGCTTCTACAATGTTTATTCCTGTCCTTACGCTACAAGCTGCCCTCAAGCCTCACGACGCCTCCGCCTCAACGCAGTGGTGTGCTACGCCGTTGCTGATTACGCGGGGTCAATTCCACGCCAAAGGCCGCCACAAAATGAATCGACACAAGCGCAAGCGGGCCACCCTTCGAGCTGGCGTGATGAAGACCATTAGTGAGAGCAACGGTTTGTTTTGCTCCAAGACTTTGTCTATCGGTGAGCTGCAGGTCCTTTTGAAGGTTCTCGTGAACAAGGAATCAGCACTTCGAGACATAGACCAACAAATGGAAGACACCGTTGATAAGCAGAATCTAGAATTAGAGTGGGACGCAGTGGAAGCGTATTACGTTTCGATATGCATGGCAAAATTAGGCTCTCTCGAAGAATCGAAGAAATTCAGCACCCACAAGCATCCAACGGCCAAATGAATAACGTAGAGTCATTGAGCGCGGTTCGTGTTCACTCAAGCGCGTTTATCAAGCTCCCTCGACTGGAACTAGGCACATTTTACAAAACGTTTCAAGGCTGGCGTTCCTTTTGGGACCAGTATGAGGCAACCATACACTGGAACTCGCAGGAGAGGGCGTTCGGGATCTTCACCTCGCCGATGATGCTGGGGCCTGAAAAGATGACACTGCAGGTACTCATAGGATCAGACTATTACTGGAAAGTCATAACTGGAAAAATTTGGCGGCTTAGAAATGGCTTAACTGCCGTTCATACGTCTTTCGGGTGGACGCTACAGGGCCCGGTAAAAAGCACGGAGAATATCCGAGGCACATTTTCCACTAGCGTCATGAATGTATTCTCCCAGAATTTCAGTGACGACAACGAAAAACAGTCTCAAAAGCTGCATGTATTTTGGGATGTTGAGCACATGGGTATCCTTAACCACAAGGATGAAGAATCTGTCGAGGGGGAAGACCTCAGTGAATTCGAAAGAAGAATAAGAAGAAAAGATGACATGTACAAAGTTTGTCTTCCCTGGAAGGATAACGCACCAGAGCTTGACTGCAATTTAAAGGAATCGAAAGTTCGGCTGGCCAAGCTCACGCGACGCCTTCAGAAAAATGAAGAGCTTCTCATTCGGTACGATCCGACAACACGCGAATATGTTGATAACAACTTCGCCGAACGCGCAATGACACAAGAGGCAGCCAGTCCAGTCTACTACCTTCGGCACCGAGCAGTCATCCGCGACGACAGGGAAACAACCAAAACTCGAATTGTCTTTGATGCGTCATCCGCGTCATCGGCCGCTCGGCACCTGGAAAGCTGTCCGTGAATGACGTGTTACACTCTGTCCAAACCTGAATCCGTCGGTACTTTCCCTGCTTCTGAAGTTCAGGATGTACAATGTCGCCGTAACAGCCGACATAGCAAAAGCATTCTTGAAAATTTTGTTGTTGGAGAACGACCGTGATGCACTTCGGTACTTTTGGTACGAATACCGGCCGACTCCTAGACAGACCTTGACGAAGCAACTTGTCTGGAGAATGTACCGTGTTCCCTTTGGTGCTAAATACGTTATTTCCCCCGGCAAAGCTGGAGTATGTGGGCCACTGGGGTCAAAAAACCTGACACGTGTCACTAGAACAACACGATGGGCCGTAGCCCAGCCGGTGTTTGGCTGTACAACGTGATGTTTCCATGGCAGCGTTCCATAAATTAGCTAAGCTGGATGGAACGAAAGAAGAATAGAACGAGCTACTTAGACTACATGGACTCTCAGTAGCTGGCGTCGTACAAACAAGTGTGGTGACTCTCCACAGCAACCGAATAACAAACCTCAAAGAAAACATGAAAAAAAAAGAACAAAGGAACATCATAAAATAAAAGTCAACTTAGGTGCCCTCCCCCCAAGACTCGTCGTGTACAACGTTGCATGGTGATCAAGCTCCCACGCACGACACATGCCGACAACGAACTCATGTGTCTCGGCAGGAGACCCAGATCCTTACCAGCCTGCATTGTCTCACGACACAACATGGACCGCGCTCCGAAGGCCATCCCATGAAATGAGACGACACGACCAGGAAACAAAGTTTTTTACACCGAATGCTTCTCGACCTTCTCACGACATTTCTGCTTCAAAATGCCCTCATTGCTTTCCCATGTTATTGCGACGTCCACGATCACGACCCTTTCGTCAACCTCAAGAACTATGTCGGGCTTAAGTCGAACCCCAGAGGGGCTGGTGTACACCTTCTCTTCTATGACCAACCCCCACGATTCTTTTCACGGCAAATACGCGCAACCTGCCGGGACACAAAGTTGTGGCGTTCCTGACGAACGAGACTAACGGATTCACACTCTTGGAGAACGTGGAATGCCGCCTCTGGCCGCTCGCAACATCGACAGCAGGCACGAGCTGCTGGATCGCTGGCATGACGCTTTGACAAAGCACGCGTTGGAGCAAGGTTTGTACGAAGACGAATTACATTGATTCTGTCACCGTCACTAAGGAATTTAAAGTTCGGGATAAAGCCAAGCGTCGGCATGTTGCTGTTGAGCATGTGCAAAAGGTCTTTGTTAGTATAGGGATTTTTTATGTCCTGGAACCACTCCGCCGCACCTCGTTTAAGGGCGGCGTCAACCTCCTTACTTTAAGATACCCCCTCAAGGATTTGGAAAACCGAGGCGATCCTCTTCTGGTTCTTGACCAGACATTCATCGAACAAGAAGTTGACAGCAGGATCATTGAGACGCAGTAGCGGACATAAACATTTTAACTGGACTGCCTAAGCAGCCCTCGCGAGTTGCAACAAACCTGGACCCCCGCTCCAGAACGGTAACCACAAATGACTATTCGGGAAGCTCTTTGGTAAATGCAAGAGCTCTTTCGCACAAATAGCTCTGGACTTGTCGGAAAGCCTCGTTCTTCCCTTGGAGAGTATTGGACGTGGTATACAAATACGCCGGGTTGATGAGTTGACGGATGCATTGAAGTTTCTGAAATGACCTCAAAGAAGCCGACGCAATTACGTCAAGAAGGCGAGCTGGCTTCCTTGGATTGACATCAGGATATTTATTAACGAAGAGATCAAGACCGATATACTCTATGGGCTTGTTAGGAGTAATGAATTGAAGACTGGACGTGCTCAACTGTAAAAGAGGGAGGTGATAGTGGAAAGCGCGTTTGTCATAATTCACACGCCATCCAAAGAACTGCGATTCGGATGGATTTATTAAAAGATCCACGTTTTGAAAGTAATCCTCGGTGTGCCGTACCAAAGCTTGGATACCTTCAAGTCCCTTTCTACTCAGCGCCACGGTACACTACGATTATGAAACTTCGACAGGACCACAGGATGAACTTACAAAGGCCATAAAGGATCAATTTTACTTTGATGATTTTGTTACAGACGCAGACGCTACGGAGGATGCCTTTTTGTTATGTGACAATGCAGCCAAATTCATTGGCAAAGCAGACATGCACCTTAGAAAATGGACGACTAATGAACAGCAGTTGAACACCGCTGCTGAAGCAGACAACGCCGTTAACTCTGGTATTGATTTCACAATCCCTAAGGAAGAAAGTTCTAGGCGTGTTATGGCACACGGACGAGGATACCTACGGGTTCGACACGTCTGAAATTATGCAATTGGTAGCCTCAATTCCAAGCTCGAAGAGGAATATGATGAAAATCACAGCTAAACTGTATGCTCCATACGGTCTTATTACTACGTGCACAGTGAAGGCTCTGGTACTCTTTCAGATGTCTTGGGAGAGGAAGGTAAACTGGGATGGAAATTTGCCGGAAGGCTTAAATACTGAATGGTACAAGAGGTGCGAAGCCCGTCGTCTCCTCAAGGTGATAAAGTTACCCCACTTTTTGCTGTCAAAAGAATCCACAAAAACAACCTTCCACGTGTTCTCTGACACCAGCACCTCAGCTTATAGATCTGCAGTCTACGTGCGAGTCGAAAATACCAGTGCCATAATGGCTAGACTGCTCATCGAGATAACAAGATTCGCCCACGTGAAAACACAGACCCTACAAAGGTTGCAATTTTTACGGGCTCTTACGTTCTGCTGATGTCAGCCGTACAGAAGGAGCATGGTACCTGCTGCAAAGTTTTGTTTTGGGCAGACTCGTCCGCGATTCTAGGACGGTTGAACTCTAGCCCAGGAAAGTGGAATACGTTAGTCGCCAACACAGTGAGTGAAATCCATCCCCTAACCTATATTAAACAGAGGCGTTATTGCCCGATAGATAAGAACCCTGCAGATTTATTCACGCGGGGTTTATCTGCTAAGAAATTGCAAGAAAGAACACATTGGTGGGAAGGACCAGACTGGCTGGATGGCCAAATAGAACATTTCTCGGTGAACAGTATGTGGAAACCACAGAAGAACGGACACAAGTTTTACCCGTAACGGAAAGGAAGGGTTCCGAGCGTTTTGACCTTGAGGATCAACAGCAGGACGAAGGTCTTGACCATTACGGCGTGGATAATGCGGTTTGTCCACAATTCTCGTAACCATTGCGGAAAATAACTGGACCCCTACTCTCTTGTGAAACTGAAAACGACAAAAAATTTTGGATTTACAAATCCCAAGAACGGGCATTTCATCCTCAATATTTGACCCATCCAGTGATCAGCAAATTTTTTCCTACCGTGATGAGGATCGTGTGATTAGGGTGGGAGGACGGCTACAGAATTCCGACTTCACGACCTGCGAGGAACACCCAATCCTACTTCCTGCAGTGCACGATTTTTCAAGAATAATAATTGAAAACGAGCACCGACGGCGTTTTTACGGCAGCGTTCGAGATACATTGGTGCAGTTACGTGAACAATATTGGGTCTTCAGAGGTTGTCAAATGGTTAAAAAATGATTAGTTAGTGCAGTACACGCAAGAGACTTTCAGCGAAGCCAAAGAGCGAGCCATTCGCCCCTCTTCCAAGGGATAGATTTAGCAAATGCGAACCGTTCACTATCATTGGAGTTGTCTTTACTGGACCGCTGTACCATCGAGGAGGAGACGGAGCCAAGAAATGTTACATTGTCATCTTTACTTGTGCCGTCGTGCGAGCAGTACTCCTCGAGCCTGTGCGAAGTCTCAACACGCAAGACTTTTCAGATGCATTCCGTCGCTTTACAGCCAGGAGAGGAAATTGCAAGACTATACTCTCACAACAGTCTCCCTTTTAAAAGGTTCTAAAGATTATAAAACAAATTGGAGGACGATACGAGATCAGCAAGTATTGAAATACTTTAAAGAAAAGCAAATCCACTAGATATTCGTAGCCGAACGAACCGCCTCTTCGGGCGGATTTTGGGAAAGACGTATAAGAACGATCAAGTAATCACTGAGAAAAGTTTTGAAAGCCAAATGTTTTAGCCTTGATGAACTGTACACTTTACCTACAGAAGTTTAAGCCATTGTAAACTCGCGGTGACTGACTGCCATTTCAGCATCTCTAGAGGTGGAACCCTTAACTCCCGGACATTTTTTGATCGGCAGAAGGCAGCTGTCTGTACCGCAAGGTGTAATCTCGGCGATCCCGAAGAAGTCACCAGAAGAAGAATTTAACGGACGCTGGTGACGACGGAAAGAGTTACTAGATGCCTTTTGTAGTAGGTGGCGTAGAGAATACATACTGCAGCTGCCATCCGCCCGCACTGTACGTAATACATCTTCAAGCGACGCTTAAGTTGCGGATGTCGTCCTCACTGTAGACGAGAAAACACCAAGGTTGCTTTGGATCCGGTCTCTCACAACACGGTTCGTCTTTGTCTTCTCAAGAAGTCGGACGGATCTCGTACTAGGGTACATTGCAACAACTGTATCCCCTGGAAGCTTCGAGTTATTGCTCCTGTTTTGCCGGCGGGAGGATGTTGCGGGACTAGGATGCATTTTCTAACACCTCCAGTTCCGCATTCTCGTCTTAATTATGGCTGTGTGTCAGTCTGCTTTGAAATCTTTGCACTTTCGGCAACCTGTTTTTCTCGGCTTCACCTTTATGCAACTTTTAAAATGCATTCGCCATCACCGAATCTTTCACCACAAATTCCGTTCCACCCATTTCGACGCAGCCGGTTTCCACAAGAACAATGATGCCACCAGCTCCACTTTCAAGGCCCGCCATTGACTAAAAACTTGCTTTTAATTTCTCTGACCTGAACACCTCTTCCTTCTCAAGCGTCTACCCGCTCTCCTTTACATGCAACCAGATGCGCCTTCCAGCAATCAAAAAATGAATTTCAAATGAGACAAGCATCGGATTCATAGCACTCAAGCTAAAGTCTTGCTCTATGAATTTGCCATTATAAACTACTCATAATCTGTCATAGGCTTGAAAAAGAAAAAGTGCTGTGAAGCTGGTATATGAAGTGTACGTCAACTGTCTGTCAACGAGCAGCCTCGGGTGAGTGTTCGAAAACCGTATCTTTACAAAATATATTGAAAATTTTCATGTCCCTTCCTATAATATCGCAATAACCCAATTCACGAATAAAAGAATAATCCTAGATAATCGCACAACAAGCTTTGCCTTTGCTTTTAATCATCCCGCTCATGTTTGTATATTTGTGGTAAGTGTAATACCTTTATATTTGGATAACATGCTAACACTGTAGACCTAGTTTGTAGGCAGAGTTTGGAGATTTAAGTTACCTTTGCATGTTTGCAGTTTATAAACACGAAAAACCTTTACTCATCAGAACATCTTGACATGTATGATTGCATTCTTTACAAAATAAATGAACTTTGTTATTACGAAACAAACTTCTCTCACTCGGATTCGTTTTCGAAAACGCCCACTGCTTCATACTGCAAGTAATTTTAGTTTTGTAAGGTAAGACCTGTTAATTCTCATTTAGATTGGAATTAAGGCGGTGCAACAGCCCCGTAGTATTTGAGGGGCGTGAGAACACAGAACACGTCATATGTTCGATCAACATCTGCGCAACTGTGCCATTCCGGGTGGAATTTCGGATGATTCGGCTAGTGCGGAATGCCAACTTACAGCAACAATGCATCAAGACGGGTGAGAGCTATCTGTTGTTACTGGTTGTCGTCCATGCATATCGTGTCATACGACAGTCGTAGCGTGTACATGGGTTCTTATAAGGGGAGCCTTGTTCCAATTTTTTTTGGTGAAACGTCTGGCAACCGAAGAAAGCCACGCACGTTTTTGAGATTGAAAATTACCGAAGTGTGCAATCTGTGAAACGCACTGCGTGCACTTGGTAATGGGAACGAACAAATTACGCTAATTTGGTAGAATAAATACCAATTGTGTTTTTATTGAGACACACATTTCGAATATTGCTTCTGAGAAGCACAGCGTGTTTAAAAATTATAATATAACCCCACTAGGTATTGTCAGAGACGATGTTCCAAGATTTTGCAATAGAAAATCACCCCCTTATTTTCGAGTACTGCCTGACCGGAAAAGAGTGTTTAATTTCAAATTGCTAATTTTGAATTGTGGGTAATTTAAAATAAAATATTGAGATTACCTGCTGTTGACCTGTCATGCAGTGCGATTAAGCAACGGAAGCGTGTGTGGTTATGGTACTGCCGAGAATATAATAAGTGTGTGCATGGACGCCGCAATAAATCACTCGAAAATAAAACAGCTAATTTTAATGCATAATGCACGATCTATCAACGGCCGCATCTGCGATATGACCGCCACGGAAACATAGTTTCCAACACTTTCCTTTACGTATTACCATAGGGCTGTAGCTGAATCACCTTGACGTTGCACTCTAAACATGAATGACCAATGTTTTATCCCGACCGGGTGGGGTACGACATTTCTAACTCCGCCAGCCCGTGCGGAGCCGAACAGTTAGCCTAGGTCGTCGGCAACGTGAACGGTTGTGTGAGCCGCTCTAGACGGATGCAGGCGACCTGTGCGGACGTGTTTTTTATGCTCCGACAACGGCATGTACTGCAGTGAGGAGAGCAGAACGACAGGCACAGCAGAGGAGAGCTGAAGCTGAGTATTTATTTACATAGTTCATTCTCATGTCGGATTTACAGCCGAGATTACGAACACCCAAATGGTTCTTGCGCTGGAGTTTTGACGACATGAAGCAACTAAGCGTGTTCTACGCGTCTTGTTGCTACAAAAGCTGACGACCTTCGCCACTCTCCGTGTGTTGTCAATTAACAGACAGAGCGAGGGTTGGTTGTACCTAATGTATTGTGCCTAAATCACTTAGTATTCAATAAAATAGTACTAAAAGTAGTTGCACAGGCTAAAGAAGAACCAATTTATCTGCTTTTTTTTGAGCGAGCTGTAGCAATTGTGCGCGACATGGGTCAGTACTACCAAGACAACTGGTATAACTTCATGTCGATAGTTATCGTTTTTTCTTCTCACTGCAGTCGACACATGAAAATTCACAGGTACTATGAACGCAAAACACTGCTTTCCTAAAGCCTGAAGTAACTGGAAGAGGTTACATCTGCGGGAGCATGACTCTGGACATGAGGAGCGCAGCCGACTCAGCTGACACAGCTGGCCTGGCAGCGCCTAGAAAACGAATGAAAATTTTGCTTGATATTTTCTCAAAATATATGACTCTTGCTTTACATTCTGCGTCGCACGATTTATGGACTGCAGGGTACATGTATACAATCAAGTAGGTTCGGCCATAAAAAGAAATGGGTCAATTAGGCCAAATAAACGACGCAAAACAAGCACACAATCGCACGTGCACTGCCTGCAGATATGAGTACGACTTTATTTGCATATCACCACACAGCCGCTTACACAATCCGCGGCCCTAATATATACCTACGATAATCACTGACTGTGTTCGTTATCTTCTTGTAAACATATCGACAATCTACAGCCCGCGAGCCATATGTTACCCGCGGGGCAATATTATGCTGTCCGCATCACTGTCACTCACAATCCCCCTGTGACTAACAATTAAAACGCCTATACTCCAGTTTTGCCGCCAAATGGGGTTAGACGGCAACAAAAGAACCGAGAATGGATCGCCTCCGGTTGCATTGGCACCTTTTTTCACAATTAGTAAGGATATTGTGAAATATAAATGGAAATTCGCAGTATTTTCTTCAAAGGCCCCTTTGAATTGCCTTCAAATCCCCCCTCCAGCTTTAACCGAATATGGTGGAGAGCTCTCCATCGTGTCGGCTTCATGCAAATCGGCCCTACACATAAAAACATTGCAAACCATATTCCAGTATACTGAATCCGAAGTGGGAATACATGATGCAATATCGGAATTAAATAAAGTGACAGCCAACAAGGAAACCGACAGAAACTCAGTTCGCGATATGTTGGCTCGCCCGACCACTTTGTTTTCAAACCACTGCTTTCGGATTGCAACATAGATGTCGCGCTTCTGACGCTTGCTGCATTTTGTTACTGAGCCTCAAAATAAAAAGGCAGGCTAGCACTCTACCACGTATTCGTAAGGGCAACGCAAAGCAGCAGTGCTCAAAGAAAGTGCATGTATAAGTGCGCCGGTACGCAAAATTACGCAAGACCTTAACACACCAATCTGCTATCCTCTTGACTCGCTTACTTTTACAGAGGAGCATTGTGTAATGGGTACTGTTTTTTTTAGTCGGCTGTTATTCAAAATTCTTGTCGCAAAGTGTATTAGTTTAAGCAAGAAGCGTTCATTTCAAGTTGCCGACAAATTGCCGACAGTAAATTAAACTCTTACTTTTTTATTTCCGATAGTGTCATCTGCACATGAAAATAGGAATAGGGGACTTTAAAGGAAAAGAAAAGACTGGTATACACTAATGGATAAAAAATTGAGCAGAGAATAAAAAACACGGCGTAGAAATGGCAATCACACACACAACACCACGGGCAAAAAAAAATGGCATAAATATAATTTGGAAGAACGATAAATTTGCCAAACCAAGATTGCTATTTGCTGGTAATGCCGTCCAGAATATCTCCGTGTATTCCCCTCTTATGAACTTCAATCTGAATCTTTAAAACGCGTTAAGTTGAATGCTTCCACTGCGGAGTGTCTGCAACTGAACCGTCCTAGATTTGCTGAGTAAAAGATGTGTATATTGTACATAATTTGTTAATTTTTCTGAAGTACTGCTGCTCCTTTGTGCCAGGTTTTTGTGCCAAACTGATTCGTAGAATTGCACATGGCTTCTTCATTTTCAGCTCGTTTATGCTGCCTCTATGTGTACTAGTTTATTTCATTATTCTGCTCTTCTCTACTGCAAAATGTTTTTATATTCTTACTTGCTTTCCTTCCAAAGGGGTTTTGTCTTTATACCTCTCTTAGCTTTCCTGGAGCAAGTCAGTTCCCCTCATTACTTCCCTCCTTCCTCATTCTGAGAAAGGGAGCCGGAATTTTAAAGGGCGAACCGCCCTACGATAATACTAATGAACAATTGCACTACTCTCTTTGTGTTTGTAAGTGCTGAAAGCTATAGTTACAACCAACCCAGGATGACGCTGCATGTTTTTCGTCATACTCTTCCCTTCTCTGGTTTGCTTTTGTTGGAATTTTGTTTATGCTGCTCTAAAACATATTATTCCGATTTAATGCAACCTCGCAATTTGATAATACATCTTGTGTTTCGTTTCGACGCAGATAACCAATTCCCAATCTTCTAAGCTTACTTAGAAAAATGAAAAAATCTCTTAAAAGAGTTTACTATAGTAAAATTAGGCTTGAGTAATTAATGGTTATTTAATCAAGGCTAATCCCAGGGCCTATATCGCAAATCATTTCCATTGATACAAATATCCCATACGTCCAGCTGGTACCTCGTAGGCAGGCATATACATTATCTCAAAAAGCATGTTCCTTTAGTATAGAGTACCGCAACAAATACAATTTTCATTTTTATGCCTTTCTGAGAAGCATTGACCAGTTCTAACTTCTATTCGCTACATAAGCAAGTGGTTTAAAGAGCACGCCAACAGATAGCAAAGACAAATCAGCTGAAGCGAACAAGCGAACACACGCGGGGGAGGGGAGAGAAGTGGGAAACGTTAAAAGAAAGCAGCAGAAACAGGAAAACAAAGAACAGACAAAACAAGACAAGCGCTGGATATAATCTGAAATATTTTACCACACACGGGCAAGCAACCAGGAAAAAATCAGGAGAAAAAGCATTGGGGGAAGTGATTTATTTTTAAAGGAAGAAGGAAAAGAAACGGACTGGAGATATTATTTAGCTCCCATTGGAGTTTACATGCCTGTAACCTACAACTGAACAGGCAATAGTAGGGAAAATGGGATTGGATAGAGAAAAGTAAAGATTACAGAGGTGACGAAAGTAGTTCCCCTGTAGGTGATTCCGTCGCAAAAATAACAGAGCTTAACACTGCCGACTGTCCGAATGCTACGTACGGGAAGAGAGAAACCTCGGAGAGAACGGTTAAGCGTGGGTGCGAGTTTGCTGTGACGAAGAGCGAGTTATGCGGCTGTAGCGACAAGTTCCGATTTAGCTGGATTGGAGTGCGGCCCCTAGACGGGTACTGAGGAGCGGGCACTGGCGCTTCACCCCGCACCGGCAATATTATACTGTGGGAAATATTGCACAAATATACCTATAGCGAAAAAGCAATACGAAGATTATGTTTTCTTTCAACCTCCGCATGTGAGTTGGGTTAAGATATCAAGCTACTGCTTATCAGAGATGCCGATAACACGCTGAAATAATGGTCATCAGACCAGTGTGAACCCTGGTTAAAAAGTTTATGCTGATCCCCAATGAGGCCGTAATAAAACAATGACTACGAAATATCTGTATCACGAGCTGATCAATTATTTCCTTGAAAGTAGAACAACTTATACACACAATATTTATCTGGTAGAAAGGAAGTGAGGAGCTCTGTCAATACTATCAACACCGCCAAAATTCTGCCAACTCTGAAGGGGCAGCAGAAGATGTCTAATATATACATAAAGGTGCCAAGGGATTTGAAATATTTGACACCTACTGGCAAAACGATTCCACGTCGGCAGAATTCTTTGGGTAGCTTACATAACAACAGAACACTTAAAAAAAACAGACTTGCAAATACACAGACAATTCAGGGAATAGCCCCAAAATATCACCTTCCTGCTATTTACCAAAAAATGGAATTATTTCAAGGGTGAGGTGTTATTTGCAACACCTACAGTTTTTTGTTATACTTGATAGCTTTGTGGCAAGCAGTGTAAAGGCACATTTCCATCTGCTACAAACACGACGCGAATTATGTAGTGGAGACCAAAAAAATCAGACAACCTCTCGTCAAGGAATGACGGTAGTTAAACACGAAGCTTTCGCGTGAAAGATAATCGTTGTGTTTAACGGTCGGATGCAAGATTAGGATTTCCTGTCTCACTTTTCACGTCCATGCATCCCTCAACAATTTTATACGGCTTCGATGGTTCCGAAATGAAGTGATCGAACATACGCCAGCTTCATGACGCATATTATCCAGGTTTTATTCCCGCCAAAGCAAGCGTTCTGCTGTCTTTCACTCATTCTTCCGTTACAAACCCCACCAGTATATACACTTAATCTGCGCCTTATATTTGGTCGAGATCAAATGACAAAAGCCATCACCGGGCACCTTAATTAGCAACATAAATTGCGTCGCTTGTACGCTCCAGGAACGAGACGGAACGGGAATTACGATTTCAATCTTGGAATTCATGCGAACGTGGAGGCCATGAAAAAATATACTTTGATGCATACCGCCTGAAGAAGCAGACTTTACAGTCGCTAACCGAAATGCACTACTTATGCAATAGTGAAACTTGTGTTAAAATCACTATAGTGACAAAACGATAGAGGTATGCACACTAGGTCCAGCTTTGCGCCTAAACAAACAAGAGTGCGCCAATTCCTTTCTTGTGAGATTGGTGTGACAGCATGATATGAAAGAGTTTTGTGCTCCTAGGGGCCCCGCAAAGAATCGCAGGGCAGCCGGGCAAGTCTTTGGAGGGGCATTAGGAATGAAAGAAATGCTCCCTGCGGGACTAGCAGTGCGCATTTTCTTTCCTTTCACGTGTCACTGAAATGGGCTTGTATTTTTCGAGTGCAGAAAAATCTCGTATGAAGGGTGACGCCATTAACCCACTGTGATTATGGCTGCCGATATGGCAACAGAAAGACTGGGGCGAGAGCCTCGCAATGTTGCGTCCCTAATGAACCCAATTTTTTATAATATATAAGCGCCTGGTAATCTAAGAAAGAGGTTTAGGAATTACATAATTGCACGCCCCTGTGTTTAAAAATCCCTTACAGGACAGCCTTCGGTGGTTTTAACCAGTTTTTTGTGTGCTAATGGAGAAAAAATGTGTAATCATATGTAGAGAGCATTCTGGACAGTTAAATGACTGCTGCTGCAAAGTCGGATGGGCGTTTTATTTTCTACTTTCGATCATAGAAGTTACCGGGGTATTCTTGAAGTGGTGAATATTGTTTCTACTACAGAAATAAACAAGACTTTGGGAACAGCAGTTACTCGTTATTCCCAGCTGGTGTAGAGAAGAATCCAAACTGGTCAACGCTGCTTGGCGAGTTTTGTACACCCTCTCTGTCGTCCTTTTTACGGTAAGGGGTTCGGAAGGGAGGTGTTGGTTTATCTATGTTCAGGCACACTTCTACACTTTAAAGGGTTTTGTTAAGACCACCACATTTACTGCGTGAGGGCAAATATTTTCTCTTTTTTTTGATACCATGCACCTTTTGTTTCTCTGAATTAATAGGCGAAACATTACATTAAAAAGTCTTTTGCAATGTATGTGGGCCACTATGTCCACACTGTGAACATTATGCATACACGAGTTATACAAAAGGTCAACGATATAAATACCCATGGTGATGCGATTTTGCTATTTCCTGTGGAACGACAATGGTACAAATATTCAGGAATTATAAGATAATACTTCAAGCCCATTCTTATTATAAACTTTAGTTACACAACCATGTTATTTTAGCACAACCACAAGAGCACAGACACTCGCGAGAATGAACCTTATTTCATATCATTCATGAATGTCTAGGCTTGTGGCGGTTTACAAAAATACTTGCTGATTACCCCACGACCTCGTGGCTCGAACAAAAGGAAGCACTGAAGAAGCTGCATTGAAGGGAAGCTGCTAAGAAATAAATGGCCAGCTGTAGAAGGTTTTTCTTTCGCAAAGCATTGAAATGTATTTACTACTCTTGTACAGGGTTCAGATAGTACGCGGTAGAAATAATTTGCGCAGGTCATCAACTATCTCTACCTTATGCAGTGCGAACTAAAAGAAAATTCTCAAACCTTGATGCCCAAGAAATCGATCAGCCAGGAGTACGGCCAAGCACTTTAGACTTTTGCAAAACATAAAATTTCATTTCAACAGAGCTGCGCTGCTTTGAGAACTTTGAAACCGGGTTGTGATACGGCTTACCCCGGCTCACAGCTTCAGCTGCACACGGCCATGAGAAGCCTGGGTGCAACGAGCCAAAATCATGTAAGCATCATGCGACACAAGTCGCCCAAAATATTCAATGCAGGAAATTTTCATAAATTTCTCACAATTAGACGAAGACATTGAAAGAGAGTTTCAAATTTGCAGAGTGCATGATCTGGATTGAATGGGACAGTGTCCGTTCAACGAACTTTTTTCGGCCTAATTATGTAGCAACCTGGATGGCATAACTGCCAAAAACGTGGCAATAAAGACAAAGCGCCGCCAAAAGGGATGCAGCTGCGGCCGCTCTGCTGCCCTGCTTCCTGCTGTGGCGTACGCCGCGGTACCTTTTGCCTCAAAGCAAAACTTGAGGAAAAATGTATTACCACAAAAACACTGCATACCTCTGGTGAAACGAAGGTGCGCACAGATGCTCGAAATATGCCGTTTATCAACGAGAGGATATAAAAAAATACTAGGTACATGCATACAAACAGCACAAAATCGAGGGTGCCACTCCTCTGTAAACGCTACCAGAAATTTAATTATCTCTACAATTTACATCTGAGGACTGACACCAACCGAATTAAAATGACGGCATCCGCGCTTTTTGCAGCTAACACAAGATAGGGGAGGGTTATTGTAACAACAATAAATGAAAAAAACAAGTTATCATATTTTAATAAGCTGTTGCGTCATAAATTTATCAGGTCAGGTTCACCACAATGGTTGGACCTGTGTGGGGCCACTGGGGTCCTTTAACGGGTTTGCAGGTTAAGAGCACCTGTTAGAGGTGCTGTTGACAGACTTGCCGGTCAACATACTCTGTTACAGACGCTGTTAACGGGTCTCGGTAGCGTGTCATTAGACTCTAATGGAAGGATGAGGCGGGAGAAAGGAAGTACGTCCCGTGGGATTCACCCAGTTTGAAGGGGGAAGAGAAAACGAGCTCGGCTTCCGCGCAGTCAGCGCGCTTTGCCACGTGTGCTGTACTTGCCTCTTCTTAAAGTTTAACCTCACCACTCAGAGTTTTATCAAAGGTAACTTTTAGTTCTATAAGTACGAACAGCCTTCCTGGCTGCACGCTACATAAACTATTACGGCAGTTCCGCGTTCCCGGTAAAATTATTCCAGAAGAACATACACATCTAAGCCTGCAATGCGCTCTCAGACAAAAGTGGTAAAGGGAAAAAAGAGAGGACAGGAGGGAGTTACAGATATGAAACTGACGAGTACCAGAGAAAACTGCAAAATTTTGTAAGGGCCTCATAGAAGGCTCAAACAGTATCTAGGTGCCAAAGTGTGGACTTTCCAAAAAATATTAAGCATAAAAGAGGGTTTGAGAGTATTACAGATGGACCAAAACTGCATGGCCCCTATTGTACAAGTGTTCTCAGGTGACTAAAAAAGTAATTCGATCATATATCCATCCATCCGGCTGTAAAGAACGACATGATTGGCTCTACAGGTTCCCATGACACATGGCTAATTCTATAAATGCCAAATATGTAACGAAACTACTGTGAAGAGAAACCCCAAATTTCCAGGGCTTATAATGCAAACATGAACTGTAGATGTAAGCCCATTAAAATAATAGTCAAGGTCAGGTCACATTCTAAAGCTTTTGTTTTATTATTACTGTTTTAACCAGACCTGTCTTTCCCGTGGTATGCTCCTTCTTGCCAATGATGTATTGTTCTTTCTCTTTCAAGTTTTTGTTCTAAAGTTTTCTGTTTAATTATTTATCATTCCTAGCTACCTAATTCTTCCATTTATTCCCTTCCTAAAGAACGAACATCCTTTGGTGAGTAGCACCGCAAATCTGTAATCCTTTTCATTCACTCCACGCAATATATATTTCCCTTTTCTGGTATTGTTCGACTTGACTTTGAATCTTAGAGATAACGGAAACCATATGAATGACACTGAGCAGTTTGGTTTTCTTTTTATATTTCATGTAAAGGTTTTATATATTGGCAAAAAAGATCAAAATGGCTTTCCTTGCCATAAGTGTTACGTAAAAGATAAAAACGTAGGCACATTTGTTATGGAGTTTGGCTGGCGTGTTAGACTTTCTCAAGTATGATACAAGTGACAGAAAAAGTGCATATTAAGAGACTGGTGTGTTCGGCATGCACATGGACGTTTATTTCAAAACGGCACTCAGCCAAAGAAAAAGTAAAAAAACATCTGAACATAAATTGTGGAAAAGGTATTGGATTTATCGTTTGTAGTAACAGTTATAGACCGCATAATGAGAATATTTTCGCTGCCACACATTATGTTGCCTATTATTTTAATTACCCCAAGGCTCATTCTCATGAATTGAAGGAATGATGTCTAATGCAATCTTGTAAACATCCGTAGTACTAAGGTGCAAATGGGCACCCGGAGAATATGGGAAGTGGCAGGAACAACCCCACCTCTTGCAGCAAAAGGAGCAGGCAATAGGTGGGAAGCGGCTGGAAGGTGTCAGGTATAATCCTACAAGCAAAAAAATCAGGAAATTTATAGAACTCGTACAAATTCGGTGCAAAAAAAATTCAATCGTCTAAAAATTAAGAAGCCTTCATCGCCTGCAGACATTCATCAGGAGTTGTAGACACTTTGCTAAAAATTCATGTATTTATAAAAACCCCTTTACAAAATTGGAAGAGTTCTCTCATAGGTCGCACAGGGTTTGTTTTATGGTAGAGATTGGATGTTGGTCCATAAATAGCGTTGGAATTTGGGACCTTCTGTAGTCATCTATGCTCAGTAAGATTTTAACAGTATCAATAAACTTAAACTGAAAAGAAAGTAATAACTTCTCGCACTTCTTTTGATATAACTAGATGAAGGGCTGAAGATTGTACATGGTGTTTTCTTTCGCTACGTGAAGTTCTGAAGCTCAGGGCAAGACTGTTGTCGTCTTCTTTTTCTTCGTAATACTGAGGAGTTCCACCATAGATTTTGTGGTGTTTCAGTGTCTGTCTGCACCGCATGTATGACACCATCTGATGTTTCAGCATTCGAGCCATATCCACCTAGATAAGCTGGTAAGTATGCAGCAATGGCTTCTAGATAACATTGCATGCAAAAATCAAGCGATCACCGTATACACATAAACGTACACACGGGAAAAAGAAATCAAGCAAGATATTAGCGGTACTATAGTGGGCATGGAGCACATTGAGATTACCATGATATTTTTGAGCTGTTCTACTCTCACAGGTGTTGGATTACTCTTGAGTGGGTATTACAACGTCCTTAGCTGGCCTGGCCTTAAAGCATTTGTTGCTGTCACCATTTATCACCAAAGCTAAGTCATTGTCAGCATCCCTGCAGCCGACAGAAAGTAACGTAAACTGACCTCTGTGTGTTTGTACTGCTGATTCGTCGTGTGAGCGCTCGAATTGTATCTGTGTTGCTGCGGCTTGCAAGCAGTTTTGGAAATTCTTCATTCACAGCACTCAAGAACAAGAGACTAAAAAGCTAACTCACATACAGCACTTAAACAGCGCTCGGTCCGCGTTACTCTTTTTGCGTCCTGTTCATATGTAGTGGCCTTGAAGGAATTCAAAATACATATAGTCCATGAGCGATAAGTTGCGGAACGCCGTCTAGTGCCTCCTCCCTGATCGTCCCTCTGTGGTGCTGGGTGTCAAGCTGCTCGCACAATGAGACTATGGGTTCGGCTAACTCCTCTTCTTCACCCTATACTGCACACAGCACCTATACAAAGTCGTCCCACATATATTTACACTTCAGGGTTCTCAAAAATAGACCACATGCATACGCAAATCCGAATGTGGCTGACTGGCAAAGCATGGCAGAATGTTTCTTATTTTTGATATGTGTCAACAAGATCCAGCCTAGTTTGAACCGAAATATCAAGAAATTAAAATAGTACTTAGTACAACACTTCACAACCTTGTACAATGCAGATTGTTGAGAATAAGGGGGATCCCCCCTTCCCAATAAGATGACGAGGCATAGTGAAGCGAGAGGCCCACGAAAATGGAGACGAAAAAAAATTCAAATTTCCCGAGAAGAGGGCGGACTAAAGACGAGGGTACGCGATGGAGGCACGTGCAGAATTAACCAATGTGGCGGTGACCCATGCGGCGGACACGGGCACAGCGATTGGAACAGTGCCACGACGGCCGGTAAAAGACTATTTATTCCCGTGGCCCATACCGGGATAGGGAGAGATCAGAAGAACGTCACAGCAGGAAGGTCAGTTGGCACGAGTCCGAGGAACAGCCCGGGGGTACGAGACCACGCCTTCCGCCACAGCCACGTCCGCATGGGCCGGAATGGACCGACGTGGCATCGGCTCCTTCTTCCGCGTCGTACCACCAACCTGCGTTTCGTTGCCCCATCGGCGATGGTCGGGCGCCTACGTACAGCGAGCACGCACCGTCAACTAACGCATTGGCGGTCCACACGCGGCGACGTTTCCGGAGCTCCCCGGTGCTACCTGCTACCACAGCGACTGCCCCGAGGCCAGGGTTTGCCTCCTACTTCGAGGGTAGCCCTCGAAGGGTAGCTGAAAAGGGGCCCACCATATGTCTACCACACACAACTAAATCGCTACCACCTCCACCGGCACCGCTGCAGAGGATAACTATGACTACTAGTGTGTCATGGCCACGCTACGGGTACGACACATCAGTGCCGGAGACACAGGTAGGCCCGTCCGCTAGGAACTTGGTATTATATGACCATTGTTGCTAGGATTGTTAATATGGACAATTTATAGACTACAACTAGGACAGGTTGCTTTATTAGAAACTTTATTGTAGTGACTTTTGGTTTGGTTTGTTGGCTTTTCTGGATTTGTGTTAGGGATTAGTACTTAGGAATTTCTTTGGTTGAGTTTTTTGTTTGCTTTGTTGTTTATTTTGCTTAGGGGTTTTTGTTGTGTATAATAAATGTGTGCAGTGGTAAATGTGCAAACGATTCTCCCGTGTCCACCTCTCTGATCTGGTCGAGACGTGCCACAAAACGTGAAAAATAGCTGGCAAGCGTGCCAGGATTCATTTATCCGCATCCAGGGTATTGCTATCGGCCCAAGTCACGTGTCTGACCAGCTTGGAGAATGGATTTGGAAAGTTTGTTGGCGCTGTGTAATATGTTAAATTTCACAAAAGAAGAGGCTTTTGCTATGATGGACAGAATATCCCATAAACGTGAGAAAAAGGCTGCTAGGGACAAGGAGTTGCTAGAAATGAAATTACGCTTGGAGGAGACTACTAGTGAACAGGATTCCCGCGGGGATGGCGAGCATACTTTGTCAGGCGCGGCTACACCGCGAGCAAAAACCTAGGAAACTGATGGCCCCTTTCGATGATAAGCGTGATGGTTTGGACGCTCAATTGCATCGCTCTGAAAGGGTTGCTGTAGGCCAAGGGTGGAATCGGAGCGAGTGGACTACTGCCCTAAGCATGTGCTTGGTGTGTGAAGCACTCAGTGTGTTTTCTAGGATGCCCACGGGTGAATCCAGGGACTATGACAAGGTCAAAGTAGCTTTGCTACAGAGGTTTTGGCTAACGACCCAATCTTTTCGTTAAAAGTTCCCATGTTCGAAACCGGCAGACTCAGAGACAGCGGGGCAGTTTGCAGCCCGATTGCGAAATTATTAGGTGCGAATGCACTTCTTAAGCGAGCCTGAATCGTCCGCCGCCGTAGTCCGCATAGCAACAGCTGCGGGTGCGCGCGCTCCTCGTTTTCCTTAGCAACGGGGGGAGATGGGCGCGCGCTGCCTGGCCGCTGGCATGGCACGTACCCACGTGGGGGATTGGCCAGGAATCGGGCGTGAGAAGGGCTAGTGCACCCGCTTAAAGGAGTACTGACACGAAATTTCAAAGCTGAGATCCACTCTAGCAATCAAGTACAACGACAACACAAATAGGTGTCTGTGAATAAATGCATCTTTCTTTCTTTGTAGTTGTGTGTGTGTGTGTGTGTGTGATCTCTCTTTCGCGAAAATTAACGAACCGCGCAAATTCAACTAGTGCATTCGCAATTTCACATTCTTTTCCTCGGGGAAATGCGGGGAATTTTTTTTGACCGGTGGGAAGAGCTGTCGGGGACAAAGAAATCCTTCGCGGCCCTTAGGGAGCATATGGTTGCTGAGCAAGTTTTGGATTGTTGTAACCCCAAATATACTGTGTTGCTTAAGGAAAGAAAACTGAAATCGCTCGCCGAAACCATAGGGCTAGCAGACAGGTTTGTCGAAGCGCAAGGCATCAAGAACTTCAGTAAAATGAAAGAATCCATGCAAGTTGCGAGACAACCAGAAACAAAAGGAACAAGGTGCAGGGTATCCGGCCCCACCGACATGCTTTCTATGCAAGCGTGCAGGGCGTAAGGCACCCGATTGTCGTGTGGGATTCACTCGGTGCGCCACTCAATATGCACTGGGCCAGGCATGCAATAAGAAGGGACACAGCACAGAGGACTGTCTGTCGCGCAGCGAAAACAAAGTGGCCTGCATGGTGTGCCCTAGAGCTAGGCCTACAGCACTTCCTAAGCAGAAAGACAAAGAGGTCCCGGTAGGGGAGGTGGCAGAGAATAATGAGGTCCCAGCAACGGACACAGATCCGCAAACGCAGATCGTGTATGGAGAAAAAAGTTGGCAGCGGGTGTCGGTGTTGAGGGATAGTGGCTCTAATACGGCAATTGTACGGAGAATCTTGTTGATTGATGAGGACCTAACTGGAGATAAGCCTCTTATCATCATGATAGACACTACGGACAAATGACTTTAATAGATAGAGATTGAAGTCTGCATTTCTTACTACCCGGGAAAATTGAAGGCGAAGTGTAAGGAGGATCCATTGTACGGTCTTGTATTGGGAAACATCCCAGGGGTAAGGAAGGTGTATGACCCATATTTCAATTGGAATCCTCAGAGGAAGTTCAAACAGCATTGAATTGAACAGTCTAATGAGCAGCCTGAAGTGGAACGGGAGGAGATGGGGAAGATAATATCGGCGGTGCAAAGTAGGGGTAAATCTAAACAAGACAAACGGACGAGCGCACTCCAGACTCCCGTGTCGCGAGTGTTGACCGTGACCCCAGATGAGCTAGCGGAGCAGCAACGAAAATATGTTTCCTTGAAACAGGGCTTTGAAAAGGTGGGGGAGGAATTTCGGAGAAAGCGAAGTCGTACAGTGTACTAATTTCTGCTAGTGAAGGGCGTCCTGTTTCGCCGATGCGTTTTCAGCTTGGGCAGCGAAGTAAGGCAGACTGTAGGGCCTATGGGTCTTTGAGATTCCGTGTTAAGCCTAGGCCACGACAGCATCATGGCGGGACATCAAAGAGTCTAGCGGACAAAAGCCAAAATAATGGAAGGATTCTTTTGGCCTGGGTTGCAGGGTGAGGTCAGGAAATATGTGAGATCATGTGACATGTGTCAGAGGACGTTCCCTAAGGGGCTGGTTGGTCGCATGCCATTGGCTAACATGACCACCAATGAGCTACCGTTCGAGCGAGTACCTATAGACATAGTGGGAACAATAAAGCTGGCATCTACGAAGGGTAACCGGTACGTGCTAACATTAGTTGATGTCGCCACCAGATATCCTGATGCAATCCCCTAAGAACTATTGATACCATTCAGGTTTCTGAGACCCTGTTGCGGATGTTCTCCAGATGTGGGTTTCCTGTGGAAATATTGAGCGATCGGGGACAAACTTTACATCAGAGCTCATGAAGGAGATCAACAGATTGATGTCCATTAACCAACTTCTTACGACGCCATACCATCCTATGGCAAATAGTCTAGTGAAAAGGTTTAATGGCACGATGAAAACCATGATAAAGAAAATGTGCCAGAAAATCCGAAGGGTTGGGGTGTATACTTCGCCGCTGTACAATTTGCTTACAGGGAGGTGCTCCAAACTAGCTGGGATTCTCGTACTTCGAATTGTTGTACGAAGGAACGGTCCGAAGACCGCTGGCAATCCTTAAAGAATTGTGGGCAAACGCCACGCTTGAGAAGAAGGTGAAAACAACCTACACGTGCCTCCCGGAGTTAAGAGAAAGATTGGAAGAAACGTGTCGCTTGGCGCATGATAGCTTGGATTAGGCGAAGAAAAATTATAAGACGGCGTACGATCGCAAATCAGTACACCGTAAGTTAGAAGTGGGAGACAGAGCCCTGATCCTTCTGCCGAGTGACAACAACAAACATCTTATGCACTAGAAAGGACCCTTTGTTGTGACGTTCAGAAAAAATGAAGTTGACTACAAATTGTTAGTCAATAACCGAAAAAGGGTATTCCATGTTAATACGGTAAAGAAATGTGAAGAAAGAGAAGCAAATATTCAGCCAGGTGTAGCGTGCACGGTATCAGTCGAGGAAGTGTTGTTATATTGAAGTACCCACCTACCCCACCAAGAAAGGCTTGCGCTTGGAGAGTGTGATTATTACCCCAGTCGTGGGAGACGTGAAGTAAAAGACTTGAAGTGCTTGCTGAAATAAAATACGATGCATTGTTCTCAGATTTGCCAGGGAGAACAAATGTTATTGAATTCAAATTACAGTTGACATCACACGAGCTCATCTATGTAAAACAGTATCCACTGACGTTGGCAGTCCATACGTGTATTGAAAAAGAGGTGGACGCGATGTTAAAACATGGATTGATTGAGCGGTCAAAGTCAGCGTACAATGCACTATTGGTGGCCGTAAGAAAACCTGATGGGTCGTCAAGGGCGTACTTTGAATTTAGAAGACCGAGCAATGTCTTGGGTTGAGATACCGAACCAATTCCTAAAATGTATGTGGTGTTTGCAAAGGTCGCGTCTATTTATTTATTTATGACATACTGCGGACCCCACAAGGGGTCCAAGCAGGAGGGGCAGAATCACTGCAGTGTAACACACTGACAACATAGGGTAAAAATATAGCAACAGAGGAAAAAAAAAAGAACACACACACAAAGAGACATCCCTTCAACTTTCGAAATTATCGATTTCATCTATGCAGCTGATAGCAGATATGGGCATATCGTTCCACTCAGATATTGTGCTCGCAAAGAAAGAAAATTTGAACACGTTTGTCCTGGCACTGTAGGGGGTTAGTGATGCGCTGTTTCGATGCCGTGTACGTCGAGCTGTCAATGGTTGAATATACTGGTCAGGGTTAATTCCAAGTTTGTTGGTCTTGAGGTGGTGAAGAAATTTTAATCTCTATTTTACGACGTGATTGCAGTGTTTGGATGCCATGTACTTTCATCAGATTAGTGGGAGAGTCAGTCATGCGATACTTCGAGTAGATAAATCGAACAGCCTTGCGCTGTATCATTTCAAGAGCCCGAATGTTTTTTTGCTTGTGCGGGTCTCAGACTGAGTATGCGTATTCAAGTTTTGGTCTTACCATCGTGGTGTATGCGAGTAGTTTAAAACTTGGCGGAGCCAATTTAGGTTATGTCGAAGAAGGCAAAGTTTGCGAAATGAAGAAGTATAGATGTTAGAAACGTGTTCGTTCCAGCTTAATTTGTTTGTAATCGTAACACCAAGACACTTATAAGCAATCACCTCGAAAAGCGGTTGTCCTGGAAGATCGTACGAAAATGACAAACTATGTTTCTTTTTGGTAATTTTCATAAAAACGGTTTTTTTCTGCATTTAACTGCATATTCCACTTGGTGCACCATGTATGAACGTTAAGAAGGTTTGAATTAGGTTTGATTTGGTTCTCGGGGCAAGTTAATTTGTTAAACAGAATTCAATCGTCCGCAAACAGTCTGATTTCAACTGGGTGAGTGATTACATTAACAATATCATTGATATATATTAAAAACAATAAGGGACCTAGTATGCTGCCTTGCGGCACACCGAATGTCACAGGTAACGATTTGGAACAACCATTTTCAACACTGACATATTGCATGCGGTTAAGTTTCATTCGAAGCTAAAGTTAACGAAAGGATACAGGCAAATTTATTTGTATGAATACCCAAAGGAGAAAACGGCGTTTTCATGCTCGTCAGGTCTGTTTCAGTTTAGATTCATGCCCTTCGGGTTAAAAAGAGCAGCGGCTACATTCACAAAGTTGATGAGACTAGTAGTCCATGAGCTGAAACATTTCGAACATTACATTCATGATGTACTAGTGGCAACAGACACCTGCGAGGAGCACATAGAATCTCTAGATAACCTCTTTCAGAGGCTGCAAAACGCTCACCTTAAAGTGAAACCAACAATATGTGAACTAGGTTTTGAAGCAGTGAAGCCGCCGAGGAAGATATCGTGGATAAGATCCAAACAGTGAGTCAACCAATGTTCCAATCCTTCCTTGGAATTGGAGGTTTTTATACGGGGTACATACCGAATTACGCAGATATACCCAGCCCACTGGTGGATCTGGCCAAAAAAGGAGCCAGGAACGTGGTAAAATGGACACCGGTGCATGAAGTTGCATTTGAGACCCAAAAAGCGCCAAAGGCAGGCCCGCCAGTATTACCTGCACCAAATGTACGGAGGAGTTCATATTAGGAACGGATGCCTCAGATAAGGCTCTAGGTGCTGTAATATTGCAAGAGAAAGATGGGCGCGTACATCCCGTGTCGTTTGCTAGAAAAAAGTTGAACAAAGCTGAGAACTATTCCATTGTGGAAAACGATTGTCTAGCCCTTGTATGGGGGATAAATAATTTCACGTGAATATTTTTGGCACCAACTGTGAGGTACAGACCGATCACCAGCCGCTAGAGTATTTCAAGAAAGCATTCTAGCCAACAGTCGGATCATGAGATGGTGTTTGAAACTGCAAAAGTATTCCTTCTACATAAAATATATTAAAGGTAGAGAAAATGTCAGAGCGGACTGCATGAGTAGACTGGTGTGAGAAATGATTACTTGAGGGTTTGAAAAGTGATGAATGTTGTGTGGTCGAAACGTATATTATGGTGTGTAGAAAGAAGGGAACTGTAGAGTGATGAAAAAGTAAACGGTGGTGTGTAATGAGGTGTGTTGTGTGTGAGTAGTGAACAGTGGTGGTGATCAGAAGATATATCGGCGACGATTGAGCAGTTTTTTTTGGAAACTCTTGAAGAGGGGACCCATTGTAATGATTTAAGGGGGAATCCTTCCTTTGGAATAAAGATTACGATGCACAGTGGAGCTAGAGGCCGACGATGACGAAGACGAAGAAAGTGAATTCAAATTTCGCGCAAAAAGGGAGGACTAATGACGAGGTGACGCGATGGAGGCACGTTCAGAAATAACCAACGTGGCGGTGACCCGTGCGGCGGACACGGGCATTTCGAATGCAACAGCGCTGCGACGGCAGGGCAAACACTAATTATTCCTGGGGCGGAGGCCGGGAGACAGAGAGATGCAAAGAACGCCGCAGTAGGAAGGTCAGGTGGCATGAGTCCGAGGAACAAGCCGGGGGTATGAGGCCACGCAATCGACCAGAGCCATGTCTGCCGGGGCCGGAGTGGACCGACGTTGCATCGGCTCCTACTTCTGTGTCGTACCACCAACCTGCGGTTTGGTGGCCCCAGCGGCGACGGTCGGGCGCCTACAGCGAGCACGCACCGTCAATAACGCCTTGGCGGTCCCCACGCTTAAGAACAGCTGTTTACAGCAGCATAAATTACCACTCATCTAAACAGTAGTATGGGTAGGCCCACAATCGAGTCAGCTCAAGAACAAAGCATCAAAAAGCAAAACGCATCAAAGGTATGATAAAAACCTACGTTTCTGGCACTGGGGGGCATTGCCTAGCAACCAAACCTCCACAGTATTCAATGCACCTGCTCCATGGAACCTCCACGCGACTTCAGAAACGCCGCGCATACAGTGTTCATGTACGGGACGCCGATGCGCCTAAGCTGACATCACGCGCTACCGCGCATCCAATGCTTACTGTGAGGACCCCACGATATCCATGCATATGACGATGGGTAATACTATTTCAGTGGACAGTGACGACGGAACATGTAAAAACTATTTCAAACTTGCACAAATGCGCGGTGACTTTTTCTTCGCCGCTCAGGAACAAAGGAAGATGCAGCTGCGCTATGGTTGAAGCTTCTCCATTGCAAGTGCAAGTGCAAGCTTCTCCATTTTTTTATTTTGGAATGGTATGAACTGATCGGGTATCGAACGTTTCATCGCTAAGACTTTTCCGCACTGCCCAACGCGACTGTTTTGTACATGAATACAAACTCACTTTACCTCTACCTCAATTGTCCGACATTATAAAACCGTGCTTCCTTTTCCTCTCACCTGGGCACATCCTTTGAAAAAAAAAACCCTCCCCACTTCGCGACCCACAGCCCACCGTGCCTCAGAGCTGGGAAAAACGAATGTTCGAATGATACACTCCCACATTTGCTGCGCTAAAGCCAAAACTTCACCTCATTTTTCGGCAATTAAAATTACACACATTGGAGGCAAAGACGATGAAAAATGCTCCACAATACGGCTGGCGTAGAAATCATACGCCAACTGCTGCAAAGCAGCATCCTCCACAGAAAGCTCCAACAACGTATCATAAAAAACATTATTTTATTTGTTTTACACTTCACGAAATTTGCGTTACACATATTAGTAATAAAATATTCATCGTAGATGCCACTAGACTAAGCTCACATTTAGGCTGTAGCCGTCCCTCCTGATTTGAGTGTGATAAATGATGTTCAATCACGTAAGGTGAATATATTCTGCGCATGCACAGGGAGAAGACTTAGGTTATTTTGATATCGTCTGAAGAAGAGAAAATAAAAATAATTGTATCCTTCACAATTTTTCCGTGTGTTTTTTACTCTAAAGGTAACACTTCAGGACTCAGTATGTTTTTTAAGAATAGAACTCTTGCAGCACTGCACACAATGCTCTCCAATTATCTGCGCGGGGATCAAACGATGATTAGCTAGGAGGGGTTGCGTTACTCCGCTAATGACCGGAGGATAGTCAAACACCGCATAATGGCAGTTGTCCGCAGTTTTTTCTATCGATTACATCCAGGCGGTCATATTGAGAAAAAATAGGCTTTGGCACCGATGATATCATACATCTTAGCATACAGTGGCACACTTCCTAAGTTATCTATATAATTCATAATGCTTTGAGGCGAAACAAGAGACAACCTACAATGACGCCCCGGCTACCGCCTTCACTACGCGCTGGAAATTAACAGGCCTGGTTCGGTTTTTGTTTCAGGGGGGGGGGGGGGCGGTGCAGAGCAAAACCGTCACAGGCAAATGTGGTGCAAAACATGGTCTGCGAACATTGCGCTTTTGCAAGGACTGGTAAAAAATCTCATTTCTTCATGTTTAGGTATCATACTTGACCTGACTCTCCTCGTTAACATTGTGCACGGCGAAGTTCTGTTGGCAAGCCCAAAGCAGGACGCTTCCTACAGGCATCAGGCCAACTAAATCGCAACTCGAACATTACCTTCCTGAAGTGGGGCTAGAATTTGATCGTTGGTCTCTGCCGTGAGGCAAACTAAAATATAAACCTGCTCAGCTTGTCTGTGGTCGGGAACCACGTGCAAATTTCTCTAATAAATGGCCGTCATTTTGAAACTACGCAGTCCGCGTGTGGTTTTTTGCGCCGCATTGCGCCCTTGCTACAGTGCTCTTAACAGATTTTTACCTGTTTTTGCGCTTATAACAGCGACACCCCTACATGTGCATGTTTCAAACGTTTCTCTTCAGATGGATGACTGGTTTTCAATGTATTCTGACCAAGGCAACACAATTGTATTAACCAGTGGCATAAAGGTGCCGTAGTACTGCGTAGAGATCGCTGGTACAATCAAGTGGGTCGGTTAGTTGCAGGCTGCCCCGCTTCAAGATGGGTTGTATTAGAGAGAATGGTTGGAACCGGAAAATGGCTTTTCGGAATAAATTTGATGTCTCCTCGCTTTAATTGAAAGTACAGCTAGCCAGCCCCTTTTGTCCCACTTATGCGAATCAAGAGGACACCAATTTATTTTTCTTTCTTTGAACGTGTTTCTGTAAGACGCAAGTGACGGCAACCTTTGAGTTAGCCACCTATTACGTAACGCGCAGCGCAAACGATGGCAAGAGCGCTGCTGTAATCAGGGGCAAAGGTGCTTACGCCAACACTCTATAATAGTTTCAAGCTAACCCATTACTTACCACATACAGCGCGGCGTATCAATGGCACAGTCCGTGACAACGAAGCAGCGGTAAAAAAGACATGCCTCCACTGGTATCCTACCAATTTCAATTTAGCCGCTCAACCTCCGACATGCAGCGAAGCCATGAACTGCGCCGTCCGTGGCCACAGCGCGGTGATGAACAAAAGGAACGGCGTGCACAGAGGCCCATCTAAATCTCAGTGAGTTGTGAGTTAGGCATTTGTATGCCGGCAGGCTGTGCAACCTAGAAATGACATCATCGGCGGGCACTGCAAAATGCAAAGATAATCCTACTACTTTAAATGCGTGTAATTCCCTGCACACTTGCAGTATCCGGATAGACATCACAGTCCAAGCGCAAGAGGCCCAAGTTCGATCCCGGCCAAGAAGAGAATTGAATTTCTTTTCAGCGCCTCTGCCCCGGCTCATCTAAACGGTCCGCCTATGCCATCGGAAACTTGGACGGTTAACTACTCTGTTTGGTATCAAACACTGGATCTCAGCGAAATTTTATACTGCTTACCCGACCCAGTTTCAAAACGTAATTTGAGGAGTCCTGGTAAGCAAGCCCACCCATCATTTATAGGTTGCGCCACTCGCTACTGATGAACATGATTTGGATCGGGCAGACAATCTGGTTAGAGCGGTTTTACATTTATTGAGTATGCCCCAGCATGCAGCACGTGAGATTCATCATGGTTACTGCTATTGCTTCCATTCAATCTTCCATTGAGGTAGGAGGTGAGGGGGTGATCAAGCGGGTCATATTATACACTACTGACGTAACTAATGTATTCACAAAAGGCTACGATTGTTTTTGGTGCAGATAAAATACCTTCAAGCAAAACCGACGATGATATCTGTTTTTTTTAAAAGCCGTCCAGGGAAGTAAAATTTGTGGGAACTAGAAGTATGTCTGCAATTTTGCAATTCAGGGCCACGGACTAATCCGAGGAAATGATAACCATTGACCACGCATACTACTAAGACATCAAAACATGTTTACGCCAACCCGCCTACATCACGTTTATAAAAGAGAAGGGTGACCATAGATTCGTAAAATGCAGAATTGACACATGTCATGCCTTATAGATGTTCCTCGCTAGGAATAAATGTTGGCATAAAACTTCACCGGCAAAAAATCTGAAATTGAGCTTTGCTGAAAGCATGACGATTGACGAAATGTTAGCATGGGACTTGTTAACACTTACTTGATCAGGCTGTCACAAAATACCAGATGCAACGTAAGTGAGCCAGCTCAGCTGAGATATATCATATCATTGCATACGTATTGCATTCGTACCTGGGCTATATTTTTGCCAACACATGAACGGGTCAACGTGTCCCTTCTTTATCTTTTGTTTAGGGTCTCTCAAAGTATAATATTGCCAACCACGCAAACACTACAATAAGCATTAAAATTGTTCAGTAGTGCCAAAGTTGCCCAAGGCAATTGATAGGTATTACGTATATGAGAAAGGTCGTTATGAATGGGAATTCAAAGAAGCTTTAAAAACAACTGTGTTTAGTCTGAATAGAACAAAACAAAACCTAAAGAGCGCTGCAAATTTTTTTTTTTAAATGTTTACCCATGTGTTATGTCTTGTCACAAATAAGAAAAATTTAACTGTATTACCGCAAAGATTGAGAGCTAAACTGAAACATTTTGTAGCTTACCCACGCGCATGCTTGCAAGTCTTCAGGCTGCCGACCAATCAGCATATAAAACACAGGACCACTCACTTTTGAGTAACACATGAAAAGATTCTAGGAAACTATAACGGCATCCGAAAACCCAGGAAGTTGTGCAGCAAAATCAGGACCCTGTACAAGAAACATACAGTGGCTGAGGTTGAATATGAAAATCGCAAGGAGCTCCGAAGAAGGGCAGAAAGGCGCGCGCGGACGTCTTATGCAGTAAATCACATCCGAGCAGCCAGAAGCAAGCAAAAGCTCATTCAGAGACATCTGAATAAGCTTGCCAAACGTGAATGGCAACCCTTTTGTACTAAGCTAGAACCAAGGAAGCCGCTCACAAGAATATGAAGTATTACGTGGTCACGCTGAACCGCGAGATTAATTGTACCCATTTAACTCCATTTCTCTGTGAATAAAATAAGCGACTTAGATGTGGCTTAAGCCTTCTGAGGTGAAAACTGCTATAAACTGCATCGGGGTCTTTACCAACGACCATTTTGAGAGCAGCGAACCCATCATCTTGCACACCATCAATAAATAAACCATTTTTGGTGCAGAAAATTAGAGCTGCTCCGTGCTCCGGTTAGCAAATGCTCTTTTCCGGGCTCTGATAGGATACGTTAAACGGTTTTATGCCATCTCTGTACCATTCGAGGTGGTGGCTCTTGTCAATATTCCACCGTTTCTGGCCGTCCGACAGTATTAAGCCTGTATAGAAGAGTGCTCGCATCGTGTCTGCTCTGAACCCTTCCAAAGAATTCTCGAGTATTGATTCGGCAAACCTATTGCGCTTCTAAGCTGCTTTGGTAAGCTCATGGAGAAGATAGTACTGCTGCACTTATACTGGAATGGGACTGACAAAAGCGTATATCCGTCGCAGTAGTCAGGATTCCTCTAGGGACGGAGCAGCATTGACGACGTCATTGCCCTTGCAACGCATGTGAAGCAAGCAAAGATCCGACAGCAAATTACCATTGCAATCTTCATAGGCATCAATTCGGCATCTGACTGTTTTCTCCATGAATCTGTGCGGACACAACTGAGGTCTGTAGGCATCGCCGGGCGAAAGTACGACTGGATGTCTGATTACCTCTCTGATAGGAACATCTACATTTCTTTAACGGTGGGTCACATATCCCTCCATAACGTGACCCGAAGTATCCCCCATGGTAAGCTGTTGAGCCCAGCTCTCTTTTATATTTCGATAATTGGCCTTGAGAGATGTCTGCGAAACTCCGTTGACATGTACGCTGATAATATTTGTACCTGGTGCTCCAGTCGAGGCTCGAGCGTGCACTCAGCCCGATTGAAAAATTTCTCAAGAAACGTGGTCTTGATATATCACCGGCCATGTGTGCCGCAATCGCCTTCAGAAGCGAGACGTCTGAAACTGCAAGTTAACCACCGATCACAGGTTTTTTGGCGTTACCTTAGACCACCATGTGACATGGACCCCGAACATCCAAAGCCTCAAAAAGAAATTAACGCAGTTCGCGCACATATTCGGCATGCTTTCCAACAACACTTATGCATGTAGTGTCAGCTCTCTTTTAAGGTTATACAACATCCTTGGCGAAGGCTTACTTCTTTACAGCCCCAGCCCTGACTTCTCTTTCCAAAGGGTCCTTTAAATTACTAGAGGGGTTGCAGGCCAGAATACTGAGGATATGTCTGGTAGTCTCGAAGGCTACCTCAACAGTGGAAACCTTGACCGAGATCAGGCGGCATCCGCCCACTGCTTTGCAGGCAATCGAACAACTTCTAACGTCCCTGCCCGTCGTGGCAAGCCAACATGGGCATCCTCTTGCTGCCGCCTGAGTCTCTGAAGTCCAGAACGATCTGCCTTTCCACTATCAGCCATCAGCACCTTCTCCTTACCCTCCATGACTTTTTGCTCAAATGAAAATTGTCACCAGGGTACTAGGATTCCGCTGTAGAGCTCCAGCTCTACAGCGGAAACTAAAGTACGTGCACTACGTAACCATTAAATTTGGCGTTTCAATTAATGACATGCTGCACACACTAGAGGAACTGTCTGATTTCCCACTACGAAGACGCTCAACAAATTTGTTTGATCGTCAAAGCCCGGGTTTGGTACCGTACACGCGCGCCCTCTATGGCTTCAAAATAAATGACTGTGCATATACCGGGCTTGGAGTTGACACGACAGGAACCGGTCCTGTAGGCACGAGCCCTCCATTGGTTTAAACTAAACGACCGAGCCCTGGCAAGGCTCACTTATGGTTGCAAGGCCCATGCCGTGTCCGCGCTAGTGTTTACTGTCCTCTGGCTTCGCAAGTGCCGCTCAGAGCGGACCAGGCCCTAAAATTAGACCCGTGCAAAGTTCTAGTGCCGACTAGGTGGCCTTTATGGTGAATTCTTTATGATGTCACACAGTCTTGGTTGTGGGATTTGTACCGGCCAATCTCACAAACCACTTCAATCCGGTGGCCAAGAGAGCACACACGCTGCTTGGTGGGTTCTGATCTCTCGTCTGTGTTTAATGGGCAGTTAATATCGTGCACTAATTTCCACCAAAGCGGCCGCCTAGAAACGTGACTGGTTGATTCTTTTCGGGCCTGTAATTCCGTTTTGTCGTTTAATTGAAATGCTAACCTTAACATAACAACACCTAACTGTTTCTGGTGTTGGTCTATATTGGGCACTGTAGCTCCTAATAGAGTTGCTACGTTCTTTCGAATTGAAAAAATTATTTTGTCTTCATGGAACCTTTAGTGCAATAGTGTTTATATTTTCCTCTTTGTATGCGGCCCATGGGCACACAACTCACTGCAACAGTGATGAAACGCAATTGTAACTTAGCAAGTGAGGAAATTGTCCTGCCTCATCCGTTTTGAGACTTCAGCACTTTTAGTTGATGTCAACGTGGCTTTTTATTGTGCTTCTCACTCGATCTAGATGCTTTACACCACGTCCACTGTTATGAGCCGAAAAAACCAACGGTAAGGTTACAGTGGGAGGAGGTCCAATATTTCAAGTAATTCGATCTCCCGCCTATGATGAAATACCATGTGATGAATAGGCAGTATCCTTTAAAGGAACCACGAAGACGAAATGCACATTTGAATATTTAAGATTTCTGCTTCATTACAAATAAAAATGATGCCAACTTTATTGCCAGCTTCGAAAAACTGTACAAGATAAGAAATGAAATAGATGAAGCAAAGATAACACTGCGGGTGCTCTCACACCAATTTTGATATCCCATGGTTCCAATGACTGGTGCTCAAGTATTATTTTAACTCTTTCAGCACTCCTGAAGTACTGGGAACAGGTGAAAGGCATAGACGTACACCCCACCCTGTCAATACTCCTCGAGCTCCGGGCCGAGGGGTCCAGGATGTGATTAACTCATGAAAAAGGGCACAAAATCTTATTTCAACGTCATCCTAAGCATCCCGAAAGCCCTCATCCGTTCAAGGCCCTCTTCGGTTCTCGGTAAAATAAATGTATGCAAACACAAGAACCGACCGACCTTTGGGTAGTTCATAGCTGGTAGAAACAACTGTGGCTTTATTTCTGGTTACCGCTTGGTCCAGCAGCTGCTTGAATAAGTAGCTGCTGGTACCCAACTAGAAGCAATCGCAAGCGATTTCAACAGGAATCAATAGCAACTTGCCGACATGGAACCAGTTGCTACTGGTCCCAACTGGGATTTAGCTCATTAAGCTGTTGAGCCCCGAGCAGTTTAGCGAGTTGGCATTTTTTAACGAGTTGGCATTTTCTTGCCTGAGTAGCGCAGCCTGCTGGGAAATGAATGTATTTGGAAACTTGCTCAGTATAAGCGTGGTGAAGTTGCAGACAAGTGTGGCTGTTTTTTGCTACGAAATTGCTACAGAAGCCACCGATGGTAAACGGCGTTACATGCCCGGCGATAAGATGGTATTTGGAAATTTCCTGTGAACTATGGCGTGGCTTTGCTACATCAACTAGCACAGGTTGCTGGTTCGCCGTGGGAAGGGTGGTCCAGATTTCTCGGCGACACTCCTTGTCGAGAAGAAAAAGGAAATGTTTTAACTGCTGATCCTAGGAATAGCATGTCTCCAAAACAGCTGTACAGGTTTAGTCTATTATTGATAGGACGATAAGATTCGAAAAATAGATGCGGCAATATATATAAAAATACTCATTTTATTTAGACTAGCGAGCCGAAGTAATAAATTACTGCCCATTATCAAGCGTACAACCAGTGTTTTATTGATTGCCCACTTTGGTAACTTTCAACACTTTGGTACAGTCTACTCTCGCCGGTTACCACAATTTACGCGCCTGTGTTATACACAAGACGAGATTGCTTCCCTGCTTCAGTTCGCATCTTGGCTGGCCCCTCACCTAGAAATCAGATTACAGTTGTCCTCCTCTTATGCCGCCTCCTTTGTCCTGGCCACCAGGCACTAGTAGGTAAACCACCATACCAAGCGATGCATCGCCTCATGTGCCGAACGGAAAAACACGTTTCTGATGGCTCCCACGTGGTCTTCCGCTGGACGTCATCACAGCATCCCCATGCCTTGGAATTTACGACATTGGCGTGATCTCAAAGGCCGCTCTGCGCTTGATTTGGTAAAGTCACACTTAATTCACCATAAGCCTGCCCCTCAACCCCTACCTGTGTCTTCATGCAGTCTTCTTAACCGCTATGTCCTTCCGCCCCTCGTTCTCTTTTTTGTATTACCCCCATCATCCTTTTTTTTTTGCTTTCTCCTTTCCATTCTTTCCGCTCCATACTCTCCTATCTCTAGTGCGCACCTTGCGCTGAAACTGCGTCCATGGTTGGCTATGCAAGCCATCTTGATATGGCCATTTCGGTTTTTGCGGCGCTGTCCACCAGGCTATACCCAACGTTAGTAAACATAAATATATTAGTAGTAATAATTCGTCTCGAAAACGTCCGGGGCTTTTTTTTCGGTTAAGAGACGTTAAATCGAAATAGTTGAATCTAGTCTCTTCTTGAAGGAACCCATACACACGCTAATGATATCGTGACGCGTCATGCGGTTCGGTGATTCCGTGTAACAGCGCATAGCGCTACCTCGTGTTTGTGCATTGTTTCAATAAGTTCACAATCCACAGTAGACGAAGCACCCGGTCTTTTACCCGGAAGGGCAGATTGCGTAGAACTCGATCCCGCTATGCGGCACTGGGATTCGAACTACCTTCGAATAATACAAGGCTGCTGGATTGCTTCGCACCTAATTCAGAAGAAAAGTGCTTTCAGGTCATACCTGGCAGAGCTCAAATTAGTTGTATACTGAAGCAGTGGGCGCTGTAGAAAAAAAGTCCCAAGTGGCCAAATATGTTTCTTGATTAGAAAGTTTTTTTTTATTTTGGCAGAAAACTCAATCACATAAAACAAGGTAATCTAGAATAATTGATTGGCAGATATATTGTAACGCTACATAACTTGTTGAATGTTGTGCACAGTAGATGGCATTGACTATGTCACAGGCCAATCCCGCCAGCGAAAACGCCAGGGCGACGAAGAGAAGAACGAGGTGCTTTTCGTGTATGCAGGGCTCGGACATGACGCTCAGCGACGGTCCTCACCCAGGTTTTTTAAATAAACCCTCAGCTCACCCATCAACGCCTGAGCGTCACAGTAACAGTTTTTGGTGAGGGTGCAGGGTACGACGCCGCGAACAACAGAGTCCCTGGATCTGCGCCGAAGCCGTCGCGTTGCTGGCCTCCCACCCATACAAGAGACAATGGCTCCGCCTGCAGGCAGTTCCCAGACACCACCGACGGGCAGCTGGCAGCCCCATCGGGAACCCCGGTCATTTTCAGGGAAGGCCGGAGAAAACGTGGATGAATGGCTCGCTCATTATGAAAGCGTGAGTAAATATAACCGCTGGGACGCTGTGGCCCGACGCGCGAACGTCGAAATCTACTTGGACGAGACAGCACTGACGGGGTTTGAAAACCACGAGGCAGCGTTGACCACATGGGAAAGGTTTGTTGAAAAAATTAGGAAGGGATTTGGTGACTCGATAGCGAAGAAGAAGAGAGCCGATCATACGCTTCTCCATAGAGCGCAAGTGCCCGGCGAAACATGTACAACTTACATTGAGGAAATCCTCAAGCTGTGCCGGATCGTTGACGCCAGCATGCCAGAAGATGACAGAGTTGGGAATGTCCTCAAGGGGATCGCGGAAGACGTATATAATTTCCTTATCGGCAAGGACAACTTGAATACGGTCACCGATGTGATTCGCCAGTGCCGTACGTTTGAAACTTTGAAGGCGCGTCGGATTACGCCCAAGTTTGGCCGACTGGCTAACGTCACAACGCTGACCAGCGTGGACGTCAGCTCGTCGGCCGACCTCTCTGCGACTATCCGACAAATCGTTCGGGAGGAGCTCCTGTGGCATGGAGTCGTAACTCGTTGCTGGACACCCTCTCGCGACGGAATCGTCCTCCGCGATGCGTCACCTACTTGTTGCCATTCAACAATACATTTTGGCTCATCACGGCCTTCGGTCAACGTTGCTGACGTGGACGACTACCAGCGAAGGGGCGCGTACACTATGGCGCCCCACTACCAGCCAAGGGAAGATTTTCATCGTGATTCCCATCGTACACAGGGCGTCTACTACCCGGAAGAGCACCATCGCTTGAGTTTTCCAAGAAGGCAATTCTCGCCTGGTCAGCAGTATGCTCGTCGCGAACCACCCACCTGCTATCGATGTGGAGTAGGCGGCCATATTTCGCGGTTTTGTCGCCATCGGCACCAAGGACCCAATGACGATCCCACGTTCACGTTTCCTCGGCCCAATAATCTCAACCCTGCCACTCGATGGTATCCACCACTGTCGTCAACACGTAACGACCAGCCGACCAGTGTTGCGGAATGGGCCTCCCCATTCCATTCCAATTCCATTCCGAGGAAATAAAACTTGTCGTGACTCCATTCCTTTCAATTCCTCGGAATTACAGAATATAGCCCATTCCCATTCCTGGAATGGACGGGCAGGTCAATTTCATTCCTTTAATTCCTCAACGTAAAAACTGCCTCAGGCACTCTATTGAGCTACCAAGTAACGCAACATGAATCTGACGTTATCGTACGCGTTGAAGACTGCAAAAGAAAGCAAAATGTGCCACTTGACACCGATATGGGAGATGGTAGCAGCTTGGTTTCATATCTCGTGCAGAACAACTACCCTTCTAATGCTAACATTTACCATTCGCCAGCGTTCATGGCAGCGACTTAGTGGAAAGATGAGCCGCCAGATTTTAAATTCAAGAAACGTGTGCCTATGTGGGGCAGTGGGATTTGCATGGGCTTTGTAATTCCAGGGAGTCCGTTTTTTTTTTCAAGTGGAAGTGGTGATTTTTTTGAAACCTCCGTTGGGGTGCGCGACAACGTCATTCAGTGCTTTTTTTTAGGCGCTATGCGAAACGAGCTGCAACAATAAGCTGCGTCAAAATGTGCTTGTCACTAACAAAAGTATACGAGTTCTACTACACTAGTACTCCTTTGCGGTCGTATAAAACATCTGCATGCTGGAGGCTTCGATAAGTAGCAGCGCTCCTGGTTAAGGCCGCAGCTATAAAGTACTAACACCGTAAAGGCTCATTAGTCGAACCTAGAGGCCGATGAAGGCGACGATTGATGCGAGTACACCCCGAGCGGAAACGGTCATCTGCTGTCTGCGTACTTCGGTGCCTTCGCAAGTTTGTTATATTATAAATAGATACAATTCTTACTGTGCTTACCTCCTAATATTACAGACGTGTTACTGCGTTTCTGTGGTTGAGTACAATTATCAACTAGAAAAGTAACCAGCCTAACTACGTAAACAATGCGTCGTCGTGGAAAATGTTTAATAAAAAGCAAAAGGGGCCAGTTCAGACTCCGACACTTTCATAAACATCTTACTCGCTGCACTCTATAGATGCGTGGAACCGAAGTTGTAGACATCAGCCGCTAATAAATATATCTTTCCCAGGAGATACTTTTTAAAGAATATAACTACAAAATTTCTCAATATTTCAGAAGCTTCTGGAGAGCATGTAAAAACCACCATGCCGTCAACGAGCACAGGTAGGCAAATACTCAGGTAGGGACAGAAACCTTTGCTTTGAGAGTACACTGCGTGGAGGCACTCACAGAGAGGGAATAAAAATTCCTGCCGGTGTCAATATGTAATATTTGAAAATGTGTGGTACGCACTAACACATCTACAACGGACAGGCACAGGGCTCGTAAGTGTTACACTCTCATCACAAAAAACAGCCAACTAAATAAGGAATTACAATTGGTGTCGTTCTTGAAATGAAGCCGTTCAAATATATAGCTCCAGAACTACACGGTCTTGAACAATTCCACCAGTGCGTATGTAATCAGAAGAGTCAGTGGGGGCATATCAGGAACGCATTTTTGATATTGGGCTATCCTTGTTTTTGCGGTGTATCAAAACAAAGCCACCTCATAAACACGTTTTTCCTCATAGTTATTTATCGTTTGTAAATGATAAAGCTGTTTTGTAAATCACCTATCAATAAAATTACCTAATATATTGGAATAGAAATACGCCACAACAAACACCATCAGACTAGGTGCAATATCGTAAATGCTATTGCGTCTGAAGTCAAATATATTTTTACTGAAAGCCGGAACTGCTACCCCCCTAACCGAAACGTTTTTGTTTCGGCCAATTACTGCAATGTGGCCTGGTTGTTCGCCTTTGTTTAGAAATTTGTGGTTCTTTTTCTAGAAATGGCATTGAACAGGAACGTTTTCCTATCTGTGTTAATTTCTCTCGTTCTTGCTCCCATTTGAAAGTTTCTAAATCCTTCCACTCTATTAATTTCCAGCTGTTTCAAACTTTCGATCGTATACAACCGCAAACGTCAGCAAAATAACTACCATTTGCACCGCCTCGACTTTTCCCTTGTCTTTAGTCCGAGGATGCATTTGCTACGGAGCGGATGCGTACAATTGTGCTAGACCGATCAGTTCAATCATACGTCGCTTGTCCTTGTTTGCATGGGCCATTCTAGCCATAACATTGGAGACACGGATTAACATGTATGCAAATTCCAAAAATGACTCCCATTAAAGACCCATATCGGTATGGAATTTCCTCCTCAAGGCCGCGTGGTCAAACTGTTTTGACATCAGCTGAAGCATTAATCTGTAGTAATTAGCGTACTTCCATGTTCGTTGTTCTCGCAATTATGTTAGCTGCCTCAAAGGGCACAACTGAGAAGTGTTGCTACCATATATGTTTTGTTTGACAGCCCTAGTAAAAGACCCCTCGTGGTAGTCGAGGTACAAATTGATATCACACTCAGTATTGATAAGTTGTATGTATCCGCGTTTCAAGAAACTGCCAGAGCATTTGAGGTTATGAAGATACCCAAATAGTATTGGCGAATTTGCAATGCTTGGGAACCCCATGGGTCCTCATTGGCTTCTCAGCTATCGGCCTCCCATCAGTGGCACGGCAGAAAGATTGATTTACGCCAAGCCAACGGCTACGAGAAGGAGCTTCGGAGGCCAATCTTTAGAACACCGATAAAAAAGGGTTCTTGGACCAGCCTATCCGTGTGTGACACGCCGCGGTGGCTCAGTGGCTAAAGCGTTGCGCTGCTGAGCACAAGGTCGCGGGTTCGATTCCCGGCCGCGGCAGCCGCTTTTCTGATGGAGGCGAAAAGCAAAAACGCCCGTGTGTACGAGATTTTGGCGCACGATAAAGATCCCCAGGTGGTCAAAATTAATCAGGAGCCCTCCACTACGGCGCGCCTCATCGCCTGCGTTGCGTCGGCGCGTTAAACCCTACAATCAATCAATCAATCTATGCGTGTGTGTGGAGTGTGGAAACACGGCAGTCAGTGCAGTGAACAGGCAACACCCCAGTAATAAGTAGTTACTAAAAGAACCACAGTGATGTGTAACGATGCAATGCCTGCTAAATGAAGAGAGTAGCTCAGTGAAAATAGCCGGCCAGATGGTGTTGCTTGTTCTGTAGAAATGGGTAGTTTGTGAGTCCTAACACAATAGGTTTTGGTGGACTACTGCTATTGCTCTATTGCGCGTTTGTTTTTCTCCGCGTCTGTGAGGCTGATCAGACCCCTCGCTGCGACAGTTGCCTCTCTCTCTTTGATTCAAACCACCATAGTACTCATGTAGGTGCCTGGGAGGCGTGCTGAGCAGTCAGTGGATGTGTTTGATTGCTGGAGTAACAACGCTGTTTGGCTACTGCGGCCATCTAGTGAAGACGAAAGTTGCCATTTCAATTTCCAGCGTGCGGTACGCGACAGCTTGCGCTCTTACACGCCTAAACTTCACCGATCCTTTGTAATGGTTGGCGTGCTCGAGTACCTCTTAGGGTTGCTGTATTTTCTCAATGATCAATAACGTCGGGACAGCACAGCAGTTTGAGATAGGTGGCGAGGCAGTGGAAGTGGTAAGCGAACATATCTACTTAAGCCAAGTTGTGACCCCAGATCCCAACCATGAGGCAGAGATAATTAGAAGGATCAGAATGGGGTGGGGTGCATATGGCAGACATTCTCAGATCATGAATAGCAGCCTACCATTGACGCTGATGAAGAAAGTGTATGACAGCTGCATCTTACCGGTACTCACCTACGGGGCAGAAACTTGGGGGCTCACTAAGAGGGTTCAACTTAAATTGAGAACGACTCAGCGGGCAATGGAGCGGGAAATGATAGGTGTAACATTAAGGGACAAGAAGAGAGCGGAGTGGGTCAGGGAGCAAACTGGTGTTAAAGACATATTAGTAGAAATTAAGAAGAAGAAATGGACGTGGGCAGGGCATGTAATGCGAAGGCAAGATAACTGCTGGTCATTAAGGGTAACAGAGTGGATTCCTAGAGAAGGCAAGCGTTGCAGGGGGCGGCAGAAAGTTAGATAGGCAGATGAGATCAAGAAGTTTGTGGGGATAAATTGGTCACAGTTGGCACAGGACCGAGATAATTGGAGAATAATGGGAGAGGCCTTTGCCCTGCAGTGGGCGTAGATATGCTGGTGATGATGATGATGATGATTATTTTCTTAAGAATTAAGCTGTCACATACACGTGCTGCCACTTGTGGGACGCCAGTTCCAGCTATCCTATTTTCCCTTTGTGTTTTCCGAGCCAGCGGCCATGCTTCCACTGCATTAACGACGTCCAGCAGAAGTCGATGCAAAACTCGTGTGCGGTATGATAGTTATGGGTGTATTAAGCTGGCGTAAGTAAACGTAGCTTTTAATGACGCGTTATTATCGGTGTTTTCGTGAGCGACGAAGAGATATTACCGAGCGACAAATTAGAACACTGCCGCTGTGTTCGTATGTGTGTGGGCAGCTTTGTGTGGGAGTACAGTCAAGGCTACACCGCCGAACCACGGCAGTTTGCTCCACACGTGGAAGTAGTTCAACAAAAATATTTGCCTGGCTGCTAAATAAGAGATTAAAACAATATAGTTATTATCGATTGAGCCCTTGGATTGATAGTGGCACTAAACTACTAGCCAGAATATAAAAAACCGAGAGCATTAAGTTTATTATTTTAGGATTTTTTATATTGCTACTGTCGCCGCTGTGTCTCAATGGTTCTCTTCAGTAAAAAACGGTGTCTTCGTCGACGGCCTTAGCCAGCTTAGCCACTTTATTGTCCGCATAAGATTTTTAATATTCTTGGGAAGCAAAAGCTGTCGAAACAGGAAGTGTTTGCAAAGTGTTCGAACAATCAGTGTGAGGCAAGCGGCACTACGCAGAAAGTGAAGTGGCGTGATGCTGCGATCTGCCGCAAACAGTCGACGAGAATGCCATGTTTTTTTTCTTGACGGAAGAGAACCATGGCGACGACAGTGTCTGACAAAACAAACGAAGCACGTGGAGTGCAAAGTGTTCGCCCAAATGAGGCTGACACAAGCGGGACTCTCCTTCATTTCCACAATTCATTTCGTTTGCTAGTTTGCCAGCGCAATATAGCGGATGCGTAAGCGTGTGTGCGGGATGTTCTTACAAACCTACGTACTTACGTAGCGGTCGCCAGGTCGGTACGCTACACATATCGCTGGTGCTGCCCACTTTTGAATGCCAGAAAAGTATACAAATCTGTGCAGGCGGTCAAAATTGCACGCCTGACAAAATTCACTTCAGTTATCAGCGATGCAGAGTTGTCCGGTGTTGTTTACGGTCGGCCTGATATCTCCAGTCAACGCATTGACTTGTGTTATTTACAAACAAATGAAGCGGAGGGAAGGACGCACCGATATGCTTGTATGCTCGGTGGTTGTGCTTCAGTGCACTCAGTCATCTAGATTATGCGAATAAATTAACTATATCAAAAGCCTATACATCACGCCGATACTGAAAGCCGAAACAAGTTGTTTGGAAACAGCTATGCCGAAGTACCACCAACAAGTTATATCACACTTTCTCAACCATCACAGCTTTCTCTCCATTGCCACACAAAGTGGTCTCCGAATATACGTCGGTTTCGTTCGCTTTCGGCGCCTCTGACGAGGCAAAAGTGAGCGGTGGTGAAAGCAACACCATAACCAGCTTAATACAAAATCAATGAGTTTTGTAGCGTCACTCTGAATTGTCGCTTCATTTGTTTACTTCTTACAAATACAACGTATAATTAGGTCACAGGGCTTCTCATCTTACTCAAGCTGGCCGATATGTTTTGCCAAAAAACATGTTAAGGTTGCTGCTTGCCCGACCAATTTTGTAGAGCGTTGTCTTGCAGTCTCTGAACCCCCGTTGTTAAAAAACAAAACTTAGGCTGATAAAACGTTGACGGCGCGTCGTTTCTGTTCGTTGCGAATAATGTTTGGGTGACTAAGGTAGGCATAACAAAATCAACGCAACTGTTAGCGTACATGATGCTTTGTATCCTAAAGTTTTTCCGATTGTCTAGCGTGACTGCCATCGTATGATGCACGTTTTCAGTGACATTGGAGACTGTTTTCTCTAGAATGAGCTAAATAACCACTCTTGTAAAGCACAGTAATGAAACATCAATAGCATTCCAGTACGTTTCAGAATTAAAAGCGAGTGTTAAAAAGCTCAAAGATTAGGCTGAATATTTTGGAACATGCATCGTTAACGATGATGCCAGGTGCTAAATTTAGTAGTCAGCGTGAAGTTACAATTATAGGGAACAATTTCTATCACTTATTACAGGCGGTAAAACGCAGATGTGTTTCCGTTGACAAGTGGCGGATGCAACAGAAGGAGAAGTCTTCCAAACTCGACTATCCTACAATAGTGCTGTTAAACTACATAATTTGATCTTCGCAGATCGGACAATTACCGAAAAAAACTTTTGTTTTCCTTTAAGGAATGCTTCTCGTTTCAGGGCATCTCAAGAAACTAAACTAAGCATAGACCGGTTCGGGCTTCGTGAGCGTTTTGGTTCCTTTCTCTACTACAGTATTGAACAAACGTATTTGCTATGTTTACTATTTTCTGTGTGCTCTTTGCCTGCTATTGTACTGAACCAGTTTTTCAAAAATCTTTTTTTAGTTTTCTGGCCACTGTTAGGCCAGTTTACTTGATTCCGATTTTTAAGCGCATATTACAAAAAAACGCGAGTAACGAGATCTGGTGTGTCATGGTGGGCAATTGGTTTTGGGAAGCCACGTAATTGCTTCCGGAAGTTTTTCAGTACAATTCGATTTCCTTACAGCTTGATGTCTATTTATTACGTATTATTCCAAAAAATATTTAAGGCATGCTCCTTAAATATTTTCGTACATTGGCATGTAGAATGCAAAATTGGGCCCTCATGCAGCACAAATAGGCAATGCCCTTCGGGACTGACCGAAAAACTAGAAATGTGTATGAAAATAGCATCGGGTCCACGCATAGGCAATATCATAGTACTATGTTTGCCGTGCATTGTCCGATACTGGCCTTTCAGAGCTTGGCCAATTGTTGCCTTGTCACCTTATCCAAACACCAGCCTATAATGGTGCACGAGCATATGCCAAGCTCGAAATCATTGGCCACTGTTAATTTGCCTTGCGTTGGTTTAGCACTCTCTGCTACTTTGGTATATTTCTTTTAAATTCAATCTTCCTTCCGCTCTTTTAGTGGTTACGATACCGCCTGATATCATTTCTTTACTTTGCCATCTTTCCGAGACGTATTAAATTTGCTTTATTTTCCAGAAGATTCAGAGGTGACTTCTGTACTGAAATACCTAACTCTTCAGTCAGCAATACAAGGATGGGTTCCGTTAGTTATTCAAGATTTAGGTTAAAATTTTCTCTGCTACAATTAGTACTTATCTCCGCAAAAAAACAAAAGGTTTGACTACAAAGCAAATACTAAATTGCTATCAGCCACGCCAAACAAGCTCCGCGTTCACGATAGCAAAGGACAAGACCATCCCCGAACTGCAATCCATTTCATTTAGCCGCGGCCAGACGCTATTACGTATTCGATGGTTTGACGACCAAAAGCATTGAGGAAAAACAGTGCACGCAGTGCCAGGATGACGTGCTTTCTGCCCTATGTGGTATATCAGACGACGGGAAAATATAATAACAAAAGAATATAAGAAGGCTGGTTAGGCAGCCCAAACTGAAGACACTAACGTATTATCCAAAGGCAACCCCAACGTCACAGTGGGAACAAGCTGGAACTTCCCTGCATTCAGCCTTTTTTACTTGGAAGCCTTTTTGCTGTCGCCATACTGCACCATATCCAGGGTCGTCCAGCTCTGCCAGGTCGATTTCTTTCTCTTCGACATTGTGTTTTTGGGCTGCTTACATGATTTCTGAAAAAGGATGAGTCTGCGCTGCGGCAATGCTAGACAAGTTCAAATATGTGCCACGCATGTTCTCCTCAGCTGACCTAAATACACTGGAAGATGTTGGGGAAAGGATATTTTCACATCCAATGGTCAGAAAGTTCCTCGGTTGATGTCCTGAAAGTCCGTCACAATACTGCGTCCCTTTGCACTACGAACGTTGTTAAGGCAGACAAATTTGCGCAATTTGAGGAGACAACGCAATGTCGACAGACTATTCCTCTAAGCGCAACAGCATCCTAATAGATATTGCCCGTCTTGGTCGAAATGGGGGTGCTTGGTCCTCGAATGTAACCGACGTAACTGGGCTTAGAAGCAGAGCATCCGAGAGAATGCGAATAAGTTCCGAAGCTGATTTGTTTAAGAATAAATTGTACATTACGGTACTCTGAACTGTGCGAGAAATTACTTTTGCTTTTGCTGGCGCCAAAAATATCAAACTGTTGATTCACTTACGACACTCCCCTGTAAGCACAAAAATGTAATGAAAATTGACCCATCCCAGATACCAGTCAAAAGAGCTGCTTTTAATACTTGTGAATTATTTCTTACGTTTGCATCTTCTACGCATTTTAAAACCGTAAAACATTCAAACAAATCTATCAATAAAAACGACCGTTTACTTTTGCAACAGACTGGTTTCGCTTGTTGATGCGACCTGCGAAATATATTCTTAATGGCAGCAAGGCAAAGATAAGACGATTATTGGACGATGGACCAGCGATTTATTTATATAGCTGATATTATTAACAGCGGTCACGAAAGAGCTCGCGCCAGCCACATCCTCCTCGTCGTCCTTATTTGTTGGTGTTAATTTCGCAATTGGGTTTTGTCCGGACGTGTGATCCTTTACATCCCCCACCCATCGAAGACGACTGTTGGGCTCGAGGACGAGGCAAGGTAATTATCGTGGGGTGAGGTGGTAGCCCGCACCTTCACCAAAGATGTTACGTGGCGGCAGGACAGACGACATGAATGATGAGACAGCCGAACGATGTATTCATAAACTTTTTACATGGCGGCCAAGACAGCCCGCGCACGCAGTACGCGCCCGCAGAGCTTCTGCGTTGTCGGAGGCTGGGACGACAGAGCTGTGCTCCATTGTCATCTTCATCGTCTTCTCGCAACAATGTTCTCGCAAAACTGCCAATATAAAACAATTAGCGGTATGCAAAGAAAGATAATCATCATTCTGATCATTCCTTCAACCCATAGGTTCCCTTGCGGGGTATTACATCAAGAGGAGGCTAATGCACAGTCAATAGATGCATCAATGGTACTAAGCATAATCTTGAGTAAACTAAAAGCAGTGTCAACAGAAGGAAATAAATATACAAGGAAGGAAACGGCAACAATTGTAAATATACTATCAAATCAAATGATTTGTGATTAGCTGTTTATATTTTAGGGGGTTTTCTTCGTGCACTATGGATTCAGGCAGGTTATGCTAATCTTCAATGGCTGCAGGTATGTAGGATTTGCTAAAAGCGTTAGTTGAACAATGTAAGCGTTGTAAACTTAGAGTGTTAAGGTGACGCGATGAACGGGCGGGAGGGACCAGAACTATATATGCGTTTTGACGCTACATTATAGTCCTCGTGACGCTACATTATAGTATAGTTCCTGCAGAAGGCAGAGCCGAGTGACCTTCTGGCAAATGTTTGGGGGGGGGGGGTTGAGTGATCGTTTAATAATGTTAATACTTCAGCGAGGACTGTAATATGAGTTGACAAATCTTGCAGCGCGATTTTGAATTGCTTCTAATGCGTTAATTGGGTAATTTTGATGAGGGTTCCAAATAGAAGACACATATTCAGGTTTATTGCAAGTGAAGGTTTCGCAAGCTAATTTTGGGATCTGCGGTCGCAGGACCTAAGGGATCTTTTTATCTAGCCAAGGGATATTGCGGAACCGGTGACGAGTTATTCTATGTGATTGGACCACGTTAGTTTACCTAATATTATTACGCCAAGATAACAATACGAGTGGACCGGGGTTAGGGTCGGAAGTTTATAGAATACCAGAAGTAAAAGTTAGTACACTTTGCGAAACGTGCATGAATGTACACTTCGTTGCATTAAGCGGCATCGGTACCTCCTACACCATTTATGCGTGGTAGACAAGTCATTCTGAAGTGTAATTTAGTCAGTGCCACATAAAATGCGACGGTAAAGCACGCAATCCTCTGCGAAAAGGCAGATGCTAGATGAAATTTTGTCTGGGATCTCATTTATAAAGATTATAAACAAAAGAGGCCCAACAACGGAACTTTGCTGTACATCGGAAACTGCATCAACATATCTTATTTGCGGCTACATTAAGCTGAACACGACCTGTTAGAAAATTTTAAATCTAAGATAGGCCTAACGGGTCAATGCTTAGACAAAACAGTTTACTTATTAGACGCCGGTTGGGGACGTAGTCGAAAGCATTGGAATTGTCGCTGAAGTCACTGGAGAAGTCACCGAAAAGTTGCTGGAAAAGTTCACTGAAAGGCAAAGTCGAGCATCTGGGAATGTCATTATGTGAGCACAATTTAGTAAATAATAATATCACAGATCCACTACTCTGGAAACTGTGGCTAAACTGAAGACTTTACTACGGAAACAAAAATGTGGGAATACCCGTTTGGAATAGCACAATTTATAAATTTAATTTATACGACAGATAAGCACAATTTATACGACAGATAATTTACAACTGTTACCTTTCGTGCCCCGAAATTGAAATAGTTTTTTTTTTTTCAGTCAACAAACTAGAGTTAAGGGAATAAGCCAACCTACCTAATTTATGAACGGTGGCAAGCAGGAGGCCGCCCAACGAATCGACGCTTACGCACAAGAAACAAATTCACCGGTTACGTGCGGAACTAAAACAAAATAGCGACATGCTTTAAAACGCATGTTCAAACCAATGACGGACACAGGATCAACGCAACACAGCTTAGCGCACTGCGTCATGCAAGAAAAATACTACGATGCTTCGTACCGCCCTCACAACGAGACCCGAGTATTTATCCCAAAGCCGCACTATTCGTTGCAACCTCATTGCGATTTCCGTTTCCATCCTGGTAACCCTTTGCCGTCGTGTTTAAAGTAAACCCCGTCACCCATTTGTAAGGGCTATTTCTATGGCACACTTGTGTGTTATCCGTGTGTTCCTGGGTTGATGCGCATTACACACTTGCTTGTTTCGCTAAGGGCGCATAGCACAAGCAAGCACGCGCACATGACATGCGGGGGCTTGCTCCAATTCAGTACACGAAGCACGTGGGAAGGGCTTCATAAACGTGCACAGGACACGCAATGCCAAATGGTTGAGATCGTACAAAAAATACTTTGCTTTGCAGTACACACACATGCCGTCTGTAACTGAAGTGGTAATGCATTCTATAAAATGTTGTGTAAATGTTTTTAAAGTTTGTACTAACGTAATTCAAAAATATAGATGGAAAACATCACATCAAACAACAGAAATGACCGAATATTCGCCGCAAACCACTAACATCGCCGCGACGTCTCAAAAAGATCCGAACGTCTATTGCCCAGCAGTATCTCTATTAGACATCCGTACAACGTGCAATATATTAATAAAATTTTTTGGATGTTGAGATAACGTTGCTGGTATCTTAATGTAGGACGTTATTGCAACTTTGCTAAATACGTACTCTCGATGTTGCTGCTGCTTCATTTGGGGACGGTATTTCGACATATTTTGCTGACGTTGTTCAGATGTTGCTGGTATGTCTGTTTTTTACTTCGAACATGTCTTTCGCAGTTACATTTATTTGAGCTATATCTGCTATACTTTATTTTCAAACTCTCCGCAGGTGTACTGTATTGAAGTTACCGAGAGGTTTTGTATGTGTTTTGTAAGGGTTTTGTACCGAGGGGTTATGTGCAAGTATTGTAATCCACCAGTATTGCTTTGAACCTTTGACCTTCAAAACAGTAGCCCAATACCGAAACTTACGGAAAGAGGCAGGGACTTAGTGAAGAATTCGTTTACAAGCGACGTTGCCAACGAGCCTTGTAAGGTTTTTCTTGGTGGGGGGCTCATTGCCGTCAAATCTGAAGAAAATAATATAGGAAGATGAACGAAGACGCAATTAGCAAAACTTTACTTGCTCCTTTATTTAACCTTGACGTTACGTACCAACTGCAGCTTCATGAATTGAAAGTGTGAGCAAAGCAAATTTCGGGGCTGCCTTGATACCGAGGTTACCGTCAAACGTCACTTGTAGGCTAAACGGCAAGGTACTCTGCCTTTTTTTGCCTCATTGCAAAAAAAAAAACTACAAAAAATAAGTGAAGTTTTGCCAAGATTCGAACCATAGACTTTCAAAACAGCACCAGCACCTATGCTCCAATCCACTCGACCACGCCTGAAAACAACCCGTGGATTCAAGAATTCGGTACCCTAACGGAGGCTGCCAGCGAATATTGTCGGGTGATTTGTTTTGGTCGTATTTGACACATTTCGGCAGTGCTAACGCTTGTTTCTTCCGCACTGATCTTGGAGGCGAGGACAATTATGCTAATACTGCAAGTGATGTAACCAAAGCTCCCTTATTTAAGCCAAGAAAAGCTATCGCGCTTCATCGTTCCCCCTATGCAAGGTATGGTAGCCGCGAATGTAATTGAATGCACCGCTAGATTTCTGGCATTGATAAACTTTGTTTGCTACGCACCGATCTTGAAGACAAGCCCATCATGCTAACAATACAGGCGATGTAGCCAGAGCTCTCGTATTTAACTCGCAAAAAGCTCTCCCAAACCACCGATCTCCCCGATGAAATCCAAGCTAGCCACGGAGGACTGCGCACTGTCGAACAGAAATAGCTTGTAATATGCCTCAAGGCACCAAATTACCGCACGTTAAAAAAATGACTGTTTTCTACGAATGTAATGACCCCAAACCAGGACATGGACATGGAATCCGGACGATGTCGCCTGCTTTCGGATGCTTTCTGGCACTGCGTCGGTGCTGATATCTGGCGAACAGCAGACATCCGCGTAGCTACATAGGAGCAGTGGGAGAGTGAACTTGCCAGCTCGGACCTAAGTAAGCAGCTTTAGCTCGCTGAAAGGGCGAAGACGGCAGGCCGCACCGACGAAGTGCTGGACTGAGGACCCCGCCCACTTCGAAGCTCGATCTACCTGTTCAATAAAGTTTTCTCCTCCTGCTCCTTCTCCCGTGTCAGCTCACGTCGCCTTGTATTTTGCAGACAGCGTCAACGTGGGGCGATGGAGACGCGCGAAAGCTCGGAAAATACGCTGGAAGTGGTTGCTGCCTTAGAAGAAACCGTAAAATTACGTCGTGCCAACCCCACGGCAGCTGTATTTCCAACGCAGACCATGATATTGCCATAAATTCCGTAATCTAGATTGTCGGTACAATTACTGTTTTCTTTAAAAAATACCCTCGCTCAAGCTCTTCTTGTATATAAAGGGCAACTAATATCTGTATTTACCAATACCTTGGGCATCTATTTTAAAACGCGTTTCTTATCAAGGTGGGTGCCTTTCAGAAACTGCGTTTTCCCTCGGACGAACATGAGACAGGAAAGTCGCGGCGCGGTGTGTCCGACCGTCCGACAGTTGTATTACCTGCACTCCGTATCGATGCGCGTGCTACTGGCTGGTGACAGCACGGGTGTGCAAGCCTTCAACTTTCGTCATTTCGGTGATTTGACTGCCATGGATTTATCTACCAGAAGAAGAAATACTGCCAAGTAGTGAAGGTAAGTGAGTATAGTGAACCTTGTTTTCTTGTCATAGGTATTTAACGTAGCATAGTTGCTCTCGAACTTCGTTCCGCGTAAGCGGTTAGATCTAACGTTTTGAGTGGCTCGCTTTGTGCGTTGCGCAAATTTCTGGGTTGTCTTTTGCTTCTACGTATGTAAACAGAATAAATTTTCGCGCAATTTCTAGCCCTGTGTTTGGTGAAGTGTTTGTGTCCTGTCCTGTTTTGCTAGCCGAATGTTTTGATATAAACTGAAATAGGGGAAGCTAGAGTGTGCGAATATAAGTGCGTGTGCGAATATAAGTGCGTGTATGCGTTACACGATTATCGTGTACTTTTAGTGTGATATCATGCACTCTTGGTTTTGTTTCGTTTCAGTAGAGGCCATGTTTTTTTCTCATAATAGCTTTTGGTTAAAAAACATGCAGAATAAATTGAATGATTTCCGTGCGTGTAGCATTAAAATAAAATATTAAATCGAGTCATTTCCGAAAGTACAGCAATAGATTAAAATGCCATCTGCATGCTTTTTGCGCGTTTCCATTGAGTGTTCAATCTGAAGCATCGCAAACGTAACTTAGCCATGCAGAACCTTTTAAAAATATTCAACAAGTTCTGGTGAATTTCTGTCAATTATCGAATTTTCAGCCTATAGAATTTAGTGTGTAACACACCTGGGGGGATCAGAGTAATACAGCATTTGAGATTTCGCCGATTTAGGGCAGAGCATGATTCTGGTGTCTGTCCAGTCGGATGCTAATAACTTACATGTTGCAGGCTGCTGACTGGTGCAACTAAACTATATTTGAATGTGATCATGCAGTAAAAAATTATTTCACTACTATGATGCTTCCTGCTGTACAACGTATACTTGAAATAAAATGTAGGACTAACAGTTCAAGCGAATAGGACAACAGGACGAGTTTTTTAGTGACATGCATTTTGAAGGTTTAATTATGCTTATATACCAACTAGCCCACATCGCCATTCTGCTGAAGGAAGCATACGTCCATGGCAGTGATGCTGTCCGGGTTTGCGCATGTTTCCCTTTGCCAAATTTTGTGGACATGGCTTCATTCGTGTATATATTGTCACTTCAATCAACCAAGCGGTTAGGATATACACAGAAAAATATTTTCCAAGTTCAGACAGGACCTGTAGCTCAGCTAATATGTCCTCAGCGTCCCCATTCACGAAATATAGTTATTATATATAGTGTTACCTCACATTAGCCGTCATTGTTAGAGTTGGGGTTGCCTGATATCAAGGGCTGACATTAAATTATATCCACTCCGCTCTCTTCCTGTTCCTAATGTTACACCCGTCTTCTACTGTTCCATTGCCTGCAAGGTCGTCCTTAATTTATGTTAGACCCGTTTAGTTAGCCTGGAAGTTTCTGTCCCGTAGGCAACTACCGGTAGGTTGCAGCTGTCATACGCTGTCTTTTTCAGGAACAATGGTAGGCGGCCATTCTGAATAATACCAGTCTTTAAAAGCTTTTTTAACAACACAGATTTTCCTGTACCCAGGACTAGATTGATGAACTGGCTTGCAAGGGATGTGATACTGCAACACTCTGCACAAGGCGCCTGCTTAATTTACTTTTGACGGTCAACTTGGCGCAGGGGTTCTTCTGGTTTTGGAAAAAGTGAAGCACGCTTTTTTCCACCTGCGCGTGGCATCCTGCATTGTGTGTAACTAGACATCTTCGTGTTGTTAGACATCAAATTCTTCCACCAGACAATGTATATGGCCCAGATTTTTATTGTCAGTCACATCCTGCACAAATATCAGCTTTGTCAACAACCTGCGGCATCTCAGTTTTTATTGCTAGAAGCGGTATTATATTTCTTTCGGTCTTTGGACCTTGAAATTTTTACTCACTTTGTGGCAGCAACTATTGTGGCAGTTTCTGGCACCACAACGAAGAACGCAAACTGTTCAACAATTCCTACCATAACTGATGATGGAGGCATGCACCATTGAACCACCATTGAATCATTTCCATGGTTCCATGCTGTCACTGTCATGGCAGATGCAGCTGCTCCCCGCCGTTAGCGTAGTGGTTATCGCACCTGACCGGTATTTTGGAGGTCGTGCATTCGGATCCCACCTGGCGGTCATTTTTTCACCAATTTCTTTCTGACTCAAAAAATAATTCATCTATTCCTATGACCCATTACACCCTCTTCATTGCTTTCAAAGGTTTTTTTCACTGCCAACCCTTATTACTTGTTTTATTTCACCGATCCAATCATTTCCTATTTTCTGATTTGCTACATGCTTAGCGAGAGCCTCTGTCTTGGCACTCTTGGTGCCAAAGGTAGCTTAAGAGCGTTCAACGCTGGTCCACCACTCTCGACATGTCGTAGGCCCTCCAGTCACTGCCCGGGGGTTAAAAAGAAGGTCCCCTTCAACACATGTAGTCGTGTGGCGCTGGGTACCACCCGCAAGTAGAGCAAAAAAAATATACCTTAACACATATACCCGAGTAATTGGTGGGGAAACAGCCCAGCTGGTAGCGTAGTGGTTATTGCACCAGACCGGTATCCTGGAGGTCGCAGGTTCGGATCCCACCCGGCGGGCAATTTTTCACCAATTTCTTTCTGACTCAAAAAATTCTTCATCTGCTTCTATGACCCACCACACCTTCACCTTTGGTTTCCGAGGTTTTCTTCACTGCAGACCCATATTAACTTTCTTATTTCACCGAGCCCATCATTTCCAATTTTCTGATTCGCTCGATGCTTAGCGAGAGCCTCTGTCTTGGCAGTCTTAGGGTCAAAGGTAGCTTAAGAGCATTCAATGCTGGTCGACCACTCTCGACATGTCGTAGGCACTCGAGTCACGGCCCGGGGGTTAAAAAGAAGGTCCCCTTCACCCGGTGTAGTCCTAGTGGCACTGGCTACCACAGCCCAAGTACAGGAAAAAAATATACCTGCACATAAATACCCGAGAAATTGGTCGGCAAACAGCCCCGCCATTAGCGTAGTGGTTATTACACGAGACTGGCATTCTGGAGGTCGTGCGTTCGAATCCCACTAGGCAGGCATTTTTTCACCAGTTTCTTTCGGACTCAAAAAATACCTCATCTGTTTGTATGACCCACCCTACCCTCCCCTTTGTTTTCGAGCTTTTCTTGACTGCCAACCCTTATTAACTGTCTTATTTCACCGAGACCCTCATTTCCAAATTTCTGATTCGCTGCATGCTTAGCGAGGGCCTCTGTCTTGGCAGTCTTGGTGCCGAAGGTAGCTTAAGATGGTTCTACGCTGGTTCGACAACTCTCGACATGTCGTAGGCGCTCGAGTCAACGGCCCGAGGGTTAAAAAGAAGGTCCCCCTCACACCATGTAGTCCGAGTGGCGCTGGCTACCACCCCCGAGTACAGGAAAAAAAATATACCTTAACATAAATACCCCAGAAACTGGTGGGGAAATGGCCCCGCCGGTAGCGTAGGGGTTATTGCCCCAGACCGGTATTCTAGAGGTCATTGGTTTGCATCTTTCCCGGCGGGCATTTTTTCACCAATTTCTTTCTAATTTAAAAAATTATTGATCTGTTTGTATGACCCACCCTACCCTCCAGTTTGTTTCTGAGGTTTTCTTGACTGCCAACCCTTATTAACTGTCCTATTTCACCGAGACCTTCATGTCTCATTTTCAGATTCTCTACATGCTTAGCGAGAGCCTCTGTCTTGGCAGTCTTAGTGCCAAAGGTAGCTTAAGAGCATTCAATGCTAGTCGACCACTCTGGACATGTCGTAGGCACTCGAGTCACGGCCCCGGGGTGAAAAAGAAGGTCCCCTTCACCTAGTGGAGTCCGAGTGGCACTGGCTACCACCCCCAAGTACAGGAAAAAAATATAACTTAACATATATACCCGAGAAACTGGTGGGGAAACAGCCCCGCCGGTAGGGAAGTGGTAATCGCACCTGACCGGTATTTGGGAGGTCGTGGATTCGGATATCACCCGGATGGCATTTTTTCACAAATTTCTTTCTAACTCAAAAAATTCCCCATCTGCTTCTATGACCCACCACGCCTTCCCCTTTGGTTTCCGAGGTTTTCTTCACTGCCAACCCATATTAACTTTCTTATTTCACCGAGCCCATCATTTCCAATTTTCTGGTTCGCTACATGCTTAGCGAGAGCCTCTGTCTTGGCAGTCTTAGGGTCAAAGGTAGCTTAAGAGGGTTCAATGCTGGTCGACCACTCTGGACATGTCGTAGGCACTCGAGTCAAACGCCCGGGGGTTTAAAAAAGGTCCCCCTCACCCTGTGTAGTCCAAGTGGTGCTGGCTACCACCCCCGAGTACAGAAAAATAATGTACCTTAACATAAATACCCGAGAAACTGGTGGGGAAACGGCCCCGCCGGTAGCGTAGGGGTTATCGCCCCAGACCGGTATTCTGGAGGTCGTGGGCTCGGATCCTACCCGGCGGGCATTTTTTCACCGATTTCTTTCTGACTCGAAAAATTCTTGGTCTGTTTCTATGACTCACCGCACCCTCCCCTTTGTTTCTGAGGTTTTCTTGACTGCCAACCCATATTAACTGTCTTATTTCACCGAGACCTTCATGTCAACTTTTCTGATTCGCTACATGCTTAGCAAGGGCCTCTGTCTTGGTAGTGTTGTTGCCGAAGGTAGCTTAAGAGGGTTCAGCGCTGGTTCGACCACTCTCGACATGCCGTAGGCACTCGAGTCAACGGCCCGGGGGTTTAAAAGAAGGTCCCCCTCACCCCGTGCAGTCTGAGTGCCGAAAAAAAATATACCTTAACATAAATACCCGAGAAACTGGTTGGGAAACGGCCCCGCCGGTAGCGTAGGGGTTATCGCCCCAGACCGGTATTCTGGAGGTCGTGGGCCCGGATCCTACCCGGCGGGCATTTTTTCTCCGATTTTTTCTCAATCATAAAATTCTTTATCTGTTTCTCTGACCCTCCCGTCCCTTGGCCGTGTCCTTTATGTAACCCCACGCTCGATGGGCGGCGTTGAAGTCCCACAACCTCCCCGTTGCTTTCCGAGGTTTTCTTGACTGCCAACCATTACTAACAGTCTTATTTCACCGAGCCCATCATTTCCTATTTTCTGATTCGCTACATGCTTAGGGGGAGCCTCCGTCTTGGCAGTCTTTGTGCAAAAAGTAGCTTAAGAGGGTTCAACGCTGGTGGACCACTCTGGACATGTCGTAGGCACTCGAGTCACGGCCCCGGCGATAAAAAGAAAGTCCCCTTCACATGGTGGAGTCCGGGTGGCACTGGCTACCACCCCCAAGTACAGAAAAAAAACCTTAACATAAATAATCCAGAAACTGTTGCGGAAACAGCCCCGCCACTTGCGTAGTGCTTATCGCACCAGACCGGTATACTGGAGGTCGTGCGTTCGGATCCCACCCGGCGGGCATTTTTTCACCATTTTTTTTTTCTGACTCAAAAATTCTTCATTTGTTTATATGACCCACCTTATTTCCCCTTTGGTTCTCGAGGTTTTCTTGACTGCCAACCATTATTAACTGTATTATTTCACCGAGCCCATCATTTCCTATTTTCTGATTCGCTACATGCTTAGCGAGAGCCTCTGTCTTGGCAGTCTTAGTGCAAAAAGTAGCTTAAGAGGGTTCAACGCTGGTCGACCACTCTGGAAATGTCGTAGGCACTCGAGTCACAGCCCGGGGGTTCAAAAGAAGGGCCCCTTCACCCCGTCTAGTACGAGGGGTGCTGGCCACAACCCCCAAGTACAGAAAAAAAACCTTAACATAAATACCCGAGAAACAGGTGGGGAAACGTCCAATCCGGTAGCGTATAGGTTATCGCCCCAGACCGGTATTCTGGAGGTCGTGGGCTCGGATCCTACCCGCCGGCGTTTTTTCACCGATTTCTTTCTGACTCGAAAAATTCTTGATCTGTTTCTATGACCCACCGCACCCTCCCCTTTATGTCCGAGGTTTTCTTGACTGCCAACCATTATTAACTGTCTTATTTAACCGAAACCCTCATTTCCTATTTTCTAATTCGCTACATGCTTAGCGAGGGCCTCTGCCTTGGCAGTCTCGGTGCCAAAGGTAGCTTAGGAGGGTTCAACGCTGGTCGACCACTCTCCACATGTCGTAGGCACTCGAGTCACAGCCCGAGGGTTCAAAACAAGGGCCGCTTCACCCCGTCTAGTACGAGGGGCGCTGGCCACCACCCCCAAGTACAGAAAAAAAATACCTGAACATAAATACCCAAGAAACTGGTGGGGAAACAGCCCCGCCGGTAGCGTAGTGGTTATCGCACCTGACTGGTATTTTAAGGGTCGTGGATTCATATCCCACCCGGCGGGAACTTTTTCACCAATTTCTTTCTGACTCATAAAATTCTTCATCTGTTCTTATTACCCACCACACCCTCCTCTTTGCTTTCCGAGGTTTTCTGGACTGCAAACCCTTTACCTGTTTTATTTCAACGACCCCACTATTTCCCATTTTCTGATTCGCTCCATGCGTAGCGAGAGCCTCTATCTTGGCAGTCTTGGTGCCAAAGGTAGCTTAAGACGGTTCATCGCTGGTCGATTACTCTCGACATGTCATAGGTACTCGAGTCACGGCCCGGGGCTTCAAAAGAAGGTCCCCTTCACCCCGTGTAGTCCGAGTGGTGCTGGCTACCACCCCCACGTACCGAAAAAAAAAACCTTAATATAAATACCCGAGAAACTGGTGGGGAAACAACCCTGCCAGTAGTGTAGTGGTTATCGCACCAGACCGGTATTTGGGTAGTCGTGCCTTCGGATCCCACACGGCGGGACTTTTTTCACCAATTTCTTTCTGACTCAAAAAATTCTTGATCTGTTTCTTTTACCCACGACAGCCTAATCTTGGCTTTCCGAGGTTTTCTTGGATGCCAACCCTTATTAACTGCCTTATTTCAACGACACCCTCATTTTACATTTTCTGAATCGCTACATGCTTACCGAGGGCCTCTGTCTTGGCAGTATTGGTGCCAAAGGTAGCTTAAGAGGGTTCAACGCTGGTCGACCACTCTCGACATGTCGTAGGCACTCGAGTCACGACCCGGGGCTTCAAAAGAAGGTCCCCATCACCCCGTGTAGTCCGAGTGGCGTTGGCTACCACCCCCACGGACATAAAAAAAAACTTAATTTAAATACCCGAGAAACTGGTGGGGAAACAGCCCTGCCAGTAGTGTAGTGGTTATCGCACCATACCGGTATTCTAGAGGTCGTGCGTTCGGATCCCACACGGCGGGCATTTTTTCACCAATTTCTTTCTGACTCAAAAATTCTTTATCTGTTTCTGTGACCCACCACAACCTCCTCTTTGCTTTCCGAGGTTATCTTGACTACCAAGCCTTATTAACTGTCCTATTTCACCGAGCCCCTCATTTAACATTTTCTGATTCGCTACATGCTTACCGAGGGCCTCTGTCTTGGCAGTTTTGGTGCCAAAGGTAGCTTAAGAGGGTTCAACGCTGGTAATCACTTCGACATGTCGTAGGCACTCGAGTTACGGCCCGGGGGTTAAAAAGAAGGTCTCCTTCACACCGTGTAGTCCGACTGGCGCTGGCTACCACTCCCTAGTACAGGCAAAAAAATACCTGAACATAAATACCCAAGAAACTGGTGGGGAAACAGCCCCGCTGGTAGCGTAGTGGTTATCATACCAGACCCGTATTCTAGAAGTCGTGGGTTCGGATCCCACCTGGCGGGCATTTTTTCACCAATTTCTTTCTGACTCAAAACATTCTTCATCTGTTTCAATGACCCACTACAGCCTCATCTTTGCTTTCCGAGGTTTTCTTGGCTGCCAACCATTATTAACTGCCTTATTTCACCATCCCCCTCATTTTACATTTTCTGAATCGCTACATGCTTACCGAGGGCCTCTGTCTTGACAGTCTTGGTGCCAAAGGTAGCTTAAGAGGGTTCAACGCTGGTCGACCACTCTCGACATGTCGTAGGCACTCGAGTCACGAACTGGGGCTTCAAAAGAAGTTCCCCTTCACCCCGTGTAGTCCGAGTGGCGCCGGCTACCACCCCCACGTACAGAAAAAAAACCTTAATATAAACACCCGAGAAACTGGTGGGGAAACAACCCTGCCAGTAGCGTAGTGGTCATCGCACCAGACCGGTATTTGGGTGGTCGTGCCTTCGGATCCCACACGGCGTGACTTTTTTCACCAATTTCTTTCTGACTCAAAAAATTCTTGATCTGTTTCTTTTACCCACGACAGCCTCCTCTTGGCTTTCCGACATTTTCTTGGCTGCCAACCCATATTAACTGATTTATTTCAACGACCCCCTCATTTTACAATTTCTGAATCGCTACATGCTTACCGAGGGCCTCTGTCTTGGCAATTTTGGTGCCAAAGGTAGCTTAGAGGGTTCAACGCTGGTCGACCACTCTCGACATGTCGTAGGCACTCGAGTCACTACCCGGGGCTTCAAAAAAAGTTCCCCTTCACCCCGTGTAGTCTGAGTGGCGCTGGCTACCACCCCCACGGACATAAAAAAAACCTTAATATAAATACCCGAGAAACTGGTGGGGAAACAGCCTTGCCAGTAGTGTAGTGGTTATCGCACCAGACCGGTATTCTAGAGGTTGTGCGTTCGGATCCCACACGGCGGGCATTTTTTCACCAATTTCTTTGTGACTCAAAAAATCTTTATCTGTTTCTGTGACCCACCACAACCTCCGCTTTGCTTTCCGAGGTTATCTTGACTACCAACCCTTATTAACTGTCCTATTTCACCGAGCCCCTCATTTCCCATTTTCTGATTCGCTACATGCTTAGCGAGGGCCTCTGTCTTCTGTCTTGGCAGTCTTGGTGCCAAAGGTAGCTTAAGAGGGTTCAACGCTGGTAATCACTTCGACATGTCGTAGGCACTCGAGTAACGGACCGGGGGTTAATAAGAAGGTTCCCTTCACACCGTGTAGTACGAGTGGCCCTGGCTACCACTCCCAAGTACAGGAAAAAAAATACCTGAACATAAATACCCAAGAAACTGGTGGGGAAACAGCCCAGCCAGTAGCATAGTGGTTGTCGCACCAGACCGGTATTCTGGAGGTCGTGGGTTCGGATCTGACCTGGCAGGCATTTTTTACCAATTTTTTTCTTACTCAAAAAGTTCTTCACCTGTTTCTATGACCCACCATAACCTCCCCTTTGCTTTCCGAGTTTTCTTGACTGCCAACTCTTAATACCTGTCTGATTTCACCGAGCCCCTCATTTCCCATTTTCTGATTCGCTACATGCTTAGCGAGGGCTTCTCTTGTCAGTCTTGGTTCCAAAGGTTGCTTAAGAGGATTCAACGCTGGCCCACCACCCTCGACATGTCGTAGGCACTCGAGTCAAAGCCCGGGAGTTAAAAAGAAGGTCCCCTTCAACCCGTGTAGTCCGAGTGGCACTGGCTACCACCCCCAAGTACAGGAAAAAAGAATATCTTAACATAAATACCCGAGAAACTGGTGGGGAAACAGCTCCGCCGGTAGCGTAGGGGTTATCGCAGCAGACCGGTATTCTGGAGGTCGTGGGCTCGGATCGCAACTGGGGGGCATTTTTTCTCCACTTTCTTTCTTTGCAAAGTCTTGATCTGTTTGAATGGCCTACCACATCCTCCCTTTTGTTTCCGAGGTTTTCTTGATTGCCAACTCTTATTCCTAACCGGGAAAGTGAGAGATCTAGGTGTCCACCTGGAACCGACCCCGACCCCGAACCATGCTTTTCTTGTGTGTTTGTGTGCATATATATACATATATATATATATACATATATATATATATATATATATATATATATATATATATATATATATATATATATATATAATTATATATATATATATATATATATATATATATATATATATATATATATATATATATATATATATATATATACATACACAGAAAAATGCGGGCCGTCTACAATGCTGAAGAAGGCATAGGGGCATAGGGAAATGGTTAGACTATTTTTTGCCATTAAAGACCTTACAATATATTTGTAATAATTACGGGAGAAAGAAAGGCCTTCGAGATCTAACCAAAAGGCGTTGGTTTGGTCCTCACTCTGGGCGCGGGTTTTTCTTTCTTTCTCACGTAATTGGCGTTGTAGACTGCCGGCATTTCTTTATGAATTTCGTAACGAGCCCCTCATATATATATATATATATATATATATATATATATATATATATATATATATATATATATATATATATATATATATATATATATATATATATATATATATATATATATATATATATATATGTGTGTGTGTGTGTGTTTGTGTGTGTATTAAGGGCGAGGGCAGACCAAGGGAAAGCGAGTGTTTGTAAAATGTGCTCATGGTTGGTGGCCAGTGAAAACAAATCGGAGAAGTGGGAGAGGAAAAAAACAATACCCAGAATCGCACTCACATGATACGAGCATCACAAGCAAAAGTAAGAAAAACTAACAAGGTAATTTCCCTATTCCCTCCGTGGCAACATGCAAAAAAGCGACCGGTATCAACAAGATATGACAACAGGCGTATATTGAATGGGCATAAAAATAATAAAGGACTCACAGTTCTCTGGTAAGAACATGAGAAAGAAGTACAAAAACGTTAAGTTAATTAACACTTTCAGTGACCCGTGGTAACTGGTGGAAGAGAGTTTATAAAAGAAGATATCCGCATGCACGCATATTCCGCACATTTGGCCATACACATCCGTATTAAAAATCAAAGTCAGGGGATCGAAACATGAAAGAGTACTGTAGGTGGCTTCTGGGGGTGGGAGTAAAGGGGAGCGCACACAAAAGCAGTAAGGCAGGGAGTTTCGACAGGAAATGAGTGTACATTCCTAATTCAAAGAGAAACAAATTGCAGGAAAAAAAGGGAGAGAGACAGGGTCAAACAAGTAATAAACATCAGAAAGATAACAGAAGGCAGGTGCACGCACATGACGCGCACCTTGAGGTACACATCCGATCGCTACAGGGTGCAGTTTAAGGAATGCCGAAGCGGTCAGCATTGAATATTGGAAAACAAAAAAGCAACAGTATGGGAAAGGAAAGACACGCTCGCGTGAAGAAATATAGTCCGAGTTTCTCAGAATATTGTTATGTCTGTTCATTTCTTTTCCTCGATAATATTATCCTATCAGTTGGCGACCCCCAGTCAACGGTTATAGTTGCGTAATAGCACCGCGTTCTTTAGCACCGTGGCTTTGCTAAAACAAATCTGACCAGCCAGTCTGGACATTATGTTACTTCAGCTGCGTTTCACAGTGAATTCATTTTACAGTATTGGCACACATCTACACGGACCGTTGCTCTGAACATGCGTTGGCAAACCCTCAGCTACATTTGCCATCTACCGCTTGACGCGCTATGCGGGGACCGCCAGTACGGAAGCTGCTACGGCCCCTGGTATTGCTTCGTTTTTCCTGCACCGTTTTATGCTTTATCGCGGTGAGCCATCACATCTGCTCAGTGACAGGGTACGCGTCCTCCTGTCTGGTAGTGCTTGTTAGGAAATGTAGCGTGTTCTATTGAATGACCACTTCTTGCCATTACCAAATGAATGATTTTCTAGAGCATTGTAACTGCACCCTGGGGAGCACGTTGTCCAAGTGTGTTGCGCCTGAGCGACATTGTACTCCCTCAAGTGATGTGCTGCTACAAGATGGCCATCCCAAACAGGACAAGTTTTTCTCAGTCTTTCATCATACATGCGGGTGGAAGTCATGGTGTGGGCTCGACAATTCGCTTCTCTACCGCCCTGATCAATCTCAGTGTACGTAGTATTCTGATGTTCACAACACGCTGAAGTATTCCGCCTAATTATTTCCCGTTCTTTGACCACTAAAGAGCAAAGGCGACGAAAGTCTCACCGATGGTCTCACCGATCTTCACAGGATCTCGGCCACCGTGGACGTGACAGAGCGCTTGCTGCTCCTCGGAAAAATTATTATAACCCGGCCGCCTTATTATCACATTAAGTCGAAGGACGGCTACCGTTTTCTACGGGGGTGATTGGAGGGAAGAAAATAAGGCATGCTCCTCAAATCATTAGTCATTAACCAGTATGGTTCATGTTGACCAGTGTGAGCACGTTCATCTCAGAATAATGCGAGTCGGGAATGTATATCGCCGGATATGACTGGCCATGATTGCAACTCCTTCGAAACTAAACGTGAAGGCCCTCGGAAGCTAGTACCCGTGCAACCGGGAGCCACTCCAAGCCATGGTCCAGGTAGAATGTAGTCCGGGAACGGCGGCAGAAGTTACGGAGCAGTTGGTTGAAGCGGCAAGCTTCCCGATTTCAGTGGGTAACGAGGGAACGGTTTCGGCTGTCACGACGGCGATTAGTGCTCCTGGGGAGATTTAGGCTGGCGTACATGCGCGACACTTGGGGCAGCTTCCTGGTGATCGCGACAAGCAGAAGCGGAATTCTACAAAAACGGCCATCGCCATTTTTTAAGGAAGGTCGTTGGTGCCCACATTTAGAATAAGTCTTGGCGCTGTCCGGTATGGAGCCGAGGAGGTCGTGCACATCGCTGACGCATGCAGCACACTGCGTCACGAAGGCAGGGTTTCCTATGCGGTAGAGATGAAAATGCTGGAAGAGGTGCTTGGTTTGCGAGTCACCGATAATTGCTTTTGATGCCATGGTCTTGGGGTATCTCCACACAATGTTTTTGGACGTCGTCGGTGCTGTTGCCATGTTGAGTATACGGTCGAAGAAAAAAAGTTTCCAATAGTCCAGAAGAAATATCCAAAAGTAGAGTTTTTACGCACGTCTCAAAAAACAAAAAACAAGGATGTTTACTAACGTTTGGGTGGAGGACAGGTCTTCATCGAAGTAACATTTACGGCACAATGCAGCACGCTTTAATGTGTGCGTAGAGAAAAGAAGTTGCGCTACATTGCACCCTCATTAAAAGAAATGATACGGCAACATTCAGCAAAACAAGAAAAAACGGAAGACATACACATTAGAGGGAATGGACTACCCTCCCTCTTTTTAGGGAGAAAAGGTGCGCTACATTGCGCCCTGCTTAGAAGTATATTTTGGCACGTGGTACAACACAAAGAGAAAAATGCAAACAGACGTCTAGGAAGGAGGCACCCCTCCTCATAGGAATTAACAGAAGAGGGGGAGAGAAAAAAATATAGCCGGTCGAAAGAGATAAGGAACTGGGGAACGCGTGTCAGCACGCCACCGCTTTTCGTCTTAGGAATGTGTCACACTGTGTTCGGCAACAAGGATTATCCCTTTAAAGAGGGGTCGCGGTTATGGTTTCCGGCAAGACTGCATTCAAGTGTCGTTACCTAGAAGGGGCTAAGTGAATAAATCTTGAAGGATGGAGCCTGCGCTGGCCACGCACAAAGCGAACGAAAGAAAGGCGGGTAAATACTGTGGCAAACATGTCAGCGCGCCCACGCCTTCGTTAAACCCTCAGGATTCAGTTTTGAACTTAAATATGAGGGCGCAGTACGGTTTGAGGCGAACCACATGGACGACTTCGGGTCGCGTTCGTCGTCGTGATGTGCCGCAATCACCACTGGGGATCACTTCGTAGGGTAATTGGCCAACACGTCGTAGAATCTAGTAGGGTCCGAACTATCCTCGCAGGAGCTTTTCACTGAGTCCGCGTCGTCGAATGGGAGTCCAAACCCGCACACGATCCCCTGGTTGGTACTCGGCGTCTCGGCGTCGGAGGTTGTAGCGGCCCGCATCCACCAGCTGCTAGTCCGTTATACGAACTCGAGCGAGCTGGCGGTCCTCCTCCGCACGTCGAAGATATCCGTGGACGTCGGCGTTGAGGTCGTCGTCTTCTACGTGCGGAAGCATGGCGTCGAGCATCGTAGTCGGCCTTCTACTGTAGACAAGCTCGAACGGCGTCAGCTGCGTCGTCTCCTGGATAGCCGTGTTGTACGCAAACGTGACATACGGGAGCACTTCGCCCCAAGTCTTGTGTTCAACGTCAACGTACATTACAGCATATCTGCGATTGTCTTGTTCGGACGTTCTGTTAGTCCGTTCGTTTGGGGGTGGTACGCCGTCGTTCTTCGGTGATCCGTGTTGCTCTAGCGTAATACTCCTTGCATCAGCTCCGCAGTAAATGCCGTTCCGCAGTCTGTGATTAGGACTTCCGGGGATCCATGTCGCAGCACAACTTGACTTATAAAGAACTTCGCCACTTCTTCTGCAGTCCCCCTCGGAAGAGCGGCGGTCTCTGCGTTGCGCGTCATGTAGTCTGTCGCTACGGCAATCCACTTGTTCTGTGATCGTGACGTAGGGAGCGGGCCTAAAAGGTCCATTCCAATCTGTTGAAATGGTCTCGATGGGACGGCGATCGGTTGCAGAATCTGGAGGGTCTTGTCGGCGGCGTTTTTCGTCGCTGGCAGTCACGGCAGCTCCGGACGTAGTGGGTGACGTCAGAGGTAAGGCCGGGCCAGTAGTACCTCGCCTTGATTTTTCCAATATTGCGGGCTGTGCCAAGATGTCCGGAAGACGGGTCGTCGTGGCACGCTTCCAAAATTTCGTCACGAAGGTCCGCGGGGATGACGAGAAGGTAATTCGCTCTTGTTCCGGGGCTGAAATTCTTCTTCACAAGGACGGAGTTTCTCAGGCTGAATGCTGGTAAGCAGCGTTTGAAGGTCCTAGGAACGGCAACGTTGCATCCCTCGAGGTACTCGATTATGACGCGTAGGTCGGGGTCGGCAGGTTGCTGAGTGGCTAGGTCGCTCTCCGTCACGATCCCGAAGAACGCGCTGTCTTCATCAGAGTCTTGTGGTGGTGGGTCGACGGGGGCGCGGGACAGGCAGTCGGCGTCGAAGTGTTTCCTGCCGGATTTATAAACGACTGTAACGTCGAACTCCTGCAGGCGCAAGCTCCACCGCCCAAGACGACCAGAGGGGTCCTTCAAATTGGCGAGCCAACACAGCGCATGGTGGTCTGTTACAACCTTGAATGGCCTTCCATACACGTATGGGCGAAATTTTGAAATCGCCCATATAATAGCCAGGCACTCTTTCTCAGAGGCAGAATAGTTTTTCTCCTCCTTCGACAGACCACGGCTGGCATAGGCGATTACCCTTTCGCAGCCGCTTTGCTTTTGGACAAGTACGGCACCCAAGCCTATATCACTGGCGTCCGTGTGCATTTCCGTTTCGGCATTTTCGTCGAAATGAGCGAGCGCGGGCGGGCTTTGTAGGCGTTTTTGCAGCTCGCAGAATGCTTTTTCTTGGTCGTTTTCCCAGCTGAAAGGGGTGCTATCTTTCGTCAAACGCGTGAGTGGCTCTGCAATGCGTGCGAAGTTTGCGACGAAGCGCCGGTAGTATGCGCACAGCCCGAGAAATCTTCGCACGCCCTTCTTGTCTTTCGGCCTTGGGAAGTTCGCAATGGCTGAAGTTTTTGCCGGGTCAGGTAGGACTCCCGCGGCGTTGACGACGTGGCCCAAGAACTTGAGTTCCCCGTATGTGAAACGGCACTTTTCAGGCTTCAGCGTCAACCCCGACGTACGAATGGCCTCGAGTACAGACTCCAACCTTGCAAGGTGTTCGTCGAACGTCCGGGCGAATACCACTACGTCGTCGAGGTATACGAGGCAGTTGTGCCACTTAAGGCCAGCTAGCACAGTATCCATGACTCTTTGAAACGTCGCTGGTGCTGTGCACAGCCCAAACGGCATCACCTTGAACTCGTATAGGCCGTCTGGGGTAATAAATGCAGTCTTCTCTCGGTCTCTCTCGTCCACTTCAATTTGCCAGGAGCTGGTCTTCAGGTCCATCGATGAGAAGTACTTCGCGTGGCAGAGGTGGTCGAGGGCGTCGTCGATTCGGGGTAGGGGGTACACGTCTGTTTTCGTGATTTTGTTCAGTCGCCGGTAGTCAACGCAAAACCATAATGTGCCGTCTTTTTTCTTTACGAGTACGACGGGCGCAGCCCAGGGGCTTTTCGATGGCTGTATAATGTCGTCGCTGAGCATGTCGTCGACTTGAGTCCGGATAGGCCTCCTGCGCTGCCCAGGGGGCGCTGCGCCAGCGGCTTCCGGGCAGTACTTCCGGGTAGTACAAAGCTGCGCGGGTCACATAGGATCCCGTGTTGACAGAAGCAAAATGAGCTCGACGCTCCCGATTATTTTGCGACGTGATCACCAGCTCATCCCCGACGCGTACGATCTATTTCAGCGATCAACTTGGCATTAGGGGAAAAAGCTTTGCAGCGCTAAACACGTTTACAGCGCCGACGAAAGTGCCGGGTCCGTGACGGCGTCTGCTACTCGCAGGTTCACCGATCGATGGTCGTACGAAGTGAAATTTTAAGTGAAATTTCTAGTTTAAACTAATACTCTAGGCGACAAACACTTCTCAAAAACTGCCGATCAAAAAAGAAGAGTGACGCAATCGGCGATGATCGCGCTTTAAAAAGCCAGCGAGTCCGGCGGACCGCAGGCTCGCCTGCTGGGGTGCGCCGCTCGATATTTGCGTACCTACACGCCTACACACTATGCGTGCACTTTCATTAAACAGTGCTCGTTTGCGTCGCCGTTACGAATACATGGTGCAGCGTTAGCTTGCCGTTTTGTGGCGTGTCTCAGTGACAAAATGCCGCGACCGTCAGAAGCGTGAAATCTGTTTTGCGATTCCGAAATTAGTGGCCGTAAAACAAAGTGGTCGGGCGAACTAAGAGGCCGCTCGCTTTCCTTGTTTTCTCTCACTTTACTTAATTACGCTCTTGCAGCATACATTCCCAGGTCGCACTTAATAACCTAGAATGAGGGTCAGCAACGGCCGAGTTCTATGCAGCCGACACGGCGGAGGGCTGGACGGCAAATCAAGGCGGGGGGGGGGGGGGTTTGAATGCAAAGAGAAAAAATTCAGCGAATTTCTAATAATATTTGACAATAATCTGGCGAAGTGTGAGGATGGGGAAGGGGAGGGGGGGGGCAATTCAACTGGAGGACGCCAATTCTCTGTTTTTGTATCGCTGTCTAACTCTATTTGAAGTCAAAACTGGCGTGTCGGCGTTCAGATTCGACGACCCCTGCACTAGAAAACCAACACAGTCAGTGATGATCGTATATAAATATTCGGGGCCCCGCGCCGTGTATGCGGCTGTGTTACGTAATGTTATAAAAGTAAACATCTCTGCAGGCAGCGGGCGTGTGATTTGGGGCATGTTTTGCGTCCTTTAATAGGGCTTAATTTGTTTATTTGGCGCTATTGCGCTAGTATACATGTACCCTGCCGTTCGTAAATCGTGCGGCGTAAAACGTTACGCAAGAATCATTCAGTTTGCGAAAATACGAAACAAAATTTCCACTCGTTTCAAAGGCGGTGCCACGCCAGCAGTGTCAGCTGAGTCGGCTGCGCAATTCTTGCGTTCGCTTGCATGCTCCCGATGAAGCAACCTTTTCAGTTACCTCAGGATGTAAGATGAGCAGCGTTCCGTGTTTATGCTACTCGTGAACTTTCCTTTGTCGACCGCACGCAAGAAGAAAAAACTGCAACTGTCATCAAACAGTTAAACCACCCGACCTGGCGATACTGTCCCACGCCGCGACCACCGCGACAGCTCGCTCAAAAGAAAGCCTACAAATCGGCTTCTTTTAGTGGATATTATTTTGTTTAGCCTCTGCAGCTACTTTAAGGGCTATTTCATACAGTATGCAGTCATTTAAACACGCCACAAAGCGCCACAACCAACTTTCACTCTGGCTTGTAATTGAAAACACATGGAGGGCGGAGAGGGTCGTCTGCTTTTGTACTACCCAGAGGCGTTGGCCGCTAGGGGCGCTGCATGTCGCCAAAACTCCAGCGCAGGAGGCCTATGGCTTCCCGTTCGGGTGAAGAGACGCGGTACGGTGACTGTCGGGTAGGTCGGGGTCCATCTACGATTATTATTCGGTGCTTCGCTAGAGGGGTCTGACGTCGTTTTGCGCTCGACGAAAAACATTCGCTATAGCGACGCAGCAAAGCCAATAATTTGTTCCGTTGTTCTTACTGTAGCGCCGGATTTACGTCGAAGGGCTGCGGAAGCTTGAAGGTGTCACCGGATGTGCGTTCAAAGTCGGCGACCGCGAACACGTCACTTGCTTCTTGCGTTTTTTCGAGGAACGCAATTGCAGCTCCCTTGTTTAAATGCTGGTACTCTTCGGTGAAATTAGTGACCAAAACGTGAGATTGGCGTTGCCTTAAATGCGCAATCCCTCTTGCGACGGAGACACCGCGGTCGAGAAGCAACCTTCGATCACTCTCTACGATAGCGTCGATGTCAGAAGCAGCATCCTCACAGTAGACGGCGATCATCAAGCTTGCGCGGGGTGGCGGGGTGATGTGATCGTGGGCGATCCTGACAGCAGCACGGTGATCGGGGTTCGGCTGCGGCGTCGTGGAGTAATCGGAGGAAAAAGTTATCGACTTGGTCTGCAGATCAATTGTTGCGCCGTTGTCCGTCAAAAAGTCCATTCCGAGAATTACGTCGCGGGAGCAGTTAGGCAAAATAACGAACTCAGCAGGGTACGTGGTGCCGCCTATGGTGACGCGTGATGTGCACGTTCCACTTGGCGTTACGAGATGGCCTCCTGCTGTGCGTATATGCGGACCGTCCCATGTTGTCGTAACTTTCTTCAGCTTCGACGCGAATGAGCCGCTCATTACCGAGTAGTCGGCTCCCGTGTCGATGAGGGCGACTACGTCAAAGCCGTCGATGGACAGCTGGACGTCGGACGCCGCTTTCCTGGAGTTTCTGGTGCGTCGGGGCGTTGTATCTCGGCTTGTGCGTGTTGAAGGGCGGGCACCATGCGTCGTCATTCTCGTCATCTTCTCAGCGGCAGGCTCTGTCGTTTCGGGTAAGCGTCGCGTCATGTCGTTGTCGGGTTCGGGAGTCACGTCCGGGTTAGATCGAGTCGTTGGGCTGCAGGTACGGTGTTCGGTGCGGCCATGCGTTTGAGGGTTTTCGTTTTTTCGCCGTTCTGCAACTTCACCTCCAGAAGTTGCTGCTTTTAGTTTCCCCCGCGTGGGCTGGGGGACTTTCCACGGGCGAAGTCAGCATTGCTACGGCGGTTCGGCGATTGGTACGGGTAGGGCGATGGCGAGCGGTTGAAACGAGATGGGCCACGGCTGGTTTCAGATAGATACTCGTCGATCTCACGTGGTCGTTGGCCAGGGAGAGGGCGAGGTGCGTCGACGGAGGAACCACGCAGTCCGAGTCTCTTGTATGGGCAGCGACGGTAGATGTGGTCGGCCTCTCCGCAGTGGTAGCACAGAAGACGATTATCGGGAGTTCGCCATACGTCCGTCTTCCTCGGCGTCTGGTTTCGGGCTACCGGGGGTCGGGCGGGTGACAGTGGGCGGCGGTACGGTGGGGCCTCTTGACGGCGTGTTGTAGCAGGGCGGGGTCGACGAACAACCGCAGAGTAGGTCATAGCTTCTGGCTCTCGGGGTACCTCGGATGGCGTAGAAGTTCCCAACACTTCTTGCACTTCTTCTCTAATCACGTCGGTGAGGGAAGCGACTTGGGGCTGCGGCAGTGTTGGGAGAAGTTTCTGCAGCTCCTCTCTCACTATTGCGCGGATAGTCTCGCGTAGGCTGTCGGCCGGGATCCGCGTGCTTCCAAAGTCGTTCGCATTGGCCGCGCCAACAAAGTTGCGGTCATACTGCTTAGCACGCATTTCGAGGGCTTTCTCAATGGTGCTGGCTTCGGTCACGAATTCGGCGACGGTTGTGGGCGGATTTCGGACAAGTCCAGCAAACAGTTCCTCCTTCACTCCGCTCATTAAGAAGCTCAACTTCTTTTCTTCCGTCATTGCGGGGTCCGCGCAGCGAAATAGCTGCTTCATCTCCTCAACGAAGATCACGACTCCTTCATTGGGGTGTTGCGTGTGCGTTTCCAACAAAAGGGCGGCTCTTTCTTTCCGCACGACGGTAGTGAAGGTCTTAGTGAATTCGCTTTTGAACTGAGCCCAGTTTGTCAAGGAGCTCTCGTTGTTCTCGAACTAAGTGCGAGCCGAATCTTCCAAGTAAAAGAAAACATGCCGGAACGTTTCTGCGTCGTCCCACCTGTTGAATTTCCGGACGCGCTCCAGTTTCTCCAACCATTCTTCTGGGTCTTCTGCGAGGGCTCCTCGGAATGATGGCGGTTCCCGTGGCTGCTGCAGAACGACGAGAAGATTGGCTTGGTTGGGCATGGTGCTGGTTGCGACGTCTTTCTTCTTCGCTTTCTCCGGTAGTAGACCGACCTCGGGTGGTAAATCTTGCATGCGGAGGCTGGCTCTTCTTGGACTGGCTTGGCGGCTTCCGGAGGTTGTAGTGGGCATGAAAGGTGCGTACCAGCACCTCCACCAGATGTCACGAAGCCAAGGACGACGCAGTTGTTTGGAAAAGAAACAAGTTTATTGGAGCGAACTTGTGCTCCCCTAACAACTGAAAAGAATAAAGAGGCGGCGAAGCAGCGGTCAACAAAGTGACGTACGTGCGTCGGCGAGCGTCGCAGAATCGAATGCCCCGGCGTCCGCACTGCAGGCTTTTTATCTTTCGGCCCGCGTGGTTCTCGAAACGTCGATTCACATCGAGAACATAGTAGATCCAAGAAGATTATTCTGGGCGGGCTGTTCACGCTAGATCGGAATGCTCTCCCTATCACAACAGATAACACATGCGGCACAGACAGAAAGAAAGAATGGAACACGCGCTTCCCTTGGCGCAGAGATAACACAGACCGGCGCAGCCGGGCGGTAAAAGCAAAACACAAATAAACAAACCCAATGTATGGTTCGCGGCAATATTGTAAAAGAATGTGTCATATATTTGTCATTCTGCTTCTTTGAGGTAATCATCTCGATTCATTATCACTGTTGCTGCATCTTTATCAGCAGGCTTGATTACAATTTCGTGGCGACATGCCAATTTCTCAGGTGATTCTTTCTATTTAATTAAGAGGGTGGGTTGAAAAGACGTCTGCTCTATATAAGCTTCAAGCACGTCATGTTGTACTGCTTAATATCAAGATCTACACATTTATAACGTTGAGGCGGTGGCGTCCAGTGCTTGGAGCTGGGTAAAAAGAGGTTATTGTCCGTGTTAGGGCGCCCATGAAAGAATTCCCGCAATCTCATGTTTGGAGCGACATTATCTAAATCTTTAAAAAGCTGGAATTCTCTGAAACCTCCCGTTGCTGGAAAAAAACTTAGGCCCCTGGATAGTGTGCGAACTTCAATCTTTGTCAGCTCTACACTTGACAAGTTCACTAAGTTAAGAGTGGTAAAGTCACTCTTCTCGGTAATTTTGGAGGATGACGGCATAGCTGGTGGTAATTCAAATTGCTTCGGAGGAGGGACAATGTCACGAGGCATTTTTTTAGACTTCATCGAGGCTATTGAATATTTTATCTGGAGTTGAAAGACTGCTAGTTAATCAGATTTATGTTTCGTAAGAAGATGCACCAAATTTGATTCTTGCTCATGCACAGATTTAACTTCCCATTCGTAGTGATCTAAGACAATACTGGTTAATTGTAGGGATGCAGAAGTTAGGACATTTTCCCATCTGGCTTGGTTATGAGTAGACAATTCAGACTTAGTGGGTTTTAATTTTAACATGAGACCTTTCGGAACAGCATATTGATTTAAATAGAGGATGATTGAACTGACGGGCAATTCAAAGCGATTGCGTTTTTCTGACAATTTTCTATCATTTCAGAAGTTCCTAGACACGGTTAAAGGAGAAGATTTACCAGTGTTTAAGATGCGAAGTCAATTTTGGCGGTGGCTTTTTGAGAGCTCAGCACTGCTGCCCCGAAGGTTGTAGAGGCGGAGGCTTGGCTGGAGCCAGTGTGGAGCCGATGGCTAGGGTAGAGGGCCGATGGCTGGAGCCGATGGCGTGGGTCTCTGTGGACCCAATGGCGTCCCATTTTGTTGGGGAGAGTCCTGCGTTGTCTGGCTCCGTGGATCAGCTGAAGCGAAGCTGCACCACGTAGTATCCTCGCTGGGTCTTGGAAAACACAGCCGCCGGATATGACTGGCCATGATGGCAACTCCTTCAAAACTGACGTGAAGGCCCTCGGAAGCTAGTACCAGTGCAACCGGGAGCCACTCCTAGCCATGGTCCACGTAGAATGTAGTCCAGGAACGGCGGCAGAAGTTACGGAGCAGTGTGTTGAAGAGGCAAGCTTCCCGATTGCAGTGGGTCACGAGGGAACGGTTTCGGCTGTCACGACGGCAATAAGTGCTCCTAGGGAGAATTAGGCTGTCGTACACGCGCGACACTTAGGGCCATTTCCTGGTGATTGCGTCAAGCAGAGAGCGGAATTCTTTAAACACGGCCGTCGCCTTTTCGAAGGAAAGTCGTTGGTGACCACATTTAGAGTAACAGTCTCGGCACTGTCTGCTATAGAGTCTAGAAGGTCGTGCACATCACTGACGCATGCACCAGACTGTGTCACGAAGGCAGGGATTCCTATGTGGTTGGGATGAAAAAACTGCAAGAGGTGCTTGGTTTGCGAGTCGCCAATGATTACTGTTGTAGTCTTGGCCTTGGGGTATCTCCACACAATGTGTTTGGACGTCGTCGGTGCCGTTGCCATGGTGAGTATACGGTCGAAAAAGAAAGGTTTTCAATGGTCCAGAAGAAATATCCAAAAGTAGAGTCCGACGGACGTCTCAAAAAACAAAAACAAACATGTTTACTAATGTTTTGACTGGAGGATCAGTCTTCATCGGAGTAACATTTACGGTACACTGCTGCACGCTATAATATGTGCGTAGAGAGAAGAAGTTGCGCTACATTGCGCCCTCATTAAGAGAAATCATTCGTCATCATTCAGCAAAACAAGAAAAAAACGGAAGACACACACATAAGAGGTAATCGACTACCCTCCCTCTTTTTAGGGAGAAAAGGTGCGCTACAATGCGCCCTGTTTAGAAGTATTTATTGGAACGTGGTACAACACAAAGAGAAAAAAATGCAATCAGACGTCTAGGAAGGAGGCACCCCTCCTGATAGGAACAAACAGAAGGGGGGGAGAGAAAGAAAAAAAGGCGGCCGAAAGTGAAAGGAAACTGGGAACGCGCGTCAGCACGCCACCTCTTTTCGTTCTAAGGAATATGTCCCGCTGTGGTCGGCAACAAGGAATATCCCTTTAAAGAGGGGTCGTGCGTCGCCGTCGCAGGAGACAGCGCCAGTCCAGCATTCCCCGAAACCCTGACAGACAGAAAGGGATCTGAACAAGGGATGCGTCAAGGAGTGGGATTTGCGAATACGTGAGTAATTGGTTATACCTTTCAATAAGTAAGTGTAAAGTGTCTTCGCGGGTTAACCGGTGAGCACAAATGCCCTTTCCCAGCCGGGAGGACGCAGTTTAGAAAAATGAGGCGAAGTACAATTCAATATGCGGTAATGGTTTTCGAAAAGTACGAACTATGCGGTAATGGTTTTCGGCAAGACTGCATTCAAGTGTCATTACCTAGAAGGGGCTAAGTGAATGAACCTGGAAGGATGAAGCTGGCGCTCGTATTCTTAAAAAGAGAATCGTTCACGCAAGAAGCGAACGGAATAAAGGCGAGAAAAAAAACTGTGGCAAACATGTTCAACACAGGGGATGCGGTTTTGAACCTCAATATGGATATGATTCGCGAAGTTCACGCGCGTGGTTGCTGTTAAAATTGGATTCAAATATGTTACCTTCAAACTATAAATGAATGACCCGAAATACGGACGTGACGGGACTAAGAAGGTAAGGAAGAGAGTTAGCGTGTGCCCTATGATGAATAAACCTCAATCTCAAAGCATTTTGCCTTCTGGCCAATATATTGCAGGTGGCAGGTATTGCTCTCGAGCAAGTAAACTACGTTACCGCTGTCACAGTTAAAATTTCCCTTCAGTTCTACAGAGAAGTACGAGGCGGTGCAAGAGACTGTTTTTGTTCTCGTCATGTGGGGGCATACCTGACAACGAGGCTTGTTGCAGGGCCCACAACCGGTCACTTGTGAATGGCTGAGCCTCGAAGATGTCAGAATGTCGCGCAGGTTTTCGTTTCGCCTGTAGACAACACGTTGTGGTTCGGAAAATATAGATGCTTGTCGAGGACTTTGACTTAATATGTTGTGATGCTTTAAAAGTATGCCAGATACATTCGGTACAGATACGGAGTGAGTGAGAACTAGGTTACTTGAACGGCGTCGGTCGGCTGGCTTCCTGGAGTTAAGGAGTTCATTGCGGTTTAGCGCTCCTGCTCGGCGAATTGAATCGTCAGGCAATTGGACGGGTACTTTTGTTTAGGCAGATCGTTTTTCAGTTCCTCATAGTTTGAAAGATAATCTGTTTGCTTGGAGCATATCTGGTGGAGGATATACGCTTGGCTATAGGCTATGCCTGCCTTCCAGTGCCTAATGTAACTACTTTGAAAATGCAAATATTGATGGGAGTCGGTCAGGTTTTGGTAAAGTTGGTCGGTTCAGTAAAATAAAAGTTTACTGAAGTTTCAGTAAGAGGACTTCCTTTCGTCAGAGTACAAAAGAAGTTGGTTTCAGGGTTCTATATATAAAGAAACTGTAGCATCGGCGAGGGCAGGGCAAGGTGAAGGGACAGTTTGTTCAATGAGATCATGGTTGGCAGAAAACCAAAAAGAGAGGCGGAAGATTGAAGAAAAAGGATAACGAGAACTCACAGTCAAGCGGTACGAACATAAGAAACAAGAGCCAAACAGGAAAAGAAAGAGAACGGAAAAAGAAAAATCTAACAATGTAATTCCCCCTTTTCCCCCGTGGCAACCAGGGTGAAAGAGGGGTCACAACAAGATATGCCCATGTACGCATTTTACATCGCAAAAAAATTCCACTCATCGAGAACGAACATGAGAAAACAACAAAAAAAATTAAAAAAAAAACAGAACGGGGCAAAATTTGAATAGGTAATTACCCTTTTCGTCTTGGCAAGAGGGGAGAAAGAGGGGGGTGAAAACAAGATATACCTTGTGCGCATTTGGCATGGGCGTAAAAAATGGATAACAAAGAAACCACAATCGCCTGGTACGAACATGAGAAAGAAGTATGAAGAAAAATAAATTAACAAGGTAAGTCGTATATGCATTGTCCCGTGGGTGCAAACAGGGGTCCAAACAAGATATGCCCATTCACGCAAAAGGCGAACACGTTATCATATACAACCGTTCTATTAATCAGAGCCACATGATTGAACCATGAGAATGCTATTTAGCAATGGCCGCGCCCAAAAGAAGTAAGGCAGTTTCTACAGGAAATGAGTGCACATAGTATACAAAGAGCAGAAAAAATCAGGAAAAAAGAAAGGGTCATACATGTCATGGAAAGAAAGATAACAGAAGGCAGGTGCACGTGTATGACGTGCACCGGGTGGTACACATCAGGTAGGCACATGCTACCAGTTCAGGAAACGCCGAGGCAATAACCAACGGATGCTAGAAATCAGCAATACAAAAAAAGAAAAGGGAGTTGGAAGCAATCACACAAGCTCGCGTGCACAAATTGAATACAAGGTGAGAGTATGAAAGCTAACAATTGTACCGCAGCCTTCTAACGAGAACATAATGTCCAGACTGGCTGATAAATTTCGTTTAATGAAACCACAATCGTAAAAAACGCGGCGCTTGCACGAAACTATAACCATCTACGGGGGTCGTCAATTGATGGGAGAATATATTCGAGGGAAAGAAATGAACAGGCGTAAAACTTTCCTGAGATATGAATACGAAATTTTAATCGGAGTCAACACACGTCAATTTGCCACATCTTTCATTCTTTCCAAACGACGCTGATTTAAACTTATAGATTATGTACGATTCCCGAACCTCGCGATCGTGATGTATTTTACAACTAGATTCAAGAATTGTGGCCTTCAGTAGTTCAAAAGAATGACAAGAAGTGTTAATATGCTTTGACAGAGGCAAAGAAGGGCAGGCTTCCCATTAGAGTGGTGATTGTTATACCTGAAATGACAGGGTGTTCTTGTGTGGCCGGTGTATTGTTTGCCGCAGAGGGAGCATTCTAGAAAGTCTAGGATGTTAGCGGAATCACAGTCAAAGTTCCCTTTTACATTACCATAAAAGTTTGAAGCTGTGCTCGCGGCGTGCTCTTTGGTGGTCATTCTTAGGCATACCTTACACCGTGGTTTGTTACAGGGCTGATGCTGGATTTGGTGAAGAACGTCGCCCGTGTATAAACAACGCGTCGCAGCTTGGGAAATATTCTTTTCAGGCGCTGATTATGAAAAAACGATATTGTGATGTTTCCTTGGTACGTATGAAACTTTGTGAGAACAGGCCGAATGCGTCAAAAGGATGTTTGTTTGTGGGTTGGTTTTTGGAGCTTTTTATTGATAATTTTGGTGCGGTTGAGCTGGTTAGCTTGTGTAAATACGTCACCGATCACCTGTTCTTGGTAGTTTTGAATAAAGAGCGCGGTTTTGGGTTATCTGTAGTTAGAATCGAAATCCGCTGGCTTTGCAGATTCGCCTAAATAGTGAGATTGGCTACACGGTATTGCAGTCGTGCAGTGCCTGACATGGCTGCTGTGGAAGTGCAAATACTGGCCCGTGTCCGTAGGTTTCCTATAAAGATTAGTCTGAAGCCTGCCCTGAGAAACTGTGACTGTAACATCCACTATAGTTCTGATGTGTGTAGAGTAGGAGTGAGAGAGGGAGATAGTAGGATGAGCAAGGATAAAAGCCTCTATAAACGTAAAAAGCTCCATTTCACCATGCTTCCATATAATGAAGATATCATCTATATGTCTTTTATAGTACAGTGACTTCAAGTTTTGGGTTGCAAGGAAGTTTTATTATAGACATCCCGTACAGATGTTCGGGCAGTTGGGCCAAATATTGATTTCCATTGACGTTCCGCTGACTAGCACGTAATTGACACTATGAAACTCACAATTGTTAAGCTGAAGGATAAGGGGAAGGAAAGTGTCAAGATAGAGAATCGATAGGTTTGTCAGCCGCCCACCGCTCATACGCATTTGATACAGAGGTGATTTCATCATCATACGGAATTTTAGTGTATAGTGACACGACATGCAGGGTAAGAAGTAAGCAGTTATGAATTTCAATCTTCATGATATCTGGAGAAAATCGTTTGTATTCATATTAAAGGATGGAAAGCCGGGGGGAATATCGCGAATGAGAGAGTCGACATAGCGCAAGAAGTTCTCGGTGACAGTACTGATGGCAGAAACAATGGGGCAACTTGGGTAGTTATTTTTATGAATCTTAGGGAGAAGGTAGAATCTACAGACTACTGAGCTTAAGGGGTGAGAGCGTGCAGTTGTTTCAGTTATTTCATGGTTTTAAACAAGCTCGGTGACTTTAGCTTTGACAATTACCCTATAATCATTAGTGGGATCACTAGGGAGTACTTTCAAAGAACTGAGAGTTGTCTCTGAGCCTCGTTGACGTAGTCAGCTTTGTCAAGAAAAACGATGGTACTTTCTTTATCGGCCGGTTTGATTACTATTTTTGGGCAAACTGCGAATTCCTTAAGGGCTTTCATTTGCTTGTTTGTAATGTAAAGGCAGAAAGAGATATGCTTTGGTTATCTTGCTCAAACATCGCGATGGACGGCCTTACTGTGCATGTCGAGGCTTGTATCGCGCTACGTGGGGGGGGGGGTCCAGTGCTTATGGCTATATATTGCAGTTCTGGCTTCAGCTTCGTCGGTTCGAGAACAGTTATGGAAGTACTTTCGCGGTCTCTGTAGTCCTACAGAAGTTATCTAAGTCCTAAAACGTTGAAATTCGTCAAAACAGGCAGGTGCCGGGCAAAAGTTCAGACCTTTTGACAGGGCGCTCATCTGATATAATGACAGTGTAATACCACACGGGTTTACCCCATTTCCAGTGAGATTTTTGTTAGCGTTGATAGACTGGGGAAAGTTGACAGAAGGGGGATAAAAATTTGGGTTTGCATTTGCAGACTGATTTGTATCGGCGCTAATGTGAGCTGGTGAACCGACATTATTTGGCGCGTTATTCGTGTTAAAGGGGCGATTTTAATGTGAATTTCCAGATAATAGACAGCCATTAGTAGTGGGGCTAACTTGATTCCTACAGGTGTAGTCGCTGCTAGGAATATTATCTCGGGAAAAGTTATGAACTTTCATTAAAAATACGGCGGATTTTTTTTTTAATTTTTAAGCGAAAGAGATTCCGGGCTCGTGCCCAGCTACGAATCTACAAAGTACGCTCTTCGGAGACTTTATTTTCAACGTTTCTACCTGACACAGGTCTTCCTCAGGAATAAAAACTTTGGGTAAAAATCGTACGCACTGAGGGTGGGGCGGCGCCTTGAAACACAAGCCACATAGGAAAAAAACACACAAACTACCACACAAACCATACAGAGTTTATACAGACACCCATACAGACACCCAAAAGACCAAAGAAATCAAACAAACAAACAAAAAAGTGTGGGAAAGAGGGGGGGAGGCACTCTTTCTTAAGCTCCATATAGCCAAAGTCTGACAGAACAGAGGCACTCTTTACGAATGCAGCGAATGAGAATAGAAAATTAGGGCTCTTTGAATTAGGATCAAAATAAGAGATGTCAGTCAGGAAAACATCGACATGAAGAGAGCGGCCTACCAGCGTTAAACATTCATATGCTCCCTAAGGCGCCAAGACTGCCAGATAAGAGGCCCACGCTATGCATGTAGAGAAATAGAGGAGGAAATGAGAAGCTCGTTGATTAGGACAGAAATAAGGGTCATTGAAACAGATACAAAATAAGAAAAGATACATATAAAGTGGAGAGAGAAGCCCGCCGGGTGGTATCCGCACCCACGATCTCCAGAATATGCGTCTGGTGCGATGAACAGTACACTACGGGGGGGCTTATTTTTTTCTCCATTTTCGGGGCTATTTATGTTAAGGTGTTTTGGATATTCGCTCTTGGGGGTGGTAGCCAGCGCCACTCGAAGTATTTGGAGTGAAGGGGACCTACTTTTTACGCCCGGGTCATGTCTCAAATCTCTACGACATGCTGAGAGTGGTCGACCAGCATTAAACTCTCTTAAGCCCCTTATGACAGCAATACTTCCAAAAGAGAGGCCCTCGTTATGGACGTAGCAAATCAGATAACAAAATTAGGTGCTAGTTGAATTAAGACAGAAATAAGGGTTGGCAGTAAAGAAATACTCCGAAAGCAAATGGGGAAATATGGTAGGTCACTGAAACAGATTCAGAATATAGAAAGACCGAAATAAAGTGGAGAAAAGTGCCCGCCGAGTGGTATCCAAACACACGACCTCCAAAATACGCGTCGGTTGCGATGACCACTACACTACGGGCAAGGCTGTTTTCCGCTCCACTTTCTGAAGTGTTTAAGTAGAGCTATTGTTGTTTCCTGCACTTGAGGGCGCAAGCCAGCGCCACTCGGACTACTCCAGGTGAAGCGGACCTTTTTTTAACAACCGGGGCGTGGCTCGAGTGTCTACGACATGTCGAGAGCGGTGAGACCACAGTTGAACCCTCTTAGGCCCCCTATGGCAACAAGACTGCCAGATCAGAGGCCCTAATTACGCATGCAGCGAACCAACTAGAAAATGAGGGGCTGGTTGAATTAGGACAGAAATAAGGGTTTGCAACAAAAAAAACCTCGGAAAACAAAGGGGAGAATATGGTAGGTCATTGAAACAGACGCAGAATTTGGAAAGACAGAAATAAGGTGAGAAATTTGTCCGCCGGGTGGAATCTGAACCCACGACCTCCAGAATACGCGTCTGGTCCGATGACCACTACGCTCACGGCGAAGCGAATTTCCCCTCCACTTTCTTCAGTATTTATGCGAAGGCATTTTAGTTTCCGGCGCCTGGGGGTGGCAGCCAACACCACTTGACTCAGGTCGAAGGGGACCTTCTTTTTAATCCCCTTCCCGTGACTCGAGTATATACGACATGTCGATAGTGGTCGACCATTGTTGAACACTGGTAAGCTCTCTATGGTGCCAAGAGCGCCAGACCAAAGGCCCCCGCTTGAATGTAGTAATGACAATAGAAAATGAGGGGCTTTTTGAATAAAGACAGAAGTAAGGGTTGGCAGTCAAGAAAATCTCGAAAAGCAATGGGTATATTGTGGTAGGTCATTGAAACAGATACAGAATTCGAATAGATGGAAAGAAAGTGGAGACAAAATGCCTGCCGGGTGGGGTCCTAACGAACGACCTTCAGAATACGGGTCTAATGAGATCACCACTACTCCAATGGTGGGGCTATTTTGTCCTCCACTTTCTGGGGTATTTATATTAGGCATTTTCGTTTCCTGCACTTAGCGTTATTAGCCAGTGCAACTTGGACTACTCGGGATGAAGGGGACCTTCGTTTTACCTCCGAATCGTGGCTCCAGTGTCTACGACATGTCGAGAGTGGTCAACCAGCGTTGAACCATCTTAAGCTCACTATGACACGAAGACTGCCAGAACAAAGGCCCTCGCTATATAAGAAATGAAACAGAACACGAAATAGGGCCTCGTATAATTAGGACAGAAATAAGAGTTAGCAGTCAAGAAAATCTCGGAAAGCAAAGGGTATATTGTGGTAGGTCATTGAAACAGATGCAGAATTTGTGAAGACAGAAAGTAAGAGAAGAAATGCCCTCCGGTTGGGATCAAAACCTAGGATGTCCAGAATTGGAATCTAGTGTGATGACCAGTACACTACCGTGGGGCCAATTTTCCCCTCTACTTTCTGGGGTATATATGATAAGGTATTTTTGTTTCCTACACTTGGGGTTGTAGTCCGTGCCCCTTGGACTTCTCTGGATGTAGGGGACCGACTTTTCACCACCGGGTTGTGCCTCGAATTTCTACGACATGTCGAGAGTGGTTGACCATCGTTGCACGCTCTGAAATTCTCTATGAGAGCAAGAATACCAGAAAAAATCCCCTTGCTCTGCATGAAACGAAACAGAATAAGAAATAAGGGGCTCGTTGAATTAAGAGAGAATTAAGGGTTGGCAGTCAAGAAAACCGCTGAAAGAAAAGGGGAGAATGTGGTAGATCATTGAAACAGATACAGAATTTTGAGAGACAGAAAGAAAGTGGAGAAAAAATGCCCGACGTTTGGGATCCAAACCCCCGATGCCCAGAATACGAGTCTGGTGCTATGACCACTATGCTTCCATAGGGCCAATTTTCCCCTCTACTTTCTGGGGTATTTATGTTAAGGTATTTTTGATTCCTCCTCTTGGGAGTGGTAGCCCCTGCCACATGGACTGCTCGCCGTGAAGAGGATGGGTTTTTAACTCCCTGGCCTTGAGTCGGACGTCTACAATACTTCGAGAGCTGTGGATCATCGTTGAATCCTCTTAAGCTCCCTATGGCCTAAACACAGACTGTCAGAACACAGACCCTCGCTACGAATGTAGCATATCCGAATAAGAATTGATGCGCTCATTGAATAGAGACCGAAATAGAAGATGGCAGTCAAGAAAAGCTCGCAAAGCAAAAGGGATAATATGGTAGGTCATTGAAACAGACACAGAATTTGGAAGGACACAAAGATTGTGGAGAAAAATTGCCCGCCGGGTGGGATCCGATCCCACGAATTCCAGAATACGCTTCTGGTGCAATGACTACTAGGCTCACGGTGGAGGTATCTTCTCCTCCACTTTCTGGGGTGTTTATGCTAAGATATTTTTGTTTCCTGCTCGTGGGGGTGGTAGCCAGCGCCACTTGACTCAGGCACAAGAACACTTTCTTTTCAACCCCCGGCTCGTGACTCGACTATCTACGACATGTCGATAGTGGTCGAAGATCGTTGAAACCTCTTAAGCTCCCTATGGCAGCAAGACTGCCTGAACACAGGTCCTCGCTATCAATGTAGCGAATCAGAATAGGAAATAAGGGGTTTATTGAGTTGAGACAGAAATAAGGGTTTACATTAAAAAAAACCTCGGAAAGCAAATGGGAGAATCTGGTAGATCATTGAAAAAGATACATAATTTGGAAAGACAGAAAGAAAGTGGAAAAAATTGTCGCCGGGTGGGATCCAACCCACGACTTCCACAATATGCATCTGGTGAGATGACCATTACGCTATTATCTCCTCTACTTTCTGGAGGAATATATTAGGGTATGTTTGTTTCCTGCACGGGGTGAAGGGGACCTTCTTTTTCACCCCCGGGCTGTGACTCGAATGTCTAGGACATGTCGAGAGTGGTGGACAACCTTTGAACCCTCTTAAACTCCCAATGGCGACAAGACTACCAGAACAACAGCCCTCGCTTTGAATAAAACGAAAAAGAATTAGAAATGAGGGTCTAGTTGAATTAAGGCAGAAATAAGGGTTGGCAGTCAAGAAAACGTCAGAAATCAAAGCGGGGAAAGTAGTAGGTGATTGAAACCGATACAGAATTTGAAAAGAAAGAAAGAAAGAAAGAAAGCAAGTTGAGTAAAAAATTCCCGCCGTGTGGCATCCGAACCAAAGAGCTCCAGAAAACGGGTATGGTGAGATCACCACTACGCTAAAGGAGAGGCTATTTTCTCATCGACTGTCTAGGGTGTTTATATTAAGGTATTTTTGCCTCCGGCACATAGGGGTGGTAGCCAGAGCCTTTGAACTAGTCGGCGTGAACAGGCACGAATTTTTAGCACAGGGTCGTGACTCCAACGTCTACAATATGTCGAGTGTGGTTCATCATCGTTGAACCCTCTGAAGCTCCCTATGGCACCAAGACTGCCAGAACAGTGGCCGACTCTATGCATGTGGTGAATCAGAGTAGGAAATGAGGGGCTTGTTGAATTAAGACAGAAACATGGGTTGGCAGTCAAGAAAACCTCTCTTGGGGAAAATGTGGCAGGTTACTGAAACAGATGCGGAATTTGGAAAGACAGAAATAAAGGCGAGAAAAATGTCTGCGATTGGGATTCGAACCCACTTTCTCCAGAATACGCGTGTGGTGCAATGACCACAACGCTTCCGGCAGCGCTATTTTTCTCTCCACTTTCTTTGATATTTATGCAAAGGTATCTTTGTTTACTGCGCTTTGGGGTGGAAGCCAGCTCCACTCGCCTCAGGTCAAAGGGGATCTTCATGATATTCCCCGGCCCCTTGACACAAGAGAGAGAGAGAGAGAAGGCTCTTTATTAGAAAAGAAGGCCGAGATGTTTGCCGGAATTGCGACACCGACATGCTACTCGGCGGGGGAAGGTGGAGGGGAAAAGAAAAGGCCCCATAGGTTACAGGGCAGAAGAAAGAGCAAGAAGGAGAAGAAATAAAAGAAGACAGAAAAATAACAAGGAAATGACACTCAGTTTGTGAGTAGTGAGATTACAAAGTCTGTCTTCTAAACGGAGATGGCCATGGACCAAGAAGTACTTTCAAGGTCATTGGTCCTGATCTAAGGTGCTCTAGTTTCTGCGCAAGACTGCATCTTGCGTCTTGAGTGTGATGCAAGACTGCATCACAGTCACACTCAACTCACACTCACACTCACACTCACACTCTCACTGACACTCACACTCACACTCTCACTCACACTCTCACTCTCACTCACACTCACACTCTCACTCTCACCCTCTCACTCTCACTCTCACTCACTCTCACACACTCACACTCCCACTCACGCTCTCACTCTCACTCCCTCACTCTCAGTCACACACTCACAAACTCACACTCACTCTCACTCACACTCACACTCACACTCTCACTCGCACTCGCACTCTCACTCTCACTCTCACTCTCACTCTCACTCTCACTCTCATTCTTACTCTCACTCTCACTCTCACTCACACTCACACTCACACTCACACTCTCACTCTCACTCGCACTCACATTCGCACTCTCACTCTCACTCACACTGACCCTCACACTCTCACTCTCACTATCATTCTCACTCTCACTCACACTCACACTCTCACACCCACTCTCACTCTCTCTCTCACACTCTCACTATCACACTCTCACACTCTCACTCTCACTCTCTCACTGTCTCAATCTCTGTGAGGCTATTGGAGTTCTGAATTCATTTTGAGTTCTGAGTACATTTTGAGTTTGAGTTCATTTTGAGTTTGAGTTCATTTTGAGTTTTTAGTACATTTTGTGTTTTGAGTTCGCTTTGAGTTTGAGTACATTTTGAGTTTTGAGTCCCAGTGAGTTTTGAGTTTTTCGCTCAATGTGAGTGAGTGAGCGCAGATGTGCTGCTCAGCGTTGAGTCTGAGTTTGAGTGAGTTGTGATTCGAAAAAAAAATTGTGAATGAGTTTTAGTGAGCCACGCCAACTTTGCCGAGGTATGGAAGAGGAGCTTATTACACCCTTGGTTCGCACTCGTGTTTACGACATGCCGAGAGTGTTCGACCAGCGTTGAATCTTTTTAAGTTCTCTATGGCACCAAGATTGCCAGAACAAAGGCGATCATATGCATAGCGAGTCAGTATAAGAAATGAGGAGCTCGTTGAAATGAGACAGAAATACGAAAGCCTCATAAAGCAAAGGGGAGAATGTGGTAGGTCATTTAAACTGATACAGAATTTGGAAATAAAGAAAGGAAGCGGAGAAAAAATCCCACTGGGAGAGATCCAAGCCCACGACCTCCATAATACGCGTCTGTTGAGATGACCACTATGCTACAGTGGAGCTATTTTCCTCTCCACTTTCTGTTTTATTTATGTTAAGGTATTTTTGTTTCCTGCATTTGGGGGTGCTAACCAGCACCGCGGGGACTACTAGGGGTGCAGGGGATTTTCTTTTAAACTTCCGGGTCGTGACTCGATTTTCTAAGACATGTCGAGACTAGACGAAAAGCGTTGAACCCTCTTAAGCTCCCTACGGTACCAACACTGGCAGAACAAAGGCCCACGCTATGCATGTAGCGAATCAGAAAAAATGAGGGGCTCGTTAAAAAAGAAAGAAATAATGGTTGGAAGTTAAGAAAACCTCGGAAAGCAAAGGGGAGATTCTGGCAGGCTATTAAAAAAATACAGAATTCGGAAAGACAGAAAGAAACTGGAGAAACAATGCCCACTGCTTGGGATAGGAACCCACGGCCTCCAGAATACGCCTGTGTCGTGGTGACCACTACGCTTCAGGCGGGGCAATTTTCCCCGCAATTTTGTGGGGTAATAATGTTAAGGTATTTTTTATTCCTGAACTTGGGGGTGGTAGCCAGCGCCACTCGGACTACTCGCGGTTACTTTTACCTATTTCTCGACCCCCGGGCCGTGATCCGAATGTCTACAACATTTCGAGAGCAGCAGACTAGTGTTGAACCCTCTTAGGCTCCCTATGACTTCAAGATGGCCAGTAGCGAGGCCCTCGCTATTCGTGTAGCGAATCAAAATACGAAAGGACGAGATCGTTTATTCCAGACAGAAATAAGGTTTTGCAGTCTAGAAAGCGTCGGAAGGCAAAAGGGAGAATGTGGTAGGTCGTTGAAAGAGATACAGAATTTGGAAAGACATAAAGAAGGTGGGACAACCTGCCCTCCAGGTGGTATTCGACCCCACGACCTCGCGAATACGCGTCTGGAGTATGAACATTATGGTACTGGTGGGGATATTTTCCTCTCCAGTTTCTGGGGTATTTATGTAATGCATTTTGGCTCCTGCTCTTGGGTGTGGTAGCCAGCACCTATCGCGCTTCTCAGGATGAAGGGGACCAACTTTTTAACCACCGGATCGCGACTGGAGTGTCTATAGCTACAGCTGTCGACAAGCTTTGAACCCTCTTAAGCTCTTTATGCCCCCAAGAGTTCCAGAAAAGAGGCCCTTGCTATGCATATAGCGATTCAGAATAGTAAATGAGGGGCTCATTGAATTAAGACAGGAATAAGCGTTGCCAGTCAAGAAAACATTCGAAAACAAAAGGGAGAAAATGGTAGGCCTTAGAAACAGATACAGAATTTGGAAAGGATGGAAGAAAGGGAAGAAAAAATGCTTGCCGTGTGGGATCCGCACGTACGACCTCAGTAATACATCTCTCGTTCGATGACCACTGCTTTGCGGTTGGGGCCATTTTCTGTTACACTTTCTAGGGTATTTTTGTTGACGTATTTTTGTTTCCAGCAGGGGGGGGGGGGTGTGGACTACTTGGAGTGAAGGGGACCTTCTCTTAAACCCCCGGGTCGTGGATAGAGTGTCTAAGACTTATCGAGAATGGTCGACCAGCATTCAGCCCTCTGTACCTCCCTATCCAATCAAGACTGGCAGGACCCAGGCCCACGCTATATATGTAGCGAATCGAAATAGGTAATGAGGGGCTCATTAAATTAGGACAGAAATAAGGGCTCGCTGTCAAGAAAACCTCGGAAAGCAAAGGGGAGATTGTGGTATGTTACTGAAACAGATACGGAATTTGTAAACAAATAAAGTTGGGGAAAATGCCCACCGAGTGGGATCCGAACCCACGACCTCCAGAATACTTGCATGGTGGTATGACTACTACGCTACTGGCGGTTCTATTTTCCCTAAACTTTGTAGGGTATATATGTTAAGGTATTTTTGATTGCTGCTCTAAGTGGTATAACCCAGCGGCAATCGCACTACTTGGCGTGATGGGGACCTACTTCTTAAACACAGGGCCTGACTCGAATATCGACGACTTGTCGAGATCTGTTCAACAGCGTTGAACCGACTTAAGGTTCCTGTGGCACCAATACCACCAGAACAGGGGCCCTCGATATGCATGTAGTGAACCAGAATTTTAAATGAGGGGCTCATTGAATTAAGACAGCAATGAGTACTGGCAGTCAAGAAAACGTCGGAAATCAAAGGGGAGAATGTGGTAGGTCATTGAAACAGATACAGGATTTGTTTAATATAGAAGAGACTAAAAACGATTGCATAGAGGCATCCGAACCCACGACCTCCAGAATACGCATCTTGTGAGATGACCACTATGCTTCGTGCGGGGCTATTTTTTGGTACATTTTCTGGGGTATTTATGTTAGGGTATTTTTGCTGCCTCCACATAGGGGCGGTACCCAGCCCCACTTGTACTACTCGGCGTGAAATGGACCTTCTTTTTAACCCTCGGGTTATGAATAGAGTATCTACATGTCGAGAGTGGTCGACAAGCGCGGAACCCTTAAAGGTCCCTACCGCACCAGGACTGCCAAAAGAGGCCGTCGCTATCCATGTTGCGAATGATAATACGAAATGAGGGGCTCGTTGAAATAAGACAGAAATAAAGGTTGGCAGTGAAGAAAACCTCGGAAAGCAAAGGGGAGGTATGGCAGGTCATTGAAACAGATACAGAATTTTGAAACACAGATAGAAGTGGATAAAAAATGCCCCCCGTGTGGTATCCGAACCCACGACCTCCTGAATACTCGTCTGGTGACCCCTACACAACAGACAGGGATTTTTTCACCTACACTTTCAGGGGTATTTATGATAAGGTATTTTTGTTTCCTGCACTTGGGAGTGGTAGCCAGCACTACAATTGCTACTCAGTGTGAAGGGGACGTTTTTTAACCTCCGGTTTGTGACTCGAGTGTCTACGATATATTAGGAGTTGTCGAGAAGCGTAAAAACTCCTAAGCTCCGTATGGCACCAAGACTGCCTGAATCAAGGCCCTCGCCATGCATGTAGGGAATCATATTAGGAAATGTGGGGCTCGTTGAATTAAGATAGAATTATGCGTTGGCAGTGAAAAAAACCTAGGATAGCAAAGGAGAGAATGTGGTAGGCCATTGAAACAGATGCAGAATTTGAAAGGATGGTAAGAAAGTGGGAAAAAATGCCCTCCACGTGGGATCCGAACCCACGATCTCCAGAATAGGCATCTCGTGTGCTGACCACTACGCTATCGGCGGGGCTATTTCCCCTCGACTTTCTATGGTATTTATTTTAGGAACGTTTTGCTTCCTGTGCTTGAAGGTTGTAGTCATTGCCACTCGGGCTACTCGGGAGAAAGGGGACAATCTTCTTAACCTCCGGGCTATGACCCGAGTGTCTACGACATGTCGAGAGGGGTCGACCAGCGTTAATCCCTCTTAAGCTCCCTATGGCAGCGAGACTGCCAGAACAGAGGGCCTCGCTATGCCTGTAGCGAATGAGAATACGAAATGAGGGGCTCGTTGAATTACGACAATAATCAGCATTAGTGGTCAAGAGTGTGGCAGGTGATTGAAACAGATACAAAATTTGGGAAAACAGAAAGAAATTGGAGAAATATTGCCCCAATGTGTTTTTGTTTCCTGCACTGCGGTAGTACCCAGCGCATCTCGGACTACTCGGAACGAAGGGACCTTCTTTTTAACCCATAGGCCAGGACTCGAGAGTCTTTGGCTCTCGAGTCCTGACCTAGGGGTATCCATTAGGGGGAATCCCTTTGGCTCTAACAGGGAGAGAACAGAGGCCCTCCCATCCATGTAGCGATTCATATTAGAAAATACCGGGCTCGTTTTTTAAGGCAGAATTAAGTGTTGGCTGTAAAAAAACTTCTGAAAGCAAAGGGGAGGATGTGGTAGGTCATTGAAACATATAAAACATTTAGAAAGACAAAAAAAGTGAAGAAAACCCGCCAGGCGGTTTGGAGGGCGTATTCGAACGAGAGTGCTTCAGTTTCCCATGCGCCATCATCATCAGTTGTACCTGTCGTATATGTCCCAGCTGACGACCACCGCTACTTGTCGGTCATCAACGGGCCGATAGTTACTGCCTGAAAATAATTGACCGGGTCGCTAGTTCGACACGTCCGCGTATAGGCCGCCTACGTCACCAACTGGAGTGTTCCATCTCATTGACGGTGCACTGTGTCGCAGAAACCAATACCCAAATGGTGCCAAACGGGTCCCAGTTTTTGGCCCGTCCTCTAAGCAGTCACAATTAGCAAGTTGTTTTATGAACACTCCACCGCCAGTCACCTCTGGTTTCAAAAGACCCACAACCACGTTCGACGTCACGTTTTTGGCCAGGACTCTCAACGAGTGTCCCAAATCTTGTTCAACCTGACGCACAGAAAGTGCTCCACAGCACCTCCTCTAGGTCGTCAGCAGCATGTTTTTTTCCTACTATGCCGTTTGAAGTAGTCGGGCCTTTACCCACGACATCCAGTGGTCACGACTGGATCGGCACGGTTGTCACGAACGTTTCCTCGGCCAGCGCAGGCGACGTCGCTGCCATCTTTTCCCGCAACATCCTGCTACGACATGGATCCCTCGCATACCTTTAGGTGGCCACAGCAACAGTTTCTATCTGAGATTCTTGAAGAAGTGCTTCGTGCCTCATCTGCGTTGCCTAAAATGACATAATTCTACCATCCACAAACGAGTGGGCGCACCGAAGGCTTCAACCACACGCTCTCTGACAGGAAATAAATGTATATACACTGTGACCATCGAAATTAGGACACTCTATTGCCTTCAGTTTCCTTTGCCTATAACATGACAGTTCAAAGTACATCTGGATACGCGCCTTTCTACCTTGTCTAAGGGCGTCATCCATTGCACGCACTTGATACCCGTTTTTTCACAGCTCGTGTGTCTGCTTCTGCATCGTTCTCAGAACAATTCGGGTCTCAGATTGACCACAGTCGGCAACTGGGTCGAATACACAGAGAAGCAAGCTATCACTACCGCAAAGACTGCTACGACGCTGTTCCGTGGACCATTCATTTCAGACCCCGTGACGATGTCTTGGTGTAGGCACCGGTTCGCTCTTCAGGCCTGTACAGAAAATTTTTAATTTAGCCCTTTACAAGTTTCTTGAGGCTACGTCTCCTGTCAACTATGGCTTCACTCCCGTTTGTGGTAGTTCGGACCACCGTCATCGCGGAAAGCAGAATGTCAACGTTTCCCTTCTCATGGGTTTTTTTCGGCGTCATCTGCAGTAAATCGCGACCAGGCGGGTGCTCCCGCCTCGGGGGGAAATTACTGTGAGATATGTGGCAGCCTTCTTTGTGTCTGACAGTAATTGTCCCAAGGGAATGCAATCATCACTGCCGCTCATTTTCGGTGACATCCTCTTGATACCTGTGGAGACTCGTCATCAGTGACTCTCGTTTCTCTTCGAACTATCACATTGGTAACCTGACTTGGTCGCCATATTGTGCCTTCCAGCTCGGACGGACATCAAATTATCGAATTCGGTCGTTTGCGCGCACTGGTCTTTCTTCTTCTACCATCGGCCTGAAAATATGTATGCTGACATATATATATATATATATATATATAAATATATATATATATATATATATATATATATATATATATATATATATATATATATTTATATATATATATATATATATATATATATATATATATAAATCTAGACAAAGACAAACTCACAAAGCGCGCAGAAATAGTATAAGTAAAGAGTGGGATACACAGCAAGAACAATAACAAACAATGTTTACTTACGTAGCGGCAACGGGACTTGCCTTCATCAGAGTAAAGTACATGAGCAAAATCATGTAACTTTACTCTGATGAAGGCAAGTCCCGTTGCCGCTACGTAAGTAAACATTGTTTGTTATTGTTCTTGCTGTGTATCCGACTCTTTACTTATACTATATATATATATATATATATATATATATATATATATATATATATATATATATATATATATATATATATATGTCACAGAAACAAGGGTTGGCAGTCGAGAAAACATCGGAAAGCAAAGGGGAGGATGTGGTAGATCATTGAAACAGATTAAGAATTTGGAAAGAAAGAAAGTGAAGAAAAAATGCCCGCCAGGTGGGATCCGAACCCACGACCTCCAGAATATCGGTCTGGTGCGATAACCACTACGCTACCGGCGGGGCGATTTCCCCCTTCACTTTCTGGGCTATTTATGTTAGGTATTTTTGTTTCCTGTGCTTGGGGGTGGCAGCCAGCGCCATTCGGACTACTCGGGGTGAAGGGGCCTTCTTTTTAACCCCCGGGTCATGACTCGAGTGTCTACGACATGTCCAGAGTGGTCGACCAGCGTTGAACCCTCTTAAGAGCTCCCTATGGCACCAAGACTACCAGAACAGAGGCCCTCGCTATGCATGTAGCGAATCAGAATAGGAAATGAGGAGCTCGTTGAAAATAACACAGAAATAAGGGTTGGCAGTCGAGAAAACCTCGGAAAGCAAAGGGGAGGATGTGGTAGATCATTGAAACAGATTAAGAATTTGGAAAGAAAGAAAGAAAGTGAAGAAAAAATGCCCGCCAGGTGGGATCCGAACCCACGAAATCCAGAATACCGGTCTGGTGCGATAACCACTACGCTACCGGCGGGGCGATTTTCCCCTTCACTTTCTGGGCTATTTATGTTAGGTATTTTTGTTTCCTGAGCTTGGGGGTGGCAGCCAGCGCCATTTTGACTACTCGGGGTGAAGGGGACCTTCTTTTTAACCCCCGGGTCATGACTCGAGTGTCTACGACATGTCCTGAGTGGTCGACCAGCGTTGAACCCTCTTAAGCTCCCTATGGCACCAAGACTGCCAGAACAGAGGCCCTCGCTATGCATGTAGCGAATCAGAATAGGAAATGAGGAGCTCGTTGAAAATAACACAGAAATAAGGGTTGGCAGTCGAGAAAACCTCGGAAAGCAAAGGGGAGGATGTGGTAGATCATTGAAACAGATTAGGAATTTGGAAAGAAAGAAAGAAAGTGAAGAAAAAATGCCCGCCAGGTGGGATCCGAACCCACGACCTCCAGAATACCGGTCTGGTGCGATAACCACTACGCTACCGGCGGGGCGATTTTCCCCTTCACTTTCAGGGCTATTTATGTTAGGTATTTTTGTTTCCTGTGCTTGGGGGTGGCAGCCAGCGCCATTCGGACTACTCGGGGTGAAGGGGACCTTCTTTTTAACCCCCGGGTCATGACTCGAGTGTCTACGACATGTCCAGAGTGGTCGACCAGCGTTGAACCCTCTTAAGCTCCCTATGGCACCAAGACTGCCAGAACAGAGGCCCTCGCTATGCATGTAGCGAATCAGAATAGGAAATGAGGAGCTCGTTGAAAATAACACAGAAATAAGGGTTGGCAGTCGAGAAAACCTCGGAAAGCAAAGGGGAGGATGTGGTAGATCATTGAAACAGATTAAGAATTTGGAAAGAAAGAAAGAAAGTGAAGAAAAAATGCCCGCCAGGTGGGATCCGAACCCACGACCTCCAGAATACCGGTCTGGTGCGATAACCACTACGCTACCGGCGGGGCGATTTTCCCCTTCAATTTCTGGGCTATTTATGTTAGGTATTTTTGTTTCCTGTGCTTGGGGGTGGCAGCCAGCGCCATTCGGACTACTCGGGGTGAAGGGGACCTTCTTTTTAACCCCCGGGTCATGACTCGAGTGTCTACGACATGTCCAGAGTGGTCGACCAGCGTTGAACCCTCTTAAGCTCCCTATGGCACCAAGACTGCCAGAACAGAGGCCCTCGCTATGCATGTAGCGAATCAGAATAGGAAATGAGGAGCTCGTTGAAAATAACACAGAAATAAGGGTTGGCAGTCGAGAAAACCTCGGAAAGCAAAGGGGAGGATGTGGTAGATCATTGAAACAGATTAAGAATTTGGAAAGAAAGAAAGAAAGTGAAGAAAAAAATGCCCGCCAGGTGGGATCCGAACCCACGACCTCCAGAATACCGGTCTGGTGCGATAACCACTCGGCTACCGGCGGGGCGATTTTCCCCTTCACTTTCTGGGCTATTTATGTTAGGTATTTTTGTTTCCTGTGCTTGGGGGTGGCAGCCAGCGCCATTCGGACTACTCGGGGTGAAGGGGACCTTCTTTTTAACCCCCGGGTCATGACTCGAGTGTCTACGACATGTCCAGAGTGGTCGACCAGCGTTGAACCCTCTTAAGCTCCCTATGGCACCAAGACTGCCAGAACAGAGGCCCTCGCTATGCATGTAGCGAATCAGAATAGGAAATGAGGAGCTCGTTGAAAATAACACAGAAATAAGGGTTGGCAGTCGAGAAAACCTCGGAAAGCAAAGGGGAGGATGTGGTAGATCATTGAAACAGATTAAGAATTTGGAAAGAAAGAAAGAAAGTGAAGAAAAAATGCCCGCCAGGTGGGATCCGAACCCACGACCTCCAGAATACCGGTCTGGTGCGATAACCACTACGCTACCGGCGGGGCTATTTCTGGGCTATTTATGTTAGGTATTTTTGTTTCCTGTGCTTGGGGGTGGCAGCCAGCGCCATTCGGACTACTCGGGGTGAAGGGGACCTTCTTTTTAACCCCCGGGTCATGACTCGAGTGTCTACGACATGTCCAGAGTGGTCGACCAGCGTTGAACCCTCTTAAGCTCCCTATGGCACCAAGACTGCCAGAACAGAGGCCCTCGCTATGCATGTAGCGAATCAGAATAGGAAATGAGGAGCTCGTTGAAAATAACAGAGAAATAAGGGTTGGCAGTCGAGAAAACCTCGGTAAGCAAAGGGGAGGATGTGGTAGATCATTGAAACAGATTAAGAATTTAGAAAGAAAGAAAGAAAGTGAAGAAAAAAATGCCCGCCAGGTGGGATCCGAACCCACGACCTCCAGAATACCGGTCTGGTGCGATAACCACTACGCTACCGGCGGGGCGATTTTCCCCTTCACTTTCTGGGCTATTTATGTTAGGTATTTTTGTTTCCTGTGCTTGGGGGTGGCAGCCAGCGCCATTCGGACTACTCGGGGTGAAGGGGACCTTCTTTTTAACCCCCGGGTCATGACTCGAGTGTCTACGACATGTCCAGAGTGGTCGACCAGCTTTGCACCCTCTTAAGCTCCCTATGGCACCAAGACTGCCAGAACAGAGGCCCTCGCTATGCATGTAGCGAATCAGAATAGGAAATGAGGAGCTCGTTGAAAATAACACAGAAATAAGGGTTGGCAGTCGAGAAAACCTCGGAAAGCAAAGGGGAGGATGTGGTAGATCATTGAAACAGATTAAGAATTTGGAAAGAAAGAAAGAAAGTGAAGAAAAAATGCCCGCCAGGTGGGATCCGAACCCACGACCTCCAGAATACCGGTCTAGCATAGCGAGGGCCTCTGTTCTGGCAGTCTTGGTGCCATAGGGAGCTTAAGAGGGTTCAACGCTGGTCGACCACTCTGGACATGTCGTAGACACTCGAGTCATGACCCGGGGGTTAAAAAGAGGGTCCCCTTCACCCCGAGTAGTCTGAATGGCGCTGGCTGCCACCCCCAAGCACAGGAAACAAAAATACCTAACATAAATAGCCGAGAAAGTGAAGGGGAAAATCGCCCCGCCGGTAGCGTAGTGGTTATCGCACCAGACCGGTATTCTGGAGGTCGCGGGTTCGGATCCCACCTGGCGGGCATTTTTTCTTCACTTTCTTTCTTTCTTTCCAAATTCTTAATCTGTTTCAATGATCTACCACATCCTCCCCTTTGCTTTCCGAGGTTTTCTCGACTGCCAACCCTTATTTCTGTGTTATTTTCAACGAGCTCCTCATTTCCTATTCTGATTCGCTACATGCATAGCGAGGGCCTCTGTTCTGGCAGTCTTGGTGCCATAGGGAGCTTAAGAGGGTTCAACGCTGGTCGACCACTCTGGACATGTCGTAGACACTCGAGTCATGACCCGGGGGTTAAAAAGAAGGTCCCCTTCACCCCGAGTAGTCCGAATGGCGCTGGCTGCCACCCCCAAGCACAGGAAACAAAAATACCTAACATAAAAAGCCCAGAAAGTGAAGGGGAAAATCGCCCCGCCGGTAGCGTAGTGGTTATCGCACCAGACCGGTATTCTGGAGGTCGTGGGTTGGGATCCCACCTTGCGGGCATTTTTTCTTCACTTTCTTTCTTTCTTTCCAAATTCTTAATCTGTTTCAATGATCTACCACATCCTCCCCTTTGCTTTCCGAGGTTTTCTCGACTGCCAACCCTTATTTCTGTGTTATTTTCAACGAGCTCCTCATTTCCTATATATATATATATATATATATATATATATTGTGAGCACTGTAGTTCTCCACAGCGCAATGTTTTACTAATTTCAATCTTTTGTGCATTCATCATTAACTGCCATCCTTTTCAGTAATGCTTTATCATAGTCACAGGTACATGATCATTATCATCCCTGAGGCTAATTCTTGGCTCCGCGTTCGCCAAATAAACAGCGTCTGTCTTCTCTGCTCTATCAGTGAGCGATGTCTCCTAGAACACCTCTTACACGTGGTAAAGGTGCACCTAGATGCAACCCTCTGGCTCTCCTAGCGCACCCCTGCAGCTAAGTTCAGAAAGACGCCTTCAAATGCCAACCGGATCAATAGAAGAGGGCGTCCTGACTCGCACCATCCCTGCAACAGCTTCTGCTCCCCCTGCTTGGACAATTACCAGCCGCCAACTGGACCACGGAGCCTTTGCTCACCTTCGCGGTGAAGACATCACGATTGGCTCGACAACTACAACAGAGTTAAGGCTTTTAATCGGTGGGACGACTCTAAGAAGCTCTTTAATGTCCCTTTCTTCTTTGACGAAGTGACTAGGAAGTGGTTTTATAACAACGCAAATCACCTAGGAGATTGAAGTACATTTACAGAGGAGGTTCGTAAGATTTTTGGCACATCGGCGAGCGCATAGGAGAGAGAGCCACGAAGCAAGTCTCCCAGCGCCTAGAACATGTAGGTGAGAGGTACACATCTTACATTGAGGATTTGCTTGCACTTTGTTGCCAGGCGAACGAGGGCATGCCGGGGAATGAAAAAGTCCGGCACCTTCTGAAAGGCATTAGCACATGTGCCTTTATTGCACTTGTTGCTCAGAATCCCACCAGAGTACGCGACGTAGTTTTAATTTGCCAGCGCTTGGTGCGCGGTAGTCCGGTCGCATCCAGCAGGATACGTGGATACCCCACCAGCACGCCTTCCACCCGACACGAAGCTGCGCTCTCGTATACGTATTATCATTGGGGAAGAACTTCAGGCGCAGAAGACATCCGGACTCTCTGGTGATCGCCAGTTTTCGCCTGGCGCAACTTTGTGTGACCTGGTTAAAGAGGAACTGCGTCTCATGGAACGGGGGCCCTCTACCGAAAACGCTGCGCTGCAGCGCATGGTTCATTACGCTGATACCAGCCCACTACAACCAGTCTTCGCGCGTCCTGCGCCTGCTCAGAGTCCTTTGTATGCCTTTTCTCCGATACTTCATGAGCCATAGAGCCAGTAATGTGCTTCTTGGCGACCCCCCTCCACCAGCAAGATGAACATGCAGGCCTTATACCGGACCGCAACACCTTCAGACATCCTAATGGCTTTTGTCAATGGGCATATAATTTCCTCCACGGCCCCTTAAATCAACACCGGACACACAGGACATTCCTGATAGTTCCCGCACATCACGACGCCGTTCACTATCTCCTTCCGGAACCGCTCGGTGTCGCCCCCTCGCCCCGCGTCTCATGCTGCTGACCTTCGCCCTGAAAACTAACCTGTGCGGTTTTTGGTCAGAAAATTGCTATACACGGTAAAAGTACAAATAATCCGCAGCGGCCATCTAACATTTTATCTGTCGTTGTCGAAGATATTTTGGGATGCTCTTGTGGACACTTGCGCCAGTATTTCAGTTATACATGCAGACTTGTGTACTCTACTTCGTAAAGCGCAAACTCCCAACTCTGGCCCAACCTTGAGGGATAGCAAATATTCTTTTGATTTACCCCTCTGGGTAGTGCACGGTACGCGTACTTATCAACGGCCTTCGGCATCATATCCCGTATGGAGTGCTGTAGTCTCGTGACATTCGCTAATTTTGGGGTTGGACTTCCTCTCTTCCGCCTCAACCGTCATCTCTTGGGATAGCCCAGCCACTGAACGCTCCAATCAGCAAGTTTCGAATGTTTGCATTATGCCTCAAGTGAACCTCATAGTGGCTGTTGATTGTGTTCTTTCCCCAGCAATGGATACTCTCCTCACAGTTCGACCGGCCGACATCAGTGAGGGGACCATTTTAGTCGTCCCTTGTGCCAGCCTACTCTCGAAAGGAGTCGTGATAGCTACGTGCCTCATACGCTTCTGCGATGGGTTCGCAACCCTTCCCGTGACCAACGCTAGCCCTGAACTGATCGTGCTGCATGAAGGCACCACATTGGTTTCGAATCATCACGGAGAGACTATTGATGTTGTTCCTATCGGCTCGTTGTCGCTCTTCCGCGTTCCATTTTTTCGGACACCTCGACTTTTGCGCTGACCGTCACCATTAGCCCCGACGTCACGCAGACAGAGGCACAGTCCTTATTGGCCTTACTGGACAAGCACCATTTGTCTTTAGACTCCTTTTCCAAAACGTTATACCACACCACTACCGCAGCACACCACCTACATACAGCCATTCCTTGCATAATACGCCGCCTCCCGTATCCTGTGTCGGCGTCTGAACGAAAAATAATAAAACACAATGTATCGGATATGCTTAAGCGAGACATAATTCATCCCTCAACGAGTGCCTGGTCTTCTCCTGTTGTATTACTTAGAAATAAGGATGTGTCAGTTCGCTTTTACGTGGATTATAGAGCCCTTAACAAAATTACCAGGAAAGATGTCTAACCGATGCCACGGATTGAAGATGGTTTCGATTGTTTGCAAGAAGCGGAATATGTTTCAAGCTAGCATTTACATTCACCGTATTGGTAGGTGTACGAGGCCGGTAAGGAGAAAACAGCTTTCTGTACCCCCGACGGCTTATACGAGTTTAACGTTATGTTGTTTGGGTTGTGTAACGCGCCAGCAACCTTTGAGAAACTCATGGACACTTCTACGTGGCTTAAAGTGGAATACCTGCTTGTGCTATCTGATGACATCGTTGAGTTCTCATCTACATTCTCTCAGAACCTGCAGCGGATGGATGAAGTGCTGACCTCTCTCGCTAACACCAGCGCACAGCTCAACAAAAAAAAAAGTCATTTTGCCAGCAAGACCATCAAGGTCCTTGGAATTGTTGTAAAAAATGAAGGTGTGCGGCCCGACGCTGATATCATTAGCGCAGTCATAAGATCTCCTCACCCGCAGCAACAGAAGAAGCTCCTCAGCTTTCTTGGCCTCTCTTCATACTTTCGAAGTTTGTGCGCCACTTCGCCACCTTCGCGCATCCGCTAAACAAGCTTCTCCTTTCTGGCACGCCTTTCTTGTGGTCTGAGGACTGCTAAAATAATATTTCAAGACTTAAAAGAAGCACTTACCTCTGACCCTGCCCTGACCGATTTCGTTGACACCAACCCAAGCCTATTACATACCCTTGCATGTGGGTACGGAATTGGTGCTAAACCGCGATACCCAATTATTATTATTCTCCAATTATTCTCCACCGCGATACCCAATTTATAGAGCCTGCTGTGGCCTATGTCATTCACACTCTAAGTTCCACAGAAAAGAACTATACCATTACTGAACAAGAATGCCTGGCTGTCGTCTGGTCCGTGCAAAAATTCCGTCCATAATTACACGGCCGCCACTTCACCGAAGTGACCGATCATCACGCCTTGTGCTGGTTATCGTAAATGAAGAACCTTTCCGTCAGGCTCTGATGGTGGATTTTGCGATTACAGGAGTAGGACTACCCTGTACAGTAGACATCCGGCGAAAAACACCTTCATGCCGATGCCATGTCACGTTGTCCCTTTGGTTAGATATCAAACATTGCTGGCGATGTTTTCTCTGCTGCACGAGCTACACCCTTGGCTCCCATCGACCCTGCGCCATCCGTTGGCTGCTCCGAACTGGTGTCTTTTCAGCAGGTGGATCAGCACCGCCGTGCATTACTGACCGACTGCTTGGGCTGACACAGCCATTTGCTACGCCAGCTTGCATAGTACACGCTCCGCAACGGTGTGGTCTGCCGCAAAAACCAGCACCCTTCAGCATAAAAATGTGTGCCGGTAGGTCCTCGGGCTTTGAAGCCAAAGCTTTTAGAAGCCTTCCACGATGTCCCAGCTGCTGGCCACCTCGGCTTTCAAAAAACATTTGATAGTATCCGAGCTCGTTTCCTCTGGCATAGCATGTCAAGATGCGTCGCCAAGTGTGTCAGCTCTTGTGCATTGCGTCAGCATCGCAAATGCCTTACAACGGCGTCTCCTGGACTTCTACAACCTATTCCTTATCCGGCGGATACTTTTGACGTATGGGTCTTGATCTATATAGACGGCCCTTCACCATCCACCTCCTCGGGCTACCATTGGAACGTGACCACAGCCGACCATTTCACGGGTTATGCAGAGACGGTCCCTCTTTGCTGTGGCTCCTCCAAAGAAGTCGCCGAATTCATCCTGCATAACGTTATCTTACGTCATGGCGCACACTGGGATCAACTAAGTCACCGTGGAAAGGCATTTTCCTCAAGCGTCATTGCCGACCTGCTTCGTGCTTCGAACACGATCAACAAGATGATGCGCTCATTCCACCCCAAACAAACGGCCACACTGGAACGCTTCCATTGTACACTTTCAGATATGGTGTCCATGTATATCGCACCAAGCAATACTAACTGGAACTATATCCTTCCATTTGTTACTTTGGCCTAAAATACGCCACAACAATCAACAACTGGCTACGCTGTTTTTTCTTGCGTATATCCGTGATCCCTCTTTTGTCATAGACACTTGTTTGTTCTCTGCACCTGCGATGTGGTTTATCCACAGGTCTGACGAATTCATCTCTCGCCTTCACTGCTGCCGCTGTATTGCCCAAGAAAACACGCAAGCATGCCAGCAGGACCGCAAGCACTAGTACGACGGGTTTCACCGGTGTATCCAGTTCCGCCCGGGGTCCCATTTTATACTCTGGACTCCAGTTCATGCGCCTCGGCTATGCGAAACGTTTCTTAGACGATTCATCTGCCCTTATACCGTCGTGGAGCAGACGTGACCATTCCACTATCGGGTCACCACTGTGTCTCCCAGCACGGCCCGTGGCTGTCGGGCTAGCGAAATTGTGCATGTCTCCCATCTCAAAAAGTTCCACTTACGCAATTCTTAAAAGACAGCGGCAAGGCGGCCGCCTTCTTCAAGGGGGCGGGGGGGGGGGCAATCAGTGTAAGTACTGTAGTTCTCAGGGGAACAATATTTCAATGATTTTATGTGATGTGTAATCATAATCCCCTGCCATCCATTCCAGTAATGCTTCACCTTCATCACCTGTACATGATCATTATCGTCCCCGAGGCTAGTAATGCTTGGCTGCGCATTCGCCAAATAAACGGCGTCTGTCTTCTCAGCTCTATAAGTTGGTGACGTCTCCTTGAAATCCTCATAAAACAGGAAAGGGGGGAATGCGTTAGGTCATAAATTAGATGAATTTTTTTAGTCAGAAAGTGGTGAAAAAATGCCCTGCCGGGTGGGATCCGAACCTACAACCTCCAGAATACCGGTCTGGTGCGATAAGCACTACGCTACCGACGGGGCTGTTTTATCACCACTTTCTTTCGGACTCAAAAAATTCTTCATCTCTTTCAGTGACCAAATGCATTCCCCCCTTTGCTTTCCGGGGTTTTCTTGTCTGCCAACCCTTATTCTGTCTTAATTCACTAAGCCCCTCATTTTCACATTTCTGATTCACTACATGCATATCGAGGGCCTCTGTTCTGGCAGTCTTCGTGCCAAAGGTAGCTTAAGAGGGTTCAACGCTGGTCAACCACTCTCGAGATGTCGTAGACACTCCAGACCCGGCTAGGGGGTTTAAAAGAAGGTCCCCTTTACACTGAGTAGTCCGAGTGGCGCTGGCTATCACCCCCAATTGCAGGAAACAAAATATCTTGACATAAATTCCCGAGAAAATGGTGGGGAAAAAGCCCCGCTGGTAGCGTAGTGGTTATCGCACCAGATCGGTATTCTGGAGGTTGTGGGTTCGGAGCCCATCCGGCAGGGATTTTTCCACCACTATCTTTCTGAGTCAAAAAATGCTACATCTGTTTCATGACCTAACACAACCTCCCCTGTGCTTTCCGAGGTTTATCTACTGCCAGACCTTTCATAAATATATATATATATATATATATATATATATATATATATATATATATATATATATATATATATATATATATATATATTTATATATATATATGTATAAATATATATATAAAAGAACACCCGTTCGGCTACAGAAGGTTAAATAGTAAAAAGGGGCGCAATAAAAAACATAAAAAGGTAATTCGAAAACATAATTTTACATCCAAGTTTCAGACTGGGCCGTCCTTTATCAAAAGATTATTGATCAATAGCCTCGGAGCGCCAGGGACCATTTCCGCTGCCTGCGACTTCACTTACCTATTATGTTTCACAGTACCCAATCGCTGCCACAAGTAGCCTAGGTGCATTAATAAATCCCCGGTGTTTCTGTAGAGTCATTTTTACATTCCAGCCTTCCCTTCATTCTAGCCGTTCTGTTAGCACAAGTAAGATGAGTAGAATGAAATAGCTCTAAATGCCCAATTTCGCGCTTGATAGTGGAATCTGAGGGCCACGCCGGAGAGTTGAACGAAATATTTTTCAATGCGAGTTTTTTTTCTCACTGTATGAAAATACGTGTGCGTGCTCTTGCGCCTGTGTAGGATATTTCTGGTACCCCTATGCTACCCAGAGAAGTTGCCTTCCTTCAAACGAGGCTGCCCGCAATGCAGTAAACTACCTGTCTTGCTGCCTTCATGGCACCCAGAAGAGTTCGGTGAGGATGGGCGATTTCGAAACGATGGGTGGCCCGTTACGAGCTGCCAGTAGGAGGAGGGGACGAAATTCCGCAACACGGCGACATTCGATGGTACCAAAACCGGACGGTAGGCGGACGGCTCGCTTGCTAAGTGAACGGGCAGGAGAATGGCCAGCCTGCACATTCAAGCAAGGATGCCACAAGAGGGAGCCGGGGTGGCATCGTCCGCACCGGGGCACTGCATACTTGCCAAAAGGCTGCATGCTGGCCCACAGGAAGACTGCGCCGATGATGCATTATTTGGAGACATGGGGCGGCCCGTAATTGCTCAGTGAAAGGTGTGTAACACAAAGCAACACCGCGGCATCTACGTAGAACGATGTCTTAAAGTGAAGCTCTTATGCTCCCGCTCGTGTGTGTTCGCCTAGTCCCTCCGCATCGGCCTCAATATAACCGAGAGAACGAAGGGTCAACCCGAAGATAAAGCAAACATGAGAGCGGTGGATAAAAGTAAGAGAAAATTTAATATTGAGGGCACTATACAAATTCCGCGCGAGACACGCTCCCTGCCCGCGACGCGCTACGAGGTAATCCCAGAGTAGCGATGTGTGTTTTCATGAATATTGAAGGGCGTAAAAAAACAGTCTTCTTTCATGCTTTGTCAAAACAATATAAAATATTGAACAAAGACGATTTACCAAGATCTATAAAATATTCGACATACTTTTTAAGGCGTAAGCCTTAGATGTCTCATGAAAGACTAAAATAGCCGTAGTTGCCGGAGAATAGTTAAATGGAACTAAATTAGGGCGCTGAAAAGAGAAAATAGGCAATAAAACATACATTAAAACTTATTTTGGTTGGAATACCATCTGAACTGAGTTCGCTAAGAGCTGCAGCCGAGTTAGCTAACTACAACACTAACCCCGTATCGTGCAAGGGTGGAACAGAAGTACACGTATGCGTGCCACATTACTATAAACTTCACAGCACCGAAACACGATGCACCTAAGAAGACGCATTAGCTCTTCGCTAGCTTCCACATTAAAATCACTAAAAAGTCACGTGCCCATGGATTTTCCCGTTTGCTCTGAAAAGAATATAATTGCTTCAAGCTGCATCTTAAAAGTGCCAAAGCTTCCGCGGCCAAAATCTTCAAACCATTTTACAATAACTCATAAATTTCAGAAAGTGTTTCTCTCACTGCAGATTAGTCACACCACAACGACTTTCCCCGAAGAAGCCCTGTTTTTTTTTTCAAGTTGCCCTTGTTGAAAAAAACAAAAAGAATCATTTTTTCTAATGCTTTCTTTTTCAACTACTGACATGTATAGCCCAGAGTATAATTGCGCCGTCATACGCTCGTTGACGACTTGATCACTTCCTGAGATTCAGCAGTTACGCGCCGTCGTCAAGGAGACTGCACTTGTGCTGCACTCAAATTTCACCTGAGGGAGTATCGTAATCGTCAGTCAATTTTGTGTTTGTTTCGTCAATAAAGCAACTGCTGGGTAGGAGGCTGTGAGTTTATACTTAAAAAAATAAATTGACATATAAATGAATTAAAACATTCAATAAAACAAAAGTTCCGGCTATTCCCATTAACATGCAAAAGCAGCCTTTAATGTCCCTGCGAACCGTTTATTTCTGTTCAGTTAGTGCCGTAATCGCCGCACTCCCACGGAAAACATTTTGCAGCGGATTTTACACCTATAGGGCCACTGAAACACATCGGAGTAACGTTCTCACTATTTCCGTCGCATCTGGAAGCACTGTGAAAGCTCCAGGTATCGCCACCAGTGAGCGGAACTGCGTGCTTTGCTCGTGGGAGCAGATACGCCTTATGTTTCTGCTTTGGTTTTGTGACTTTCTTTGAACAGTGGAGCTGCTTAAGCTTGGACTTGATTCGTCAGCGTTTGCAAAAAATGCCAAGGACAAAACTGCTCCCCCCTTCCCTATAAATGGTGTCCCACGGCAGAATGGGTGTTCTAACAATGAACCAGGTTTGGGGCATATGCGTATGCGCACCTGTCACTATTCTATTTGTGATAGTCTTTATTGGGAAAGTCTTTCAATTGTAATTACAAAACGCTAAAAATGGCGCAGTTCGCATTTGTCTTGGAAGGCCAGAGAAAAGTGGAGATGAGGGTCGACCTACCTCCCCCCGCACCCCTGGTATCCGCTGTCTGTGCGTTTTACCGACTGGAACGGCAATTTAAAACCCGGTAAATTTGGCGTCACCCGTCAGCAGTTAGCTATCCTAGGAAAACTTAGCAAATCCCCGCAAAACTTAGCAAAAAGCAACTCCGCTCTTTATCCATCCTTGTTCCACTAGTAGAAGCTGCTCTAATTTGTTTCAAGGTAGCTATATAATGCGTCCATTGCTGCAGCTGAAAAAGAAGCCCGCCTTGCCGCTCCCCCGCTGTAATGACGTTACTCCAGCGGTCGAAGAACGCCAAGACCCGGAAAGAGTGAAAGAACTTTTCAGAACATTTCGAAGGTATCTCATGAGATTGTTTAAAAAAAATTGTAAAAGTATATCTTCTACTGTGTAGCATTCTTTGCTGCTTGTCGAGGGTGAGTTTTTAGAGCCATTTTTTTATTTTCTAATTATGACGGACGAAGTACTTTCATTTACGCTATTATAACAATTACAGGTGCACTTCTGCCAAATCTGCCATTTTGTGCACATGGAGGGCATTAAAATCCCGTTAATGCGAACCTCAGAAAAACAATTTTTTTTTCAGAATAACGTACATTTTGAAAACCCCTTATCAAATCCCTTTTAATCTCTATGTAAAAATATCTCACTTTTACAAATTTCAGAACACCGGTTGTTTCAGAATAACGTATCGAATTTTATCGTCCTCATATAACACAACACTTCAAAATAACAAATTCCGAGTGTACGAAATTGATGATGATGGTTGGGTTTTATTGGCGCAAGGCCGACTATGGGCAAAGAGCGCCAAAGAAGAAGTTACTGAATTATGATGAGACGTACATACTAAAATATCTGACTAAAAGTAAAGGTGATGCAAAACAAAAGACAATGGAGATGGCTGGTGTATAGGGCCAGGGTGATTACACATGATATGACAAGAGCTGCAGAAAGTTTACCTCAGCTAAAAACTTAAAAACACGTTGACTAGAAAACATGGGTTCGTCGGCTAAAAAGTATGATGGGTGCAAAGGAATGTGTCGTCTGTATAATTCAGGGAAATGTTTGTGTCGTGTTGTGTCAAGTGCCTTGCATGTGATTAGTATGTGGACTACGGATAGGCCCTTTCCACACCTGCTACACGTGGGTCCCGAAGTACCAGTGAGCAGGTGGGAGTGCGTCGCATGTGTGTGGCCCATCCGCAGCCTAGCCAGGGCGACTTCAGTGTATCTGTTGTGTGAGTCAGTTATGTAGCGTCCAAGTTGTGGTTTTATTATGTGTAGTTTGTTGCCTGTTTGTTGACTCCAGTGTAATTGCCATGTGTTACGAAGCTGTCGTCTGATGTGTGTCTTTAGGTCGGTGTAAGGTACTGTTGTAACGTCAACTGTAGTCATGAGAGCAGCATCACCAGCCATTTGGTCGGCGGCCTCATTGCCAGGGATTCCACAATGCCCTGGTACCCAGCATATAGTTATTTCAAGATTTGAGGCATATGCAGACATTAGTACCTTGAAAAGAGCATTTATGACATAGTTTTTAGATGACCTTCCTAATGACAGTGCCTGTACAACGCTTTGAGAGTCTGTGTACACAATGGACTTGGGAATTTTATGTTTGATGATGTGGTTTGTAACGAGTAAAATGCCATATGCTTCTGCCGTGTAAATACTGTTATGAAAATTCATTGTTTTGCTTACTCTAAAATTTGGTCCGTGCACTGCACAAGATACCGTAGAACCAGTTTTCGACGCGTCGCTATAGAATTCTGCGCACCTGTACTTGTCCTGCAGGAACAGGAAGTGCTGTAGAATTGCATTCTTGGGTACCCTATTTTTTTCTACAAGAGTGAATGACAGGTCGCATGATACAGGACGAAGATGCCATGGTGCGATGAAATTTTGAATGGGTGTCTTGTGCGTGTCTGAAAGAGGGACCGTGAGTGCAGAAGCCTCCTCCCTAACTCTGAGAGAGAAAGGTAAGGAAACGGATGGCCTGTTTAAAAAGAGTTGCAAGTTTGATGTATTGTTCATGATGGGATTAAAAGGATGGTTGGTAAGGGACACAATCTTAGATGCATACAGCAGGTCAACATACTCCCGCTGATGCCCTAGACACCACTTGTCGCACTCGACATAAAGGCTTTCGACAGGGCTAGTGCGGAAAGCGCCGCATGAGAGGCGAAGGCCAAGATGCAGCACTGGGTCGAGCATTCTCAGTGCGGTCTTTGTCGCCGACCCATACACGACACTGCCGTAGTCGAGCCGGGACCCCACCAACGCTGTGTACAGGCGCAGCAGGAGTTGTTTGTCGGCCCCATAAGATTGATGCGAGAGAACCTTAAGAATATTCATTGCCTTTAGGCATTTACATTTGAGCTGTTTGACATGAGGAATGAATGTAAGTTTTTCATCGAATAAAATGCCTAAAAACTTGTGCTCCTTGTTCACAGGAATTGGCACATTCGCAAGAGTGATGTCTGGGTCCGGGTGGACCCCACACTTCCTGGAGAATACAACACAAGAGCTCTTTCCGGGATTAATTTTAAAACCATTCTTGTCTGCCCAGCCGGCAAGCTTCTTGACGCCGAGCTGGACTTGACGTTCGCAGATGGACATATTACATGATTTAAAAGATATCTGCACATCATCTACATACATGGAGTAAGAAAATGTAGGCGGCAGTGCCTTCCCAAGGGAGTTCATTTTTACTATGAAGAGAGTGCAGCTTAGAACTCCGCCTTGCGGCACGCCATTTTCTTGCACGTGTACCTTTGACAGTGCAGAACCAACTCTGACGCGAAAGGTTCTCTCCGACAAATAGCCAGCAAGGGTGTTAAACATATTACCAGAAACACCGAATGACTTCAGGTCAGTAAGAATCCCATAACGCCAAGCGGTGTCATAGGCCTTTTCTAGGTCGAAAAACACAGTTAAACAGAACTGTTTATGCACGAAGGCATCCTTAATATACGACTCTAGTGCCACAAGTTGATCATTCGTGGATCGCCCCGCCCTGAAGCCTGCCTGGCAGCTCTCGAGAAGGCCGTTATACTCCAAAAAGTACACGAGCCTCCGGTTTATCATCTTCTCGAGAAGCTTGCACAGGCAGCTGGTCAGGGCAATGGGTCGATAGCTAGCGGGAAAAGAAGGGTCCTTCCCTTCTTTCAAGAATGCTACAACTATGGCATCCCTCCAAGACTTTGGAATGTGCCCCGAAAGCCATATCTTGTTGAAAAGGTGAAGAAGTGTTACAAGAGTGTCTGTGTGTAAGTTCTGTATCATTGTATATGTAATGTTGTCTGGGCATGGAGCTGAGGGTTTACACGTGCTCAGAGCAGCCCTCAGCTCATGTAGTGAAAACAGGGAGTTGTACGAAGTCTGTGATTTGTTGTTGTCGGGTAGGGACTTCTTTTCACAAGAGGCTTTATGTTTCAGGAAAGTGTTCGTGTAGTGTGCTGAACTGGACACGTGTTGAAAGTGTTGTGCGAGTGTGTCAGCCTGGTCTTCCAGAGTGTCCCCTGTTGTACAGACCAGGGGCAGGCTGTGTGTCTGTTGTCCTTTGAGTTTGCGTATACGTGTCCATACTTTCCGTGTGTCTGTGTAGGAGTTTATTGATGTTATGAATGTACGCCAACTCTCTCGTTTTGCCTCACGGCGCACACGTTTTCCTAATGCCTTGGCCCGTTTGAACAAGAGGAGGTTTCCCGACGTGGGATACCGACGAAGGATACCCCACGCCTTGTTCTGGGCCTCTCGCGCCCGCCTACAGTCCTCATTCCACCACGGCCTCCGCTGGTTGCGCGGGGCACCAGAGACGTGGGGAATGGACTTTTCGGCGGCGTCGAGGATGTGGGCCGTGAGGAGTTGGGTAGCTTCTTCAACGTGTAGGTGCCCTATGGATGTGTGGTGTAGTTTGTATGTCTCTGTAAATGTATTCCAGTTAGCTCGTGCTTCATTGAACCTATTATGGGAAGATGAACTGTTTGGGCCTTTATCTATATATGTAAGTGAGGTGGGGAAGCGGTCACTGCCATATGGGTCAGTTCCCACACCCCACTCGAGAAGAGGAAAGAGAACTGCGGAGCCAATCGCCAAGTCAAGACATGAGTATGTGTTGTGTCCTATGTTATGGTATGTAGGCTGTTTACTGTTGAAAAGGCATGCTCCTGAAGATGTAAGGAATTTCTCTATGAGGCGACCTCGGGCATCCGTGCGAGAAGAGCCCCAAAGAGTGTTGTGAGCATTAAGGTCGCCTGTCAGGATGTATGGTTCGGGCAGCTGGTCAACCAGCGCCTCGAAGTCAGAGCTTAAAAGTGAAACATCAGGAGGAATGTATATGGAGCATACCGTTATCAACCTATAAAATATTATCGTTCGAATTGCCACAGCCTCCAGGATAGTGTTCAAGGTGACAGGGTGGCATGCTAAGGATTTGCGGGCGATTATGGCCACACCGCCAGAAGAGTGTGTGCAGCCAACCCTGTCCTTTCTGTATACCAGGTAACTATTCAAGAAATTTGTGTTCTTGGAATTCAGGTGTGTTTCCTGAACACACATTACACTTGGCTGATTAGCATGCAGAATCTCATAGACGTCGTCAAGATTATTTAGAAGGCCTCTGCAGTTCCATTGAACGATATTTCTCTTCCCATTATTATGTATTAGAGCTACTGGAGTGTGACTATTTATGTAGGGTCTTTCGGGGCTTGGATTCTTGGACGGGGTTTTTTTACCTCCTCTGGAGGTTTAGATGGGGGGACCCGTTCCTTCCGCTGCGAAGCAGACAGGAAGGGTCCCACATCCATGTCATCATCTGATTTGGAAGGGGTACCCGGCGTACCGGACCCCCCGGACCTGGCACCCTTTGCGGTGCCCTTCGTTTTGGCCGCGACCGCCGAGGGCGTCAGGAGCGCCCCGGGTGGCACAGGCGGTGCGGCGGAGGTGGGAACTGCTGCGGTTTCCTCCAACTCCATCTCCTCCGGGCCCTCGCATGTGCTTCGGGCCGGTGGAGAGGAGGAAACAGAGGGTGCAGCAGCATCCCCAACGGACGTGGATGCCACCACAGCCGCTGCTGACTTAGCAGGCGGTGCGGTGGCGGGTTGGGCTGCCAGAGGCAACCCAGGGGGGGGCGCGGGCGGGACCAAGTCCGACTCGCGGTACTGGGTCCCCGCCGAAACAAGACGCCGCTCCGCCCCCCGGCGAGCTGCGTCGGCGTACCTCCCCAGGGGGAAAGAGGCGAACCTCTTCCGCGCCTCTGGGAAGGTGATGTTTTCGTTGACTTTCAAGGCAATGATCTGTTTCTCTTGTTTGAACTTTTCACAGCTCCTAGAATAGGCAGCGTGTGGTCCCTGGCAGTTGGCACAGGTGAAGTTCTCGGATTTACAATTGTCAGTTTGATGATCATGTGCTGCACATTTTGCGCACGTCAATTTACCACGACAAGACGTTGTGCCGTGCCCAAACCGCTGACACTTGAAACAGCGGCGTGGGTTTGGCACGTAGGGTCGGATTGGACATCTCAAGAAACCTGCATTGACCGACTCAGGAAGGCTAGAGCGGTCAAGTGTCAAGATTATGTGCTTAGTTGGAATTATTTCATCATTTCGGCGTATGGTGATTCGCCTCACTGCTGTCACGCCCTGATCTCGGAGGCCCTCGAGCAGATCTGCTTCAGTCTCATTCATTAGATCCCGATCAGAGATCACGCCCTGGCAGCTATTGAGACTGCGATGGGGCGTGATCTTGATGTTGACATCTACCATGCGTGTTTGCTTGAGGAGGTTAGACGATTGCTGTTTGTTTTCTACTTCTATCAAAACTTCTCCCGTTGTGAGTTTTTTAGCCTTGTAGGACTTTCCCACAAGGCTTTCAAGATACTTGGAGATTAGAAACACGGACTGCGAAGTGATTGGTTTTGTCTTATCAAGTAATTCCATGATCAGAAAGCGCGAAAAATTATCGGGCTTTGGGAGAGAGATCGATTGCAAAGGAGGAAAAAATACTTCGGTGCGGCCCCTTTTCGGGGGCCGATCACGTCTTGGGAGGGGTTTGGAAAATGCCATATGATACATTGAAAAGCAGGGAGACGGGGGTACTTTCTCCTTTGACCTTACCCTGGTAGTCAAAGAGGTCCCGGAGCTCCCTGCCTGGTAGACAGGCAGGGAGCCCATCGGCCGGAGCTTGACCAAGGCTCCGACGGCCACCGTTCATGGTTTCTAACCCTCCACCTATAAACACATTGCCACGGTTGGATCCAGCGTATGTTTGGGGGCTCGGGGTCCGCGGTATCGCCAGTACCGTCACCAAGATTGCTCAAGGTGCCCCGTGCGGGGGAGTGTACGAAATTACTTGTGCTGGTGTAAACGACAACTAATGCTGAGCATGTACGACTATCATCAGCAGCATACTAAATGCGTGTTAGCTCTATCACCTTCGCCTGCACTTGGGGGGTTTAGCTGCCATGCTAGCCTCTGGCGCCACCTTTGTTCCGTCGTCCAGCTACCCAACTACGTCGGCACGCTAGTCATACGGCTGTTTCAGTTTCTACGTGCGCGATGAGCTCCTGAAGCCGCACGATAAAGAAACGGAGGCAGTTTTCTTTGCAAGATGTTTTGAAGTGCGTAGCAAAAATTCGCACATTCTTTTCTTAGCAGGTGTACCACTGCCACCGAGGCAGTGCACAAGAACCTGGACAACTTCTGAATCACTCGTCTTGAAGCAGTTGAGTGGCACACATCAGGCAAAGATCACAAATTTCTTCAAATAAATGTGCATCCATATCCGCGGTAAAGGCTAACTCGATTTTTCACGTGTTCTCAGTAGATGTAGGTGGACGCTTTTGTTATGTTCACAGTTTGCACCACGCATTTTTTAAGTTTTTCATTATAACGATTATTTAACATAACAAACTATTTTCAGCGGTCCCTTGAAATTTGTAGTATCAAGATTTCACTGTACACCAGTTGCCATTTTCGCTACTTTCTTCAATTTTTCGTGATTTTTGGCTTTTCAAAATTCTGTTCTACCAATCATCTTTATTCATGCTATTAAAACAACTGCTTTAGAACTTCCGCCAAATCTGCATTTTTCTGTGAAATGCTTGGCCTTACATGGTCCTGATCGACGGGGTACTCGGCAAAGAATGCTACGCCTTAAAACTGTTCCAGCATCTCTTCAAATTGCCCAAGTCCAAATATTTCTACAAGAAAACATTCACTATGAATTCTTTGTATACCGACGTGACAAAGAAACAAACCAGCTGCACTACAAAAATTAAATGCAAAAAACATTCCTGCTTTATTTTTCTGAACCCGTTTGAACCCGTTTGAACCTTTTGCAACCAGTTCGAACCGGAGCAAAATGGTGCTCCGGAACCGAAGCAGGAACTTAACCGGAAATTCTTCAGCCCGAAACCAGAACGAACTCGAGAATATTGCGGTTGGACATCGTGGCCCGTGGTGTCGGCACTACGGTCACCAAGATTACTCAAGGTACTCGTGCGGGGATTCATACAAAAGTGCTCATCAGATTCGCAACACCAGAAGGTTGTGACAGCTCGTTGGCTGCTTCTCTGAAGGACGTGCATTGACACTCGGAAACTACTGCCTGCCTCCCTCTTTCTCGGAGAGGTTTACCAGATCAAGCAAGGGTTTTCTTGGTTCGTGTAAAGTTGCTAAAGAACGCGACAATAAATAAGTTTGGGTAAGAACAGCCGCATATCTCTCCACAACAGGAAACGCGATTGGCGATTCGAATTCCACAGATGCAAAACTTTGAACAGCTTAAACCGCCATCCCGTTTTCTCACTTGTTTTCTGCTTTTATCGACCGTGGCACTCTCTTAAGCGGAGGTTTTCATGCGCTGCCGGTATTGTTTTTGGCCAACATGGATGGCTATAACACTTTGATTCATTAATACCTTCGTCGCATTTGGAAACACTGGGCCGACCTGAATCCTTGAATTCTTAATGTTTATCCTGAGACGCATTTGTCTTTACGGAAATAAAGATTTGTGAGCGTTTAATCGTACTGATTTGAATCGCCGAATACGACAGGCATTCTTTAACACAATACAACGACTTGGACGGGGGTGAGGAAATTTTTTTTATGCCTAAACGGCGTCCTTCTAGCAACGTTACATCCTGTTTGGGTGCAGAATCATTTGCTTTAGACTGCAGAAGCGGCTCTTTGATATTACGCTACTCACTATCTATCATCCGCTTATAGAAAAAGCCTTTCATTTCATCATAGAACTGGAACAATTTCATTAGCCTGCTCTGCGTAATTGCAAGACTGATGATTTAATCTTGAACTTTTAATAAAACACATTGTGTCAGATTTGCTGATTACTCTGGTGGAGTTCGGTGTAGAAGCAGCGAATATTTGTCCTAGTATTCTTGAGTTCTGCGCAACAAGACAGTGTCTTTGTGTCTTGACCACGTCAATATCTCACAGGTTTATAATTACTGCACAGCATGTAATGCCAAACAAAAAAATGTTGTATCATTCTTTTGCTAGCAGTAGGGTATTTGCTGTAGCGGTGGCTATGTGGCCCGAATCACCCCGTTCCGGTTGAGTCAAAATAATTGATATAAAGCAATTGGACATAGACGTTTAGACTTACGATTGGAATTTTCTCCCCAGTACAACCGCAATTGCAAAAATATACAACCCGTTTGTGGACGCATTTGAGTTAATTCGGGATTTCTTGAAAAAATTAGTTTGCGTGATACAAAGGCTTTCGCGTGGAATTAGAATAATGCTGCCGTGCTATCTGCCATTACCGAGCACGAATTTGCTTGGGCACAATGTGACCTTGCGCCGAAGGGTGGTTATTTAGGATCACTGTGCGGAATTACCCACAATGGAATAAATGATGTGATACGCGGTTTAAAGAGTAGTCATTTCAAAGCACAGTTTAAGGTTTATAGGCCAAACCCGAATAAAACGTTGACTACCAGTGATGAACAGCGCGGCAGGGCTTGCAGATATGCATGCGCTGCCATAGCTATAACTTAGGTTCTACCCTATCACTCTCACTGAGCAATTGCGTTTTTTTTATTTGGTGGGCAAGCATAGAATCCCTACACCCAACCCGTTAACCGGCTCCTGGATATATCTGAATCAGCCTCTCCCCGATTGTGTAGCGAAGATGACCTCTGCTGTATCTAAATCAGTTTGAAAACAATAGCGGCAGGAATTAACAGCACTTCGGTTGTAGTTCTATGGAGGCATTCTGAGCGTCCGAAATACGCATTACTCGCTAGTATCAACCATATCTTTTAAACATATATATCTGGGTTGTGAAAGCGGCACTTGTCACCCCAATATACAACGATGGCTCCAACAAATGCACTATGTACAATCGCTTAAATCTCTTCCTACGATGCATCTGATTTTCCTAATTTAATGCGCATGATGTCATATTATCCAACCAGTTCGGTGTTTCACGCGGGCGTGGAACACATACCGCTAGCTATCCAGGAACTTTTTAATGCGGCCAAGAATGCCGTAGAGCATTTTGAGTTTGCCTCTTTAAAGTTTTTGATTGCTTGAATGTCATTTGTTTCTATGGATCACTTCGTTTTGTCAAATGAACGGTTCCAGTATAGAATCAGGGGGCCGTTTTCACGTTTATTTACAGCTAATTATGCAATTGGCCTCATTTTGCCGTAATGGGTTAGATAAGAATCCAACCACAGCATTTAACCTTACCTTTGCCTGAGGCGTCCATTCTTGCTTGTAATTATGCTTATACGTTAACAATCTCAGTCGTTCATGAGTAGTACTTGAGGTTTTCAATATGTGTATAACACGGTACGTGAATACAGACATCATAATTATCAAATAGGAACGAATTATTTGCAGCATGACTGAATGCGAGTGATGTGGTGGCACAGCCATACATTCATTAGCATAAACATGAAAACATCAATGAGTCTCCACCAGTCCTTCTCCAGATAAGCTTATTCTTCACCATGTTTCAGTTTATTTACATACTAGTGATTGTGTCTGAAGTGAATGCGCTCCATTAGCCTCTGTGAATACTGTCAAATACTGAAGTTCAATGTTTTATTTCGATATGTCCTTGAATTGCACTCAATGCACATATGTAACAAACTCAGAAAGGTTGCTTGTCTCGTGATTTGATTAAATATCATGCCCATGAAACATATTAAAACAACTATCCTACGCGCTTGCTTACAGTATCTTGCTGTATAAATTTACAGTTCTTGTTCCTGTAGCGTCTTCTCAAACAAAAAAATATCAACGGCCCATTGAAATAGGTTATTAGTTCTATATTGTGTGGTGTATCGTACGAGGCGCTAATTGATGTCTTTGAGTTGTTATGCAAACCTTATCCTTTCTGTTGTTAATCCAAGCCGAGGAGCTGAAATATATTTGGTCACAGCAGCATTGCAGACTGCACAAGTCTCAATGTGACCTCTGCTTAACTGATCGTTTCGTCATCCGAAGGTACGCACTATGTACGTTAAGCGGCTGCGCACTTTTACATCCCTATTAGATATCTCTCTTGACCGACCGATATTCGTACAGCAGCCGTGCTTACATGAGTCAGCTGTTTTTGAATTACGTGATTTACGGTAATGTTATTCAGTGTATTTGCTGTTCTTTTTTCTCCCTGCTGATTTTGTGCTTAATGTTCTGACTTTTGTTATTTTTTATTCTGACATATATTGATCTTTTTCCTGTTTTTATTAACGACATTCAGCAATATCTATACTGCTACGTCCACTATGTCCAGCCAACGGCCTGGCAAGCCTCCAAAAGCCGTTGTTCGCTTTGGCGTGTGAAAGCTTAATGCAGTGCTTTGAGAAAATCAAATTTAGTATTATTTCAGTTTACTTACAAGCCCAGCCCACGCCCAGCACTATAATAGTTTTCAAAGTTCACGCGCACTTCTTTTTCTGCGGTGTGCCTCGCCGACAATCTTGCTTGATAAGTACGTGTGTTGTCTTCTCGCAAATCTGCTCTGTATTTGAGCGACCGTGTCTTTTAAACATTTTCTATGTTTCCAGAAAGACATGTCGGGCACAATAATGCTCATAAGATGGAGGCTGCGGCATTCATTTCGTCGATGCTCCAGTGCGCATCTCACATTGTTGACCACTTTTTCGTGGTTTTGGTTTCACCTCGTTTCCGCAGCGGAGCACCGTTTCGCTCCAATAGCTCTTAAACGAATCGAAGCATTGAATAGCAGAGCAGCGGTACACGTTTTATGCACTATTTGATGTATCCCTTTTTTGTGCAGAGTTTCAAGGGGATATTTGATGTTTAATTGGCTTCAAAGTAAATGCTTACTAGGAAATAAACCCTTAGTATAGACTGTTATTGACAAACGATTATATACCTAAGACTACAAAGGAGCGGTGTACAACCGCTTGTGTATGCGGGCAAGGACGTCTTACAAAGACAGAACGCATCTTTAAGAACTAGACCAACTAGCAATGTTCAACTTCATGTGTGGCTTGGGCATTGGTTGCAAAATATTCACTACACTTTGCACATGTTCATGAGAGTCCAGAATAAGCTGTCATACCGAGTTTTCACTGGTTACTAATGAATACAGTGAACGTCCTAAATAGTTAGGCGACCTCTGATGTGACCGCTATCGCAAATAGCGGAATATTGAAATAACGAAAGTTGTAGTAGTTCGGGTGGAGTTTATAAAGGACTATATTCTGTGTTTAAATTCTTTAGTTTGACGAGAACTTAGTCAGGTAAGCGGCTTGTTCACTACAGAAGCGTTGTCGACTCGGACGGTGCGTAAAATGCGGTATCTTCTGATAAGTTGGATTGGTCAAGGTGCTAAGACTGGGTAATATGGCGGACTTTTTTCTACGACGTAACATTTTCTTCCGGAATGAATTTGGGGTGGAGAGCTGCTAGAAAAGGAGGCAAAGGCATCTCTTTACAAAAGCTGGTAGAAAAGCAATGCCCTCACAGCAGCACTTTTGCCTGAATTGGTGACGTCGAGGCGATAAAAGGAGCATGGTGGCGTCCTTGTGAAGTCACGCTTGACAGTCGTCAATGTGGGCGGCGTACGTCGAAGGTGGTTACGACACCTTATACTGTTACATTGTTGTAGTACTCCGCCTAACTTTGGTATTGTCCTAAAGAACATCCGGTTAGCAGTACTTCTGGTTCAATATAGGGCACAAGAGAACGTAAAGCTCTTGTGCAGATGTAAGCCCGGTGAGGAATTGTCCAGCCAGTGTTAAAGGTTGTACTGTATGCTGGAAGACTTAATTAGTTGCTTCTGACGCGAAGAATGGAAGGAGTTTTTTCGAATAAAGAATAAAGTGCGGAACTCGAGGCTCTCCAATATCTTGCCTCGATTACATAGGTAATTGTCCTTACTGTTTCAACAGGGGATTTACAAAAGTTTACTGTCTTGAAAAGAAATTCACTACAAATCTGAAATTGCGGATGGTGGCTGGATGTAATTTCGCAGTACGGAAAGTTGCAAAGGTTTTGCCAGACCTGCATTCCCCCACTTATGTCTACAGAAGTGCAACATAATTTTATTTGACGGATACTTGTGGACCACCGTTATAATAAAAAGGTATATATTTCTGTAATGCTGTACGTTCTTCCTAAAATAAACTCTTTTTTGCCTGTTTTATAAATGACATCCTGTTTGGTGACAAAATATCCCATTTAAAACTGCTTGTTTCAAGGACAAATTCGATTTGTTCAGGAAGGTCCTGAGAAAGGTCTCTTGAGAAAGGTCTCAATTTTTTTATTTACCAAATTTATTACTTGCAAGAATTTTCTATTAGTGGTTACATTTTCTCACATCTTTGTTATACTTCAGAGATAAAAACCACCAAACGTTTCAGGAAGGATACCGGAACAAACCACGGAATGGCATTGAAACAACCATATTCCACTAATTTTGCTCCAAAATAAGACAGATTTCTTGAAGCTACGGCTGTGGTTTTGGCATCTGTTTTTTACAGCACAGCTCGCTATAGCCACTCACTGTAGCGGAATCCATCAGTCCGCACATCCCAAAAAATAGACGTCCGGACATACTATTGGGTATAGAAACGTCTTGCGTAAAATATGCCCGATGCTTCATGCATTCTGAAGTTTTAGCAAATATTCATGATTTAACCAGTTCATAGACTATAACTCATTCATACATTCCAAGAGCCGGACTCGTAGACTACACCTAATCATACATTGAACGTGCCGGAGGCGATCTACAATTTCAAGTAGTACTACCTATATCCCGTGTCCAATGAGCGTCGTTGCTTTGCCTGGCATCGATACTCCCACTTAGGTTGCATATTAAATTTTATAATTATTATTTTTGCATCTTGTAAGCATTATCGTAAAGTAATGCTTGATACGGAACAAAAAGTGATGTGTAATGTGGATGGCTTCTCCCTTATAAGAACAATTTTGACATTGTTCATTTTACATGTCCTCTATGAGAAAATTTCCTGCTTGCAATACCTGGGGTAAATATCTCCCTAAGACAGGCTGTTCTTCAAGTAGTCTTTCGGCGAAACATTTCCTTCTTGCATATGTAGCATAGGTGAGCAATACCTGAGATATTGAGGCAATGACTTCCCCAGAGACGCATGGCTAAAAAGAAGGTTGGAAATATGTTGCAAAAACTTACCTTACAATTCTGAAAATTTCAATATTCTTAGAGGTTTTCAACACATTTTTAATGAAAAACCGTGTTTCTTTTGATACCGTTTTAATAGAACCTGCATAATAATAAACTCTACCCAATTTTTATGCAGTATCGTGAATAGAAGGATAACATGGTTAACATCTGTGATGCTACAACATATTGGAGCAAAAACATTACGCTCGTTCCCCAAGACATAACATAAATTCTTTCAACACTCAATTTTCCGTACACTGTTTATATCACTTTTTTATTATCCTAATAACTACGGGCTGTATCAGTACTACAGAAATATCAAGAGGAATGGAGTGCTGTCTGCCGTACAAAAAATGTCCCAATATTTTGCATTGATAGGCCGCCAATAGAATGCATGCATGCAACTTTGGAAGCGGAAATTCCACATAGTGTACCATAAAATGCACCGATGTTCTCTAGAACATGTCTAAGACAATTGTATTCGGGAATGAATAAGAAACGATGCATGGCACTACAATCAGGCGAGAAAGGGTCGTGTGAAAAGTGTTACAATCTACTAGATACTGAGAAATATTCCGGGTTTTAAAATTCTGATGAAGCAACTAAAATACCCAGAGTATTTTTTTCTTAAGAAATGCAATATTGTGCCCGGTGTTAATGCGTTAACTTGAGCGAAATAAATGAGGTTGCAATTGTAGTGAAAACAAAAATTAATGAAAAGTAGGACTAGCCCAATGATTGCAGGAACTAGCCTTTCTTCCGACGTACAACTAACACCAGATATGAAAGCGTTTCTGTTACGCCTCCAAACGATGACGATAAGGTGGGAACACACTGTAACGTATTTTGCCTGCTGTGCTACATATTATAAGACGTTGCGGTTCTTATTAAGGGCTAATTGACCAGATTAAGGGGAAATCCCCAAGGTGGAGTAAGTTTCTTCGACGGAAAGTTTGACATTCACTTTAATGCAGCCTTAGGGCTACGTTCGGCCATTTCCCCTACATCTGGTCAAATAACGCCTGTCCTTAACTTGGAATTATTTATTTCAGTCTCGTGCCATCAACTGTTAGCCCCCTGGTTAGAGCAGTGTGCAACGCGACTGTTCCGGTTAAGCGGAGGACCCGGGATCGAATCGTGTTCAATTCGCTATCGTGATACAAACTCCCAAGCTCCTGCATAGATCAGTTGGTAGAGTGACTGCACCGGTTAAGCAGTGGTCCCGGGCTCGAAGCCTGGATTACGAGTAGTTTTTCTTCAACTGCGAAGTTTCTAAGAAAGATATACAACTTTCCTTTTAATTGCCGTACAGCTTCATTGAGGTGGATGCCAAACTTTCCTTCGAAGGATTTATCAAGGACTGCACATATCACAATAGCAGCGTCATAGTGGCTGCTGAGGATTCGGGTTGGCAGTCATTGCTAGAGCTGCTTATTTTGGCAAGCACGCTGACAACGAAACGACGTGTTGAAGAAACCGATGATCCGGTCTGATACAGTCACTCCAGATACAGACTGCTTTGTTTCTTCACAGAGCGCGGCTAACATCAATACTCTAGAGAAACAATAGAGGCCGATGATCGAATTCAACTTCTGACAAACTTCCGGGTGAGCTTCTGTTTTACAAGCTGAGTCAAATATCTCGTCAGCCATACGTACAGCCGGCTTTTTCAACGCCGAGATATAAAAAACAAAATTTTATGTAATATTCTTCCCCTGATTCACAGCCGGTGGTTTTGACACTCCCGCAACATTACGATGACCAACTCGTCAGGCAAAAAAGAAAAGTACGACGCACGTAGGAAACAGGTAGTAAAAAACGCTACTAATGGGCCCTCAGTATCCAAACAATAGAGACACGAGTACAGACCAGGCTTATGCCCTTGCATAGGTAAGAATAGAAACTACTGTGATTTAGATTTGGTTAACCCTGGATAATAGCGCAAGCTTCACTTCCCTGGCTAGGTCCATTCCCAGGTTTGGGCGACGTCTGGTTTCACAGTTATATACAGCATGTTTTCAATGATCTTTTTTTTCCTCGTGACGCTGCTTACGCCTTACCGTGGTAGGAGGGACCAGTTATGGATGTTATTCATCCTTTATCGCACAGGGCTCTGCGCTGCACGCAGCCTCCTGGCCTTCCTTGGTGGCGCGCGCTTATCGGTGCGGCGGCGGCCTCCTTCTCTTCCTCCGCCATGTAGCAACACGGAGCCTACGCCCGTTTCAGTTCTCCCCTCACCGATCCCTCCCTTGCCGCCTATTTCCCCCCGTCATCGTACCTACGGCCGGACTGGAGGAGCGGCGAACGTGCACTTTCATACGACCTGCGCACCCAACAAGGAAACGATAGAGCAGATTCTTGACAGAGTGATGGCGCTTCGAACCAACCCTCTACCCTCCCAACCCTCTTTTTTCTTAGTCGACGCATCGCCTCTGGCCGAGCGAGCCGACAACGCTTGCTGCACGTGTTTTGGATCTGCCCCGGAATATCACCGGTACCTTCGCTGCTATATCTCACCAAAAAGGAGACTCGTTGTGCACTTCAGTTGCATGATTAAGAGTTTTAGCTTATGTTTTTGACAGTGCGCTCGCTCCCAGCGGTCCGCTCAGCCCGACCAGAGCGTGAACAGCAGAAACACGTTCAGCTAAGCGGTAACCGTATCTCCCTCGGCGGCAAATCATACGCGTCGTGTCATGCCCTGTGCGCGTGCAAACCAAGGCATCATACGAAAGGAAAAATAGGAACTGATAGTTCAGTCACGGTAAATCCCGCTTTGATTGCCTGCCTCACCATTTTCATATAATGCAGTCGCTGATAAGATATGAAGGCCTCGCATATTTTTTTTCATGTGTCCCAAGTTATAATGTTTCAATTTTTTGATTAGGCGGTTCCGAGTGATAATGTTAGGCTGTTTGACCCTATTAGGTTAAAAATTCAGAAGGGGGAAGGAGTCGCCCACATTAATGGTGCACATGTATATTTACACGGACAGGTATCACCTGTAGCCCAGGCAGGGCTAGGGCAGCGGCAAATGCGCGCGCGCCACCGCTCTACCCCGCCCGTCTTGTAGGTCAACCGGCGAGGGTTGGTCCGCAGCGCCACGAACTAGCGGCGGTGAAAGGTGGAAACTATAGCCGAAGCGCAGGCCGTATGAAAGTGCGCGCCCTCCACTCCTCCAGCCCGGCCGTGTCGTACCGTTGCTCCTTACCGGGCACTCCGCCAGGTGGCGATGCGACTCCCGTGCACGCGTCACTTTCCTCCTCGCCTATCTCGCCACGCCACCAGGACGGTTGTCCGTGCAGGGTGCTTCCGTGAAGGTGGAGTGGTTTGACCTTTAGCTTCTCTGATGAAAACGGGTCACCCCGCGAACCAACCCGAGATAGCATAGTGTAGCTTTCGCTACAAAACGTAAACTTTAGCAGAGAGTCACAATGTTTCACTGGCCTCATTTCACAATGTGCATGTTACTTTTCGCACGAGATTTAAACTCGCGGAAGTCGCAATGTCACCAAACATGGCGATTTTTCTTTGTACAACGAAGAAATTTGAGCGAAAACGCTACCACAAGAATGAACCAATGGTTATGGACTGCCGGCCAGATTTCTTCCTGCGTGCTTGAAAATATAGGTGAGTTGGAAACTGCTTGACCGGAAAGAACTACACGTACAAAACAAGACAGCAATTCAACATGAGGGGGCACCAACTCTTCAATATTTATCAAAGAATAAGCATGCATGCCTTGTGTGAAAATACAATAAAAATTGGGTGTATTCCCTTCAGTACCTACGTACGTATGGTAGGAAAAGTTAGCATGTGTACTTCAGACGAAAACAAATTTTCGGCCTCTATAAGAAGGCTTATAGAAGGTGCGGTGTTCTTTTGCTCGCAGTTTATATCCCCCAAAAAAAGGCATCATATATTTTTTCTAGTCTTGTCGTTAGAATATGGGTAACTAGAAGTATTTCTCTACAACGGCGTGCCCTCATATCGGGGAGGTGGAACGCAGAATTTCATGGCAGGTTTATCAATATACTCATGCTTGTTGGTGTATGGGCATACAGTTCATATGGGGCATAGCGGGGCAAAATACTGGGCACATTTATCCGTATGAACGCCCACTTGTGCTTCCTGAGCACATGTCTAAGGCATAGACCTGAATGGGCCTTTATATTACAGCTGACAACAAATCAGCATCTAGACGCGTAAGCTGCAATTGCTGTTGACTAATTTCACCGCAAATTTATGGTCGCTAGTGAGTTGATGGCCAGTTACCTACTTGGACGTGTTGTCCTTTATCCCTATTCTCGTTAGTGTGTTAGACTGAAAAATCACTAGACGAACGTCTTTAGCAGCAGCAATATTTTTCAAAAGCGCAGAAATTCTCTTTAATTGCGGCAGAACCCCAGGACGTTTTATTTTCCTTTTCTCATCCTATTTTCCTATTTCGCTTTCTGACAGCTGTCTTTATCGCTCCTTGTGTGTTTATCTAATGATTTGTTATGGGCAGATTGAGGTTGATAGTCATCTCATACCGATGACGGGACCATCGGCCGATTATAAATAATTGAAGCTGTTACTGTTCTATGCACGACATCGCTTTGCATTCTGCAACAGAATTTGGTAGGGCTGGATCACAACAAAGCCGCTTTTTCTCTATCTCTGTCCTACGTATCCTTCTGATTGGCATAAGCTAAGAACTTTAAGGAATCAAAACACTCCATGCGGCTTCTCTCGAGTCGGTAAAAAGTACAATTGAGACATAAGAAAAAAATTTTGCAATTCCTCAGTGTAGAAAGCGTGTCAATTTTGTATGCAACTTCTATACTTTGAGTAGGTGGTGACTTGACTCAGTTTAAGTAGGTTTAATATGGTCAGCGCACTGAAAACGTAGAAAAGAGGTAAATACGACACAGGCGGCAGTGTAGCAGTTGTGCGTTTAGGAAAAACACACGGGTTATTTAGGCAACAAGGTAGGATTCACACGCAACAGAAAGGACACATGGGTAAAAAACTTATCTAAAAAACACTGATATAAACGTCTTGTCTAGGAAGCCAAGCTATCATCTGTGGCCGCCATACCCCAGCAAAGTTGGCGCGGCTCACTCAAACTCACAATGTTTTTTTCGAATCACCACTCACTCATACTCAGACTCAAATCTGAGCAACACTGCTGCGTTCACTAAAACTCAAGCTCATATTGAGCGCAAAACTCAGAACTCACTCGTACTCAAAACTCAAAATGTACTCAGAACTCTAAACGCACTCGAACTCAGAATGTACTCGAAACTCAAAATGTACTCAGAACTTTAAATGCACTCGAACTCAAAATGTACTAAAACTCAAAATGTACTCAAACTCAAAAGGTACTCAAAACTCAAAATTCACTCAAACTCAAAATGTACCCAAACTCAAAATGGACACAAAACTCAAAATGTACTCAAAACTCAAAATAAACTCAGAACTAAAAATGGGTTAAGAATTCAAAATGAATTCAAAACTCGAATGGCTTCACCGCTCTTCGTGCTAGGAATTTATGCGGGCTCAGATGGACTCTGATTTCATTAGCATTCATTGTTTTTAAATTCACGCGTGGGAAAAATATAGCTAGTGCATATTCGTGAGCTGACACTCTTGCATTCAGCACGAAATGACACCGCAGCTCCTGTGAGGTGGGAAACTATTTTTGTTGCAGATTTAATACAGGTATACCTGCTGCCCATGATGACTAGCGCTCGTTGCAAGCCATTGTATGTATATGCTGGATAGCAAACTATTGATGTAGGCTCTGTGTTCGTGTTCATCACAGAGGCTGTTCAGATTCGATGGTGTGCTGGGTCCCTGGCCGAAACAAGCAAGATTAGACAAGAGGACGTGCGTTCACTGTTCCGCTCATATTCGTCGAAGCTGTATAGGGTTACGGATCCGTACATTCTTGCTCTGCATCATGAAAAAACGCCTTGTGTCAAAGCGAACTGTCCCCGCGAATCTCTGAAGCACGAGGCGTTCATTGATATGCCTTTAATTTTTCAATGCTCAGCATTCTTTGCCGAGTACCCACCTCCATCTCCCCCTACCAGGATCGTGTAACGCGCTATATTCACACAAAAATGCAGATATCGCGGAAGTTCAACCTGTAATCATTATAAAAGCATAAACGTCGAGAATTGATCAAACTAAATGTTAAAAATAAAAAAAATAAAAAATATCGAAAATGGCGAAATTTCCACACGAGAGTCATGGATGGACTCAGATTGGGGTAAAATTCACAGAGATGTGGCGCTCAAGAATGTGGGCATCAAATTGAGTGTCTCGAGGAGGGAAATCACGTCGGACAAATAAAAAAGTGCCTCGTTGTTTGCTGAGGCATTTGTATTAGTTTTATTAGTATTTGCTAGGTGTTTGTGTGTGTGTGTGTGTGTATGTGTGCATGTGCGTGGGCATGTGCGCGTGCGTGTGTGCGTGCGTACGTGCGTGCATGCGTGTGTGTGTGAGCATGTGCGTGTGCTCGTGTGCGTGCGCGTGTGTGTGTGCGTGTGTGTGTGCGTGCGTGTGTGTGTGTGTGCGTGTGTGCGTGTGTGCGTGTGTGAGTGTGTGTTTGTGTGCGTGTGCGTGTGCGCGTGCGTGTGTGTGTGCGTGTGTGCGTGCGGGTGCGCGCGCCCGTGCGTGTGTGTGTGTGTGGCGTAAGTCATCTGTTCTTTTATTCTGTTTGACTTGTAGTCGTTGGAGAACTGCAGAGGCCGAGTTAATTTTTTTTTCATTTCAACTGTTATAATGTGGTAGTTTTGATAGCTTGCGCTGATTTCTTATTGTAATAAAATCAGTTCGAGGGCACACACCACCTGCGCTTGCTTATTTTTCTGAAGCGTTTTCCTTTCGTCGCAATCTCTGTTTATGTCTTGGTGGCTCAGTTGTCTCTCTATCTGCTACACTCTAGCAAGGAGTTTATTTCTCACATTTAAAAGGCGAATTCTGGATTGGAGTGCACGTTGGTACTTGCGGGAAGGAAATTACGTACACGAAACGCGGCCGCAAGGCTTATTCATAAACAAATGTGAAATTCGCCTTTCTGATAAGCTCCGATTCCCCTTGTTACCTATGGGAGTCCACAATTTCCACGTCACTATATGTGTCGAAGGATTGACTTGTTTGTTAGGACATGGGGAAATGGAGGAAGTAACGTTTCAATGGCTGTTATTAGCACAGAGTTTTTGAGTCTGGTGATTTAAGTTCGAGAACTTGGCATGACTTTAGTTTTTACCCCATGCCATCCTGCCTAGATGATTCAGCAATTAGACGCCAATATTTTTATTATATATACCGCACTGACGGACATCTCTGGACAAATTTTCTCAGGAAATATAGCACAACTGCCTTACGGGTTGGCAAGAAATTTTGGCTAAACCCGACAAAAATAAAAGAAAGATACTTCTTGCTATATCCTCATATATATATATAACCGGGAACATTTTTATAATTGTCCCACGTGATCCCCCTCGACGAGACCTATAAACTGATACCCCTCACACCATAGCAGGATTATATGAAATTCATACCAGTCAAACTAACCATGACTCTCATGACTGTAACCAGGACGCATTATTTATATTTTCGACGTGATTCCCCTAACTGAAACTTTTAATTTGACACCCCACATGTTTTAGCGGCCTCACCTTCAATTTAACCCAGTTTATGACTCATAATGACAATCTGATGGTTAGAACCACGAAGCCTTTTTATTTGTACCACGTGATTGCCTCGTCAAGACCGTAAATTTGATACCCCACGCGCCCAGCGGGTTTACTTCGAGTTTTAACCCAATATAAGGCTCGCCATGACTCTCTCATGGGTATAACGAGGAAGCATTTTTGTCTTTCTCCCACGTGATTCCGCTCATAAACACCATTAATTTGATATCCATCACATCTTTGCGGAGTCAATTTGAATGCTAAACAGGTCAATGACTAACCATGACTATCTCATTTTATAGAGATACCGCATTTTATTCCCACGTGATTTCTCTCATCAGAACATTCAATTTGATGCCCCGCCCACCCAGTGGCGTCATTGTGAATTTTAACTTAATTTATAACCCAGCTTGACTATGTCATGATAATAATCAAGAAGCACGTGATTACCCTCATCGATAACTTTAATTTGATACGCCACACACCCTCGCGTCATGAACTTGAATTTTAACCGAATCTATGACTAGGCATGACTACGTGATGATATAAGCATAGAGAATTTTTGTCCCGAATGATTCCGCACATCGAGACCCTCAATTTAATTCCCCACATGCCCTCGCAGCGTCATTTTGAATTTTAACCCAATCTATGACTTATTATGACTGCCTGATGACTACAATCCGGACACATTTTTTATTTACCCAGCGTGCTTTCGTTAATCGGGACATTCATTTGATAGCTTTCACGAATTAGCGTCATCAGTATGACTTTTCACCCAATCTAAGGTGGTCATTATTCTGTTTAGAGGGGTTGCCCAGTCAATTCAGCTAGTTCATTTGAAACAGCAGAAGGGACAGCCCCCCACCCCCTTTTACCCCCGGCTCTCACCTCTTCCTTTTTGACCCCTAGTACATAAAGGCATTAAAAGAAGCAGGTGAACAACCAGCCAGCAAGCGCCGCGGTGTGCTTTGCTACCACCGTTTCCCACCCTGTTATAGGATCCATCAGGAGGAAAAGTTAAGACAACCCTTTTTTATGACATCACCAGTCGATTATCAGGCACGCTTCAGCATCGAAAACTGGGTATAGACCAAGTGCTTAGGGTCATAAAAATTCAAAAAGAAACAAAAAAAAACAGACACCCCCTCCCTCCCAATGGATCATGCGGATGGCGAATGGTGCCGTACCCCCAGGCAACCTGAATTCCGAGCCCATAGTGACGCATGAAACTTATCAGCCAACCATAGCTGCCTGCTAGGCTACTCATATGTACTCAAACTCAAAATGAACTCAGAACTCAATATGTACTCAAACTCAAAATGTACTCAGAGCTCAAAACGGACTCGCAAATCAATCAGTCTCCGTCGTACTCAAACTCAATCGGACTCAAACTCAGTCGGGCTCACTCGGCTAAAACTCACTCAAGTGCAAACTCACCATGCCACACTACCCTTGCGCTCACTCAAACTGAAACTCACGCGTGAGTCTTAGGGAGTAGACTCATAAGTGAGTTCGCCGACCTCTGTTTGCCGCAATCTACGGGTGGCTCACGTAGATATCTTTACTTTTGGTAATTTTTAGGCTTCCATTTCGCAGTTGTGGTGATAAGAAGCAAAACCCAGCCCACAGGGAAAATTGCCGAAGGTGATACGACTATCAAAAGCGAGGACACACTTTGTAAGCGACCCGTCAATTGCGCTAAGAGATGATGTGGTTGTCTTCCTAGACACGTTGGAGTTGTAACTGTTTTTTTTTATAAAAGCTTTTTTAACCATGCGTGTTTTGGGTTGTGTTTTAACGCAATAGGGCTATCAGGCCCATCTTTCAAATTACCCGTGGCTGCTAGCCATCCCCTATCATCCGTGCTCGTCAAGCGTCCGCGGAATAAGGCATTTCCGCCACACGGAAGCTACAGCTGAGACAGTGTGATGCAAATGTTCGCCTTAGTCTCGAATAAGCCTTACGCCAACAGCAATTTCGAAAATAGAACAATTTCACAATGGCAGCGACAAAAGAAAGGGCGTTCATTTTCGGATGATGACAGGCCGCACCACGATGATATCATGCTCGGGAGACACAGTCGCCAGTCGTGAGTGCCACTGACGCCACCACACCAAAGCGCCTCTCCACGGGAAGAACAAAATTTATTTTGGTGTAATACAAATGCCGAACCCACCCCGGGGCTATGATGCGCGCTCCTGTGTAGGGCTTCGGTATGATTTTGGAATCCTTAGGTTTTAAATCAGCTATAAAATGAAGACACTCTGGCGTCCTCGTCTTATCCTCTCCTCTTGAAAGCATCCGCCACGGCCGGTAATAGAACCCGCGTCCTTGGGCTCACGCAGCCTTACCCACGCAGCTTTACCTCTACCCAATTGCCTAACCCATTCCACCACCGCGGAATGTTATTTACCGGAACAAATGACTCAGCCGGCATGGTTCACCGAACTAAAACCGGGGAAAATTATTAGCACCATTCACTCAAAATTGAAAGCAGGCATCCATTATGAGCAGAATAAAACTAATGAAAAACCCATTACAGAGCGTCTAATTACATATATTATGTTTTCAACGCAAGCTCTGTTTGGCAAACGACGGTGGAGCCACGCGACGAACCTGAAAGTCGCCTTAAAATATGCACAGAGCACACCCAGACAACACTCAAATAAAGCCTTCTGCTTGGGCCTAATTCTGGCCTGCAGTATGTCTCGAAAAAAATTCTGGCTGGGGCTTTGGAGTCAAGCGGCAGAGCAGATCTCAAAATCGCTAAAAAGAAAAAAAATCTCTTAAGTTCCCCACAAAAAGAAATATTTAACAAAAAGAAGAGCCGGAATGAGAAGAAACGTTATGGCTAATGTAACCACTGATCGTGAGCGGGATATCACAGAGCGTAACCTACCACTAACCTACCCGCACCGTCCTCAGGACCACCGATAACGGAGCCCTTAACCGGGACTGTTTTTGCACTGAGAAGGGTTTACTAACAGAGCTATAAAATAGACACTTAGAAAATGGTTTGCGTGAATGCGCAGACTTTTTTATAGAGTTCAAAATAAGAAAATTCGCAGGCAAAGAATACAGTTGGACAAAACTGCACAGCAGCCGGTGAAGGTCGGTGTTGGAGTCCTCGTTCGGCAGTGCACACTGATTGGATCTTGTTGTGGTTGTTGTTGTTGATAATGATGATAATGATGATGAATACATCGACAAATTATGCCTCTATACCACTTTAAAAGAAATGAGAGAAACCACTCTCCTACCACCGATGGTGTGTCTCAGCAAACCAAATCTGGACAAGCTATGGCTACGAAGGCATGCCTCCCACCCTCGAAGAAGAATCGACAGCACGTTATCAGAATTTGTCATCGATCAAGCAACCTAGCATTAGAACTATCTATCACTATCAAAAATTTGGAATGAAACCTTAAGAAAGACAGGTGATAAGGCACGATTGTTTATATTAGGAAAGGTTCAATGTTTTGACGGCACACTCACGAATGACTACAGGATACCGGAAAGTAGGAGAAATTATTTGTCGCAGTTGACTACGCTACAAGTCTTTGCGAATGCACGAAACTTGTACATACAAGAATGAAGAAGGAGAAGTTTGCGCTATTCCCCTAGGACTGCGAATCGCGCTACAATTGAATAAGCAGGGACTTAGCGAAAATACTGATTGCTGGCTACTGGAAGGCTAACTGAATCTTTCGGTAAGATACCTCCGCCCACAATGCATACCATTAATAATGTAACCTGGACACTAGGAAACAAAGGTCTAGAAGAAAACAAGGCGCTGGCCAAGAAGCCTGCCAACTAACATTTTCTGCACCTTGCAGCCACAACTACCGCACAACACTCCACGAAAAACGTGAAGAACTTGTATTCCAACTTCTAAGAATGCGATCTTTTGTTTGCTACAGGGGTGTCAAAATACCGAAGAATTGCTCTTTCAAGGATATACCAACACATATACATAGAAATAAATGTGGGCGATGATGTTCGTGGGGAGCATGATAGGTTAACATAAAACCCTGCTCAATTAGCGGCACATCCACCCTTTGGGCACAACCCAGAAATGTTTAACATAATTAAAGTACGGGACTTGAGCTACAACGTTACGCATTCCACGTCATGGGAAGCGGCCTGGACCAGCTTGAAATGAGTGCGATCTGATTAGGTGGGCAACGGAGGGCCAATAAGCTGCTGTATCTGGGGCCCTAAACTTCAAATACCACCTCTGAGCTTTTTGATCTCTCGACACCTTTTCCTTAATAAAAATATCTCTTCCTCAGGAACGTTTTTACGATGTCGCTATCTTTGCAAAAGGAAAAACATTCCCGGCGGCTTAGACGTTAGCGAAAACCACTTTTAGACACTGAAACTTCCACCTCATCGGTCAAGCTTCCCAACACCTCTAAGGCGCAACTCTTCACGCTAATATTTTACGTCACAGAATGGATGACTTTTGCCTCTATGGGCCAGGGCTATTACACACCCTGGCCGTTAGTTTTCCCTCTCCTCTAACATCCAGCGCTCGCGAAAGAATATCGTAAAACATAACAAGCCCATTCCAAAATGCTCCCTGGGGTTGAAAGAAGGCCATTGCGTCGTACATCTTAGAAACCTAATGGTGACGTCAGCGGCAATCCTTATAGTGCTTCGTTTGCCAAATAACACAATTTTTTAATAAATGTTCAGTTTTTAGAGAGCGCTTCGGTCGTCGATTCTCTTCTTGTCAAATTTCCACTGTACTGACCTTCATTATTACAGGCAAAGTACCCAACACAAAATCCACGCCACCACAGCAACATTTTAAAAAACCACCCGAGAAACAAAACTCCTTTTTTTGTGCCTTTGAGCACCAAAAAATTGATCAAGAAGGTCATTTAACTCCATGTGTAGCACAGCATGCGAAGAAATAAAATCGAATAACGCGCCCAAAACATCAATATCAAAGCAAGAAAACCGGCGCTCATTGCGCATACTCTGCTGTTCATCCGATCTCTGGACAAAAACCTGCTGAGAGCGAATGTCAACGAGCACAAATAAGAAAATGAACGAACAGAGAAAACATTTAAAGCACAGTGCGGCTACCTTGGGCCCATGCAATATTGCACAAACTGAAAAGGGCTAGGCGTACAGTACGTTTGCCTCGAATTGTATACGCAATACAATTTAAAAATACTCTTCCGGAAACTGGAGCATCACTTATACACAAACATTTTGGATCAATCTTGGCATGGTCGCCTGTGTAAAGGTTGTAAATTGTCAGGATGGCCTTGTAATTAGGATTCATGTCTTTTGTTATCAAATAAACATAGGCTAGGCAGGTAGGTGAGTCAACTGAATGCAAAGAGAGTGCGTGCCAATTATTGTTTATGCCGAGCATTTTGTGCACAGACCACGTGATTTATGAAACACCCCCTAGCAAAAATACATTTATTTCTTAAGTATAATGAAGATATGATAAAGAGCAAACATAAGAATTCATCAGCATGACGCCTGGGCAAGAGGCAAGCAAAATCAACGCGTACTTTATTAGCCACTTTCAAATTTAGGTAAGTTGTTTTTCGCAGAATGATGAGCGTACGGGCGTGTCTCACACAGTAATTGAGTCATCAAAATCCCGTGTTTGCAGTAAAGCTTCATTTTTGCACACTGCGTATATTGACGCGTGTCGCAAAATATAAGTTTGGGTTTGCTTTATTATTTCGTTATCTTGGATTTTTACCTTCACTTCTTTTTCAAGCGGTACCACCTTTCAATAGAACTAAGATGCATCACTACCCCCTAAACAGGAGAGTATATAAAAAAAACGCATTATCAGTTTTAGTTACCGCGTACTTTGCATGTACAGCATTCAAGGTGACATTCTTGGTTAGGCCACGGATTTGAACAACCAAAGATAGGCTGTTTGCAGGTGGATATTAAGGAAGCACTAAGCATGAATGTCGGACTCTTGGTCATGGCACGGCGGATGGTTTTCCTGTCTGTCCATCCCACTATTACTTCTGGGCCCTCCCTACAATAGCAGTAATATCCGTAGGGAAGGTACTTCAGATCCCTCTTTTTACGCGTAGATCTCTTTAGGAACCCGACATTTCATAGTACGTCGTTGAGAGTCACGGTATCTCGCCACTATCGTCACTCGGCATCGCCGGCTAAAATAGAGCTTCAAGAATATTACCCCTGCCTTAGCGCAATCGACCTTGGATTTGTCTTTTACGAAGCCCATGTCATTCTCATTGCGTCAGACAAGCAATCGTTACTGATATTTAAAGTTTTGGAGGTAAGATTTGCGGTGCGCCGTTGCCAAGAAGAAGTTCCCTGCCAGACCTCAAACAGTTTTACAGAATTACAAAAAAATCTTGAAATTTCACAGAATTACGAAAAATTTAATAAAATTCAATCTAGGGTCTCTTTGTAGCCCATTTGAAGGGCTGCGGCACCCTCTGTTTTGTATTTTGATATCAACGACAGTTTAAAATTACACTAGTGAGTAAAGAGCGCCACAGACCATTCAGCGAATCGTTGTTTCGCATCTGACAGCTTCCACGGTGAGTGGAATGTTTGGCTTTTTGCTGTTTCTTGTGCAACATTCAGGCACCTACAAAAATTGTGATCTGCCCCTCAAAATAGTGACCCATACTCTCGTTTGCTGCAACTGAAACGGCCAGTTCCCTTAAGTCAGACAATAAAACTCGATTTGTTTTCGGGATACCTCTTAATACTAGTCACCGTGTCCACTCGAAGTCGCTATTTCTGCTTCAAATGTTTATTAGTAATAACGGTGAAAATGTAGATAAGGAAAGGAAGAAACGTGAAATTATTATCGATTTAAATACCTGACGGGAAGCCAAAAATGTCTCGTACAGGCAAACATGGACCGTTACAGTGACGACGTACCACCCCACTGATCCCTCAACAGTTCCCAGGGTGCGACCTCTGAGCCAGATCTGTTAAATGAAACCATGTGCATCTTCGAATAGGCTGAAGGAGTCAAGGCCTTACAGCTACCAGGAGGATCACCATCCGCAGAGACAATAACAAAATCTCCAAATAACTTATGTCGACATTGAACCAATGCAAAGTTTCTCTATACATCACATGAATGTAGATGTTATCTTTGCCCAGTGTCTCCGTACGTTGCTAACAAACACTGGCGTTTCATGTGCCAGCGGTTTCAGCAGGGTAAAAACGTATGCCATGGCAGAGGGACCAGTGGGAAATCTGTTGTGCAGGAATAACCTCTTGAGAACTGTTACTCCCAGAACTTTAAATGCGCTAAGTGCCTCGTACAACCCCCGCCATACTCTCTGATTTAAGAGAAATGTCCGCAAAAAGAAGGAAAACTATCAATGATATAATTACGATATCTATTCTGCAGTCCCACAAACAAGCATTGCCTGTTTACTTATAGGAGTTACGCCAACGCATCACGCCATGGGCGGAGATGCGTCTAGTATCGTCGGCGTCACACTGCGGCCTGCCTTTCCTTTGCGATGCTTATCACCATAATTATGACATCTATTCTGCAGTCCCACAAACAAGCATTGCCTGTTTACTTATAGGAGTTACGCCAACGCATCACGCCATGGGCGGAGATGCGTCTAGTATCGTCGGCGTCACACTGCGGCCTGCCTTTCCTTTGCGATGCTTATCACCACAATTATGACATCTAGTCTGCAGTCCCACAAACAAGCATTGCCTGTTTCCTTGTAGGGGTTACGCATACGCATCACGCCATGGGCGGAGATGCGCCTAGTATCGTGGGCGACACAATGCGGCCTGCCTTTCCTTTGCGATGCTTTCCGCCACCACAACCTTCACCCCCCTAACGCTTGCAGAGCCTGCAGTAGTTGCGGTAGCCACCAACACATTTGTAAGCACTTCCGCGTCTCGCCTGTCTGCTCTATCACATCCGCACAGAAGAAAGACATGGACGAGATGGTACCGGGGCGACCACCGCCGGCACCTTCTCCTCCACACCACCCGAAGCAGCCCTAGGGCCACTGCCACACTAAGCGGTGGTGGCTAAAACAAAGAGCGCCGTGAAGAGTGCCATGTACAGGGAGCTCACTATGTCGTTACTATGTGGTCATGAGACTTTTAAATTGACGTTTCTCACTATCAGTACCTGGCTGCATGAGACCGCACGATATTGGTTGTGGCTGATTCTGCAAAACAACTATGAAGAAAAAACTCTGCTGAGAAATCGTCGCTCACGAGCACAGGAGTCACAACTGACTCTAATGCCAATACAAAACTTCTTAGAGTGGAACAGCTGAGCCGTCCTAAAAATCGAAACAACGTAATCAGCTACCGCATAACAACCACTAATCTATTGTTTTGGTAGGGGACCCTCTTACCGACACTTTTACAACACACACACGACACCCTGAATACTTTTTAGAGGGGGGCTACGACGAGCACAGGCGTTCGGCATGCGCTCCATGGGCTCTGCGAGCCATGAACTACGGAGGCCAAACCAACCAAAACCCCCCGCAAGGACATCAACATCGGGTGCCAAAAGGTATTTGCTACGCGGAGGGCAGACGTTTTTGAAGGTCCGACCACCGGTGGGCCGTTTCAGCCATGTCATCACCTCGGTGGGCTGGCGCAGCCACTAACAAAAAAAAAGAACACGGTGCCTGTGGCAAGCCAGTTGCGGGGGCCTTTTCACTAACCTCTGCGACTCCGGTGCAAGCCTCCACTGGGACCTCTCGGACCTTTCCCCAGGCCACATGTACTCTAAATGGTTCACGTCGAATTACCAGACGAGGAAATGTCACCGGAAGGGTGTCCACCAGAGGTATGCCGGCACGTGAGCCACAGGCTAAGAGGGCGAAGGAGCGCTCCCCATACAAGTCCTAGTGGCGCTGTGCGCTGCCAAAGATGACGCAGGAGGCCGGACAACAGACCATCAGCCGCGTCCGAGAGAAAGAAAGCCCGTTCAGCTACCAGCCCTCCCAAGCGAGAACATTAAAATCATCCCGCGGCCACGAGATAGCTTTGACGTTACCAAGGTAACCTCCGCGGGGCCACGCCTCAGCGTATTTCACGCCATCGGCGTCGCGGAGCACGAAGCCGAGGGAGACTTGCTACGAGTCAATGCAGAGAAGAATTTTATCGTAACAAGAACACCAAGCATGGAACGAGCCGAGAAGTACAATTCAGTCACTGAGGTCTGCATCTCAGGAAAGACTTGCAAGGTCACCGCGTACGCCGCGCCGCCGCAAGTTCCGCAAATATGTAATATCCCGGAGCACGATAACGGGGAAAACATCCCGAGAAGCCTCGTTTACAGAAAGAAACTTGCGATTCCTAAAGCAAGAAGAATGGGAAGAACCAACACGGTGGTTGGTGATCGTCTTTGCGGGCAAATAGGTGCCCTATAAATGTATTACCATGGAGCGGATAACCGTTGCTTCTTACATAAAAAGAAGCACGAAGTATGCTGCGGCTGCGTAAAGGCTGCGCACCACATGGAAGTCTGCCCGGTGCCCGAAGATTAAGTATGGCACTCTTGCGGTACAAAGAACCCACAATAAGTGCATCCATGTGACCAATGGTGTGCCCAATGTGGGAAAGACCACCACTAAGGAGACAAGAAGTGCATGAGGTGGTACGAAACGCCGTACCTCCTACGAAAGAGACAACGGTAACGAGAGCATCGACTAGATGTAACCGGCCAACCTGGAGTGACTGGGACGCAGCGGTGGCCTCCCTCCCCGGTTGCAGCGGTGGTGGTTGGGGAGACAAAGCAGGAAGGACGAAAGATTGTTGATGCTCCTTCCCCACCTACCTATTCACGAGTCGAGGAGAGGCAGGGACGCTGGGAAGCGACCGCAGCACCGTTGAAGATCCGTGTCAGACGTCGAAGCTCTAGCACCCGGCTCCGGCAATAGTCAAAGACGACATCCCGGGACGGCCAACACAACAACCCAGGAGGAAACAAGGTTAGGTTGGCTAGCACGGTCTCCTACAGCTCCTGTGCTCAAAACTCAAGCAAAAAGCGTTGTAACAATGCTATTGGGAAACATGAATGCAATCAGCATCAGGCTGAACTCGCCAAAAATTACGCAAATGCTATAGATCGTAATGGTCGAAAATAGCCAGATAAACGCTTAACTGGCAAGAATAAAATGAAGAGAAGACAACGCCAAAGCAGCTTTGGTTATGCAGGATCCCACAAAACCGCAATCGCTACCTCTAAACTGTGGCGAAGCAAATACTGCAAGCTTTTCACTCCACCCGATTTCTGCGGACTCGTATGACAACGAGATAGAAGCCGCACAGCCTCAGTTTCCTTCTAGTAAGTGTAAGGCAAAAAATTCTGCAATGGACGCAGTAAGGCTCGCAAACAGAACTGGGGAAGTAAACGGTGAACCATGTCAATAATTTTGGGAGGAGCTGAGTCAGGTGCTCACTACAAAATTTCAAGCATTCTTTTCTAAATTTGCCGAGGGCATATACCCGCAAAACACTGCACTCAACGCCAGGGTAATGGCGATCGAGGCCACATCACAGTCATCACGCCTTACTCGAGTGGGCCTGGAGGCGCGGGTTCAAATGAAAACTGCCAAGACCTGCGCGAGGCTAGTTTCAATGCAAACAACTAAAACTAGTTAAGCAAATGCTCATCTTAAGAAATATGACACCGAATAATCAAAAGCACATATACTGGCAGTGGAAATACCGTACGTACCACCGCAAACGCGGGAACATAGTCGCTAGCAAAAGTTGGCGGGGTGGGCAGCGTGGCCGACTGGAGCAAAACTGCATTGCTGTTCCATCTGCAGCGAGCGAGCGCCAGGGCTTGGCTCAAAGAACTGGCATGATAGGCGTGCTTTGCGCATGCCTGTCCTTTATTTCTTACCGGACATCTGTGATCACTCGTTTGCCCGCGACATGCTTTTGATATTCGCAGCAGGCGCGGTGGCACCGCCTGACCATCACCGTCGTTCTCCTATCACTGGTGCTACAAAATACGTAGACCGGGACCGCCATGTGCATGGCGCGCAACGTTGAATAAACCTTAGGCTACGTCCAGACTACTGATGCCAAAGCCATATCGTCATCTATGAACTTCAAAAAAAAACGGCGTGTCACGTAGTTCAGTGGGCTGAGACACGAAATGACGTAATTCATTGAAGTTCGTACGAAAGTTACGGCAACACTATTAACCCCGCCTTATCTTCTAAAAGGCATAGCTGGTTGGGCCCAAAATATTTCTATTTATTTTTACCTAAGCACCGCAAACTGTCAGCTGACCCACATTTGCCGTTCTATTCTCCTCAGCCGCTAATTATCACAAAGTTTATTTTGGGATAGTTTCGGCAAAACAAGAGGTACAGCAATTTTCTGTAACCGAACCTCCTCCTTAGAGAGTCATGTATTGACAGCAGATGCGAATTCTGTATTCTTAACAGCTTCCCTAAATACTAATTAAGGAGAGTAAATATGATTCGGCGTAATGCTAAAGTCGCTACCGCGGCCAATTTCAGTATGATGCTTTACATCATCACTACATTAGACTGAGCGTTAGATCATTCACCAGAAAGTTTTCTTCGCTGTAAAATTGGTGACACGACTTTATTCTATGCACCCAGTCAAGGGACGCAGTTTTCGACAGGTAGCCTGAATCGCTCCTGTAAAATTAATTTAGCAGTGGACCATTACACCACTTTAAAGATAAGATTATTTCAATGGTACGCTCCGCGCAAACGGCGGCGGCAGGCTGCGTATGTTGTAGCACTAGTGATAGCAGAACGACGGCAATGGTCACGCGGCACCACCGCGGCTGCCGCAAATATGGAAATCATGTCCCTGGGAAGCGAGTTATCAGAGATGCCCGGTAACAAATAAAGGGCAGACATGCTCCAAGCACGCCTAGCATGCCAGTTCCTTGAGCCTCGACGCGGCGCTCGCTGGCTGCAGATAGGGCTGCAATGCAGTTTTGGGCCGCTCGTCCACGCTGTGCATATCCCGCAAAATTTGCTGGTGACTGTAGAGCAATTTGTAGGCAACAGTGTAGCAGGGGAGGCGCCAGACGTCATATTCCCGGAGGAAACGTGGTGACTGGCCAAGCTCTCAGGCTACAAACCCTGCTATTGGACGGATAGACCAACCTGTGATGATAAACCTTCTTTATTAGCGACGCTTGTAAACGTGACATACCGGTCATGTGTCACGACACCAGCATAACGACCGTTGACAATGTCCTCGTGGAGATTATCTCGAGCAAAAACGGGGTTGGGAAAGCTTATTCGTATTAAACGCCTTGAGTAGCCCACGAAAGAACGATAGCTTTACAATCTTTTTCCGCAAATTATTTGACATTGCAAAGCTCCCAACCCTTGCAACAGGTGACTTCAAAGCACACCACAAAACGAGGAGATACAAACAGCACACAATCACAGGACGCAATCTCTGGCTGAATGCCCAACATCAGGCACTGTGTCTGGTTACCCACTCCGCGTTTCCCACTAGGATTGGAAAAAAGCGTGTGTAAGGACACAACATCATACTTAACATTACTAAAAACGCTAAGAAGGAAGCCGAATGAGTACACACAGAGGAAAACCGAGAAAGTTACTATTATTTACAAGTCAAAAAAGTAGAGGTGGGCATCAAAAACCCAAAGAGGGCACGCAGGTTAACCCTTTAAGGTTTACGGACGTACATGTACAGTGGGGTCCACTGTTAAAGGGAAACGGCGAGCGCGTGGGCACTGCGCTCCGCGAAGCGCCGTCGCCGAGAAGTGGCGAGAATCCGACACAGCCGGCACATGCGCAGTGACCGCACGAGGCGGGAGAAGCCGCTCTGTCGTCTGCTACGGCGCTCCACTGCGCCGCTCTGCTTGTAACAGCTGAGGGACTTAGCACTCAAATGATGTGAGCGGCCGGGAAAAGCGCCGTAGCAGACGACAGAGCGGCTTCTCCTGCCTTGTGCGGTCAGTGCGCACGTGCCGGCTGTATCCGATTCTCGCCACTTCTCGGCGACGGCGCTTCGCGGAACGCCGTGGCCACGGGCTCGCCGTTTTCCTTTAACAGTGGACCCTACTGTACGTCCTCTGAAAACACCTTCAAAATGGTCTACAACGTACATGTAAGTCATTGCTCCTTTGTTTGAAAAGCGCCTTTTACTCCAACTCCTCTTGGTTGGCATGTGCTGCCGCACTCCGGAAATACGTCAAATAATTTTCTTGCGCTGATGGCTCTTGTTTTTATTTTTCTACTATTTACTTCAGCGGCGCGCCTGGTATCGCTTGCGCATCTGGTAATGCGGGGCGTGCTTGGTACCGCCCACCTCAGGCCCCTTACGCCAATCGAGCACCTCTCACTTCTTGTGCCTGCAACAGATCAAGGTCGCCTGTGAAACTGATGAGGCTCTTTTCTCCTTTTTCGTATTTTTAGGAGCGGTGCGCTGTCTATCGCTCGCGCATCGGGCCGCGCGCGCGGTCGCAGTGGCAGGTTTAGGTATCATCCTCAGGAAGCTTCCTGCTTTTTGCACCCAGGAAACTGATGTCTGTCTAATTTCGATTCACACAAAAAGTGCTGGCTTGTTAGTCTCCCGTTTTTATTTAGAATTTTTCTTGGGTTACTTATGTATAAACCACATCTATGTAACAACACAAACGACTTTTTTGTCACTTTATGGTCACCCTAAATGTTCCATAATGGTTTCTCGAAATAAATTCATCCGACGAATTTAAATGAGCGATAATAAATAGACACTGGGGGGTCGCATTTGGCGAAAACATACGACCCTAAAAGGGATAAGATTACCCAGTGGGACCAGTTTAGAATACAAAAGCAGCCCTCGGGATACGCCCGAAGGCCACGCAGAGATGCAGGAAATGGATGACATGTAATGATGCGTACAACAGCTTCACACATGCGTGGAGAATGCAACCAAGGCCATTCCAGAAGAAGCCAGACTAAGACAGGCCGACACTAAGCTTGTACATATGTGGGAAGCGAAGCGAGGCCTGCAGAATGTGATAAGCAAACAGAAGGTAAACTGCGCTGTGCAGAGATGACTGGCAATTACCAAAAAACAAAAAGAGCACTATGCGAAACAGCTCGGAGGAAAATGTGTACAGCGTGTACGATGTTATAAAAAGACAGATAGGCCACCCAAAACCATGGAAGATACTCAGGAACCTGATTGACGCGGACAAAAGTAACCCCACGCGGAAGCACTAAGTAAAATATAGCACATCTACCATGAAACGAACGCCGAACCAATAAAAAAATCCATCGCAGATATTTAGGGACTCATCCCAAAGAGAATCTCAAAACATACGTGGGAGCCCAAAATGAGATTCTGTATTATCCTTTTAGAACGTCAGAGGTGCGGGGAGCCATACAGGGTCTCCGCCCTAAATCTGCTCCAGGACCAGATGGGATAGTCAATAAGAATCCCAGTAATCTGGACTACGATTCTATCGAGACTCAAGGAAAGTATATGAATAAAGGCTGGTAGGAGGGCAAACTCTCTAGGCAATGCAAAATCGTTATGTAGTCATGATACATAAACCCGGCAAAGCACTCCATCTAGGGAATCTGCGGACCATCTCGCTCAATTTTTGCGCGAGAAACTTAATTGAGCGCGTAGTTATAAACAGAATAAATACTTACATGAATAAAAAGATAGTCTTTCCCGGTACTATGGTAGGTTTTCGGCACAGTCTGGCGAAACAAAACGTAAACCCGAGGCTGAAACATCAACCTATAGAAGGAGTGATACGCTCCCCGATAGACCCCAAGGCCATTGTGGGGCTCTACCTCACAAAGGCACTCAATAATGTAAAACACAATGCAATTCTGAGAAATTAAATATTTAAAACGATTAGAAGGGGGTAAAAAGACGTACGACTACATCAAAGTTTTTCTATCCGTACGGAAAACCTGACAGTAGTAGGAGTCGAGTCTGGTGAGTTGGAGATGGGAAGCAGAAGCACTGCGCAAAGCTCAGTCTCCTCGCCTTTCCTCTTCAACGTCGCTATGATGAGCCTACCGAAAATCTCAGAGGAAATACAACGTCTAAATCACTACCTGCACGCTTACGATGTTACTCTATGCGTGGCTGGCGGGGGGGCGATGACTTGCAGAATATAATGTCGGAAGCAATAAATGCCGTAGAACCGTACGTCAAACCGAAAGACTTAGATTGCTCTTACAAAATACGAATATGCTGCTCTATGGGCCTACGCGGAAAGGATGGAAAAAAGAAGCCGCCACTGAAAACCACGAATTAACCTATACGCTAGAGGGGGCGACCTATCCCTTTGGGAAAATACATCAGGGTGTTGGGCCTGCCAATTTCTGAAAACGGCCACCACATTGACACAATCCGGGTACACGAAAAAAATGTCCACCAAACAACCCGCCTCATTTCGCGTATAGCCGCACGGAACCCCGGAAAGAAGGAGGACATTTTAATCAGGCTTGTGCAGCCAATCGCCCAAGTCGGGTAACGTACATGTCTCCCTTCCTGAACCTCAATGTGGATGAGTGCAGTGAAATCAACGCTTTATTAAAAAGAGTTTATACGCAGTCAATTGGCATACCTACCACAACCTCCAACAAACGCTTTTAAGGACTAGGGCTGCACAACACGTCCGAAGAACTTGTCGAAGCTCAGATGATAGCGCGGCTTCAAAGGCTCACGAAGAGCCGGATAGGCTGACACAATATCCGAACACTACACATTAACTATGAAAGAAAACTTGGGGAGAAACATGACATTCCGGCATGAATCAGGGGACATATACACATCCCACCATTGCCAAGTAGCATGCAGCTTGAGCACAATAGGGAACCCATAAAAGCCAGGGCGCAAGGAATACAAAAATGGTTTGCATTCCTCAAAGGCGTGGTTTAAGTGGACGACGGAGACCATAGCTGTCGCCGCGCCATGGCTATATGAGCAGTTGGCCAACATGGCCATTCAATTACCGCTGGACGGTACCCACCTCACTTAAGGTCGGGGAAGAGGCGGCCATTGCACTCACAATGATCTCGTCTTCCACAACCAATTTCGTAGTAAGCACCCCTTCAGGCCGGGTTTCATGGAGATCGAGGCCGGGGAATCGAAATGGTATAGGGCGCCAGCTCCCTCTGCATCGCTGGGAATGAGAAGCCGGCATAGCGCCGCTCGAGGCTTGGCCTACCGTGCCGACATCACCAACACCCTCGACGCACTCTATCTTTGTTGGTCGGATAGGGACAGTCTGGTCGCATACCAAAATGTATTAGGTCATTATATGATGGAAAGGGCGAAATACTCTGCGGCTAATACTCTGCGGCTGACAAAACTCCTGTACAGACGGCAGGAAGTGGCTTGGCGTCTACTCCAAACGAACACCTTTTCCACCCCTAATTGCACAAACACTGCTACGCGGAACAATACTACAGCACGTCCAAGCATTGCGGAAGCAGGGCGCACCTTCAACATATGGTCTGGGCTGGCCTCGGCAAGAGATACAGCAATCAGAGGAATAAATGTCAGAAACTGGCGATAAACATTACATCTGAGCAGAGGGATACCTTGCTGCTGAACTTTGAGACACGGGAGAGCAGGTCCGTCTGGTAAGATGGTCGAGACTACCACCAAATGACTTCTGGCTGCTGACAGAGGGGGGCTTTCATCAAGAATTTTCTTACCTTGACTCCCATTTACGGACAAATCAGTGTTGTCACTAACTTTGTTTTTCAAAGAACGCGATGCGCACACAAATGTTTTGGTGGTGGTACCGTCGTTGCCCTAATGTCGTCCGTATGGCAGGCGATAAAATTTAACTCTTCGCAGAGCTTTTGCTCTCATTGGTAAATGTACCGATGGGTATCCACCACTTAACTACCATCGTCATGTATATTTCCCGTGTGATTAAAATTGTCCTCCCAGCTAAGGGCAGGTAAGGCGCAGGCCTGCTTGCGTTGTGCTTCTGTTACAATCATTACAAAACCTTAAATTGGCTATGACCGGTATAATCCCTGTAAATCCCTCGTGATTATCGGATATCAAATTATTATTATAAAATTTAGAGAGATCAGTTGCCACAACCATAAAATCAGTAGGCGTCGTTGATTCCCATATTTCACTCAGGGGCTTTTTTTGCACGCATTAGAGAGCTTGCATCATTAAATTATATTTACATTATCGGGAACATGCCAAATAACCAGAAACTCCTTCATACCACGACATAGGCCACAGCACGATGTCACAGATTGATTTACCTCTTTTGCCTGCTGCACTGATTTAAAAATATAAATGACAGTTGGGAACAAACTGATGCAGTAGAACTACCTAGGTAACACGATAAATATCTGATAAAATCAGACAGTACAATATAAATACAAATGCTTCAACTTCCCCTAAAAAGTTATGAAAGACATACGGAAATGGCATACCTTTGCAAAGACGTATAAACGACGTTTACGCATGCATATGACAACACATGAAGAAGGCGACCCAACTCGTCATTGCGTGGTTCCTCTTCCCCCAGAAAAGTCTATTGCATTATTCTCAAGCGCGCCGTGCTTCCCAAGGAGGCCCTGCTAGAATAAGATTCGTCGGCGGGTGTATAGGGAGCGTACAAGGCGGGCGAATATCGTTCGTCGGTGCACCGGGTGAAATAAGTCCATGTTACACTGCTAAGGTTATCCTTACGCGCGTGCGCCTTTAGAAAAAAACGAGGAGTTAGAGCAAATTTCCCTATTAAAAAGTACACGCGAACCAGACAATGTATGGCACGAATACAACGACCAGAAAGATGTTGACGTCCTATCCTGCTCCTTCTCAGCACAGCATGATACACACTTGAAGGCAGACTACTTTATTTGGAGTAGCTTGGCCACACTTGTCCAGTTTTGGAAAGTACACGAACCTCGTTGTGTAATCCAAAATATGTGACGGTACGGGCATTTACGTAACATAAACACGTAAACCACGTCCTATAGGTGTAAGTATCATCATTAGTAAAAGTGATTGAATATCGTGTGTTGTTGGCTTTCTTGTTCTTGTTGTGTCCACTGGAAAATATATCTTTGCGGATACTTTTCCATGGAATTCTTCGCACTTTCGTCCGCGGTGTTCTGTGCTTGAACTGGACCCAAGACTTATACACGCCAACAAAGAGTGTGCATACCAGCATTTTTGTAGTGGAGGCATACGGCATTTGGCTTGCTGCACATCATACTGTCGAACATCGCATTGTTCAATTCATTACGTACACCGATTCTCTGCGTACGATACACGCGCTATAAAAAACATTCATGAAACCACATCGCCACGTTTGATTTTAGAACGAAGATTACCACATTCGCCTCGAATGTAGAATTGATTTGCTCCTAGGTACCTCTAGACGCAGCACTCGCTGAAACGAGCTTACGTGTAATGCAGCTGGCTGTGAAACACCCGAAGGCCCTGTCCCATTTTTTCAAGGAATTCTAGTTTGGACACGTTCACCATGAACCCTGTCGCAATACAGATGACGAGGAGAAAGCAACTGGCGCACAACTTTCTCGGGGCAGTCGAGACAGCTATCAACAATCTGTAAATTCGTTCATCGCATTTATTTGTAAATAGACCACTTGGCCATCACCATAATAGCGCCTCATCAGTTCTGCAACGTGTAGGAATTTCATAAAAGACGTGCCATCAGGGCCAGCCATGCCGCAGTGCCAGACATGCCGCATTAAGCACTGAACCACTACCCCCTCCTACTTGTCCTAAGACCACGAACAACCCATCAAGGGCCGCCGCCAAGCCAGAGACATTGTGTTAGCAGCCCTATAGCCCGACCTGATTGAACGTAATCATCTCCATTTATCGCTTGCTTCATGACATCGCTATTGCAGTCCAGGCCAAGAAAAATCAGTTCATTCAACCCCAACTCCGGCCGCAACAACCTGCTCTTCCCTGCCATTGCATATTTCAGCATCGTCAAACTCGCCTTTTCATTGCGGCCTGAACCCCGACGGTCCTACACGATGGGGAGGGATATCACGGGATTCACTTTTGGAAAACATCCAATGCACAATATCCCAAGATGAACGATCCGCTGTAGTAGCTGGCGCAGAACTTCTTGGGGCTCGTTCATCGCCGCCATGAGCATCCTTATATAAACTCTAAGAAAAAAGGGTAGTCAAAAGAGAGTTCCGTCCACCACAGCTACTCTTAACGCTTCGTGATTCAAGACAGTCACAGAACAGAGTGATGATTTCTGCGACCTTTGTTCGACTTGGTTCTCGGCGCAACTTTCGTGGCGAGGGGAACTGACACGAGCAGCTTAGAAAACAAAAAAAAAGAGATGCCGTTCTTATTGGTCGCCGCAGCTGTTACGCCAGGCGTTTGCGTTTCCCGATAGCAGGTTTTGGGTCATTGACACTCATGCGCTGTGGAAGTTTTTTGACCAGCCTGCTTGTTCCGCCGGCGGGCGTTGTTGTGGCCGTTAGGGTGGTGTTTCGTGACTACGTAGTCCGCTGGTCAATGTCACGACAATTTTACAGTGCTTTAGCTGTGCTCCACGTGAGGACAGCGTCCACGATAAGGGAAGATATACGGACGGAGCTGCGGCAACACAGCAACTGCATGTGATAGAGGTAAGTGAAGTATACCCCACGGCGAGAGATTTTCCCTCGTGAAGAAACCTTCATGTGCTCTGCGAAGAACGCTCAAGTGTGGAAGACATGCTGCTTGAATACTATGCAAACAGTCGTGTCAGAAACGTCCAACCGGATTTCTGCCTGACTGGCACGTTTTCGACGGCCTGTGCTTGCGAAAAGGGAAGCATGATAATTGGCGAGAGCCGCCGCCGATGGCTCACCGCCGACAAAACGGCCACCTTGAACGCGCTGGCCGCTGCATGGCCAAGGCGCAGTGAAAGTTTGCGTTACTTCATCTAGCAGTTTTATTTGACCCCGAGGACGGAATTATAAGTGTGATTTGATGAGTTTGGCTCAGGCTAGGGGCGTAATGTCAGAGGCGTAACGTCAGAGGGGCGTAATGTCCACATGAAAAGGTACGAGTAAGTGTTCGACAGAGGCATATTTTGGTGCCCCAGCAGCAGTGAATTCGTACAAATGCGGGACCCATATTCATTGGTACAATAGGAGTTTGCGCGTACAGTCATGGACAATTCAAATACGAATCGCGGACCGCACGGCCGAAGATCCCGGTGCCATCACCTTGCATCGGCCGAGGAAAACGCATGGATATGCGCAGTTTAGACGTCGGGGCGAGATGGCGTTTCCCACTGCGATGTATTGCTGTCTGCTCCCTCACATGCTTGCTTTTTCGACTCGCCGCAAGAGCGCTGAAAACAATTGTTAGCGATCCGGTGCGAGATAGTATCTACAGCCATCGTGAGCTCGGATCACACATGCGACTGCAACCCGTTGGTGCTGGCGTCACATTGCCGACATAGCTTTGCATGTGGGGTGCAGTAACTTGAGCAAATAATGATGGACACCTGGGTCACGCCCAAACCATGCTCAGTACAGCCCGTTCCGCAGATTTCTACTAGCACTAATGGGCCTGCCCCACCTCCCCCGCAGCCCTCACTCTCACTATATTGTTTGGGAAGGTAAAATAGTATGAAATAGGTTTCCTTTATAACCGTTGAAAGTGTATCAAGTGTTTCATTGCAGTGGCCAAGAACCGAAGGAAACGGCTGGTACCTCCAGGAATCTTGATTGATTGAAGGGTTTAACGCGACGACGCAACGCAGGCAATGAGGAACGCCGTTGTGCAGGCCTCCGGAATATTTTGACCACCTGGGGATCTTCAACGCGCGCCGAAATCCCGTACACATGGGCATCGAGGAAGCTGGCGTAGCTTTGTGGTGAAATGGTACGACGAGCCATAGTGAAATAAGGTTTTTATTTTCCAGCTTTTTCAAGTTATCATGGGCACTGAATATTGCATCGGTACCCTTACAGTGGCTCGTGCTAGAGGTATATAGGCGGTGCTCAGACCAATTTTGATGCTACTCCTGTGGCTGATTCTTGCTTAGAAACTGTGCTCGTAATTGCACCATTTCTATGTTTAGCTCGAAAGTGTAGTCTCGCCTACCCCAGCAGCGCGTAGATGTTTTGTTTTGTACAAACATAAAATTTGGCACCATTCTCTGCAGCTTGCGCATCGTAAGCGTTTTGTTCATAGGCCACCGGTTTAACGAAAGGTATATTAGCATTGTGTGGGCTTTCGAGTGAACTATTATTATGCTTTAGGATGGCGCATTAGCGTTTGCAAGGCCACATTCGTGAGCAAAAGGCGGTGAATATCCTCCTTAACGAGCACACGTTGTACGTGGAAATCAGACACAAGCAAGCAGGCAAGGAAATTTGTGTGCCAGCCATATCCGGCTATAGCCAACTGTACTCAGCGTTATCTTGCACTAGATGACCGTTGCTTTGTAGTACTATAGCGCCACACTGCGTTTTACTCGATTTATAAATTCCAGCTTGAATGCAAAATGCAAATTCGGCAGCTTCCCGCTAGCTGAGTCGTCAAATAAACGTTTCTAGTTCTAGCCACCAAAGCTACACTTCGAAAAAAAAACCTGTAAAGCGCGAACTGTACAAACACAAAGAACGAAAAAAAAACTTGGTGGACCGGCCACGCTTATTTTTGTCATGGGGGCGCGACGTCTCGTCTTAGACGGCGCAGGTGCGTCACGATATGCAGGGAGAGCGAGAAGGAGGGAAGGAGCCGCCAACTGCCCATAAGCGGCCGGGATAAATCACTTTAAGTGGTGTGCCGGCGAAATTTCTCCTTCACCTTGAAGAAAAGCCAACTAGGGGGCGGAGCATTCCTGCATCATTTGCCGTTCGATATAGCGGGTTTCGCTTGTACTTTTTAAGATATAGGCGTAATTTTTGCTGTATTAACCCTGCAACTATTGTTACCAGAATGAGTTCAACATACTGGATAATTCGATTACAGTCGAACACGGATATATCGAACACGGTTATATCGAATTATTGTCTATATCGAACTCATGCATTATCCCCTTGAAAATTCTGTGTAAAAGTATGGGAATTCGTACTTTTATATCGAACGGTATTTTTCGCGACATTGGGTATATCGAACGCCACGCGAGCTGGAAGGTGCTCTTCAGCGGTCGCTGCACCCCTGATTTCCACGGTCGCTGAACAGCTGGGGGCCAAACACATGATGACGGGTGCCTGGAACAGCGTAAAGCAGAGCGTGGCCAACTGCTTCCGGAAGGCAGGTTTCGTGAGGGCCGAATTTTCGGAAGCTTGCGAAATCGGCGACGACGACGAAGAGGGCTTGGACGACACATTTTGCTAGCTGTCGTCCCTTTTCCCGGCTGCTGTTCCAGCCGGAGTGTCTGCCGGCGACTTCGTGAACGCTGACAGCAATGTTTAGGCTGTTGCGAGCACCGGTGACGAGGATACCGTAGATGCGGTTGCAGGAACCCAGGCTGATAGCTCGAGTGGCGAAAATCTTCCCGGCGAGGACGCGGCTACACGATCGTACTCCACCGGTGAACTGGCGGCTGCGTTCAGCTTCATTCGACGTAGTTGCGGCGACATGGAAGGAACTGGGCAGCCGCACCTGGATATCCTCGAGAACATCGAGACCAGCGTCTTTAATTCCATATACAGGACGAAGAAGCAGTCAGAGGTCAGCGATTTCTTTCCGCGCAAATAAAGCATCCTGTTGCGTCGTTAGTGCGGAACTAGTTGTCATTCTAGAATGCGCCGATCGCTAAGTGGTCGTCCGCCACAGGTGAGGTTTCAGAGCCCATAATTTTTATATCGAATTTTTCATATATCGAACTATTTCGCGATCCCCTTGGAGTTCGATATATCCGTGTTCGACTGTATATCGTTTCCTTCAGTTTTGTTCACCAGTACAACTTTAGTTTGTTGTCTTTACAGATGCAAAAGGTGTCAGCACTCCTGTTTTGCTGCCTTATTTGGTGAAATAAAGAGATGATGACATCTTCACAGCACTGGTGAGAAGAGTGAGCTTCATTCGTGAATTAGATGGCAATATTGGCAAAGGGTTCTTGGCTTAAGTTGCCCTCTGCCTTAAAATTATTATGGTTTACCCGATCCTAAACTAAAAAAATCATCTACACGTAAGAGAGAGCAGCTGAGAAAAAATTCGTTGCTTTTTAAAAAGGCTGGCTGACGTGTATAGGCCTAACTTTAATGTTTGCTTTGACTACAGTTTGCGAAATAGCCCTGATCTAGTACTTTTTTGCTTTTGTAAAGGTCAATTGCACTCAAAATTTCGGTTTCTTGATAAAAAAGAGCGCCAGACCCTGAGAAAAAACCGGTGTGTATAAGATATAGGCCACAAAGTCAAGCTTTGGAAAGATCCACAGTGGGGTAGTTCCTAGGGGTTCTTAACATCCTGAAGTAGCGCAGACTAGATACGGACACGAGAAGTCAAAAATGGACAGACGACAGCGCTTTGTAAATGGCTGGGCGCAACATGGTACTTACTTTGTAACTTGTCCGCATGTAATTTGTGAGGGCGTGAGCTAAGTACCTATTTTCCGAGAAAAATAATTCCACAATATCGGCGCTCCAGAATCGTTTTGCTGTGTTAGATGCGTGCCATGTGATAAAGCTGAGCATGGCGAAAGTGCGAGGAGAATGCAAATGCAATGGGTGAAGCAGGACATTTTCCGAAGCAGGACATTTGCTGAAGGGACCTGCACTGGTGTTAGTGAATAAAGAAGAAACGAATGTAGATGGAAGTGTCGGAGGTGGGTCAGCGGTTTTTTCGGTCTCTTCGGTTATTTTCATCTTATCACCAAGCGTGATTGGCATTTGTAGCATTTTTTGGTTGTGCTCAGCGAGAAAAAATAAAAGTGGACCTTGTGGCTCTGTGCACCTCTCACCGATTGTGAACTAACAGAAAAACAGGCACGAGCGGGTGCAGTCACGATTGCTTGAGATAATGCCTTGGGCATACTAGGGTTGGAAAGAAATGAGTAGAAAAAGAGTGGTGCCACAAAAAGTCAAGCCGTGAAATTGCGCAATGTAACGAAAATCTGGCATTAAAAGCGGCCTGAAAGTAGGAAGTATGCAGGTCTTTTAACCACAATCAGGGTGTCAGGTTGCGAGTCATGCATCACATGAAGCTAGCTGCGTGTACTTGTGCGCTATATAAGTGGTGTATTTAAAGCGTAGGTACAAAGGGCAGGTTGCTGCGACCCCTATGATTATACTAGAAAGTGGGTCTTCACATAACCGGGGGATGTACTATAACTGAGCTGTAACTGTAACTTATTATCCCAGGTATTTCCTTTATCAGGATGAGGAGGACGAGAAGGAGGATTAATCTTGTATCTGATGCTGTCAGCCCTGGGAAAGAGTGCTCATTCTAGGACCCCTTGAGTCCGTCCGGTTTCTTGGGCTCGCTGCACCAGCCGAAGCTGGTCGTCAGGGTCCGAGCTGGACAGTGCTCTCTCCCAGCGCTCAGGGGAGGGAAGGCAGGGGGGAAGGTGGTGGTTCTTATCACAGCCCCACATGATATGGTAGAGGGTGCCCGGAGTATCGCAGAAGCGGCATTGCGAGGACTACAAGGTGGAGGCCAAAATGTGGGCTCAAGTGGCGTGGGGAAATGCGCTTGTCTGAATACCTCGGAGGGGGCGCTCTTGTTCTTTGGTGAGGCTTTTGTGCGCAGGAGGATATAGCATTCGTTCCACCCGGTAATGCTCAGTGAGTTCGTGGAACGACAAGAGAGGGGAGACCTGCCACTGCTCGCCGAACTCCTGGCTGGCCCGTTGGGTCAACTCTCGGGCACGCTGATGGGCAGCTTCGTTGCCAGACACGGCGGAGTAGGCTGGAGCCCAAATAAACCATACGGGATGTCGAGGAGGATGCTCGAGTAGAATCTTTCGGGCAGGCCAGGCAATGCAACCGCTGGAGTAGGTTCTACACTCTTGTTGGCTGTCTGTGATTATTATTTCGGCCAAAGTTTGTGCAACCGCTAGAGGAATGGCCGCTTCCTGCGCCTGAAGAGAGTGGATGGTGGGGATGGATGCGCATGCAACAAGGTTTTCGGTAGTAGAAACCACAGCGGTCATAGCTTTTCGCCCGGGATATGAAGCGGTGTCTGTATAGACTGTGGCAGAGTTTCGGCCGTATTGATTAAGAATAGCTTTCGCTCTGGCTTCCCTACGAGCCTCGTGATGTTTCGGATGCATGTTGCGTGGTTGTGGGGCCACATCAATGAACTTGCGAACCTCATCGTGAAGCTGAGTCACATCCGCCTGCGGGTGTTGCAGAGAAGAGCACAGGTGTAGTTGAGATAGAATGGCTCTACCGGTAGGTGTAGACCTCAGGCGTAAGAGTTGGCTCAAATTCTGTGCTTCCAATAATTCATCTAAGGTATTGTGGACTCCCAACCGCAAACGTTTCTGCGTTGAGGTGGTAACAGGCAGTCCTAATGCTAGTTTTTACGCCTTGCGTATCAGGGCTTCCACCTTGTCCTTTTCAGACTTAGAGAGTATGGCGTAGGGGAGGGAGTAAGCGACCCTAGACACGACGAAGGCTTGAACCAGCCTGAGTACATCCTCCTCTCGCATACCCCTCGTCTTGGTACTCATCCTGCGGATCATGTGCCATACTTGCTCTGTGGTGTTCTTAAGTCTATTGAGCAGTTGTGTGTTCAAGCGATCTGTTTTGACCTGGAGCGATTCTGACCTGTGGAGTCGGAACAATTAAATCGCCGTCCATGTGCAGGGAGATGGTTGGCGACCCAGGAGAGAGTTTTTTCTTTCTTGAGACCATGAGCAGCTCCAATTTCTGCGGCGAGGATTCTAGGCAACACTGCTGTGCATATTGAATGACTATGTCAGCCGCCTGCTGTAGATTGTTCTCCATGTCCCCTACTGATCCAATTAATGGTCCATATGGTAATATCGTCCGCATATAATCCATGGCGTATGCCTGGTATGGTAGCCAGCAGCGGAGGGAGACCAATCAGGGCTATGTTAAATAGCAAGGGGGACAGAACGGCACCCTGGGGTGTGCCCTTGTTGCCGAGGGAAACGGGATCTGATTTCAGGTCACCCACCTTGAGAATAGCTTTTCGGCCTTCGAGGAAGTCTCGAACGTAGTTGTAGGTACGTTGCCCGCAGTTTAGGCCGTTTAGCTGTTTGAGTATGGCTGTGTGGCTGACATTATCGAATGCCATTTTTAAATCTAGGGCTAGTATGGCTTTTGGGTGGTCCCGAGAGGCTATAAGCATCACCTCTTCCTAGAGTTAAAGAAGTATGTCCTGGGTACAGAGGTGACTGCGAAATTCACACATGGTATCAGGAAACATGTTGTGCTGTTCCAGATAGTTCTGTAGCCTTTTGTGAATGATGTGTTCCAATAGCTTCTACAAATACGAGGTTAGGCAGATGGGCGTTGATTTTCTGTGCTCGGTGGTCTTCCAGGCTTTGGACTAAGGCGCACTTCTGCCATCTTCCATTCTTCCGGGAGTCGACCTGACCTCCACACCGTGTTGAGATGGCACGTGAGGTGAATATTAGACTAGTTATCTAAGTTAGCCAGCAGCCTATTGGTTATGCCGTCCCCTCCTGGAGCCGTGTTGCACCTGATGATCTGAAGGGCTGCTTTGAATTCGTGGATTTAAACGTCCTCATCCAGTTTAACATTGAGCTGCCCTGAATATGGAGGTAGTGGTGTTTTGGGATCGACCGGAAGGTATTTATCCTGGAGAGACTTCATGAGGTGAGCGGAATCCTCTTGGTGGGTGTGAATCACCTTTCGCATGATGTGATTGGAGTCTATTTTGCATTCTGAAGGGTCGTATAAATATCGGAGCAGTCTCCAGGTTTTTGATGTAGTTAGTGTTCCCTGTAGACTGTCACAAAGAAATAACCAACTTTCTTTGCGTAAGTGAGCATCATAGCGGGCTGTTTCCTCCGCCAGCAGAGCTATCCTTTTTTTCAGGCGACGATTAGGGCGCTGGTGTTTCCACCGTTTGATTATGCTCTTTCTTGCTTCCCATAAGTGGAGAAGGTGTGGATCTACACAGGGTAGAGCCGTCGTGGTAAGCTTAATATTGTCTGTAACGCGATTCATGTCTTCGCGAATTTTGGCCGTCCACTCCTTTAGCGTGAGGGGCTGGGTGGCTGCACCATCAAGTCTGGCTTGCTCCCTTTGTTTGCGAAATTTCAGCCAGTCCGTTAACTTGGCTGCACCTAGCGCGGCAGCGTATATATTTCCATGTATTGTGGTGGCAAGGACGAAGTGGTCGCTTCCCAGGGTTTCCCACGTGTGAAACCACATAGCCTTGACGTTCCCTGTGGTAATCGTGCGATCCTGGGACGTGTCTTTGGAGACACTATTGCCCAAACGCATGGGAGCATGCGGGTCGGATAGAAGAATCAAGTTTTCTTCTAGGAGGAGGGAGTGCAAGGTGGTTCCTATTTTTTTGGTGTAGCTGTAGCCCTATAAGGGTTGTGCAGCGTTAAAATCTCCCATGATAACCAGTGGGTTAGACGTTGCAATGCGCGTTGCTTGTTTGATTACATGAGAAAGGTTACTTTCTTGGACTCTGGGGTGACAATAATTGTTTAACACGTATAAGATCTCTACCACTTTAGCCTTACTCGGTATGATTTCAGTGAGTATTCCTATCTTCTCGGATTGCTGGAGTGGATGCTGTATAGCTGTGAGTCGTTTGCATATTAGCGTGGAGAGAGAGCTCGTGGGTCCATCTTCATAGGTGACGAAGCCAGGAAGTTTCGTATGGGCGTTTGTTTCCTGAAGTGTAATGATATCGGGTGAATCCTCAGTGGTGGCAATGTACTGAGCTTGTGAGCTTGACTTGTTCTTGTAGCCCCTACAGTTCCATTGCCATATGGTAAGCTTTGATTCCTTCTGAGAATAGCGCCTATTCTTGGGAGGAGCCATCTTGCGAGGTGGCGCCGTCTGTCAGGGCTGATGGCCTGCTGCAAGGCTTGAGCTCTCGGCGAGAGTGACTAGCAGTAACTGCATGCCCCTGTACTTCTAATTTATCTAACCACGGCGTGATTTGTTTTTATATGACCATATCAGTCCACGTGGCATAGTAAAGACAATAGGAGTAATATATACACATTCATGTCTGTCCACATAAAGTACTTCTTACAGCAACTAAATTTCAGCATTATTTGTTTTTCTTTACAGGACCCAGATACTGCATATGCGCACCCGACTCTGCTGTACACGGAGAACAGCCCACTAGGGTCTGCCTCAATGAAGGTGGTGTGCGAACATGTATCCATTGACGTGAAATCTGCAATGCAGAGCTTTACAGTTTTGGAGGAACTGATGGGTGTAGCAAAGAGCGCATGCTTGAGCACCCTAATGACTGCGGCAAAAGTAGTCGATACCTTTAGAGCTCGTGCAGGGGCAGCCAGGGAATAAATACATTGTCCAGTACCAGCAAAGCATGTAGTGGGGGTTGCAACATATTGCCTTTGAGTACATTTCTGTGTTTTAAAATGAACAAAATATTCCCAGAAAATTTATAACAATCATCAATTACGATTTCTTAACCCCCTTTTTTAATGTTCATTTGCCTTGGGTATGTGTGGTCAAAGTGGCAGTTTTATTAAGCCAAACCAAGCTGCATGCATTAAATATGAATGTGGTAAAGAGGAAAATTTTAATAATCAATAACACTCTCCCGAACTCTATTATGTGTATTTTATGTCCTGCTTTCGATGAGTGAGTTTTATTGTTCTAGAATTTTTTCACTTCAGTTGTTTAATTTGACATTTTCAAATATTTGTTATATTGTGGTTTTAGAACATTTGTGTATATATATTCACCTATCATTTTGTGAAGTTGTTGATACAGCAGCTGATGGCTGATCATGGTTGTCGGGTTGAGTTTTGAATATGTAAGCTCAAGTGTTGCTGGTCCCGCTGAAGGTTACAATTTTTTTTTATATTTGAGGCACAAATGTTGTATAAGGTTATAATTTTGAATCTTGTACTTCCCACGTTTCTTCTAGACGTGTATATGTTGTCTAAGACAAAAACTGGTGATTTTTATATCTGGTAACATTTTTTCTATAAATATGGTTTTAAAAAAATCTTTTTGTTTTCATACTCAATTATTATTTTGTTATGTTCTTGAGCCAGCCACTGATGGCGTATCGCTGTTGTAGGGTGGTGTTTTGTAAATGTGAGCTGAAGTGTTGCTTGTCCCATTGAATGTTACAAGTTTTTGTTTCTTGAGACAAAAATGTGGTCTAATGTGACAATATTTAAACTTGTATTTTTCACGTTTCTTCTAGTCGTGTATATGTTGTCTCAGACAAAAACTCATGATTTCATTAGGTATAAAATTTTTTTCTAGTGATTGAGTGATTGCATATTTTGAAACAGTTTTAGGCTTTATTTCAATAAAATATTTGTCTTGGTACTTTGCATTGATGTTTCTTTCATGCATGCATGACTGACCTTATAGGGTCATAGTAGTATATATATGGTGCGGCCTGCTCATCGTCGACGGCGGCGGCTGTGAACAAGATGGCGACACTGCATGGCAGGTGCGTTAGGTGCGGTGGTGACCACTCCCCTCACAGTGCCAGTGCACGAAAGCGGAGTGCTTTGCGTGAGCGATAACCTGGCACATTGCTCGGGCGTGCCGAGGGGGGATGGCGAACGGACGGAAGCAGCAGCCGGCCTCAGCCCACTGCCAAGGGAGTTAGCGCAAGGGCGTGCGGCCACAGCTTCGGGTGCACCGGTTTGTCTCCCCGTCGTCGACGAAAACCTGCAGATTTTTTACATGTGGCACACGGACATGCTTCAGTCATCTGTGCCACCGTATATGCTCACTGTCGAAGGAGGCGGGCGTCCCATATGCATGGAGCTAAGCACGGGGCCAGTGTGTTGGTCATGGCCGTAATGCCTTCAAACGCACCTTCCCTGGCGTGTCCGTCTAGGCGTCGGGCGTCATGCTGCGCAGGTACTCTGGACAGCTCGCACAAGTCGATGGTCAAGCCTAGGTCAGCGTTCGCCTTGGCGACAGGGAGGCCACTCTGCCCCTGTACTTGACCAAGAGGTCGTCACCTACGCTGCTTTCCGGAACTGGATCCAGGCGTTGGTCCAGCGGCTGCCAGAGTACCAGGTAGCAGTTCATGCGGTAAAAAAGATCTCGAGCCTCCTGACCCTGTTTCAGCCCGCGGTGGTCACGTTCACCGGTATGGCAGCTAGCATTTACGTCCCAGAGGGAGCCCTGCCCTGGTTTTTGAAGCCGCGCTCACTGCCGCTCGCCCTGAAGGACGGGGTCACCCAGGAGCTGCAACGTCTGCAGCGAGACGACTTCCTGGTGCCCGTCACATCGTGGGAGTGGGCCGCTGCCATCGTGCCAGTCCTGAAGCAAGACGGCAGGGTAAGAATCTCCGGAGGCTTCAACCCCATCGCTACGGTCGAGAAGTACCTGTTGCCACGTATAGAAGATCTCTGGTCAGCACTGTCTGGGAGACAGAAGTTCTCCAAGCTCGACCTCAGAAATGCGTACCAGCTACTCGTGCTCCAGGAGTCGTTCCAGAAGTATGTCACCATATCGACAACGCTCGGACTCTTCCAGTACACGCGCCTATCGTTCGGCGTAGCCTGAGCACCTGCCATTTTCAAGAGGGAGATGGACAACCTGTTCAGGGGAATGGACACGTGGTGGTGTACTACGACGACATCCTGGTGACTGGTACAGAAGATGAGGACCACCTGCAGAACCTACACAATGCCCTGGCACAATTTCAGGATGCCGGGCTGAAGCTTAAGCTAGAGAAGTGCAATTGCCTGGCCCCAAGCGTTGAGTGTCTGGGCCACGTCATTTCCCAGGCAGGCCAGGCGGAGTGAGACACCGTGGAGACTGGCGGATCACTACTGGCCGGGGTGGCAGGTGTAGCTTTGTGTTTATGTTGGGCGTGAGGGGCGTGAGGGTCAGGGGGGAGGGGTGTGACAAGTGTGTGGTGGCCCCCGACCGAAAACTTTGTTAGCTGCTTAGTTCAGAAGCCCCACCAGGCAACGTGAGAAACATTGTGGAACGGCTGCCGAATAAACACCGACGAGCATGGCTGCTCTCGGTCAGTCACCGTTACCACCAGCCCGCTGCAGGTCGTCACTCGGCTGGACGGTACCCGACCCTCCCAGGTTCACGATTGCGGGCCAAATAGTGACAGTATTTTTTATACCCTTTCGACTCCGAAGAGATTCTGCTTGCTCGAGCCGCAAAATAGTCGACTGGAATTTTCCTTTGCATATTTTTAGTCTCGGTTACTGTGCTGCAGAGTCCTGCATTTCTTGCATCTTCGGGAACAGCGCGAACTAACAGGGACACAAAAAGAAAGAAGTGGACAGGACTAGCATACTACATCAGAAAGTGGGGGAGAGGTTGTATCAGTGAAACATCAGTTGTCCTGCACGAAAAAGAATTTGATTATATGGAGCGGTCGTCGCGATAAGGTGTTCCTGTGTTAGGAAATGTGCGTTGTCAACAGTGGAGTGTTTTGGTCTTGATAGTATGTCATTGGCTGGTGTGGGCACGTGGCGTGGTGGGGGAGGAGGATTCGGTGTATGTATAAGTAGTTACGTCTTTTCCAATAAATCGAGTTGAAAGTCAGCGCTAGTCCTGTCCACTTCTTTCTTTTTGTGTCCCTGTTAGTTCGCGCTGTTCCCCAAGATGCAAGTACACCAACTCGCCCAACTCGCCACCCTGCTCCTGCATTTCTCTTTCTCAGGGGTCACGGGACTTCCTTCCAGGAAGTCAGGGTGGCATCGCTGGAATAATGTAGCCAAAGAAGTTAGGCGGGCTCTCTCTAGCCGAACGGAGAGTCTGTGTGACTGTTTTTACTAGTCGCAATGTAGTCATGAGGACTGCGCTTGTTTCAAAATTAGCAGTCGTAGTGACGTGTCTTACAGAGTCCTGCATAACATCTTTTGACTCGGTCTAACAGACCCATAAGACTCTTTCCCAAACAGAGTCAGGACGCCTCCTATGGCTGTGGTCACAACGTAGTCGAGCGGTCTCGTTTTGGTTACTATTTCGGAGTAACGTGACAAATCTTCATAAGTCCTGCAAACTCACTTTTGACTCCTCGTCATGACTCCCTCCCTAAGAGTCCCAATGCTCTGTTTGAAAGATAGTGTGCTGACCCTTCCCATAAGAGTCCAAAGGTAGTCAATTCAGTAGCAAGCCAATGACTCTGTAAATGAGTCACTACTGACTACCTTTTTAATAGAGTGTTGCTATATACCATCTTTTTGAAATTAGATGACTTTCCCATCAATCACGGCTCGCCCCATATGTGCTACCACTATTTAACAATAACCTGGCTTTTTCACACAGACCTTAAGACACCCCCCAGACGAAAAGTTTGTAAAACACCCCAAGAAGACTGTAGTCAACACAGCGGCAGCAAGCTGGACATAGTAAAACTAAACCTGAAATGATAAAAAATTGACGCTGACAACAGATAAGTCTAGTTGTCTGAGCTAGCTACTGGCGAAGTCATATTGATGCAAAACAATCCCGCATGATTATTATCACGAAATCACCAAAACCATGACCAAGCAGGCGGGGAGATGGGCTATCACAAATTCCCACCCTCATTATTTACAAACCACGTGACACCTCAATATGCAATTTCTAGAGATTTTCAGATAAACCATTCCAACTCAAAATACCACTTGTAAGCAGATGTTTTCTTGTCTTCTGTACACCGTTTTTCTATGTCTGCAGACATTCTTTCTTTAGTATCGCCCCTTCCTTAAAACCCCCTTATAAAACGTGGCACTCGACTCCAGCCGTTTTAGTTTTATTTACCTCATTTTGATTCAGCTCCTGACTACGATTTTAAGTACTTCCCATTCTATCTCTCCTAATGAATATTTCACTTTCGTTGCCAAGGTTTGCCTTCAGCCTTAAACAAACCATAATAATCATCGCCTTCATCTCGGACATGCGCTTTTTCAGAAGGACTTTACGATAGGCCCACTCAACCACCTGTAAAGCCTGAGTATGTTATTATATTCGTTCACCAAAGTTAAGTAAAACATCAGTTCAATAACACAACCATTTCTTGTGAACTTGTAATGTAATACTTCGCGGCTATAAGCTTGTTTTTGTACCTTCCGCATTGAAAAAAACCACAGAATTTGGTGGGTTGGAATGCCGGTGAAATTCATGTCTTCAATAATCCTTTCGTACAAACAGGCACAGAATAAACACCAACAAAAGAGTTCTATAACTGTCGACGAAATAAAATGGTCATTTGCCACACTAACCACCTTCATTTATATTCTGTGTATCGCCCTCATGCACCATTGATTTTTTCGCTTGGTTAATGTTTCAATACGTGCAACCCGAGTTCTTGTTTCTAGTTCGAATCACCAGCGTTTCTTGCGCTCATCCGCAATCTGTTAAACACGCTCTTCAATGAAGCTTGTCATCGACAGCGCTAGTTCTCTTTTTTGTTTATCTGTTTGTAAACACTGCTACGTGGACTCCAAAATACGGGCAACTGCTTTTGCAAATGTGGGACCCCACCGCACCTGTTACTACAAAGCGAAGAATACTCCTCCCGCAAACAACGAAACATGTGGACTCGGTTATGGTGACATATGTCACACAGCCGTTTTAGTCTTTTTAATCGCCTCCTAACAAACAACAAAGAATGCAATGAAGCGTCGTAAAAATGAAACCTCCAGCATGAAGTTTGGTGTTTTTTCCTGTTCTAATGGGCTTCAGGAGCGTAGATCTAGCGGGAAACAATTTTGCACACCTACTGGCTTGCTCGGTTTTTCAAATGAAAGGCTAGTGATATTTATCACACACTTTGTACAGCAAAAGAGTCTCTATGTTCGCCTTCATTTCCTTCCTGTCCGTCGGAAATAGCTTTTAGCACACCTTCCGACCGCTCATCAGCAATATTTATTCCAGAAAACCTATCTCTGCAACAGGTTTCTTTTCGCTAACTCACAAGGTTCCTCAACCACTTTTCGCCCAGCATGCAGTTGACTGTCTTTTGTTTACTACTCCCAATGTGCAAAGACAGCGCATTGGCATCAAAGTTTGCACTAACTTTGATGTCCCTTTTTAATAACGACGGAAACACAAACTTTTGCGTTACTGGGGGCAGGGCCATCAAAAATGTAGGGACAGAGTAGCCTAACATATCTTCGATTTTAAATGCTTTAATCTCGAAATGTCCTTGTATACTGTTGCTCTTTTATCCCTCGAGTTTTCGTAGTGCTAAATATTTACGTTTGTATAAACATAACGCAGCCATGGTTTTAAGTTGAAACATGCCAAGAGTTCCCACTTTTTTGCAAGCCAAGCAACTGTTTCAGCCGTCTGACCACAATACTATGGATAGCCATCTGCGTTTTGTTCAAGCAAGTCCCTATTGTGAAACACTTTTTTCTGCGCCTTTGCTGAATCGGTTGGACATTCTGCATCGTACTGCAACATTTTCATAATGATTTCACTATGACAATGCACTCAGCAACGTCCTTTGCCATGCAAAAATTCTGGCTAACGCCACAGTACTGCTAGAGTGCCAGTGCGGCGTGTCCATTAGGGCAAAAAAAATTTCCCAGACAGTCTGATGTTATTATTAGTAAAAATAATTCTTATTGACAAAAGTAGGAAATAGAAAGTAGCGTCCTTTTTTTTCTGAAAAACATGCGGTAAATCTCACGTTACATTCTTTTTAAAATAAATATTTCATAGTGCCCTTGCTCCTCTTTTGGAAGCCGTGCTGCAGCAGCCGCTGTTGCTTTTGTGCTGGACTGACTGAAGTAATAATAAAAGCCGATGGTTGCCCCATAATTGACCCAGAGACTCCTCTACAGCATCTGCAGATCGCCATGTCAATGTTGTTTGTACGCCACCCACATATGAACAGCAGCTGTCATTTGCTTACGACCAAAAACACGATCGAAAACCACGCCCTACACCGAAATGTGCCTATTTGAGAACAGGAAATGGCAGTAGAAAGATATTCCGGTATCAAAATACACGAAGCTTCGGTTCCTACTAGAATACCATAGTAGAGGAAAATGGGAAAAAATAAAAGAAGCCAAATCAAGAGTGAGATGGTTTAGCTAGATAACGTTCATCCTGCAATTATTTCAATAGAACGACAGGTGAAGTAAATGACGCCTGCTGACTACAGTGAGTTGTCTAACAAGGTCTAGCCCACACTAACCAGAACAACACTGCAGAAGCAAAAACAATAAAAGAGATATAAAGGCATGAAAGATCAGCAGGGGAAGTCACCAATGTAAGTGTTCTTCCGAAATGTACCTTCGCTCAGTGTATACAGAAACTCGAACATCGAAACAAACCGAACAGACCGGGATAAAATGACTGGAAGCTGAAAGCGTAAAACCCCAAAAAATGAAGAAATAGCTAAACAGAGAGTCAGTTCCTCTTCCGCAAACAGAAAGCAGATACAGATTCAAAGGGTGCAGAATATGGGTAGTTGGGAGTGCTTCCCCCATGTCTCCTGGTCGTCCAATTTGTATACGTACACCACTACGCATGAACACAAAGCACCTACAGTCATCCACTACCGCCAACTGATGCAGAGGTTTACAACACTCACACCTGTTATTCATAGGACAGTCATGCATTGACCTGTGACTTCGGCATCTTCTGCAATCGGTGTTAAGGGTTTTTTCATTGGGATGATCCAGTAACTAGTAGCTCAGCCACAAAAGAAACTCTACCGGCACTGCGTTACAGGTGTTTTAGAATGAATCCTTCCCAATCGCGGAAATAGTTCTCCGTGGGGATTCTTCTTTCAGACTTCAGGCACCATTGGAAGTGCTAGATAAGGCGCCCTACCGCGACCAACATGCGTGTGATTTTGAGGAGATATACTAGTGCGCTTGGTGAAGACCACAACGTGTGCCTTCAGTTACAATCACGTCATTTTCGTATAGTGGGCAACGTCGTCTCAGATGCAGCCGCTAGATGAGCTCAACACGTGCACTACACTATTGGAATTCCACTTTCGAACTCCAGTAGTGAGATTCGATGTATGCTAGAAAACGTTATGCGCCACTCCATAAAATATTCCCCAATTAAGTTTTCCAACATCTTTAGCGTCTTCCGAAAGCATCGAATCGTGCTACACCGACTGCGACTCCATGTTTTAATAACAAAGCCAAGTTAAGGGAGGCTGGGTACCACCCAGCTGTGCGCAGGAACGTAAACGTCTGACGAAATTACGGAAACCTTAACCAGTGACCAGTGTTATGCTAGTCAAATGGCAACAGCATCAAGGGAACTTGTGCGACTCCAACGTGAAAGTGATTTACAACTTTTCCACGTTCTCCGACCCTGGCACACTCATGGCGACGCAGGGCTAAGGGAAAAATCTGTGGTTACTGTACATCTGGAATCAAGATCTGGAAGGGGCTTGTGGCCGTCCAAATATATACAAAATAAATATGTGTACTTCTCCTCATTATGTGAAGTTACATCATGTTTTCTGTAGCGATAATAAAATTCACATACCATCACTTATATCACCCTAGGCTTTCCGTTTATATGTCGATATGTTTAATTGTTGCAAAGACATTTATTAGTGCGGTTTTCTTTTTTTTACTTTTTGCTTGTTCATAACGCTGTCTTCACTCCCTTGTGGCGTACCAATCACTCGTTATAATAGCGCTTACATTTTCAGCTTTCAATAAAGTTTTTTGTCCGCTCCCTCTAGCAAACAAAGCACTGCAGTTTTTGTCTTACACCATGAAATACATCACAAGCATTTCAAGCACTACAGTGGAATAAAACTCATCTCTGTGGTACTGCAAGCAGCAGCTACAATTCAAAGAAACACCAGATTCCGCCAAATTAAATTAGAAAGATGCAGTGTAAACTACCCGAAACTTATATGCGAGAAGAAAGTTAGACCTGAGCCCAATGCGAAATAAAAAGCCACGTTTTTATTATTCTGTGGATAGAGGCGCAATGATAAACGTGAAAAAAAATTCAATTTTCAGGCAGTTCTATAGAAAATGAGATGATCGCGTAACTGTTAAAAAGGGCAACATAATACAGTGCACCATAAATCTGAAAGAACACATATACAGTATTCTTTATTCGAAGCATTCCTACTAAGAAGTACTTACGAAGCACTGTCATCCGCAGTCTACCCTCTCCTTTATTGAAGCAAGAAAAGTTCTGGGACCTTTGATGCAGAATCACCTGAAGGTCTTCAGATAACCATCTGATCGCCGTTTCTAAATTTATGCTGTCCCATGCAAAAAACAGAAGCGCCACTGCAACTCTACCAAAGAAAATTCACTGTTCGCCCCGACGAAGCCACCTTATTTTAATTCTATATCAATGATTGAAAAAGCTACTCAAGAGAGGAAACAAAAACCACGCTGACGATTGCACGGTCATGCCTTTAACGAAGAGGACGAGAAGAAGTTTGGCCTCGCAAAGCATGCGGAAAACTTTTGTTAACGACCACAACAAAATTCACAACGTTCCCAATACTCACGCGACCAAATATCACGCCAATTCCAAAAATATAGAGTATTTATGCAAACGGTCGTGACCAAAACAAGAAAGACCGCTATAAGCGAGCTATATTAATACGTTAAAATAAGCAGAAGAACCGATTGGAAAACTGCAAAAAATTGTGTGAACGGTACCGCCGAAAAAGTACGAAAGCTGTAGTCCACGTGTATGAATGCGTTAGGAATAAGGACGAATGCTTCAATAAACTTTTCAAAGAACAAGACCTAGGCCTGGTACAACTTATTACCTTGGACATACTTTGAACAAAATAAGGGATGCTGGCCAAAGTAGTAAAGAGGCGGAGAAACGCAACAGAACGAGACAGCAAAATAAACTAATGGAACACGGGAAAGTGGCTATGCAGTGGATGTTGGGAAGCAAAATGAAAACAATTTCTGCTTTTCAGTAAAGGAGCACTGAGATAATGAAAAGCCTGCACACTACTCAGGAATATACTCACCATGCCAACAAAGGAAGAGAGAACAGTGAGAACTTAAGCTCAGAGCTATCCTTTACATCTCTTTTTGGGTCTTGGGTGTCAGCGGCCTAATCTTATTAACATTGCAATACATGTATTCAAAGCCTAAAAAATTACAAAATTGCACATGTTACTCATAATTTCACCTGCACAGAATCTACACGCAAGGACGCCCAGGTGAGTCCACTTTATTTCACATGGTGATGATATCCAGATAAAGCCCAGTCTTTTCGCTGCGCACGTTAAGGTTTGGGGTAACATCTTTGCATTGCAATAGCAGCGAAAAAAAAGTTTTTAAAAGCCGAATCCTGATTTAGATGCGTGCGAATCAGAAGAAAGAAAAAAACAACTATAAATACATAAAGTGGTGTTGAAAGGCCTCTTTAGCGCACAAACCAATCCACCCCGGTCGTCGGAATAGCTAGTGAACGTCATCATTATCAGCTGTAACCTTTGGAAATGCCGCCTGAATACTAAAGGTTTTGTTGCAAACTTTGCCGCTAGTCTTCGAGCTCTGCCATCGTCTTTTTGGACACCGCAACTCTAACGTACGCAGTTTATCGATTCTCTCCTGCGCGCAGGGAAGCACAGATCGGGCCTTTAGAACACTTTTGTCACACACTTTTGGTGAAGTCAAGCGCCCTCTGCTAGTCTTCAGCGAGCTACTGCGACCGTGAGGTATTAGCGGTTTTACTCCACGCCAACACGCTTTTTTGTTCGTCCATACTTCGCTTTTTAATGTATTACCCAGTTACCCATTTCGAGACATAGGCCGATCTTGTCAAAGTCCGTCTACACGTTGTTTGAGTAATCGTCTGGTTAGCGCTTCGCCTATCCATGAAAGCGGCTGAACCGGCGGCATTTTTCTTTTCACAAGCGCTGCCCAGAATTACCGCAACATTAGGCCCCCCACAGGCGGGAAAAATATGTGTGGTGGCGGTTTTAGAATGCATTTTGCCCACCACGTGAACGAGAAGAAGACACGTACGATTCTCCCCGTGCGGCTGATCGAGAACTTCGTGCCAGCATGGGGCTGCTTCACTAAACCTTCTTTTTTACCAGCGATGCTTAGAAACAAGCAGGGAAGCGTGCATCCAAAGTTAGCAAAGTAGAGCACCGGCGGATGTATAGCTGAGACGGTACGCACCTCGTGGCTGTACGCTGAATTGATAGGCGTCAGGCACATATTAGAGCAGCGGAAAGATAGGGTGTTTTTCGCGAGTCTACCAAGCAGTGCAGTCACCGGTAACAAAAGCAGCGAAAGGAACGCGCTGCTTGTCATCCCTACCGCAGTTAGCCAGGGAAAATGTAATTACTGCGCATCGGGCCCTCATTGTCCTACTAACATAAATGCATCTGTGTTTGTAGAGGACAATTGCTGCCGAGACAAACCAAAAACAGCGTGCAAAATTTGGTACGTGTAACTCTGACCTATGGTTACCTGCATGAGTGTGCTTGAAGCATCAGGCTTCTTGAAGCACCGGTCTCGGCTGTACTTTACTAAAGCTTCGAGGCGTTCTGACAAGCCTTGGATGTTCTTGTTTCCGTCACGTGGTGACCGTCTATGTTGTTCATTAGTTCGCGCTCTTTTTGGCATATTTGTGCGTCGTTCTTCTTCCCGCGGGCGGTCAAATGCGTAATATTGACAGCCAAAACCAGAATATACTTGAAGCCTTTAGAGGGAATATAAAGAAACCATGTAAATATTTGAGGGACTATGCAACAATAATAGAAAGCTGAACAATAATCTTAGAAGCTGTACAACAGTAATAGGAAGCAGTGTGGCAATATTAAATGCCGTAAGCAAGAGTTTGTGAAAACTGAAGAAATACTTTTTGTGCGGTCCTTGAGAGTTACTTATCCGTTGCCCCAATATATACGAATCATCAGTTTTAAGAAAACCGTAAGTAAGTGTTTACCAGTTTTGGTACACAGGATGTGCAAATTTCCGGATCCATGTAATTTTGTTTATTACAATTTCGGCCTTTTACTTCTATATACAGCACAGCCACTCTCTTCTATATTTGGGCAAAGGGGGCTAAGAACAACCTGAGCGGTGCCGATTGACTGTAATAATGCTTGCGGTTAAAACCGAAAAGATTGAGAATTTTCAAGCAAATTAAAGGGTGACAGAACATAACGTCCATATCACCAAGATGGAATAAAATGGGACATGAGGCGCACATTTTCCCGAAAACAACAAAATTGAGACACAACAAAATACCGCTGGTTGGATTGCGCTGGTGATAACGCAAGACGGACTAATAAGGCCACATACACGTCACGTAAAGACTGTGACCGACAACTGTTTATTAGCATTAGCATTAGGAAATTACATATTCCAAAAAACTATATTCAACTAACTAGCAGGCCACCAAGCATTACTTATGCAAAAGAGAAGTACACTGAGCAGAGGAAGTAACGCATTCTAATCAACAAATAACTCATGCCTCTAGTTCATAGAGCAGTTCACTGGGTTACTGTACTCATGTAGTGTATTGTAATAATGAAACAAATGTCCCTCATAGGTGAGAAATCTCGAAATAGTAAGTCACGTAACGTGCAAATTGTAATATAAATTGTTCAGGCGCCACTTATATATTTTGTGCAGTAAGAATTCCGAACGATCATTGCTCAACTTCTGTGCAAGAGCCGTAGATACAAAATTTTTTTTTTCTCTGGGTCCGATTTCCTTGCACAACCAGCCTCGTCCGAACTTCCAGCTCAAACCTGGCTCAACCTCTCCACCAGCGGTTACATTCGAACTCGATTAGGCCCCGTTTTGTTGTGACTTCTATAAGCCGCCAACGTCTCGCCTTCAGAGTCCTTGTCAAGTAATGTACGAGGGCGCTTGCCTGTTTACAAAGGAAGGAGCTCCGGGACCTCCCTGGCCATAAGGTAACGACAGGGAATTAAAACCTTCATGTGCTTTATACTTTGTTTCAATAAAATTTTCCCCCTCCCCACCACTAACATGATCTTACTTCAAAATGTTAACGAACCGAAAGGTAGTTTCGTTTCTTTGTGTTAGTATGTTTTGGAAAACCGGAAAACTACTCAAAATGTTTTCTAATACACTTTGTTGAACTGTCAAATCTGTTTGCGTCTCAGTCTTTCTTTGGATTCTACAAATTGTTTAGGGCATGATAGGTCAATCTTACAAGGCGAGCAAAAAAGGACTGAAGAACTCCATGTGGAAGCACCACAAAGCAGGAGATAATGACACTCCTCTCTCTAACCCGCACGGTTGAAGTCGACGTCATTTACCACCAATTGCTCCCCATTTTACCTAATTATATCATTTACTCAGCCCACATTTGAAGAATTTCATAATGCGAGCCACATTCGCCTCGTTATTCGGTTTTACACGCCCAACAGCGCACGTGCTTCTAGTGTCAGGTGTTAGTGCGCGGAACAAACTCCTGTCACAGCAAAATAGCCTCACCGAAGGGTGATGAATACGACTTGCCACTGAAAACTGTAAGATTCAGTTGTTAACTTGTATCAATTGTGAAGGGCCTCACCCGCATATTCACACACATGTGAGAAGTTCAGAATAGAAGTACATAAAAAACTAAAATTATTTTTTTTTTAAATATGGTAGTCAGTGATGACACGAAACTTGTTGGTGGTGATAAATGAGGTCGCACTTTGTATGGCCTGAATGGCGCCGACGATTCCGAAAAGTTCGGCTTCATCAGTGAGACCGTATGTGTTTGTTATATTGCGAGAGCCATTAAGCTGGGGGATGTCAGGGCAGGCCCAGGCCCCCGCTGCCGTTGTTCCGTTTATGGATGCGTCGGTAAAAATGCCTATTTCATCGGAAGCTTTGTCGTTGGCGAGAGTGCGGACATATTTTTCCCATGTCGCTCTACGGGAACTAAACAGGTCCTTCTTGCCCAATTCTACGGCCACCAACATTCTTTACAAAATTCGCGACCTCACTCACGAAGGGTTCAAGATACGCGTGGTCTGGACTTCTGCTCACACATATGGAGCGGACGAAAACCATTCGCCGCCTAATGCTGCCCGGGAGTGTTTACGCAATCCTCCCATGGTTCCCGTGTCCATCCAAGAAAGACCTGAGCCCAAACAGGCATGCGAAATGGACTGGCAGCAAAAATACCGTCGAATTAAGAATCTCAGCCGGCAACTGCTTGCCGACGACTCACCACCTGGTTTTCTTGCTCCTCTGCAGTCCCTGCCAAGAACAGGAGAAATTTTTGCTAGTAAAGTCTACGCTGACTCAGCCTACACTCCGGACGTCATTTCCAAATGAACAACGCATAGGTACCTTGCTAGTCCTCGGTGCCCCTACTGTGGCAGCAACAATACACGGAACCTTTTCCACCTCATCTGGGCTTGATGAGCTTACTCGACTGACCGCGACCAGTTCCGTACAACGCAAGTGCGCCCGACGACTTCTGAAGAACATGTCCTACACGTCAGACAAAACCCCCAAATTTTACATAAAATACAGAATTCGGTCTCAAAACAGGAATCTATAAAGTAGTATGATGGCGGATCGTTCACCCACTCTCTAGATGTACTCCCGAACACACCCCTTGTGGTTCCTGAACGGCTCCTTTTTGATACCCCAATCATGGTCGTATTAGAGTGTCCTCGTCACAACTTCACCTATGCATATCGTGCTAAGTGAACGCTCACAGTACAGTGGAGACTTTATATGAACAATTTTACCCTTCCCTTTTCCCCGTGTTCACAACAGTGCCTATTGGCCTCCTCCTATAATAAAGTCATCCATTCCATTCCATTAAATATGGTTGATCATTTTTTCATTGAAATCGTCAAAACGCAAATGTGAAATGGGCCTTCAGAGGACCATTTGAGTGTTTATTGTGCAGCGATATCAACTGGCACATCACTATTTATATTATGTCGGTATGGCAATGGAAGACGAATCTACGTTAGAGACTGGATTGCACGCCCCGGAGCATTCCGTAAATCCGACTGAAACCACAGCCGCTTGAATTACGCGCGAATGAAGCCTAATGGGTTGTCAGCAAATAGATTATAAAAACATGATTCACTGCAGCGAAAGTAGAAACCACAGCGGTCATAGCTTTTCGCCCGGGATATGAAGCGGTGTCTGTATAGACTGTGGCACAGTTTCGGCCGTATTGATTAAGAATAGCTTTCGCTCTGGCTTCCCTACGAGCCTCGTGGTGTTTCGGATGCATGTTGCGTGGTTGTGGGGCCACATCAATGAACTTGCGAACCTCATCGGGAAGCTGAGTCACATCCGCCTGCGGGTGTTGCAGAGGAGAGCACAGGTGTAGTTGAGATAGAATGGCTCTACCGGTAGGTGTAGAGCTCAGGCGTAAGAGTTGGCTCAAATTCTGTGCTTCCAATAATTCATCTAAGGTATTGCGGACTCCCAACCGCAAACGTTTCTGCGTTGAGGTGGTAACAGGCAGTACTAATGCTAGTTTTTACGCCTTGCGTATCAGGGCTTCCACCTTGTCTTTTTCAGACTTAGAGAGTATGGCGTAGGGGAGGGAGTAAGCGACCCTAGACACGACGAAGGCTTGAACCAGCCTGAGTACATCCTCCTCTCGCATACCCCTCGTCTTGGTACTAATCCTGCGGATCATGTGCCATACTTGCTCTGTGGTGTTCTTAAGTCTATTGAGCAGTTGTGTGTTCAAGCGATCCGCTTGGACCTGGAGCGATTCTGACCTGTGGAGTCGGAACAATTAAATCGCCGTCCATGTGCAGGGAGATGGTTGGTGACCCAGGAGAGAGTTTTTTCTTTCTTGAGACCATGAGCAGCTCCGATATCTGCGGCGAGGATTCTAGGCAACACTGCCGTGCATATTGAATGACTATGTCAGCCGCCTGCTGTAGATTGTTCTCCATGTCCCCTACTGATCCAATTAATGGTCCATATGGTAATATCGTCCGCATATCATCCATGGCGTATACCTGGTATGGTAGCCAGCAGCGGAGGGAGACCAATCAGGGCTATGTTAAATAGCAAGGGGGACAGAACGGCACCCTGGGGTGTGCCCTTGTTGCCGAGGGAAACGGGATCTGATTTCAGGTCACCCACCTTGAGAATAGCTTTTCGGCCTTCGAGGAAGTCTCGAACGTAGGTGTAGGTACGTTGCCCGCAGTTTAGGCCGTTTAGCTATTTAGTATGGCTGTGTGGCTGACATTATCGAATGCCATTTTTAAATCTAGGGCTAGTATGTCTTTTGGGTGGTCCCGAGAGGCTATAAGCATCACCTCTTCCTAGAGTTAAAGAAGTATGTCCTGGGTACAGAGGTGACTGCGAAATTCACACATGGTATCAGGAAACATGTTGTGCTGTTCCAGATAGTTCTGTAGCCTTTTGTGAATGATGTGTTCCAATAGCTTCTACAAATACGAGGTTAGGCCGATGGGCGTTGATTTTCTGTGCTCGGTGGTCTTCCAGGCTTTGGACTAAGGCGCACTTCTGCCATCTTCCATTCTTCTGGGAGTCGACCTTACCTCCACACCGTGTTGAGATGGCACGTGATGTGAATATTAGACTAGTTATCTAAGTTAGCCAGCAGCCTATTGGTTATGCCGTCCCCTCCTGGAGCCGTGTTGCGCCTGATGATCTGAAGAGCTGCTTTGAATTCGTGGATTTAAATGGCCTCATCCAGTTTAACATTGAGCTGCCCTGAATATGGAGGTAGTGGTGTTTTGGGATCGACCGGAAGGTATTTATCCTGGAGAGACTTCATGAGGTGAGCGGAATCCCCTTGGTGGGTGTGAATCACCTTTCGCATGATGTGATTGGAGTCTATTTTGCATTCGGAAGGGTCGTATAAATATCGGAGCAGTCTCCAGGTTTTTGATGTAGTTAGTGTTCCCTGTAGACTGTCACAAAGAAATAACCAACTTTCTTTGCATAAGGAGCATCATAGCGGGCTGTTTCCTCCGCCAGCAGAGCTATCCTTTTTTTCAGGCGACGATTAGGGCGCTGGTGTTTCCACCGTTTGATTATGCTCTTTCTTGCTTCCCATAAGTGGAGAAGGTGTGGATCTACACAGGGTAGAGCCGTCGTGGTAAGCTTAATATTGTCTGTAACGCGATTCATGTCTTCGCGAATTTTGGCCGTCCACTCCTTTAGCGTGAGGGGCTGGGTGGCTGCACCATCAAGTCTGGCTTGCTCCCTTTGTTTGCGAAATTTCGGCCAGTCCGTTAATTTGGCTGCACCTAGCGCGGCAGCGTATATATTTCCATGTATTGTGGTGGCAAGGACGAAGTGGTGGCTTCCCAGGGTTTCCCACGTGTGAGACCACATAGCCTTGACGTTCCCTGTGGTAATCGTGCGATCCTGGGACGTGTCTTTGGAGACACTATTGCCCAAACGCATGGGAGCATGCGGGTCGGATAGAAGATACAAGTTTTCTTCTTGGAGGAGGGAGCGCGTTCCTATTTTTTTGGTGTAGCTGTAGCCCTATAAGGGGTGTGCAGCGTTAAAATCTCCCATGATAACCAGTGGGTTAGACGTTGCAATGCGCGTTGCTTGTTTGATTACATGAGAAAGGTTACTTTCTTGGACTCTGGGGTGACAATAATTGTTTAACACGTATAAGCTCTCATCCACTTTAGCCTTACTCGGTATGATTTCAGTGAGTATTTCTATCTTCTCGGATTGCTGGAGTGGATGATGTATAGCTGTGAGTCGTTTGCATATTAGCGTGGAGAGAGAGCTCCTGGGTCCATCTTCATAGGTGACGAAGCCAGGAAGTTTCGTATGGGCGTTTGTTTCCTGAAGTGTAATGATATCGGGTGAATCCTCAGTGGTGGCAATGTACTGAGCTTGTCAGCTTGACTTGTTCTTGTAGCCCCTACAGTTCCATTGCCATATGGTAAGCTTTGATTCCTTCTGAGAATTGCGACTATTCTTGGGAAGAGCCATCTGGCGAGGTGGCGCCGTCTGTCAGGGCTGATGGCCTGCTGCAAGGCTTGAGCTCTCGGCGAGAGTGACTAGCAGTAACTGCATGCCCCTGTACTTCTAATTTATCTAACCACGGCGTGATTTGTTTTTATATGACCATATCAGTCCACGTGGCATAGTAAAGACAATAGGAGTAATATATACACATTCATGTCTGTCCACATAAAGTACTTCTTACAGCAACTAAATTTCAGCATTATTTGTCTTTCTTTACAGGACCCAGATACTGCATAGGCGCACCCGACTCTGCTGTACACGGAGAACAGCCCACTAGGGTCTGCCTCAATGAAGGTGGTGTGCGAACATGTATCCATTGACGTGAAATCTGCAATGCAGAGCTTTACAGTTTTGGAGGAACTGATGGGTGTAGCAAAGAGCGCATGCTTGAGCACCCTAATGACTGCGGCAAAGGTAGTCGATACCTTTAGAGCTCGTGCAGGGGCAGCCAGGGAATAAATACATTGTCCAGTACCAGCAAAGCATGTAGTGGGGGTTGCAACATATTGCCTTTGAGTACATTTCTGTGTTTTAAAATGAACAAAATATTCCCAGAAAATTTATAACAATCATCAATTAGGATTTCTTAACCCCCGTTTTTAATGTTCATTTGCCTTGGGTATGTGTGGTCAAAGTGGCAGTTTTATTAAGCCAAACCAAGCTGTATGCATTAAATATGAATGTGTTCAAGAGGAAAATTTTAATAATCAATAACACTCTCCCGAACTCTATTATGTGTATTTTAATGTCCTGCTTTCGATGAGTGAGTTTTATTGTTCTAGAATTTTTTCACTTCAGTTGTTTAATTTGACATTTTCAAATATTTGTTATATTGTGGTTTTAAGAAAATTTGTGTATATATATTCACCTATCATTTTGTGAAGTTGTTGAGACAGCAGCTGATGGCTGATCATGGTTGTCGAGTTGAGTTTAGAATATGTAAGCTCAAGTGTTGCTGGTCCCGCTGAAGGTTACAATTTTTTTTATATTTGAGGCACAAATGTTGTATAAGGTTATAATTTTGAATCTTGTACTTCCCACGTTTTTTCTAGACGTGTGTATGTTGTCTAAGACAAAAACTGGTGATTTTTATATCTGGCAACATTTTTTCTATAAATATGGTTTTAAAAAAATCTTTTTGTTTTCATACTCAATTATCATTTTGTTATGTTCTTGAGCCAGCCGCTTATGGCGTATCGCTGTTGTAGGGTGGTGTTTTGTATATGTGAGCTGAAGTGTTGCTTTGTCCCATTGAATGTTACAAGTTTTTGTTTCTTGAGACAAAAATGTGGTCTAATGTGACAATATTTAAACTTGTATTTTTCACGTTTCTTCTAGTCGTGTATATGTTGTCTCAGACAAAAACTCATGATTTCATTGGGTATAAAATTTTTTTCTAGTGATTGAGCGATTGCATATTTTGAAACAGTTTTAGGCTTTATTTCAATAAAATAGTTGTCTTGGTACTTTGCATTGATGTTTCTCTCATGCATGCATGACTGACCTTATAGGGTCATAGTAGTATATATATGGTGCAGCCTGCTCATCGTCGACGGCGGCGGCTGTGAACAAGATGGCGACACTGCATGGCAGGTGCATTAGGTGCGCTGGTGACCACTCCCCTCACAGTGCCAGTGCACGAAAGCGGAGTGCTTTGCGTGCGCGATAACCTGGCACATTGCTCGGGCGTGCCGAGGGGGGATGGCGAACGGACGGAAGCAGCAGCGGGCGTCAGCCCACGCCCAAGGGAGTTAGCGCAAGGGCGTGTGGCCACAGCTTCGGGTGCAACGGTGTGTCGACGAAGACCTGCAGATTTTTTACATGTGGCACACGGACATGCTTCAGTCATCTGTGGCACCGTATATGCTCACTGTCGAAGGAGGCGGGCGTCCCATATGCATGGAGCTAAGCATGGGGCCAGTGTGTTGGTCATTGCCGTAATGCCTTCAAACGCACCTTCCCTGGCGTGTCCGTCTAGGCGTCGGGCGTCATGCTGCGCAGGTACTCTGGACAGCTCGCACAAGTCGATGGTCAAGCCTAGGTCAGCGTTCGCCTTGGCGACAGGGAGGCCACTCTGCCCCTGTACTTGACCAAGAGGTCGTCACCTACGCTGCTTTCCGGAACTGGATCCAGGCGTTGGTCCAGCGGCTGCCAGAGTACCAGGTAGCAGTTCATGCGGTAAAAAAGGTCTCGAGCCTCCTGACCAAATTCAAGGCCCTGTTTCAGCCCGCGGTGGGCACGTTCACCGGTATGGCAGCGAGCATTTACGTCCCAGAGGGAGACCTATCCTGGTTTTTGAAGCCGCGCCCACTGCCGCTCGCCCTGAATGACGGGGTCAACCAGGAGCTGCAACGGCTGCAGCGAGACGACTTCCTGGTGCCCGTCACATCGTGGGAGTGGGCCGCTGCCATCGTGCCAGTCCTGAAGCAAGACGGCAGGGTAAGGATCTCCGGAGGCTTCAACCCCATCGCTACGGTCGAGAAGTACCTGTTGCCACGTATTGAAGATCTCTGGTCAGCACTGTCTGGGAGACAGAAGTTCTCCAAGCTCGACCTCAGAAATGCGTACCAGCTGCTCGTGCTCCAGGAGTCGTTCCAGAAGTATGTCACCATATCGACAACGCTCGGACTCTTCCAGTACACGCGCCTATCGTTCGCCGTAGCCTGAGCACCTGTCATTTTCAAGAGGGAGATGGGCAACCTGTTCAGGGGAATGGACACGTGGTGGTGTACTTCGACGACATCCTGGTGACTGGTACAGAAGATGAGGACCACCTGCAGAACCTAAACAATGCCCTGGCACAATTTCAGGATGCCGGGCTGAAGCTTAAGCTAGAGAAGTGCAATTGCCTGGCCCCAAGCGTTGAGTGTCTGGGCCGCGTCATTTCCCAGGCAGGCCAGGCGGAGTGAGACACCATGGAGACCGGCGGATCACTACTGGCCGGGGTGGCAGGTGTAGCTTTGTGTTTGTGTTGGGCGTGAGGGGCGTGAGGGGTCAGGGGGGAGGGGTGTGACAAGTGTGTGGTGGCCCCCGACCGAAAACTTTGTTAGCAGCTTAGTTCAGAAGCCCCACCAGGCAAAGTGAGAAACATTGTGCAACGGCTGCCGAATAAACACCGACGAGCATGGCTGCTCTCGGTCAGTCAGCGTCACCACCAACCCGCTGCAGGTCGTCACTCGGCTGGAGGGTACCCGACCCTCCCAGGTTCACGATTGCGGGCCAAATAGTGACAGCATTTTTTATACCCTTTTGACTCCGAAGAGATTCTGCTTGCTCGAGCCGCAAAATAGTCGACTGGAATTTTGCTTTGCATATTTCTAGTCTCGGTTACTGTGCTGCAGAGTCCTGCATGCTCTTTCTCAGGGGTCACGGGACTTCCTTCCAGGAAGTCAGGGTGGCATCGCTGGAATAATGTAGCCAAAGAAGTTAGGCGGGCTCTCTCTAGCCAAACGGAGAGTCTGTGTGACTGTTTACTAGTCGCAATGTAGTCATGAGGACTGTGTTCGTTTCAAAATTAGCAGTCGTAGTGACTTGTCTTACAGAGTCCTGCATAACAGCTTTTGACTCGGTCTAACAGACCCACAAGACTCTTTCCCAAACAGAGTCAGGACGCCTCCTATGGCTGTGGTCACAACGTAGTCGAGCGGTCTCGTTTAGGTTACTATTTCGGAGTAACATGACAAATCTTCATAAGTCCTGCAAACTCACTTTTGACTCCTCGTCATGACTCCCTCCCTAAGAGTCCCAATGCTCTTTTTGAAAGATAGTGTGCTGACCCTTCCCATAAGAGTCCAAAGGTACTCAATTCAGTAGCAAGCCAATGACTCTGTACATGAGTCACTACTGACTGCCTTTTTAATAGAGTGTTGCTATATACCATCTTTTTGAAATTAGATGACTTTCCCATCAATCACGGCTCGCCCCATATGTGCTACCACTATTTAACAATAACCAGGCTTTTTCACACAGACCTCAAGACACCCCCCCGACGAAAAGTTTGTAAAACACCCGAAGAAGACTGTAGTCAACACAGCGGCAGCAAGCTGGACATAGTAAAACTAAACCTGAAACGATAAAAAATTGACGCTGACAACAGATAAGTCTAGTTGTCTTAGCTAGCTACTGGCGAAGTCATATTGATGCAAAACAATCCCGCATGATTATTATCACGAAATCACCAAAACCATGACCAAGCAGGCGGGGAGATGGGCTATCAGAAATTCCCACCCTCATTATTTACAAACCACGTGACACCTCAATATGCAATTTCTAGAGATTTTCAGATAAACCATTCCAACTCAAAATACCACTTGTAAGCAGATGTTTTCTTGTCTTCTGTACACCGTTTTTCTATGTCTGCAGACGTTCTTTCTTTAGTATCGCCCCTTTCTTAAAAACCCCTTATAAAACGTGGCACTCGACTCCAGCCGTTTTAGTTTTATTTACCTCATTTTGATTCAGCTCCTGACTACGATTTTAAGTACTTCCCATTCTATCTCTCCTAATGAATATTTCACTTTCGTTGCCAAGGTTTGCCTTCAGCCTTAAACAAACCATAATAATCATCGCCTTCATCTCGGACATGCGCTTTTTCAGAAGGACTTTACGATTGGCCCACTCAACCACCTGTAAAGCCTGAGTATGTTATTATATTCGTTCACCAAAGTTAAGTAAAACATCAGTTCAATAACACAACCATTTATTGTGAACTTGTAATGTAATACTTCGCGGCTATAAACTTGTTTTTGTACCTTCCGCATTGAAAAAAACCACAGAATTTGGAGGGTTGGAATGCCGGTGAAATTCATGTCTTCAATAATCCTTTCGTACAAACAGGCACAGAATAAACACCAACAAAAGAGTTCTATAAATGTCGACGAAATAAAATGGTCATTTGCCACACTAGCCACCTTCATTTATATTCTGTGTATCGCCCTCATGCACCATTGATTTTTTCGCTGGGTAATGTTTCAATACGTGCAACCCGAGTTCTTGTTTCTAGTTCGAATCACCAGCGTTTTTGCGCTCATCCGCAATCTGTTAAACACGCTCTTCAATGAAGCGTGTCATCGACAGCGCTAGTTCTCTTTTTTGTTTATCTGTTTATAAACACTGCTACGTGGACTCCAAAATACGGGCAACTGCTTTTGCAAATGTGGGACCCCACCGTACCTGTTACTACAAAGCGAAGAATACTCCTCCCGCAAACAACGAATTATGTGGACTCGGTTATGTTGACATATGTCACACAGCCGTTTTAGTCTTTTTAATCGCCTCCTGACAAACAACAAAGAATGCAATGAAGCGTCGTAAAAATGAAACCTCCAGAATGAAGTTTGGTGTTTTGTCCTGTTCTAATGGGCTTCAGGAGCGTAGATCTAGCGGGAAACAATTTTGCAAACCTACTGGCTTGCTCGGTTTTTCAAATAAAAGGCTAGTGATATTAATCACACACTTTGTACAGCAAAAGCGTCTCTATGTTCGCCTTCATTTCCTTCCTGTCCGTCGGAAATAGCTCTTAGCACACCTTCCGAACGCTCATCAGCAATATTTATTCCAGAAAACATATCTCTGCAACAGGTTTCTTTTCGCTAACTCACAAGGTTCCTCAACCACTTTTCGCCCAGCATGCAGTTGACTGTCTTTTGTTTACTACTCCCAATGTGCAAAGACAGCGCATTGGCATCAAAGTTTGCACTAACTTTGATGTCCCTTTTTAATAACGACGGAAACACAAACTTTTGCGTTACTGGGGGCACGGCCATCAAAAATTTAGGGACAGAATAGCCTAACATACCTCCGATTTTAAATGCTTTAATCTCGAAATGTCCTTGTATTGTGTTGCTCTTTTATCCCTCGAGTTTTCGTAGTGCTAAATATTTACGTTTGTATAAACATAACGCAGCCATGGTTTTAAGTTGAAACATGCCAAGATGTTCCCACTTTTTTGCAAGCCCAGCAACTGTTTCAGCCGTCTGACCACAATACTATGGATAGCTATCTGCGTTTTGTTCAAGCAAGTCCCTATCGTGAAACACTATTTTCTGCGCCTTTGCCGAATCGGTTGGACATTCTGCATCGTACTGCAACATTTTCATAATGATTTCACTATGACAGTGCACTCAGCAACGTCCTTTGCCATGCAAAAATTCTGGCTAACGCCACAGTACTGCTAGAGTGCCACTGCGGCGTGTCCATTAGGGCAAAAAAAAATTTCCCAGACAGTCTGATGTTATTATTAGTAAAAATAATTCTTATTGACAAACGTAGGAAATAGAAAGTAGCGTCCTTTTTTTCTGAAAAACATGCGGTAAATCTCACGTTACATTCTTTTTAAAAGAAATATTTCATAGTGCCCTTGCTCCTCTTTTGGAAGCCGTGCTGCAGCAGCCGCTGTTGCTTTTGTGCTGGACTGACTGAAGTAATAATAAAAGCCGATGGTTGCCCCATAATTGACCCAGAGACTCCTCTACAGCATCTGCAGATCGCCATGTCAATGTTGTTTGTACGCCACCCACATATGAACAGCAGCTTTCATTTGCTTACGACCAAAAACACGATCGAAAACCACGCCCTACACCGAAATGTGCCTATTTGAGAACAGGAAATGGCAGTAGAAAGATATTCCGGTATCAAAATACACGAAGCTTCGGTTCCTACTAGAATACCATAGTAGAGGAAAATGGGAAAAAATAAAAGAAGCCAAATCAAGAGTGAGATGGTTTAGCTAGGTAACGTTCATCGTGCAATTAATTCAATAGAACGACAGGTGAAGTAAACGACGCCTGCTGACTACAGTGAGTTGTCTAACAAGGTCTATCCCACACTAACCACCACAACACTGCTGAAACAAAAACAATAAAAGAGATATAAAGGCATGAAAGATCAGCAGGGGAAGTCACCAATGTAAGTGTTCTTCCGAAATGTACCTTCGCTCAGTGTATACAGAAACTCGAACATCGAAACAAACCGAACAGACCGGGATAAAATGACCGGAAGCTGAAAGCGTAAAACCCAAAAAATGAAGAAATAGCTAGACAGAGAGTCAGTTCCTCTTCCGCAAACAGAAAGCAGATACAGATTCAAAGGGTGCAGAATATGGGTAGTTAGGAGTGCTTCCCCCTTGTCTCCTTGTCGTCCAATTTGTATACGTACACCACTACGCATGAACACAAAGCACCTACAGTCATCCACTACCGCCAACTGCTGCAGAGGTTTACAACACCCACACCTGTTATTCATAGGACAGTCATGCATTGACCTGTGACTTCGGCATCTTCTGCAATCGGTGTTAAGGGTTTTTCTATTGGGATGATCCAGTAACTAGTAGCTCAGCCACAAAAGAAACTCTACCGGCACTGCGTTACAGGTGTTTTAGAATGAATCCTTCCCAATCCCGGAAATAGTTCTCCGTGGGGATTCTTCTTTCAGACTTCAGGCACCATTGGAAGTGCTAGATAAGGCGCCCTACCGCGACCAACATGCGTGTGATTTTGAGGAGATATACTAGTGCGCTTGGTGAAGACCACAAAGTGTGCCTTCAGTTACAATCACGTCATTTTCGTATAGTGGGCAACGTCGTCTCAGATGCAGCCGCTAGATGAGCTCAACACGTACACTACACTATTGGAATTCCACTTTCGAACTCCAGTAGTGAGATTCGATGTATGCTAGAAAACGTTATGCGCCACTCCATAAAATATTCCCCAATTAAGTTTTCCAACATCTTTAGCGTCTTCCGAAAGCATCGAATCGTGCTACACCGACTGCGACTCCATGTTTTAATAACAAAGCCAAGTTAAGGGAGGCTGGGTACCACCCAGCTGTGCGCAGGAACGTAAACGTCTGACGAAATTACGGAAACCTTAACCAGTTACCAGTGTTATGCTAGTCAAATGGCAACAGCATCAAGGGAACTTGTGCGACTCCAACGTGAAAGTGATTTACAACTTTTCCACGTTCTCCGACCCTGGCACACTCATGGCGACGCAGGGCTAAGGGAAAAATCTGTGGTTACTGTAGATCTGGAATCAAGATCTGGAAGGGGCTTGTGGCCGTCCAAATATATACAAAATAAATATGTGTACTTCTCCTCATTATGTGAAGTTACATCATGTTTTCTGTAGCGATAAAAAAATTCACATACCATCACTTATATCACCCTAGGCTTTCCGTTTATATGTCGATATGTTTAATTGTTGCAAAGACATTTATTAGTGCGGTTTTCTTTTTTTTTACTTTTTGCTTGTTCATAACGCTGTCTTCACTCCCTACTGGCGTACCAATCACTCGTTATAATAGCGCTTACATTTTCAGCTTTCAATAAAGTTATTTGTCCGCTCCCTCTACCAAACAAAGCACTGCAGTTTTTGTCTTACACCATGAAATACATCACAAGCATTTCAAGCACTGCAGTGGAATAAAACTCATCTCTGTGGTACTGCAAGCAGCAGCTACAATTCAAAGAAACACCAGATTCCGCCAAATTAAATTAGAAAGATGCAGTGTAAACTACCCTAAACTTATATGCGAGAAGAAAATTAGACCTGAGCCCAATGCGAAATAAAAAGCCACGTTTTTATTATTCTGTGGATAGAGGCGCAATGATAAACGTGAAAAAAAATTCAATTTTCAGGCAGTTCTATAGAAAATGAGATGATCTAGTAACTGTTAAAAAGGACAACATAATACAGTGCACCATAAATCTGAAAGAACACATATACAATATTCTTTATTCGAAGCATTCCTACTAAGAAGTACTTACGAAGCACTGTCATCCGCAGTCTACCCTCTCCTTTATTGAAGCAAGAAAACTTCTGGGACCTTTGATGCAGAATCACCTGAAGGTCTTCAGATAACCATCTGATCGCCGTTTCTAAATTTATGCTGTCCCATGCAAAAAACAGAAGCGCCACTGCAACTCTACCAAAGAAAATTCACTGTTCGCCCCAACGAAGCCACCTTATTTTAATTCTATATCAATGATTGAAAAAGCTACACAAGAGAGGAAACAAAAACCACGCTGACGATTGCGCGGTCATGCCTTTCACGAAGAGGACGAGAAGAAGTTTGGCCTCGCAAAGCATGCGCAAAACTTTCGTTAACGTCCACAACAAAATTCACAACGTTCCCAATACTCACGCGACCAAATATCACGCCAATTCCAAAAATATGGAGAATTTATGCAAACGGTCGTGACCAAAACAAGAAAGACCGCTATAAGCGAGCTATATTAATACGTTAAAATAAGCAGAAGAACCGATTGGAAAACTGCAAAAAATTGTGTGAACGGTAGCGCCGAAAAAGTACGAAAGCTATAGGCCGCGTATATGAATGCGTTAGGAATAAGGACGAATGCTTCAATAAACTTTTCAAAGAACAAGACCTAGGCCTGGTACAACTTATTACCTTGGACATACTTTGAACAAAATAAGGGATGCTGGCCAAAGTAGTAAAGAGGCGGAGAAACGCAACAGAACGAGACAGCAAAATAAACTAATGGAACACGGGAAAGTGGCTACGCAGTGGATGTTGGGAAGCAAAATGAAAACAATTTCCCCTTTTCCGTAAAGGAGCACTGAGATAACGAAAAGCCTGCACACTACTCAGGAATATACTCACCATGCCAACAAAGGAAGAGAGAACAGTGAGAACTTAAGCTCAGAGATATCCTTTACATCGCTTTTCGGGTCTTGGGTGTCAGCGGCCTAATCTTCTTAACATTGCAATACATGTATTCAAAGCCTAAAGAATTACAAAATTGCACATGTTACTCATCATTTAACCTGCACAGAATCTACACGCAAGGACGCCCAGGTGAGTCCACTTTATTTCACATGGTGATGATATCCAGATAAAGCCCAGTCTTTTCGCTGCGCACGTTAAGGTTTGGGGTAACATCTTTGCATTGCAATAGCAGCGAAAAAAAAAGTTTTTAGAAGCCGAATCCTGATATAGATGTGTGCGAATCAGAAGAAAGAAAAAAACAACTATAAATACATAAAGTGGTGTTGAAAGGCCTCTTTAGCGCACAAACCAATCCACCCCGGTCGTCGGAATAGCTAGTGAACGTCATCATTATCAGCTGTAACCTTTGGAAATGCCGCGGAATACTAAAGGTTTTGTTGCAAACTTTGTCGCTAGTCTTCGAGCTCTGCCATCGTCTTTTTGGACACCGCAACTCTAACGTACGCAGTTTATCGATTCTCTCCTGCGCGCAGGGAAGCACAGATCGGGCCTTTAGAACAGTTTTGTCACACACTTTTGGTGAAGTCAAGCGCCCTCTGCTAGTCTTCAGCGAGCTACTGCGGCCGTGAGGTATTAGCGGTTTTACTCCACGCCAACACGCTTTTTTCATCGTCCATACTTCGCTTTTTAATGTATTACCCAGTTACCCATTTCGAGACATAGGCCGATCTTGTCAAAGTCCGTCTACACGTTGTTTGAGTAATCGTCTGGTTAGCGCTTCGCCTATCCATGAAAGCGGCTGAACCGGCGGCATTTTTCTTTTCACAAGCGCTGCCCAGAATTACCGCAACATTAGGCCCCCCACAGGTGGGAAAAATATGTGTGGGGGGCGGTTTTAGAATGCATTTTGCCCACCACGTAAACGAGAAGAAGACACGTACGATCCTCCCCGTGCGGCTGATCGAGAACTTCGTGCCAGCGAATTCATGATAAATGGGGCTGCTTCACTAAACCTTCTTTTTTACGAGCGATGCTTTGAAACAAGCAGGGAAGCGTGCATCCAAAGTTAGCAAAGTAGAGCACCGGCGGATGTATAGCCTAGACGGTACGCACCTCGTGGCTGTACGCTGAATTGATAGGCGTCAGGCACATATTAGAGCAGCGGAAAGATAGGGTGTTTTTCGGGAGTCTACCAAGCAGTGCAGTCACCGGTAACAAAAGCAGCGAAAGGAACGCGCTGCTTGTCATCCCTACCGCAGTTAGCCAGGGAAAATGTAATTACTGCGCATCGGGCCCTCAGAGTCCTACTAACATAAATGCATCTGTGTTTGTAGAGGACAATTGCTGCCGAGACAAACCAAAAACAGCGTGCAAAATTTGGTACGTGTAACTCTGACCTATGGTTACCTGCATGAGTGTGCTTGAAGCATCAGGCTTCTTGAAGCACCGGTCTCGGCTGTACTTTACTAAAGCTTCGAGGCGTTCTGACAAGCCTTGGATGTTCTTGTTTCCGTCATGTGGTGACCGTCTATGTTGTTCATTAGTTCGCGCTCTTTTTGGCATATTTGTGCGTCATTCTTCTTCCCGCGGGCGGTCAAAGGCGTAATATTGACAGCCAAAACCAGAATATACTTGAAGCCTTTAGAGGAATATAAAGAAACCATGACAATATTTGAGGGACTAAGCAACAATAATAGAAAGCTGAACAATAATCTTAAATGCTGTACAACAGTAATAGGAAGCAGTGTGGCAATATTAAATGCCGTAAGCAAGAGTTTGTGAAAACTGAAGAAATACTTTTTGTGCGGTCCTTGAGAGTTACTTATCCGTTGCCCCAATATATACGAATCATCAGTTTTAAGAAAACCGTAAGTAAGTGTTTACCAGTTTTGGTACACAGGATGTGCAAATTTCCGGATCCATGTAATTTTGTTTATTACAATTTCGGCCTTTTACTTCTATATACAGCACAGCCACTCTCTTCTATATTTGGGCAAAGGGGGCTAAGAACAACCTGAGCGGTGCCGATTGACTGTAATAATGCTTGCGGTTAAAACCGAAAAGATTGAGAATTTGCAAGCAAATTAAAGGGTGACAGAACATAACGTCCATATCACCAAGATGGAATAAAATGGGACATGAGGCGCACATTTTCCCGAAAACAACAAAATTGAGACACAACAAAATACCGCTGGTTGGATTGCGCTGGTGATAACGCAAGACGGACTAATAAGGCCACATACACGTCACGTAAAGACTGTGACCGACAACTGTTTATTAGCATTAGCATTAGGAAATTACATATTCCAAAAAACTATATTCAACTAACTAGCAGGCCACCAAGCATTACTTATGCAAAAGAGAAGTACACTGAGCAGAGGAAGTAACGCATTCTAATCAACAAATAACTCATGCCTCTAGTTCATAGAGCAGTTCACTGGGTTACTGTACTCATGTAGTGTATTGTAATAATGAAACAAATGTCCCTCATAGGTGAGAAATCTCGAAATAGTAAGTCACGTAACGTGCAAATTGTAATATAAATTGTTCAGGCGCCACTTATATATTTTTTGCAGTAAGAATTCCGAACGATCATTGCTCAACTTCTGTGCAAGAGCCGTAGATACAAATTTTTTTTTTCTCTGGGTCCGATTTCCTTGCACAAACAGCCTCGTCCGAACTTCCAGCTCAAACCTGGCTCAACCTCTCCACCAGCGGTTACATTCGAACTCGATTAGGCCCCGTTTTGTTGTGACTTCTATAAGCCGCCAACGTCTCGCCTTCAGAGTCCTTGTCAAGCAATGTACGAGGGCGCTTGCCTGTTTACAAAGGAAGGAGCTCCGGGACCTCCCTGGCCATAAGGTAACGACAGGGAATTAAAACCTTCATGTGCTTTATACTTTGTTTCAATAAAATTTTCCCCCTCCCCACCACTAACATGATCTTACTTCAAAATGTTAACGAACCGAAAGGTAGTTTCGTTTCTTTGTGTTAGTATGTTTTGGAAAATCGGAAAACTACTCAAAATGTTTTCTAATACACTTTTTTGAACTGTCAAATCTGTTTGCGTCTCAGTCTTTCTTTGGATTCTACAAATTGTTTAGGGCATGATAGGTCAATCTTACAAGGCGAGCAAAAAAGGACTGAAGAACTCCATGTGGAAGCACCACAAAGCAGGAGATAATGACACTCCTCTCTCTAACCCGCATGGTTGAAGTCGACGTCATTTACCACCAATTGCTCCCCATTTTACCTATTTATATCATTTACTCAGCCCACATTTCAAGAATTTCATAATGCGAGCCACATTCGCCTCGTTATTCGGTTTTACACGCCCAACAGCGCACGTGCTTCTAGTGTCAGGTGTTAGTGCGCGGAACAAACTCCTGTCACAGCAAAATAGCCTCACCGAAGGGTGATGAATACGACTTTCCACTGAAAACTGTAAGATTCAGTTGTTAACTTGTATCAATTGTGAAGGGCCTCACCCGCATATTCACACACATGTGAGAAGTTCAGAATAGAAGTACATAGAAAACTAAAATTATTTTTTTTTAAATATGGTAGTCAGTGATGACACGAAACTTGTTGGTGGTGATAAATGAGGTCGCACTTTGTATGGCCTGAATGGCGCCGACGATTCCGAAAAGTTCGGCTTCATCAGTGAGACCGTATGTGTTTGTTATATTGCGAGAGCCATTAGGCTGGGGGATGTCAGGGCAGGCCCAGGCCACCGCTGCCGTTGTTCCGTTTATGGATGCGTCGGTAAAAATGCCTATTTCATCGGAAGCTTTGTCGTTGGCGAGAGTGCGGACATATTTTTCCCATGTCGCTCTACGGGAACTAAACAGGTCCTTCTTGCCCAATTCTACGGCCACCAACATTCTTTACAAAATTCGCGACCTCACTCACGATGGGTTCAAGATACGCGTGGTCTGGACTTCTGCTCACACATATGGAGCGGACGAAAACCATTCGGCGCCTAATGCTGCCCGGGAGTGTTTACGCAATCCTCCCATGGTTCCCGTGTCCATCCAAGAAAGACCTGAGCCCAAACAGGCATGCGAAATGGACTGGCAGCAAAAATACCGTCGAATTAAGAATCTCAGCCGGCAACTGCTTGCCGACGACTCACCACCTGGTTTTCTTGCTCCTCTGCAGTCCCTGCCAAGAACAGGAGAAATTTTTGCTAGTAAAGTCTACGCTGACTCGGCCTACACTCCGGACGTCATTTCCAAATGAACAACGCATAGGTACCTTGCTAGTCCTCGGTGCCCCTACTGTGGCAGCAACAATACACGGAACCTTTTCCACCTCATCTGGGCTTGTTGAGCTTACTCGACTGACCGCGACCAGTTCCGTACAACGCAAGTGCGCCCGACGACTTCTGAAGAACATGTCCTACACGTCAGACAAAACCCCCAAATTTTACATAAAATACAGAATTCGGTCTCAAAACAGGAATCTATAAAGTAGTATGATGGCGGATCGTTCACCCACTCTCTAGATGTACTCCCGAACACACCCCTTGTGGTTCCTGAACGGCTCCTTTTGGATACCCCAATCATGGTCGTATTAGAGTGTCCTCGTCACAACTTCACCTATGCATATCGTGCTAAGTGAACGCTCACAGTACAGTGGATACTTTATATGAACAATTTTACCCTCCCCTTTTCCCCGTGTTCACAACAGTGCCTATTGGCCTCCTCCTATAATAAAGTCATCCATTCCATTCCATTAAATATGGTTGATCCTTTTTTCATTGAAATCATCAAAACACAAATGTGAAATGGGCCTTCAGAGGACCATTTGAATGTTTATTGTGCATCGATATCAACTGGCACATCACTATTTATATTATGTCGGTATGGCATTGGAAGACGAATCGACGTTAGAGACTGGATTGCACGCCCCGGAGCATTCCGTAAATCTGACTGAAACCACAGCCGCTTGAATTACGCGCGAATGAAGCCTAATGGGTTGTCAGCAAATAGATTATAAAAACATGATTCACTGCAGCGAAAGTAGCATCACTTGTTGGTCGGCAGCTCTCTCGTGGGTGTGTTTGGCGAACGACGTTTTGCTGGCGTGCCACTTCGGCAAAGGTGCTATCACATCGGTACTGCTCCTTGGCGTGTTTCGGAAAGGGTTGCGTAGCGACGAGCTGAGCTGGTTGTACGCTGGGGGAAGTAGGGTTCATGCGTTGAACCCGGAATGCTTTAATGCGTTCAGCTTCCCGCTGGCGTGTCTCTCGTCGCACAACAGTCACGAGAGCGACATGCGCCAGTCAGCGCGGTTGCCTTTCTGCGGCGCTTAATGCGACAGTTTCCTTACACGTGTCTATCACATACGAAGCGGTAGGTGCGCTGACATTGCCTCAATTCACGCGCTTCATACGTACACGAAGACAGAGTCATCAAAACGCACACATTCGGCGCTCGTTAGTGTCGTGACCGAGAAGTCCGGTTCGCCTTTCGTAGGTGGTAGCACCACCTGAATGATGGATGTCATATACAGCTTGCATAAAATGTCTTTAGCACGTCGATTTCAGAAATACTTTGTTCGAAACAGTTTTTCGACTGTTAGCCGCACCAAATACGATTTCGTAGAGACCTATTTCTTTGCGATTTGCAATACGTAGAATAGGCACGCTTTTGTATTCCTGTTTTAACTGACCGCTGTTATAGTTGTTTTCTCGAAAGATAAAACTGCCGATTTACTCGTCCGGATGATCCGCCGAAAAGGCATTTTTTGCAACGGTGAGTGTTCGCTCCTTGGAAAACCCGTAATGCCAGGGGCACCTCGGGGACCAGGTGGTTCACTACATTGCATGCGCAGGCCGCTTCGAGACACGAAGAAAATGCAGTCCTGCAACGAAACGCGCATTCGGCGAGAGCGCTCTGCAAACGGTGCAGCCGGGCGGAGTACGGCAATGAGACATGAGGCCGGTCACGTCGCTGTTAATTGACCCAGCACTGCCATATGCTTTAACTGGCCAAATGATTTCAAAACCATCGTGGTGTCTTCTCTTTTTGGGTTTTTATTTTGTTACTTTTCAGGTTCGTTTCTTATGGGGCAGTCCTGTAAATAGCGGTCATAACTGTCTGCTCGTAGGTTACATTTGTAGATGTTATTATTTGTAATGGCGAAACTATAAAAATAAAATGGATATCTACCGTGTGCCAGTGCACAGGCCCTCGCTATGTATGTAGGAAGAATAGCAAATGAGTGCCTTGTTAAATTGAGACAGAAAAAAGTGCTGGTAGCGATGAAGACCTCCAAAAGCAATTGGGAAATCGTGGTAGGTCATTGAAACTGATACAGCATTTGTAACAACCCAAAGAAAGTGGAGAAAAATGCCCGCCGGGTGCGATCGGAACCACCAACCTCTATAATACGCGTGTATTGCGATGGCCAATACACTCCCAGCCGGGCTAATTTCCCATCCAATTTCAGAGGTATATATATAAGCTATATTTTTTTTCCTGCTCAATGGGGAAGTAGCCAGCGCCACATGCACTACTCGGGAATAAGTGCACCTCTATTTTTACCCTTGGCCATGACTCCAGTATCTACATGTCGATAGTGGTCGAACAGCGTTGAGCCCTCTTAAGCTTCCTACCACACCGACACTGCCAGAACAGTGGCCCTTTCTATGAATGTAGCGAATTCTAATAGGAATGAGGGGCTCTTTGAAATAAAATTGAAATAAGGATCGGCAGTCACAAAAACCTCGGAAAGCAAAGGGAAGAATGTGGCAGGGGATTGAAACAGATACAGAATTTGATAAGACAGAAAGAAAGCAGAGAGAAAAGCCGCTGTTTAGGATCCGCCCCCACGACCTCCAGAATGCGCGTCTGCAGCATTGACCACTACGTACCGGCTCGGTGATTTTCCCCTCAACTTTCTGGGGTATTTATGTTATTGTATTCTGGTTTCCTGCGTTTGGGGGTGGTAACAAGCACCACTTGCACTACTCACGTTAAGGGGACCTCTTTAATCCCCAGGCCGTGGCTCGAGTGTCTATGACATGTCAATATTGTTCGACCAGCGTTGAAACCTCTTATACTCGATATGGCACCAAGAGTGCCAGAACAGAGGCTCTCGCTAAGCATATAACAAATCGGAATAGGAAATGAGCTCGTTGAAATACGACCAAAAAACGCTTGGCAGTGACAATAATCTCAGAAACCAAAGGTCATTGAAACAGTACACAATTGGAAAGACACAAAGAAAGTGGAGAAAAAATGCCCCCCGGGGGTGATCCGAACCCTCAACTTTTGGAATCCGCTACTGGTGCAATAGCACTATCCTGGCGGTGAGCTGTTTCCGCCTCCATAAGTCGTCCGAACCTCACCATCTAGGTCATCTTTCGTCCACAGCTCCTTGAGTACAGTCAAGGGCCCTTGCACATGTCGTCCGTAGATGAGGTCGGAAGGGGAGAAGCCCAGGCTGGCTTGGGGTACTTCCCCGTAGGCAAAAAGAAGTGGCGCGAGGTAGCGGTCCCAAGACCTAGGTTTCTCTGGGCACAGTCTTTTTAGCATCGTTTTCAAAGTGCCGTTAAACTTTTCAACCAGCCCGTTCACCATGGCATGATATGGACTAGTGTGGAGGAGCTTAATTGACAGCAGGCGGCTGACTTCTCGCATCAACTCTGAGGTGAAGCTGGGTCCTTGATCGGTGACGATCTCCTTGGGGATACCGATGCGAGAGAACATTTCAATGAGGGCCTCTGTGACATGTGCTGAATCAATCGCTGGGAGAGCTACAGCGTCCGGGTATCGGGTCGCGAAATCGATGAGCGTCAGCACGTATCGGTTGCCTTTCTTCAATTTGGGGGAGAATGGGCCAACTACGTCAAAAGCAACCCGTTCAAACGGCGTCTGGATTAACGGTGTGCTTACCAAGGGCGCAACAGCGACTTTTCCCTTAGGCGTTGTTCGTTGACACAGGTCGCAGGATTTAACAAAGCGTTTTACATCTCCGTGTATGTCAGGCCAGTAAAACTATTGCAGAATACGATCGGTCGTTCTTCTGATGCCCTGGTGGCCCGCCATGATAGTCTCATGCGCCACTCGGAGGATGGGTTCTCTCACTTTCTTAGGAACTCAACTTGCTTAAACTTCCTGCCCGTGGCAAGGTGGTATTCCCGGTTCAGGAGGTTGTTAGACTCAAACAACGAGTAACTCTGTCCTTTACCAGATGAAAAATCCGTTACTAACTTCCGGAAGCAGCGGCGGAGGGTCGGGTCTCGCCGTTGCTCCTCAACCAACTTTTGCCTTGTGATGTCGGCGCAGGTGATTTTAGGTACCGGTAAAGGTTTAACCTCGTCCCGATCCGTCTTGGCAACAGCCGGCACTAAAACATCTTCGGGTAGCTTTGGGGCTGTTGTGGCCAGTGCTGCGCTGGTGGCATCTCCGGCTTTCTGCTCCCAATCAGGATCTGGCATGTGAGGTTCCCTCACACCTTGTATGTTCCCGAGCCCGAGGTCGTAAATTGCCTGATCCATACAAGCAGCAGTAATCTCGCCCACAAAGTACGGGGTTGGTCGTAGATGTTTGCCTCCGGGAGTTGCTTAACTGTTCCATCGAGGAGCAGTACCCGGGTGGTTTTTCCCGTCAGGTGGTTCTCGCTGACAAAGTCACGTCGGACAATGACGGTGTTACTGCCAGTGTCCAGAAGAACGGTGACAGGATTTCCGAGTAGTCGGCCTTCGACGACCGGCATTCCTTTCACTAGGAAGGCAGACTGTTGCTCAACGATGCCACGAGGACACTTGTCGCCTGGGGACACTTCGTGTTTGACATCGGCGAGTTCGGTGCGCTGCTGTGGCGCTTTCCGGGGCTCAGTGATAGCACAAGCAGCAACCTGCTCTTTTGCACTGGGCCGATTCCTGCAGTTTTCAGTTTTATGACTGGAGCGACCACAGGTAGCCCATCGTGCCTGTTCTTTAGTGGAGTTACGGCAGTTTTGAGCACGGTGTCCTATGCGGTTGCACACAAAACATCTCGGTGGCACTTTCTCTTGGGCGTCTGCCGCGACTTTAGTTGTATCCCGGCCGTCATCGGAGACCTTCCCGAGGTTCGACAAGTTTTGCACTTCTAGGAAACGATCCACCGCATCGGCTAGGTCATTCACCGTTTTGCACTCGTGTTCTTTCAAGAAAATCACGAGCTTAGGATGGCAGCAGAGGATGAATTGTTCCCCGATGATATGGTCACGATGAGCCTCGAACGTTTTCAGAATGTTCGCCTTCTCTATCCAATTATCAAAATAACCAGTGAGTCTCGCTGCAAGCTGTTTTCCTGTTTCACCATTCTCCGCCCGCGCTTTCCTGAATTTTTCCTGATAGCCTTTGGCTGTAAACCGGAACTGCTGAAGCAACGCCTTTTTTACTTTGTCGTAGTCAGGAGAGTCCTCCACGGTCATTCGGCCAATAATGGTAAGCGCCTCTCCACTTAAGCACATGCTTACAGCATGAGCCCATTTGTCTTGCGGCCATTGCTGCCCTGTTACTACGCGTTCAAATCGTTGCAAGTACGCGTGCAAGTCGTCGCGCTGCTCGTCAAACAGAGGAAGCAATTTCTGCGGGTTGATCGCATTCATGGCGGCAAGAGCTTCATTTCCCGCGGCGGGATTCGATGGGTTTGCACCGCCCTCTTGGAGTCGGATTCGTAAAAGTAGCTGTTCTTTCTCTCTTTCCGCGGCTTGTTTTGCTCTTTCTGCCGCTTCCTTATCCCTTTCCGCGGCTTCTTTTGCTCTTTCTGCAGCTTCTTTCTCCCCTTCCGCGGCTTCTTTTGCCCTTTCAGCGGCTTCCTTCCACTTTCAGCTGCTTCTCGGCTACCTTCCCTCTCAGCGGCTCTTGCGGCACGCTGCTCAGTACGTTCACTCTCTACCCAAGCCCTAAGCTCTTGACATGATAGCCCCAGCCGAGTTCCCGCAGCAATTAACTTCTCAATATCCATGCTTTCTAGCTAACGTTACAGGCGAGTTCGCGGCTTACCGACTCCTTTCAACGGATGTTAAGTATCCTGGCAGGCTCGCCACTTTTTGTCATGAATGGGCCTAGGACCAGCTAGAAAGTCACGAGTCGGTAAATAATGCTTGCCCAAGTACGGATAGCTTTATGCATGGAAGGTGAGAGCAGAAGTTAAGAGAAAGTAGCGGAAACACACAGCGGAAACGAGACCAAAGCAAAGAGCGTTAGATGCGGTAACTAACAGGCTAAAAAGCTGTTCGCTAAAGAGCAAGAGAGGAAACGTCCTACATAGTTCAGTCTGCGCAGCAGTCCCAAGAAGTCTCCTCACGAAGTGCGTGGGATCGGCCGAGGTACCACGGCGCGGCTTGCGCGCTGAGGAGTCTCACGCGACGTCGGGTCCGGACACGGGACAGCGGCCGGACGTCAGGGACCGTGCACTGTGGTTGACGGCTCGATGGCCCAGCCGCGGTTGTGAGCCGGTGTTTTCCCGAACCGCGCTCTCTGGCCCAGCGCGTCACCAGAACCAGGCACGCGCCAGCAGACAGACTTCTGTAACCGACCCAGCGGCCGACGGATCTCCGGCGACAGCAGCGGTTGAGACCCTGGCTTCTAGCTCCAAGCGATCACAGGGCCGCGCTCACTCGCCAAGCGCGTCAAAGGCGTCCGCTGAACCCTTGCTGATTCGATTCTTCTGCACGCCCCGCGCGCTCCTCGGCCCTCTTCTTTCTCTTTCACGGGCACATCATCACAGCCATCATTGAACCCTCTTAACCTTCAGTGCCACCAAGACTGCCAAAACAAAGGTCCATGCTAGTAATGTAGTGAATCGGAATAGGAAATGCGAGGGTCGTTTATATAAGACAAATAACTGTTGGCATTTAAGAAAACCACGCAACGCAACGGGGAAAATATGGCAAGTCATTGAAACAGACACCGAATTTGGAAAGAAAGAAAGTAGTGAAAAGATCCCCGCCGGGTTGCGTCAGAACCCTTGACTTCCGGAATACGCATCTGGTGTGATGGGCACTACGCTACCAGCGTGGCTAATCTCCCTTCCACTTTATGGGGTAGCTATGTCAATGTATTTTTTTTATTTTCTCTGCTTTGGGGTGTTAGCCAGAGCCACTCGTCCTTCCCGGAAAGAAGGGGACTTTATTTTTCCCCCTTGGCCATGACTTGAGTGCCTACGACATGTCGAGAGCTATCGACCAGCTTTGAACCCCCCTAACCTTCCTATGACACGAAGACTGCCAGAGGAGAAGCACTTGCTATGCTATTAGCGAATCAGTATAGAAAATGGTGGTTCGTTGAAATAAGACAGGAAAAAGGTGTGACAGCCAAGAAAAACTCGAAATGCAACAGGGAGAATGTTGTAGGTCATCGAAAATTATACAAAATTCGGCAACCCAGAAGGAAAGCGGAGAAAAAATTCTCACCAGGTGGTATACGAACCCGCCACATAGACAATACATGTTTGTTGCCATGACCCCTACACTACAAGCGTGGCGGTTTTCCCCTCCACTTTCTGGGGTAATTGTGTTAAGGTATTTTTGTTTTCTGCTGTTAGGGGTGCTAGCCAGCGCCACTTGGACTACTCGGGGCGAAGTTATATACCCCCGGGCCATGACTCTACTGTGTACGACAGGAGAAAGTGGTCGCCAACATGGAACCCTCATAACATTCCTGTTGCACCAAGACTGCCAGAACAAAAGCCCTCGCTAGGAATGTAGCGAATCAGAATTGGAAATGAGGGGTTGGTTGAATTAAGACAGAAGTAAGGGTTGCAGTCAAAAACACCTCGGAAGGCAAAGGGGAGAATTCGGTCGGTCATTGAAACAGATACAGAAGTTGGACAGAGAAATTAAGACGAGAAAAAATGTCCGCTGCGTGAGATCCGAGCACACGACCTCCAGAATACGCATCTGGTGCGACGACCAATATGCTTCCAGTGGGGCTATTTTCCGCTCAGCTTTATGGAGTATTTATTTTAAAGTATTCTTGATTTCTTCTGCGAATTTGTAAGGCTTGCGGTAGTGGTTGACTACCGTTGAACCCTCTTAAACTTACTAAGCACGAAGACTGCCAGAACAAAGGCCGTTGCTACGCAGGCAGCACAGCAAGTCTGATTCTTGACCGGCCAGCCTACGGCTTGACCGGCCAGCCTACCGGCCAGCCTACGGCTGTTCATCGGCAACAAACTCGCTAGATTTGAACATAATATAAACAGTTTGAATACGGCCACCATCCTCTGCGCACGTTTTCGGCATCCAATGTTCTTAAGTTGGGCCGTTCTGCTCGTTAAGCGTCAACATGGTTTCCCCTCGGCGACAGTTACTCAAAAATTATCTGGTGGATCAACCAGCGGCGATGAACGGCACTTGTTCCAGCAACGGTCAATCAAAAGACAGGCGGCAGGGTTCCCGCCGCCGAGTACTCGCTTGTTGCTTGAAAGCGTGTTTACAAAAAATGATCAGCTTGTGCACGGCCACAGGGCGACCGCTTGGTTTCCGCTTGCAGGGGAACACATGATGAATGGCTGGTCTCTAGTTCTAGAGTATTCGTGTTACGTAGGCAGCCGTTGTTCAAAAGTTGTTTTGGAAACGTACATTACCCGGTCCGCTTATGAATCTGCACGCTCCTGCGCTTCGAAAGGTGAACGACTCACATCGGTCGCAGGTCTACTCCCGCCCGTGCCGAATCACCGGAATTCCGAAGGTCATGCGTGGACACGCGCCCAGCCTCCGAACAGTGGGCTGTATATACATGTGTACTCATGGACAAATGAACGACGACACAAATATATTAACCGAATACGCTAAATCAAAGATAATGGAGAGTGAAGACAAACTGATGGCTTGCTAGTGGAATATTTGGAAAGGCACTTTTTCAGTCTTGTGTTGTGACATGTGTTCGCGCTTTGTGGATATCCTGCTTGCTACTTTGGAAACACATGCGGCTAAGGATAATCTGAAATGCTGCTGCAAACGATCGACGAACGGCGGTGTTTTCCAGGGCGCGGACAAAGAAGGTTCGGTAAGTTCATTTTTGCTGGCCATTTCTTTGCACGACAAAGTTCGGTGCAGAAATGTGTTACAGCTCCATTTCCCGCTTCCTCTTCAGTCTCACGGTGTGGTTCGCGGAAGCCAAAGTCAATTTACTGATGCTGACGACGCTCTATATGTCTAGCGTTTTTGATGGATAGGTGGTAGGCGATGCGGAGGGGGCTAGGAACTCTGAAATAATTGCCGGTGCTCTTGATGACATCGTGAGGAAGGGAGGTGTTTTGTACCCTATGCAGGTTTGTATCGCACGAGCTCTGTTTATGCACGGTGATCAAAGTTAAGTCGACATAAATTTTTTAGGTAGGTGCTTAGATTTACGTGAAGCCCATCTCTACAGTAAGGTTATGCTCCCAGGGGGACACATATTTAAGAGGTAATTTTTGATGTAGGTGGTTCACTAACTAAAATTGATTAATTACCTTTTTATTGGCTGCAGTAACCAGGCATGATTGTATGAGAAAGTTATACGGAATCGTGTTTCTACGTAGTCTCAATTGGCAGAATTCCTCTAGCGCATCCGCATCCGGGATTTGAAACGGCGAAGTTTAATTGCGGCATGCGAACGGCAAGTTTAATTCCCGTTCGCATTCCATTCACATGCTAGAAGTTAAGACAAGCGCATAGATCCTCCCGTTTGTTCTGTGTTTCGATAGCGGTTCCGAGTACTGCAGATTGCAATACCGCCATCCAAGAATGAATGGATGCCAGTTATCACGTCTTCCTGGGCCTCCAACCCTTTGTCGAACTAAACACCGTACACAGCAGGCACCTCACAGAAGGGAGGAGCCTTGCGCCGGTGCAGACTGTCTTCAATGCGTAATCATGCGACCGGGAACTAAACTTCGCCGTTTGATATCTCGGTCTACGGACGGATGTACCAGAAGAATTATACCAATTGAAACTCCCTAGAAAGATGATTGCTTCTAACTTCCCATTATGTCTGGTTACTGTAGCCACTAAAAAGTTAATAACTCAATTTTAGTAATTAGGCCTCCGAAATCAATATTTACCTCCTATTTATGTGTCCCCCTGGGCGCACCAGCTCCCTCTAGAGGTCGCCTTTGCGTAATTATAAGCGCCTATTTAAAAAAAAAACCGGTCGGATGGGCAGTTTCACCGCACTATCGTGTGATTTTGATAGCTGGGCTACTTTCAACAAGGCAAAATACAATATGCGACTCCTCAACTTTTCGGAGGTAAAACTTCCCTTGAGAAAAAAAGGAAACAAGGGAATAGTTCAAAAATCTGAGCTTTGCAATATAAGCGTTTTCCCAATGTCATTTTTATCTGATTTCTGCTAAAAGCGTTTTCTAAAATGCTTTCTCGGGTTCCGTTTCTTTGGAAAATATTTCTTTTCCTTTACCAATTTGTAGTTCAAGAGCACCTCGGCTGAAATCGCCAAAGTTGTGCGCTCTCACCTTGAGTGGGGTGCTGCTCATGGTGTTCTCTTTGGGGGCCTTCACTATATCACAGGCCGGGGAGTTTGTGTTTGTTTTCTCCGCAACCTGGACGGGTCTATTTCCCGTCTGGTGCCACAAAAAAAAATCAGGCATCTCTGCCTAGTCGCAAGTGCGTGCTCAGTCTGGTAGGGCGTTTTCACAGTATTGAAGGTTTGTTGTCGAGTGATCTCGTTTAGCGGGGACATTAAGTCGGTCACTGAAACTCCTCGCGCACTCAAAACACAACAATACCCCCAAACTTCTACGTACAGTGTCACTCTTAGACGAGATTGGTACACACGCGGACGAACAGAAAATGCAAGAAATAAGGCACACAGTTGACCAGCGGCAGCAAATAGGACAGCAATGGCCCAATGGACGTTGTTTAGGCCTTGCCTGGTGTGAATAATGAGCAAAATTGAAGAGGGTGCGGTTGGTTTTTCCGCGTCTTTTACCGTTATTGGCGCGCGCACCGCTTCGTGTGCACGTATAAAATTTGGCTTAGTTATTCCTGCCAGTGTAATCTAAACGTCGTGCAGGTTTACTTCCACTGCTTCAAGAGTGTTGTAGGATGATGATAATGATGGTTAGGGTTTAATGGCGCACGGCTAACGAGGGCAAAGAGCGCCAGAGAAGAGGTTATTTAATGAATAGAAGTTATTAGCACACAAGGGTAGGTAAAAAAACGTGTAAACCGAACACAGTAAAATCAAAACAGATAATGGTGATGGCTTGTGTATAGGGGCAGATTTGAATATGCGTGAAAGGAAATGAGGTTTAAAAACTTGACGTGTTGCAAATACTCAAACACGCGTTTCACGGAAACCATGGCATCGTCACCTAGAAACAACGATGAATGTAGGGGAATATGTTGTCTGTACAGTTCTCTGAAGTGTTTGTGTCGTGTTGTGTGAAGTGCCTTGCATGTGATTAGTATGTGCACTAGGGATAGGGCCTCTGCGCACCTGCTGCACTGGGGTCTAGAAGTCCCGTCAGCAGATACGAGTGCGTTGCGTGGGTGTGCCCGATACGCAGCCTACCCAAGGCGACTGCCATGTGTCTGTTGTGTGAGTCAGATGTTTACCGTCCCAAGAGTGGCTTTATTACATGTAGTTTGTTGTCTGTCTGTTCATTCCAGTGTGTTTGCCATGTTCTGCGCAAGTGTTGTCTTATGTGTGGCTTGACGTCTGTATAGTGTATCGTTGTAATGCCTACAGTGTTCCTGAGTGCAGCAGCAGCGGCCCTATCGTCTGCCAACTCGTTCCCAGCAATCTCAGCGTGTCCTGGGACCCAGCAGAGGAGCAGCTGATGCTTCTGCGCATACATAGACATGATGATGTTGAATACATATAAACTATGTGGATTTTGGGGGGCTTATGCGATGACAGTGCGCGAACAACACTCAAGGAATCTGTGTAGATGATAGACATCGGAATTTGATTATGAAGTATGTGTCGTACAATCAGTAAAATTGTATACGCTTCTGGTGAAACAATTGTTGTGTGTTTTGTCAGGTTTTATAAAAAAACGTCACAGGACACAGGGCGAACTTGCCAAGGCGATAAAAGGTTTAAAAAGGGTGACCTGTACACATCTCCAAACGAATGGCTGAGATCCGTGGCTCGCTTTCTAACTCTAAGAGGAAAGGGCAGAGGAACGGATGGGTGATTTATAAAGAGCGCAGATGTGGATGTGTTGTTAAAGACAGGATAAGAAGGATGGTTATTCAGCGATGAAATTTTAAAAGCATAAAGTAAGTCCATGTACGTCCGTTGGTTTGCAAGGCTCCACTTATTGCACTCAACATACGGACTCTCGACAGGGCTAGTGCGAAAAGCACCCGACGCAAGCCGAAGCCCCAAGTGCAGCACAGGGTCAAGCATTCGCAACGCTGTTTTCGTCGCCGACCCATATACCACACTGCCATAGTCTACACGAGCACCAAACAAAGCCATATAGAGCCGTAGTAGGAGTTCTTTGTCAGCCCCATAGGATTGGTGGTAGAGAACCGTAAGGATATTCATTGTTTTCAGACATTTATGCTTAAGTTTCTTGGTATTTGGGATGTATGTGAGTTTGTGGTCAAATATCACACCTAAACACTTGTGCTCCTTGTTCACATGAAGCGGCATGCCATTAGAGTAATGTCTGGGTCCATATGGACCGCGCGCTTCCTGGAGAGCACAACGCAGGATGTTTTTAGAGGATTCAATTTAATACCTTTCTTCTCTGCCCAGCCTGCAAGTTTCTTCTCGCCGAGATGGACTCTATGTTCACATATTGACATATTACATGATTTAAAAGATATCTGCACGTGATCTACATACATAGAATAAGAGATTGTTGGTGGCAGTGCTTTTCCAAGAAAGTTCATCTTTACAATAAGAGAGTGCAACTCAACACGCCACCTTGCGGCACGCCATTTTCTTGGACGTGAACCTTTGAGAGTGCGCAGCCAACTCTTACTCGAAACGTTCTCTCTGACAAGTAACTAACAAGGGTGTTCAACATGTTACCCGAAACACCGAATGACTTGAGGTCACTAAGGATCCCATAACGCCAAGCGGTGCCGTAGGCATTCTAGAGGTCGAAATAGACAGTTAAACAGTACTGCTTTTGCACAAAGGATTCCTTGATGTATGAGTCAAGTGCTACCACTTGATCATTCATCAATCGCCCCACTTTGAAGCCTGCCTGGCAGCTCTCGAGAAGACCGTTATACTCAAGGAAGTACACAAGCCTGCGATTGATTATCTGCTCGAAAAGCTTGCACAGACAGCTCGTCAAGGCTATAGGACGGTAGCTTGAGGGGGACGACATGTCCTTTCCCTCCTTCAAGAAAGCCCCTACTATGGCCTGTGCTGTAGTAGTGGCACAGGCCATAGTAGTGTCGGATGTGCCCCGAAAGCCATATTTTATTATAGAAATTTAGAAGTGCTTCAAGTGTGTCTGCGTGTAGGTGTTGTATCTTTGTATATGTGATGTTGTCTCGTCCTGGAGCTGAGGGTTTACACGTGCTCAAAGCCGCCCTCAGCTCATGCAGCGAAAACTCTGAGTTATAAGAAGATGTTGACCTAGTGTTATCTAGTATATTCTTCTGTTCCGCCGTTTGTTTGTGTTTCATGAAAGTGTTTGTGTAGTGTGCTGAACGAGACACGTGTTGGAAGTGTTGTGCGAGTGTGTCAGCCTGCTCTTCGAGTGTGTTCCATGTTGTGCTGGCCAGAAGCAGGCTGTGTGTTTGTTGTCCTTTGAGTTTGCGTATTCTTGTTAACACTTTCCGTGTGTCTGTGTAGGAGTTTATTGACGTTATGAAGGAACGCTAACTCTCTCGTTTTGCTTCACGGCGCACACGTTTTTTTAAGGCCTTGGCCTGTTTGTACAAAATGAAGTTACTCGACGTGGAGTACCAACGAAGGATACCCCACGACTTGATCAGGACCTCTCGCGCCCGCCTACAGTCCTCATTCCACCACGGTCTCCACTGGTTGTGCGGGGCGCCAGATGCGTGGGGAATGGACATTTAGGCGGCGTCGAGGTTGTGCGCCGTGAGCAGTTGGGTAGCTTCTTCAAAGTGTAGGTGTCCTATGGATGTGTGGTGTAGTTTGGATGTCTCTGTAAATGTATTCCAGTTAGCGCTTGCTTCATTAAACCTTTTATGGGACGATGGACTGCTCGGGCCTGTACCTATATACGTTAATGAAGTGCGGAAATGGTCACTACCATATTGGTCCGTGCCCACACCCCACTCAAGACATGGAAAGAGAATTGCAGAACCAATAGCCAGGTCAAGGTGTGAGTATGTGTTGTGACCTATGTTATGGTATGTAGGCTGTTTATTGTTGAAAAGGCATGCTCCTGATGATGTCAGAAATTTGTCTATCAGGCGACCTCGGGCATCCGTTCTGGAGGAGCCACAACAATAGTTGTGTGCATTAAGGTCGCCTGTTCGAATGTACGGTTCGGGAAGCTGGTCAACCAGCGCCTCGAAGTCACAGCTCGAAATTGCATAATCAGGACGCATGTAAATGGAGGTGCACCGCAGACAAGAACGGTCGGACATGCGTTTCGTCCTGTGATGTCCTCGGAGTGCCTGATTTGTCAATTTCCTTGGACGACGCACCCTTTAGGGCGCACTTTGACTGACGCACAACCACCGAGGGTTTCAGGAATGCCTCGGATGGCACAGGCGATGTGGTGGGGATAGGAGCTGCCACTGGTTCCTCTGTCTTCATCTCCTCTGCGCCCTCGCCTGCGGTTTGGGGCACTGGAGCGTATGTGGAGGATGTAGCATCACACCCACAAGACGTGGTTGCCACCACAACCACTGCTGGCTTAGCAAGCGGTGCGGAGGCGGGTTGGGCCGCCAGAGGCAAGCCGGGGGGGGGCGGCAGCAGGACCAAGTCCGACTCGTGGTACTGGGTCCCCGCAGAAAGAAGACGCCGCTCCGCCCCCCGGCGAGCTGCGTCGGCGTACCTCCCCAGAGGGAAAGAGGCGAACCTCTTCCGCGCATACGGGAAGGTGATGTTCTCTGTGATCTTGATGCTTATAATTTTCTTTTCTAGCTGGAAATTCTCACAATTTCTGGAGTACGCCGCGTGTGGCTCCTGACAGTTAAAGTAGAGGAGCAGTTATGAACTACAATTATCAGAGGGATGACCCTGTTGCGCACACTTGGCGCATGTTAGTTGGCCCCGACACGAGTTCGTACCCTGCCCGAAACGCTGGTAGTTCAAACAGCGCCGCAGGTTCGGGATGTACGGTCGGACTAAGCAGCGAATGAAACCAGCATTGATATGTTCTGGAAGTACAGAGCGATCAAATGTCAGGATGAAATGTTTTGTGGGGAATAGTTTATCGCCTCTTCTTATTGTTATGCGCCTGACAGCCGTACACCTTGACTTCTCAGGCCTTAAAGATGATCGGCCTCTGTCTCATTTGTAAGATCTGGCTCCGAGATCATGCCCTGCGAGCTGTTGAGGCTGCGGTGGGGCGTGACGATGATGTCAAGCTCGGCAATACGGGTCTGCTTCATGGGTTTTGTGGGCTGCTGCTCTTTATGTACCTCGACCAAAATTTCACAGGTTCTCTGTTTCTCAGCTTTATAGGATTCACCTACAACATTGTCCAGAAATTTCCAAATCATGAACACGGACTGTGATGCCATAGGCCTGGCGTGTTCAAGAGATTAATTTACTAAGAAATGGGGGTAGTAATCAGGTTTTCTGGTTGTCTTGGTCGGAAGGGGTGGATACGATACTTCGGTGCGGCCCCTTGAGGGGGCTGATCATTGGGTTTGGGAAATTAAGGAAAAACCATACTGCATGTATAAAAGCAGGGGACGGGAGTACTTCCTTTGCTCGGGTTACCCTGACACCGAGAGAGGTCCCGGAGCTCCCTGCCTGGTAAACAGAGAAGGAGGCCATCTGCCGGAGCTTGACGTGGGCTCCGGCGGCCACCGTTTGTGGTTTCTGCCCTTCACCTAAACACGGTAGATTACAGCAAGAGTATGGGGGCTGGGGTTCCGAAGTATCGCCAGCACCTTCACGAAGATTGCTCAAGGTGCCCCGTGTGGGGAAGAGTGTTGTAGGGTCACTTTAAAGCACGATACATTGCACATTAGCAGTCTACATATCTGTAGGTGCCTCGAACTGCCTTTCTTAGTTTGGTGACAGGGTGATTTTTGCAGAGTTGTATTTTGCCATTTTTTCTTTTTGTTTTGTGCTGCAGGTGCTCCTCAGCATGGCAGCTGTGGTTTCCATTGGAAATCTGTCCATGACCATATTAGCGGTTGCATCAGATGGAAGCAGCATCACGGTAGGAGCGCCAATTGAGAAAATAAATCTGCACCACATTTTGTGATCAAGACTTTGTCAGTTGCTGAATTTAATTTCTTAAAAGCACGAATGATTGCTGTTACGAGGTTATAAATTCGGCACTTGGCTATAGAAACAGCTCGACTATAGCCGTTCTAGGGCTGGATGAAAGCTGCAGAACCACAATTGTTATGCCTCCTGCACTGGAACGGCCGGACGAGTATGTTGCATGGCTAAACTTTAACCATGCCTGAGCGGCTCTGGTTCAAAAGCTCGCCTCCAAGCAAGGATGAATAGACGTCGTCTGTAAAATTTGAACGGCCGGGGCTTGTTCGGCCGCCGCCCGATAAAAGAACGGGAAAACGACGGCAAAGTCTGGCGGCCGAAGGGCGTTTGTAGGCCCCTGTTCATTGCTTTGGTCAAAGGTGAGCAGCTGTGCAGCTTATACCAGGGAACTTTCAGCACACGGCCAAGGGCCACTTTTGAGTACGGGCTTTTAAATCTGATGGAGCAACAGCCGAGCATAAATATCTCGGCCAGAGATGGACAGCTCATGCTTATGCGTACATGCTGGTGCTGCTGGGGTATGCATGTAGCGGATCACAATAGGAAATAAGGCGCACATTCAATTAAGACAGAAATAAAGGTTACAAGTCAAGAAAAACGCGGAAAGGAAAGGAAAAGGGAGAGTTTGGCATGGGTTTGAATCATCATCATCATCATCACCAGGCTATCTGCGCCAACTGCGGGCAAAGGCCTCTCCCATTATTCTCCACTTACCTCGGTCCTGTGCCAACTGTGACCAATTTATCCCCGCAAACTTCTTGATCTCATCTGCCCATCTAACTTTCTGCCGCCCCCTGCAACGCTTGCCTTCTCTAGGGATCCACTCTGTTGCCCTTAATGACCAGCGGTTATATTGCCTTCGCATTACATGCCCTGCCCACGTCCATTTCTTCTTCTTAATTTCTACTTATATGTCTTTAACATCAGTTTGCTCCCTGACCCACTCTGCTCTCTTCTTGTTTCTTAATGTTACACCTATCGTTTTCCGCTCCATTGCCCGGTGAGCCGTTCTCAATTTAAGTTGAACCCTCTTAGTGAGCCTCTAAGTTTCTGCCCCGTAGGTGAGTACCACTAAGATGCAGCTGTCCTAACCTTTCTTCTTCAGCGACAATGGTAGGCTGCTATGCATTATCTGAGAATGTCTGCCATATGCACCCCACCCCATTCTGATCCTTCTAATTATCTCTGCCTCATGTTTGGGATCTGGGATCACAACTTGTCCTAAGTAGATATATTCCCTTACCACTTCCACTGCCTCGCCACCTATCTCAAACTGCTGTGCTGTCCCGGGCTTATTGATCATTACTTTAGTTTTCTGCATATTAAATTTCAGGCCCACAGTTCTACTCTGTTCGCCCAGTGCAGAAAGCATGCTTTGCAATTCGTCCCACGAGTTACTTAGGAGGGCAACGTCATCAGCAAATCTGAGGTTACTGAGGTATTCTCCATTAACCCTTACTCCCACCTGTTCCCAATCCAACGTACTGAATACTTCTTGTAAGCATGCTGTGAATAACATTGGAGAGATTGTGTCTCCTTGTCTGACACCCTTCCTTATAGGTATTTTACTGCTCTCCTTATGGAGGATGATGGAAGCTGTAGACCCATTGTAGATATCCTCTAATATTCTTACATAATGCTCATCTACCCCCTGGTTCCGTAATGCCTGAATGACTGCTAGGGTTTCGACTGAGTCAAATGCTTTCTCATAATCTGTGAAGGCTTTATATAGGGGTTCACTCAGTGCACTTCTCTATCACCTGATTGATCGTGCGAATATGGTTCATTGTTGAATAACCTTTACGGAACCCTGCTTGTTCTTTTGGTTGACTGAAATCTAAGGTTGCAGAGATTCGGTAAGCGATTACCTTGGTAAATACCTTGTAGACGACTGTCAGCAAGCTGATCGGCCTGTAATTTTTCAAGTCCTTCATGTCACCTTTCTTATGGATTAGGATGATGTTCGCCTTCTTCCAAGATTCCGTTACCATTGCGGTCATTAGGCATTGCGTATACAGGTTTGCCAGTTTTTCAAGTACAATTTCACCGCCATCCTTCAAGAGGTCAGCTGTTATCTGATCCTCACCAGGTGCTTTGCCCCCTTTCATTTCTTTCAAAGCCTTCCTTACTTCTTCGGTCGTTACTGGTGGGATGTCTATCTCCTCAGAACTACTTTCTCGTTCGGCATTATCCTGTATGTCCCGCTACTGTACAGATCCCTATAGAACTCCTCGGCCACTGTGACTATTTTGTCCCTATTCGTGATGACATTGCCTTGCTTATCCTTAAGTGCATACATCTGATTTTCCCCCACGCCAAGACGTCCCTTCACTGCTTTCAGGCTACCTCCGTTCTACCTCCGTGGTTTGAAACGGATACACAATTTGGAAAGTTAGAAAAAGTGGAGCAAATACTTCCGCTGGCTGCGATCCGAACCCCGGACCTCCAGCATGCACGTCTGGTGCGATGACGACTACGCTACCGGCGGGGCTATTTACCATCCACTTTTTGGGGCATCTATGTCAATGTAATATTAAATGCAGAGCATTTCTTAGCCTCGCCTGTTTCTGCGTCGGACGGTGTCAACAGTTCCGCGTCCGCAGCAGGTGCGCCTCTCCTTCCCTCCTCTCTCTCAACAGCAGCTGGCGCGCGCACGCGTCGTAGTCAGCCCGTTCGCTCCGTCGCGGTCTCGGCGTAACAGGTGCGTCATAGCAGCGCCGTGGGGGGTGGAAGGGCGCGCGCTGCTTGCGCATGCGCGCTCTCCCCCCCGTACTGCTCTACCTCTACTGCGCGCGCTGCAAATATAGCGGCTAGCGGTCGCTCGTGTTTCAGTCACTGCGTTGCTCCTTCCTTCCTTGGTTGACGCTCGTGCCCACGTTTACTCGTGTCTGCTACTCCAGCATCACGGAAGAAGCGATGGAAGCAACACTGCCTTCAATCAGTACTGAGGCCCCAATGCTCTGCATTTACTCGTGTTCCCCTCGCGGGAAGGCGCGGGACGTTTTTTATTTTCTCCACTTGGGGGTGGTAGCCAGAGCCAATCGTTCTTCCCGGGAAGAAGGGGACTTCATTTTTCCCCCTTGGCCATGACTCGAGTGTCTACGACATGTCCAGAGCTATCGACCAGCGTTGAACCCACTCAAGCTCCCTACGATAGCAAGACTGCCAGAACAGAAGCCCTTGCAATGCTATTAGCAAATCAGTGTAGAAAATGGAGGTTTGTGGAAATAAGATAGTAAAAAGGTATAGCAGTCAAGAAAACCTCGAAATGCAACAGGTAGAATGTGGCAGGTCATTGAAAATGAGAGAAAATTTGGCAAGACAGAAAGAAAGTGGAGAAAAAATTCCCACCAGGAGGTATACGGACCCACCACCTACAGAATACATGTTTGTTGCCATGACCCCTACACATTCGGCAGGGCTGCTTTCCCGTCCACTTTCTGGGGTATTTATGTTAAGGTATTTTTGTTCCCTGCTCTTGGGGGTGTGAGCCAGCGCCACTTGGACTACTCGGGGCGATGGATACTTTCTTTATGTACTCCCGGGCCATGACTTTAGTCTGTACGACATGCCGAAAGTGGTCGCCCTCATTGCACCCTCATAAACTTCCTGTGGCACCAAGACTGCCAGAACAAGGGCCCTCGCTAGGAATGTAGCGGATCAGAATAATAAATCAGGGGTTGGTTGAATTAAGACAAAAAGAAGGGTAGGTCATTGGTTTCAGTAGGTCATTCAGCTGGTTTCAGTAGGTCATTGAAACAGATACAGAACTTGAAAAGAGAAAGAAAGATGAGAAAAAATGTCGGCTGCGTGAGATCTGAACCCACGACCTCCAGAATACGCATCTGGTGCGGTGATCAATATGCTTCCGGCGGGGCTATTTCCCAGTCAGCTTTATGGGGTATTTATTTTAAAGTATTCTTGATTTCTTCTGAGAATGTGCAAGACTTGCGATAGTGGTTGACCACCGTTGAACACTCTTAAACTTCCTGAGCACGAAGACAGCCAAAACAAAGGCCATGCATCTAGCGGATCACAATAGGAAATAAGGCGATCATTTAATTAAGACAGAAATAAAGGTTACCAGTCAAGAAAACCGTGGAAAGCAAAGGGGAGAGTTTGGTAGGGGTTTGAAACGGATACACAATTTGGAATGTTAGAGAAAGTGGAGCATAAAATTCCGCCGGTTGCGATCCCAACCCCGGACCTCTAGCATACATTTCTGGTGCGATGATGACTATGCTACCGGCGGGGCTATTTCCCATCCACTTTCTGGGGTATCTATCAAGGGAATTGTGTTGCGGCACATAGACTGGTGGCCGGGCCACTCGGACTACTCAGGGCGAAGAGAACATCCCTTTTAATCCCCGCGCCTGACTCGAGTGTCCACATGTCGAGAGTGGTAGACCCGCGTCGAACCCTCTTAAGCTCCCAGTGACACAAAGAAATTCACAATAGAGGCCCTTTTTCGCATGTAGCGAATAAGAATGAGAAATAAGGGGTTTGTTGAATAAGGACAGAATAAGGGTGGGCAGTCAGAAAAAGCTCGAAAAGCAAAGGGGAGAATTTGGCAGGTGATTGAAACAGATACAGAATTTGGAAACAGAAAAAAGTGGAGAAAAAATGCCCACCGTGTTGGTTTCGTACCCCGGACCTCTAGCATACGCGTATGGCGCGATGACGGCTACGCTACTTGCGGGGCTATTTTCCCAACCACTTTCTGTGGTATATATCAAGGTATTGTTGTTGGCTCCACTTGGGGTGGTTGCCTGGTCCACTTGGACTACTCGGGGAGAAGGGAGCCTCCCTTTTACCCCCGGTCTCGGACTCGTTGGTAAACGACATGTCGATAGCGGTCCACCAGTGTTAAACCCTCTTAAGCTCCCTATGGCAACAAGTCTTTCATACCAGAAGCCCTCTTTACGCATGTAGCGAATCAGAATGGGAAATGAGGGGATCGTTGAATTAGGACAGGAATAATGGTTGCCATTCAAGAAAACCTCGGTAAGTAGAGGGGAGAATTTGACAGGTTATTGAAACAGATACACAATTTGGAAAGACAGAAAGAAAGCAGCCAAAATGCCCGCCCCCCCTGGCCCTCCCGGTGCGATCCGAACCACCGATGCCTACCAAGCAAACCACGTTACGTCATGCAGATATCCTAGAGACATCAGCCATCTATATTGCAGATGTCTAGGAGACGTACCGTTATGGTCGAAATTACATATATTCAACGTTGCTACAACTGTAAAACACCCATCCAAATCACACAAAGGACAACGTAGAATAGACCTGTCATGGTTCTTTTAAATGCTGTTTACGAGACGCTACCTTAGTGGTACATCTTATGGATATTGTAGTGGTACGCATGCAAGGCGTATATAAATGTCTGTTCTGCATTGTTTTTCTGTCATTGGCACAAGCATTAGTTGGTTATATTCATGACTAGTGTACGTTAGTATGGTAATGTTGAGGTGAACCTGTATGCTTGAAATTTACAGTCTTTACACCTTTTGGAGTTTGGCCAGCCCTCTTTCTAAGGTTGCCTACGTGTTGTGGGCATTTATATTTCAAAAACATGTCTTGCTTGCTATTCAGCACTGGTTGCGATTACTTGGCACCTGGTTGTAGAATATTGTGTTTCCATTTTTGAAGTGCGGCATACCGCAAGAAGTCTCATATGTGAAGTGCCATCCTGACCACACCGTTTTGCAGGAGCACACGAAGCACAGCTCTGAACAAGAAATGTCGCATCGAAAATAAGTGGCAGTAAGTAATAGCAAACACACCCTGATCAGCACATGCGCCCTTAACCCTAAGGCAACCACAGTACCGTCATCGAATTGTACCACACCGCACAGCTGAACAGGCTTTCTGCAAATACACAACCAGAGAAACAATTCAAAAATAGGCTACAGTCTTGCCAACCTAGCTGTAAGTGCAGATGGGTAGAGAGAAAGCTTTGAAAGTACACATAAAACACAAAAGTGTTCAGGTAAAACAGTTAGAATTCACTTCCGAATTATGTAATAGGCTTTCGCAACGCAACCACTTTAATTTTGATTCCTATGTGCCCTGGCCCACAGGGTACGCATTTTATATGTACAAGAGTAGTACAAATAATCATGAATATAAATAAGTCACACACAGCAGAACGGTTGACAAAAAATTGGAAAAAAGCTAACATGTAAACCCAGGGTACACGTACAAGATAGTTATGGAACTTGAGATATCCTCACATTAGGTGAAATGGATGAAAACAACTCAAGAAAAGTGTGAAAACAAAGAATTGACTGAATGGTGGTTACAAACACAAAGCAAATATACGAAACTAAATACTTCACATCTAATAAAAGGTTTGGGAAACAATAAAACAAAAGTAGCATACAAATTTAAGCTACTTTAAACAAACAAATTCTATGGAACTGGTTTTGAAGTATAGAAAAGGTGTGTATACAGAAATGACTGCACGGCGATTACAAGAGCAGTAGAAATATACGTCATGAAATGATTCACACCATGGTAAATGGCAGGACAGATATAAAACAAAAAAATTTAAAAACTACCCATTGAATTCTGGTTAAAAAACAATACCAAGTTACACTATTTCAATATTTCACACAAATGATAGAATTTGGGAACAAAAGAAAAACCGGGGAACACGGAAATGATAGAATATTAGTTACAAGAAGACATATTTAAACGACTACGGGATTCACACCAAGTCATACGCTCAAAGAACAATAACACAAAATAAAAAAGCATGGAACCATGGAAATGATTCAATGGTGGTTCCATTGGGCATGCCTCCATCATCAGTTATGTTAGGAATTGTTGAACAGTTTGCCTTCTTCGTTGCGGTGCCAGAAACTGCCACAATAGTTGCAGGCCGGATTAGTTGGAAAGTGAGTAAAAATTTCCAGGCCCAAAGACTGAAATAAATATAATACCTCTGCTAGCAATAAAAACTAAGAAGCCGCACGTAGTTGACAAAGCTGATATTTGCGCAGGATGTGACTGACAATAAAAATCTGGGCCATATACATTGTCTGGTGAAAGAATTTGATGTCTAACAACACGAAGATATCTAGTTACAAACAATGCAGGATGCCACGCGCCGGTGGAAAAAAGCGTGCTTCACTTTTTCCAAAACCAGAAGAACTCCTGCGCCAAGTTGACCGTCAAAAGTAGCTTGAGCAGGCTTCTTGTGCAGACTGTTGCAGTATCACCTCCCTTGCAAGCCAGTTCTTCAATCTAGGCATGGTTACAGGAAAATCTGCGTTGTTAATATAGCTTTTTAAGACTGGCATAATACAGAATGGCCGCCTACCATCATCCCTGAAAAAGACAGTGTATGACAGCTGCATCTTACTGGTACTCACCTACGCGGCAGAAACTTCCGGGCTCACTAAAAGGGTCTAACTGAAAATAAGGACGATATAGCAGGCAATAGAATGCTAGATGATGGGTGTAACATTAAGGCAAAGGAAGAGAGAAGAGTGGATATAATTGAATGTAAGCATTGACACTACTAAGGCAACCTTAAAAATAACTATGAATGGATATGTTAGGTTCCACTATTTATAAAAACTATATTTCGTAATGGGGACTCTGAGGAAATTTGAGCCCAGCTACAGGTCCCATCTGAAGTTGCAAAATATTTTTTGTGTATATCCTAGCCGCTCGGTTGATTGAAGTGACAATATATACACGAATGAAGCCATGTCCACAAAATGTGGCAAAAGGAAAAATGCACAAACCCGGACAGCGTCACTGCCATGGACGTATACTTCCTGCATCGGAATGGTGATGTGTGCTAGTTGGTAAATAAGCATAACTAAACCTTCCAAAAGCACGTCACTAAAAAACTCGTCCTGTTGTCCTGTTCGCTTGTACTGTGAGGCCTACATTTTAGTTCGAGTATTCGTTGTACAACCGGACGCATCAAAGTAGTGCAAGAATTTTTTACTGCACAATCACATTCAAATATAGTTTAGGTTGCACCAGTCAGCAGCCTGCAACATGTAAGTTATTAGCATACAACTGGACAGACACCAGAATCCTGCTCTGCCTTAAACCTGCGAAATCCCAAAGGCTGTGTTATTCTAATCCCCCCAAGGTGTGTTACACACTAAATTCTATAGGATGAAAATTCCATAATTGACCGAAATTTACGAGGAATTCTTGAATATGTTTACAACGTTCTGAATGGCTAATTTACGTTTGCGATGGTGCAGATTAAACACTCAATGGAAACGCGAAAAAAGCCTGCAGATGGCATTTTAATCTAATGCTGTACGGTCGGAAGTGACTCGATTTAATATTTTATTTTAATGCTACACGCACGGAAATCATTCAATTTATTGCGCACGTTTTTTAACAGAAAGCTATTATTACAAAAAAACACGGCCTCTGCCGAAACGAAACAAAACCAAGAGTGCATAATATCACACTAAAAGTACACGAAAATCGTGTAACGCATACACACACTTATTTTCGACCACACACTTATATTCGCACTCTCCAGCTTCCCCTATTCCATTTTATATCAAAACATTTGGCTAGCAAAACAGAACAAGACACAAACACTTCACCAAACACAGGGCTAGAAATTGCCCAAGAATTGATTCTGTTTACACACGTGGAAGCAAAAGTGTACCGACAAATCTGTGCAACGCACAAAGCGAGCCACTGAAAACATTAGGGCTAACCGACTGCGCGGACCGAAGTTCGAGGGTAACTCTGCTACCTTAAATACATATGACAAGAAAACAAGGTTCACTATACTCACTTACCTTCACTACTTGCCAGTATTTCTTCTTCTGGTAGATAAATCTATGGCAGTCAAATCACCGAAATAACCAAATTTGAAGGCGTGCACACCCGTGCGGTCACCAGCCAGTAGCACGCGCATCGATACGGAGTGCAGTTAATACAACTGTCGGACGGTCGGACACGCCACGTAGCGACTTTCCTGTCTCATGTTCGTCCGAGTGAAAACGTAGTTTCTGAAAGAGACCCACCTTGATAAAAACACGTTGTGAAATAGATGCCCAAGTTATTGGTAAATACAGATATTTGTTTCCAGTTATATTCAAGAAAAGCTTGATCGTGGTTTTTTAAGAAAACAGTAATTGTACCGACAATATAGATTGCGGCATTTAGGGCAATTTCAGGGTCTACGGTGGAAATACAGCTGGCGTGGCGTTTCCGGCACCGTAATTTTACGGTTTGTTCTGAGGCCGCAACCACTTGCAGCGTATTTTCCGCGGTTTCCTGCGTCGACATCGCACCGCGTTGACGGCGTCGGCAAAATGCACTGCGACGTGAACTGACGCGGGAGGAGGACGGGCAGGAGGAAACTTTATTGAACAGGTAGATCGCGCTTGGAAGTGGGCGGGTTCCTCAGTCCAGGACTCCACTGGTGAGGCCTGCCGTCTTTACCCTTTCAGCGAGCCAAAGCTGCTTACTTAGGTCCGAGCTGGCAAGTTCACTCTCCCATATCTCCAATGTTGCTACGCAGATCTCTATGCTGCTCGCGAGACATCAGCGTCGACGCAGCGCCAGAAAGCGTCCGAAAGCAGGCGACATCGTCCGTATTCTATGTCTATCTCCTGGTTTGAGTTCATTACGTTCGCATAAAGAAACACTTTTCTTAACGTGCGGTAATTTGGTGCCTTGAGGCAAATTACAAGCTATTTCTTTTCGAAAGTGCGCAATCCTACATGGCTAGCTTCGCTTTCAACGGAGAGATCGGGGGATTGGGAGAGGTTTTTGCGAGTTAAATACGGGACCTGGGGCTACATCGCTTGTAGTGTTCGCATGATGGGCTTGTGTGCAAGATCGGTGCGTAACGAACAAAGTTTATCGACGCCAGAAATCTAGCGGTGCATTCAATTTTATTCGCGGCTACGGTAGCTTGCATAGGGGGGATTGAAGCGCGAAAGCTTTCCTTGGCTTTAATAAGGGAGCTTTGGTTACATCACTTTCAGTATTAGAATACTTGGCCACACCTCCTCATCACATTTCCTGACCACACAAGCCTCATCACTGCCGAAATTCGTCAACTACGTCCAAAACGAATCACTCGACAATATTTGTTGGCAGCCTTTGTTAGGGTACCAAATTCTTGGGTCAGCGCATTTTGTTTAGGCAAACGGGCGAAACGATCCCGGCCGGCCACTCATACAGAGCTTTCAGGAGCAAGTTAGAAAATCCATATCAGGTGCAACAGCCGGGTCTCGGACGAAGGGAGAGAGAAAGAGAGAGAAATCGCTTTATTTTGCAAACAAGTTGAGTAGAAACGCGTGGTGGCAGCCGGCCGAAGGATGGCGGAGGCAGTGGCGGCTCGGTCAACCAGAAGTAGCTGCGCCCCCGGTGGCGAGCCGCCGAGCCCAGCTGCCCACTTCTCGACGCTGGAGATGGGCTGTAAATGGCTAAGAGGACTGCAGGCCCACATGCCGTGGCTTAGTGCGTCCAGGGAGTCACAGAGGGGACAGTTGGGCGCAGGGAACTCAAAGCAGTAGGTCTTGTGGAGGAGGTATCAAATGGCGAGGGAGTTGGTCTGAAGGAGTGGCCATAGGCGCTTCTGAGCGTTGATGAGAGATATGTGGGCAGTAAAAAAACGGCGACGGGAGAGGCGATAATGCTCCGTGGCTTCTTGATACGACAGCAGACGATCGTGTGCCGACCTGCACTGTGTTAGAGAGCAGGAGCGAGCCCAGCACGGCTGTTTAGTTCTCGTGTTCTTTGTGGGCCGCCTCGTGGCCTCCCACCCGATTGTGGGCCGGGGTACAGACGATGTCGACTGGTTGCGTATGGGGTATTTTGGAGAATCTTGAGTGCCATAGCGTTTTGAATGGCCGTCTCCGAATAAGTAATTTTAATGTGTGGTGGCAGCCTGGTGATGCGGGCCAGGGCTATTGCCGCCTCTTGCGCCGTTGCTCGGTAAGATGTGCGTACAGTTAGGAAAGTGACCGGGAGAGAGCCTCCCAGCTCTGCTATTACTCCAGCCTTTCACCATCGGCACAAGCCGGGGAAATATGTTTGTTAACATATGTGGCTGAACAGTGTCGCCAGCGATTTGTAAGGTCAGCATTTGTATTTTCATTACGAGGGTAGAACGACCAATTAAATTGCTGGTTTCACTGAATAAAAACTCCTATGAGCTTTAAATTTTGTTTATTTATTTATTATGTTTATTTATTATAAATTTATTTATTATGTAATCCGCATTTATATTTCTGTAAAAGCAATAGTGGTGGATAACAAAACTTGCACAAAAAGCGTCGGTACAAAACCCTTACAAAACACATAAAAACCCCATCGGTAACTTCTAAACAGTCTGCCTGCGAAGTTTGAAAATAAAAGTACAGCAGATATAGCTAAAACAAATGTAACTGCAATAGACATCCACGAATTAAAAAACTGACACATCAACAACATCTGAACAGCGTGAGCAAAATATGTCTAAATACCGTCCAGAAACAAAGCAGCTGCAACATCGAGAGTACGTCTTCAGCATAGTTGAAAGAATATCTGTTATTAAGGTACCAGCAACGTTATCTCAACACCCCAAAATTTTCATAAAAATATTAACGTTGTACGGATGTCTCATAGAGATACTGCTGGGACATAAACGTTGGGATCATTTTGGGACATCGCAGAGATGTTAGTGGTTTGCTGGGTAGGATACGCATCTGGTACGGTTACCATTACACCATCGGCGGGGCTATATTTCCTGAAATTTCTGGGGTTTTTGATGTTACAGTAGTTTTGTTACCTGCGCTTGGGGATGGTCCCCCCGCGGCACTCGGACTACTCGGTATGAAGGGGCCTTCTTTTTTCTCCCGGGCGGTGACTCGAGTATCTACAATATCTCGAGAGTTGTCTTCCCGCGTTGAACACTCTTAAGCTCCCTATGGCAAAAAGACTTTCAGAACAGAGGCCCTCTCTACGCATGTAGCGAATGAGAATGGGAAATGAGGGGATTGTTGAATTAAGAAATACCAGTAGGCAGTCAAGAAAACTTCGGAAAGCAAAGGGGAGAATTTGGCAGGTGATTGAAACAGACACAGAATTTGGAAAGATGGAAAAAAAGTGAAGAAAAAATTCTCGCCAGGCGCAATCTGAACCCCGGACCTCTAGCATACACGTCTGATGCAATGCAGAATACGCTACCGGTGGGGCTTTTTTTCCATCCACTTTCTGGGGTATATATAAAGGGATTTTGGTTTGCTGCAATTTAGGTGGTAGCCTGGGCCACTCAGACTTCTCGGGGTGAAGGGAATCTGACTTTTACCCAGGTTTCTCACTCGAGGGTCACCGACATATCGATAGTAGTCGACCAGCGTTGAACCCTGTTAAGCTCCCTATGACACCAAAATTTTCAGAACCGAGGCCCTCTCAACGCATGTACCCAATGAGAATTGAAAATAAGGGGATCGTCGAATTAGTACAGAAATAAGAATTGGCACTCAAGAGAACCTCGGAAAGCAAACGGGAGAATTTGGCAGGTCTTTGAAAGAGACACAGAAATTGGAAATAGAAAAAAATGTGGAGAAAAAATGCGCACCGTGTGGGATCCGAACCTACGACTGCCTAATTGCGCGTGTGGTGCGATGGCCACTATGCTTCCGGCCGGGCGATTTACGGCTCCATTTTAGGGGTAATAATATTAATGTACTTTTGTTCTGCGCCCAGAGAATTTACGACATGTCTATTTTGATTGACCAGCCATCAACCCTCTCAAATTCGCTATAGCACCAAGAGTGCCAGAACTGAAACCCCGCCTATGGTTGTAGCCATTCAGAATAGGAAATGAGCGGTTGGTAGAACTAGGACAGAATTAGGGTTGGCAGTCACGAAAACCTCGGAAAGTAAAGATGAGAATTCGGTAGGTGGTTAAAACAGATACAGAACTTAGAAAGATAAAGAAAGATCCAACCTCCAGAATACGCATCTGGTGCGATGACCACTATGCTTCCGGCGGGGGTGTTTACCGCTCATTTTTACGGGGTTCATTGAATTAAGACAGATATAATGGTTGACATTCTAGAAAACCTCGAAAAGCAAAGGGGAGAATTTGGCAGGTCTTTGCAACAGGTACAGAAGTTGGAAATACCAAAAAAAGGTGAGAAAAGATGCCCATCGTGCGGGATGCGATCCCACGACTGTCATAGTACGTGTCTTTGCAAGGACCACTATAATTCCGGCAGGGCTATTTACTGCTCCGTTTTGTGGTGTATTTAAAATCAAGTATTTTTGTTTTCCGCTATAAGAATTTACGACTTGTCCAGTTTGATTTACCAGCCTTGAACCCTCATAAACTCCCTATGGCAGCAAGAGTGCCAGAACTGAAGCCCTGGCTACGGTTGTAGCGATTTAGAATAGGAAATGAGGGGCTGGTTAAACTAGGACAAAGTAATTGGGTTGGCAGTCAAGCAAACATCGGTAAGCAAAGGGGAGAATTAGGTAGGTCATTGAAACAGATACAGAACTTAGAAAGAGAAAGAAAGATTATAAAATATGCCCGCCGTGTGGGATCCGAACCCACGACCTCCAGAATACGCATCTGGTTGGATGAAAACTATGCTTCCCGCGGGGCCATTTCCGCTCAGCTTTATGGGGCATTTAATTTAAAGTATTCTTGTTTTCTTCTAAGAATGTGTACGACTTGCGATTGTGGCTGGCCATCGCTGAACCCTCATAAACTCCATGAGCACCAAGACTGCCAGAACAACGGCCGTTGCTATACACGTAGCGGATCACAAAGGAAATTTGTGGGCTATTTATTAAGACAGAAATTAAGGTTACAAGTCAAGAAAACTGTGGAAAGAAAAAGAGAAGAGTTTGGTAAAGCTTCGAAACAGATACACAATTTGGAAAGAGAGCAAAAGTGGAGCAAAAATGTCTGCCCGCTGCGATCCGATCCTCGGACCTCTAGCATACATGTCTGAGGCGATGACGACTACACCATCGGCGGGGATAATTTTTCACCACTTTTGGGTGGATACATGTCACGGTATTTTTGTTACCTGCGGTTGAGGGTGCCGGCAACCGCCATATGGACTACTCAGTGCAAAGGGAGCCTTCTATTTTACTCCAGGGCCCTGACTCGAGTGTCTACAACATATCGAGAGTGGTCGACCAGCGTTGAACCCTCTTAAGCTCCCTATGGCGCCAAGACGTTTAGAACAGAAGCGCTCTCTACGCATGTAGCGAACGAGAGTGAACATGACATCTCATTCAATTAGGACAGAAATAAGGGTAGGCAGTCAAGAAAAACTCCCAAAGCAAAGGGAACAATTTCGCACGTCATTGAAACAGATACACAATTTGGAAAGATAGAAAAAAGTGGAGAAAAAAGGCCCACCGTAGAGAATCCGAACCCACGCTACCATACATGCGTCTGGTGCGATGACCGCTATGCTTCTGGCGAGTCTATTTTCTGGTCCACTTTTTGGGTTATTTATTTTGAAGTATTTTTGTTTTCTGCTCAGTGTATTTACGGCATGTCAAATATGATCGACCACACTTGAACCCTCCTGATCTCCCTATGGCACAGGGAGTGCCAGAACAGAGGCCCTGGCTCTGCATGGATGGAATCAATATAGAAAGTGAGGGGCTGGTTGAATTAGGACAGAAATACGGATTGCGAGCCAAGAATACCTTGAAAAGCAGAGCAGAAAATTTGGCAGGTTATTGAAAAAGATACACAATTTGGAAAGACAAAAAGAAACTGGAGAAAAATACCCCCCCCCCCCCAATGTGATCCGAGCCCGCGATTTCTAGAATACCACTCTGGTACGGTAACTCCGGCATCATCGGGTCTAATTTTCCACCACTTCGTCGGGAAATAATCTTAGGGTATTTTTGTTACCTGCACTTGGGGAAGGTAGCCTGTGCCAGTCGAACTACGTGGTGCGACGTTGGCCTTTATTTTATCTCCCGGTCCGTGACACGAGTGTCTACAGCATTTCGAGAGTGGTCGACCCGCGTTGAACCCTCCTAAGCTCTCTCTGGTAACACGACTTTCAGAACAGAGGACCTATCTACGCATGTAGCGATTGAGACTGGGAAATGAGGTGATCAATGAATTAGGAAAGAAATAAGGGTAGGTAGTAAAGAACTCCTCGGAAAGCAAACGGAAGAATTTTGCAGGTAAATGAAACAGATACGGAAGTTGGAAAGATAGAAAAGAGTGGAGAAAAATTCCCGCCGGGTGCGACCCGAACGCCGGACCTCTAGCATACATGTCTGGTGGGATGACGACTAGGCTACCAGCGGGGCTATTTTCCTATCCACTTTCTGGGGTACATCTAAAGGGATTGTTGTTTGTTGCACTTGGGGTGGTAGCATTGGACACCCGGACTACTCGGGGTGAGGGGAACCTCCCTTTTAAACCGCAGGACGTCACTAGAGTGTTTATAACGAGTTCAAGAGGGGTCAACCCACGTCAAACCCTTTTAAGCTCCTTATGGCGCTAAGACTTTCAGATCAGAAGCCCTCTCTACGCATGTAGCGAATGAGAATAGCAAATTGGGGCTTCATTGAATTAAGACATAAATAAAGGTTGGCAGTGAAGAAAGCCTCGGAAAGCAAAGGGGACAATTTGGCAGGTCATTGAAACAGATACAGAAGTTGCAAATACAGGAAAAAGTGGAAAAAATGCCCACCGTTTGAAATCCGGACCCTGGACCTAAAGCATACACATCTGGTGCAGTGACGACAACGCTACCGGTCGGGCTATTTTCCCATCCAATTTCTGCAGTATATATAAAGGTATTCTTGTTTGCTGCACTTGGTGTTGTCGCATGGGCCACTTGTGTTACTCCGGACGAAGCGAACCTCCCTTTTAAACCCTGGTCTCTTACTCAATCGTCAACGACATGTCGATAGTGGTCGACCAGCGTTCAACCCTCCTGAGCTTCCTATGGCACCAAGACTTTCTGAAAAGAGCCATTCTTTACACATGTATCGAATGAGAATGGGAATTGAGGGCATCGTGGAATTAGGACAAAAAAAAAGATACCAGACACAAAAACAACGGAAAGCAAAGGCATGAATTTTGCAGCCTATTGAAACAGATACACAATCTGGAAAGACAGACAGAAAGTGGAGGAAAATAACCCCCACGTGCTATCCGAACCCCCGATGTCTGGAATATCTACCTGGTACGATGACCATCGGCGGGGCTAACTTTCCCCCACTTTCTGGGGTATTGATGTTACGCTATTTTTGGGACCTGCACTTGGGTGTGGTAGCCAGCGCCACTCGGACTACGCGGTGAGAAGGGTGCCTTCTTTTTAATTCCCAGGCCGTGAAACGAGTGTTTATAACATTTCGAGTGTGGTCGACCCGCGTTGAACGCTCTTAAGCTGCCTGTGGCCCCAAGACTTTCAAAACAGAGGCCTTCTCTACGCATGTAGAGAATGTGAATAAGACATAAGGGGATCATTGAATTAAGAAAGGAATAAGGGTTGGCAGTCAAGAAAAACTGGGAAAGCAAAGGCGAGAATGGGGTAGGTCACTTAAATAGATACAGAGCATCGAAAGAGAAAGATGTGAAAAAATGGCCACCGTTTTGGATGCGAACCTACGACCTCCAGATACGCATCTGGAGCGATGAACACCATGCTTCTGGCGGGGCTATTTTCCGCTCAGCTTTATGGGGTACTTATTCCTGTTTTATGGTCAGAATTTCTATGACATGCGATAGTGGTTGACCAGCGTTGAACCCTCCTGAGATGCCTGTGGCACCAAGGCATTCATAACAGAGGCCCTGTCTACGCATGTAGCGAATGAGAATGGGAAATGAGAGGATCGTTAAATTAGGGCTGAAATAAGGGTTGCTAGTGAAGAAAACCTCGGATAGCAGAGGGGAGATTTTGGCAGGCAATTGAAACAGATACAGAATTTGGAAACATGGAAAAGAGTGGAGAAAAAATGCCCACCGTGTGGGATCCGGACCCACGACTACCTTATTACGCGTCTGGTGCGATGACCGCTATGCTTAGGGCGGGACTATTTTGGGTTCCACTAAATGGGATATTTTTTTAGGTATTTTTGTTTTCTGCTTGGAGTATATACTACATGTCGATGTTGATCGACCAGCCTTGAATGCTACTAAACTCCCTATGGCATCAAGAGTGCCAGAACAGGGTCTCTGGCTATGCATGTAGCGAATAAAATAGGAAATTAGGGGCCGGATGAATTAGGACAGAAAGAGGGGTTGGTAGTCACGAAAACCTCGGAGAGCAAAGAGAAGAGTTCGAGAGGTGATTGAATCAGACACAGAACTTGGAAAGAGAAAGAAAGATGAGAAAAAATGTCCGCCCTTTGGGATCCGATTCCACCACCACCAGACTTCGCATCTGGTGGGATGAACACTATGCTTTCCGCCGGGCTATTATCCGCTCAGCTTTATGGAGTATTTATTTTAAAGTATTCTTGTTTTCTTTTTATATTGTCTAAGATTACTAATAGTGGTTGACCAGCGTTGAACCCTGTTTACTCCCTGTGGCACCAAGGCTTTCATAACAGAGGCCCTCTCTACGCATATAGCAAATGAGAATGGCAAATGAGGGGATCGTTGAATTGTAAATAAGAGTTGCCAGTAAAAAAAAACCCGGAAAGCAAAGGCAAGAATTTGGCAGGTTAATAAAACAGATACACATTTCGGAAAGACAGAAAGAAAGAGGGGAAAAATGCCCCCCCCCCCCCCACCCGGTGCGACCCAAACCCCCGATTTTAAGAAGACGCATCTAGTACGATGACCACTACGTCATCGGCGGGGATAATTTTCCTCTCCTTTCTAGGGTATTGATTATATGGTATTTTTGTTACCTGCCCTTTGGGGTTGTAGGCAGCGCCACTCACACTACTCGGGGTTAAGGGAGCCTTATTTTTTACTCCCTTGCCGTGACTCCAGTGTCTACAACATGTCGAGTGTAGTCGACCCGCGTTGAAGCCCCTTAAGCTCAATATGGCACCAAGCCTTTCAGAATAAAGGCCCCCTCTACGAATGTAGAGAATGGGAATACAAAATAAGGGGTTCGTTGAATTAGGACTGAAATAACGGTTAGCAGTCAAGAAAACCTCGTAAAGCAAAGGGGAGAATTTTTCAGGTAATTAAAACAGATACAGGAGTTGGAAAGACAGGAAAATTGTATACAAAATGCTAACCATGTGGGAATCGAACCTCGGACCTATTGCATACACGTCTGGTGCGATGACGACTACACTACTGGTGGGGCTATTTTGCCATCACTTTTTTTCTTATATATAAAGGGATTGTTGTCTGGTAGCCTGGGCCACTTGGGGTGGTAGCCTGGGCCACTTGGACTACTCGGGGCCAAGAGAGCCTCCCTTATAACCCCTGGTGCTGGCTCGAGGGTCAACATCATGTCAATAGTGGTCGACCAGCATTGAACACTCCTGAGCTTCCTATGGCACCAAGACTTTCAGAACAGAGGCCTTCTCTAGGCATGTATCGAATGAGAATGGGAATTGAGGGGATCGTGGAATTAGGACAGAAAAAAGGGTTTCCAGTAAAAAAAAAACATCGGAAAGCAAATGCGAGAATTTGGCAGAATATTGAAAGATATATACAATTTGGAAATACAGAAAGAAAGTGGAGAAAAATAACCCCCAGGTGAGATCCGAACCCCCGAGGTCTATAATACCCATCTGGTACGATGACAACTACAGCATCGGCGGGCCTAATTTTCCACCACTTTCGGGGGTATAGATGTTACGGTATTTTTGTTACCTGCACTTGGGTGTGGTATCCAGCGCGACTCGGAGTACTCGGTGCGAAGGGTGCCTTCTTTTTAACTCCCGGGCCGTGACACGATTGTCTACAACATGTCGATAGTAGTCGAACGACGTTGAACCCTCTTAAGCTGCCTGTGGCCCAAAAATTTTCATAACAAATGCCCTCCCTACGCATGTAGAGAATGAGAATGGTATATAAGGGGATCGTTGAATTACGAAAGGAATAAGGGTTGGCAGTCAAGAAAAACTGGGAAAAGTCACTTAAACAGATACAGAACTTCGAAAGAGAAAGATGCGAAAAAATGGCCGCCATTTTGGATCCGAACCTACGAACTCCAGATATGCATCTGGTGCGATGAACACCATGCTTCTGGCGGGGCTATTTTCCGCTCAGCTTTATGTGGTACCTATTTTAAAGTATTCCTGTTTTCTGCTCAGAATTTCTACGACATGCGATAGTGGTTGACCAGCGTTGAACCCTCTTAAACTCCCTATGGCACCAAGAGAGACAGAACAGTGGCGGTTGCTATGCATGTAGCGGATCACTATAAGAAATGCGAGGCTTGTTTATGTAGGCCGAAATAAGGGTTATCAGTCAAGAAAACGTCGGAAAGCAAGGGGGAGAGCTTTGTACGTTATTGAAACAGATACACAATGTGGAAAGTTAGAAAAATTGGAGCAAAAATGTCCGCCATTAGCGATCCAAACCACGACCTCTAGCATACACGTTTGGTGCGATGACGACTATGCTACCGGCGGGACTATTCTCCTATCCACTTTCTGGGGTATATATAAATAGATATTTGTTTGCGCACTTGGGGTGGTAGCCTGGGCAACTCGGACTACTCTGGGCGAAGAGAACTTTCTTTTTAAGCGGCGGAACGTGACTCCACTGTCCACAAAGTGTCGATAGTGGTCAAGCCGCGTCGAACCCTCTTAAGCTCCCCATCGCACCAAGAATTTCAAGAATGGGGGTCCTCTATACACATGTAGGGAATCAGAATAGGAAATGAGGGGTTCGTCGAATTTGGAGAGAAATAAGCGTTGGCAGTCTAGAAAACCTCGTAAAGGAAAGGCAAGAATTAGGCAGGTCATTGAAACAGATGCAGACGTTGGCAAGACAGAAAAAAATTCGAGAAAAAATGCACGCAGGGTGGGATTCAAGCCCGAGACCTCCACCATACACGTCTAGTGCGATGACGAATACGCAACCGGCGTGGCTATTTTCCCATCCACTTTCCGGGGCATATATAAAGAGGTTTTTTTTGTTGGCCACACTTAGGGTGATAGCCTGGCCCACTTTTGCTGCTTTGGGCGAAGTGAACCTCCCTTGTAAGCCCCGGTCCCTGACTCGAGGGATCACGATATGTCGATGTGTTCCAGCAGCGTCGAACTCTTTAAGGCTCCTTATAACACCAACACTATTATAACAGAGGCCCTTTGTACGTTTGTTTGGGAATGAGAAAAGGAAATGAGCGCAATGTTGAATTAGGGCAGAAATGGGGGTTGGCAGTCAAGAAAACCTCGAAAGGCAAAGGGGAGAATTTGGCAGGGTTTTGAAACAGATACACAATCTGGGAAAACAGGAAGAAAGTTGAGGAAAATGCTCCCTCGGAAGCTATCCGAACCCCCGATGTCAAGAATACGCATCAGGTACGATGACCACTACGCCATCGGAAGGGTAATTAATTATCCACCACTTTCTGGGGTATTGATGTTAAGGTTTTTTGTTACCTGCACTTGGGCGTGGTAGCCAGTGCAACTCGGACTACTCAGTGCAAAGGGTGCCTTCTTTATAACTCCCTGGCCGTGACTCGAGCGTGGTCGACGCGCACTGAACCCTCTTAAGCTCACTATGGCACCAAGACCTTCAGAACGGAAGGCCTCTCTTTGCATGTAGCGAATGAGAACGGTAAATGAAAGGTTCATTGAATTGGGACAGAAATAAAGGTTGGGAGTCAAGAGAACCTCGGAAAGCAAAGGGGAGAATTTGGCAGGTCATTAAAACAGATACAGAAGTTGGAAATCCAGGAAAATTTTGAAAAAATGCCCACCGTGTGGGATCCAGACCCCGGACCTCTAGCAGACATCAGGAGCGGTGACGACTACCCTACCGGCGGGGCTATTTTCCCGTCCACTTTCTGGGATTATATATAAAGGGAGTGTTGTTTGCTGCACTTAGGGGTTGTAGCCAGGGCCCCAAGGACTACTCGGGGCAAAGCGAACCTCCCTTTTAACCTCTGGTCCATGACTCTAGTGACGATGACATGTCGATACTGGTCTACCAGCGTTGAACCCTCCTGAGATGCCTATGGCACCAAGACTCATAACAGAGGCCCTTTGTACGCATTTACGCGATTGAAATGGGAATTGAGGGGATCTTTGTATTAGGACAAAAATAAGGGTTCCCAATGAAGGAAACCTCGGAAATCAAAGGGGAGAATTTGGCTGGTCATTGAAACAGACAGAATTTGGAAAGAGAGAAAAGTTAGAAAAAAATGCCCACCTTGTGGGATCAAGACCCACGACTACCATAATACGAGTCTGGTGCGATGACCGTTGCGCTTCAGGCAGGTGTATTTTCGGCTCCACTGTATGGGGTATTTATTTTAGAGTATTTTTGTTTTCTACTAAGAGCGTATACTACATGTCGATGATGACCCACCATCCTTGAACCCTCCTAAACTCCCTATGGCATCAAGAGTACCAGAACAGACTCTCTGGCTATGCATGTAGCGAATCAATAGAGGAAATAAGGGGCTGGTTGAATTAGGACAGACATAGAGGTGGCAGTCAAGAAAACCTCGGAAAGCAAAGGGAAGAATTTGGTTGTTCAATGAATCAGACACCGAACTTGGAAAAAGAAAGTTAAAAAAAAATGCCAGCCGTGTGGTATCCGAACCCACAACCTCCAGAAAGCGCATCTGGTGCGATGAACACCATGCTTCCGGCAGGGCTATTTTCCGTTCAGCTTTATGGAGTATTTATTTTAAGGTATTCTTCTTTCTGCCGAGGTTGTCTACGACTTCTGACAGTGGTTGACCAGCCTTGAATCATCCGAAACTCCCTATGATACAAAGACTGCCACAACAGAGGCCATTGCTATGCTTGTAGCGGATCACAAAGGGAAATGACAGGCTCTTGTAATTAAGACAAAAATAAAGATTACCACTTAAGAAAACCCTCGAAAGCAAAGGGGAGAGTTTGGTAGGGGTTTGAAACAGATACTCAATTTCCAAAGTTCGAGAAAGTGTAGCGAAAATTTCCACCGGCTGCGATCCGAACCCCGGACCTCTAGCATACTTGTCTGGTGCGATGACGACTACGATACCGGCGGGGCTATTTTCTCATCTCCTTTCTGTGGTATATATAAAGGGATTTTTATTTGCTGCACTGGGGGGGGGGCGGTGGCCTGGGCCACTCGGACTGCTCGAGGCGAAGGGAACCTCCTTTTATACCCCTTGTCTCTGGCTCAAGGGTCAACTACATGTAGATTGTGGTCGACCCGCGTTGAACCCTCTTAACTCCCTGTGGCACCAAGATTTTAATAACATAGGCATATGGCGAATGAGAATGAGAAATGAGGCGATCGTTGAATTGGGACAGAAATAAGAGTTGCCAGTCAAGAAAACCTCGCAACGCAAAGGGAAGAATTTGCAGGTTAATAAAACAGATGCACAATGTGGAAAGACCGAAAGAAAGTGGAGAAAAATGCTTCTCTCCACCCCTCGGTGCGATACAAACCCCCGATGTCAAGAATACACATCTGGTACGATGACGACTAGGTCATCTGCGGGGATAACTTTCCTCCACTTTTTTGGGGAATTGATTACACGGTATTTTTGCTACCTGCGCTTGGGGGTGGTAGGCAGCACCACTCGGACTACCCGGTGCGAAGGGAGCATTATTTTTTACGCCCTGGCAGTGACTCGAGTGTCAACATCATGTCGAGAGTGGTCGACAAGCGTTGAACCCCCTTAAGCTCCCTATGGCACCAAATCTTTCAGAATAGAGGCCATCTCTGCGCATGTAGCGAATGAGAATTGTAAGTGAGGGGTTCTTCGAATTAGGACCGAAATAACGGTTGGCAGTCAAGAAAACCTCACAAAGCAAAGGTAAGAATTTTGCAGGTCATTGAAACAGATGCAGAAGTTGGAAAGACAGGAAAAATTGCAGAAAGAATGCCCACATTGCGGGATCCAAACCTCGGACCTCTTGCATAAATGTCTGGTGGCATGACGATTACACTTCCGGTGGGGCTATTTTCGCAAATACTTTCTTTGATATATTAAGGGATTGTTGTTGGCTGCACTTGGGGCGGTAGCCTGGGCCACGTGGACTACTCGTGGCGGAGAGAACCTCCCTTATAACCCCTGGAGTATGACTCGAGGGTAAACGACTTGCCGACAGTGGTCGACCTGCGTGAACCCTCTTAACCGTTTAATGCCAGTTGCCGCGAATTTGCGACACACTGAATGAAGCTGGTCAACCAACTTGCGAAACCTTTGCTGCCTTTTAGCGGTGGCTATTATGTGTTTGCGGCAAAGAGGTGGTGGTTGCACTCCGGACATGTAGTGGCATCTCGTAGAAAGTGTTTCAAATTAAAACCCAGTATGTCTATCGGTTGGCGGACTGCGCCCCCGATGTGCGACAGCTCCCACTTTCAAACATGTAGCGCATAAGACGAGAGACACAGACAAGTAGACACACACGGCGCTAACGTCCAGCACCTTTATTGAAAACGATATCACACATGTATAGGCAAGAATTCCGTGACGTCACACACATGCTTACCTCAGCTCGAACGCAAGTAGGCCATCTCTTTTTCTGATAACTTGAGAGAAGTCGAACTTACGCAGGATTTTCCTAACCTGGTTATCTTTTCCGGCTCAATTATTTCTCGTGTACTCTTGTCCTCACTCTTACAAATAATGGAACATTTATGAAGGAATGGTCTGCACGCCACTGCTACCAAAATGGAATGCTCAAACCGGCTGTACTTACAGGCTACTCTGCTGCTGGCTTGAAGTCTCTGGGCGCCCGGCTTCTGGCTACCTGTCACCCTGGATCCCTTCGAGCCCTGGCACATTTCGCCCCCGCTTCCTCCAACGTACGTTGGAAGCTACTGCCTCATTCGTCTGGCAACGCGGGCTGTCCACTACCACCCCTTGCGTGGACGGCGCGGGATATAAACAGCAGTTAGCATAGTGCACGTTGGTCACGCCACCGCTACCAAATGGAATGCTCAAACCGGCTGTACCCTCATGTTAGCCGCAAGTTCGGTGCTCGAAGTAGCAATTATTGTCTTTGAGCGGTGTCGTGGACATACGAAGTGATGGTTGCTAAGAGAACGCTGATGTAGGTGTGTGCTAGCGTCGCCTGCCGTCTTTTAAACATTTTGCTGTTACTGTGCGGCGACGTTGACGCAAACCCTGGCCCGATGAGAAAAGCTGAAGCAGAAGCGTTTGATTGCGCCTTGGCAGCGATTCGCAAGCCTGAAACAGGAGTTGTTTCTGTTTTGGCCGATTTAAAGACGCTTGAGGACACCCACGAAATAATAAAAATGATATCAAGAGCATTTCTGAAAGTGTTTCTAATCTGGAATCTAACTTTTAACCCTGGGGTACTTCCACAATACACCAAATTGGACTACTCTTGATATTGCCGACCAACTACAAAAAACTACTTCAAGGTGTGAGGACTCCGAAAACAAGCTTCGACGCTTTAACTTGCTGTTTTACAGACTTATAGATGATGTGAAAGAAGATTGGACTGCCTCCGAAAACAAAGTAATCGACTTTTGTGCAGACAAACTAAAGATTGCTGTCACTGGTGCGCATTTTGGGCGTGTGCAAATAATAAATCGGTTCAATGCGGATAAGAATAGGCCTTTCATTTCTAAAATGACTTTTTTCAAAGAACAACAAAATATTCCTTCCTCAGCCATAAATTGAAGGGGACAACCTTCTCTATCAGCGAAGAGTTTTCCTTGCCGACTAGACCAGCAAGAACGAAAGTGCTTGAATTCACAAAGTCGTTAACCAAATCATGGAAACTGTCTGTCGACGAGCTGCGTGTAGATAACGAAACATACATTTACGATAGGGCCACATATTCTGTCATCTTAGCCGTTTCTTCCGTTACGCCATCTGCCAGTACAGTGTTTCACCCCCTCGCTGCACCCGTCACGCCGTCTGTCACTTCACCTCAGGCAGAGCTAAATCGAGCCTCGTCACACCATACGCAGCAGAAACATGGGGCTTGTCTCTCCGCACCGTTGATCGCACTTGCGTACACTAGCATCCGTAGCTTACTGCCAAAACGCGACCATGTCAGATCCTTCTTAGAAGACAGTTGCACCAACATTCTCGCCCTCACCGAATCTTCGCTTGGCCTGGGCGTCCTTGACTCAGAGATTCTGATTGATAAAAATGCGTACAACACATATCGTATAGACCGCGCTAGCCGAAAACGAGGCGGTGTTTTGCGGGGTATAAAGAACAGCCTTGCATCGAATGCCGTTCATTTTGGCTGGCCGCTAGAAATAGTTTGAGCAACATGCTACTCACGTTCTCGCAAGATACTGATAGGAGTTTGCTATCGCCCACCCGACTGTAACCATTCCTTCGTAGATAACCTTACGAGTTCCATTACCAAAGCCAATGAGCTGTGTTCTTCAGATTTCGTTTGCCGTCTCGGCGAGTTGTTTTTCTGGACATTAACCACGCTACTCTCTCATCCTCCTCCCAAACTTCTCAAGAATTCATTATTCTTTCGTTAGATTTCAACTTTTCCTAAATAGTCCAAGAAGCCACCCGCGGACCAAACCAATTAGATTTATTTTTACGTCGGCCCCTGAAAAGATTCACATGATGTCTAACCGAAATGGTCTTTCTGACCATATTGTACTCCAAGTTACGATTAAAATGCCCTTACCTCTTACAGACCAATGCCCTAAACAAATTGGAGATTATATTCGAGCTAATTTTAACCTTATCAATGCTGAGCTAGAAACGTTTTTCGATCATACTTTCCTACCGTCCTTCAGTCTACACAATGTTGAAGAAAACTGGCTAAGTTTCGGAAATAAAATAACGGAACTGGTAAGCAAACATGTGCTGGTAATTACTATTCAAAACGATAAATCAAACCTATGTTTCACAAAGTCTCTTAGACAACAGCGTAGTAAAAAAACGCATCTCTACAAAAGCGCTAAGCGCGCCGGTACACAGGAGACATGGCAGGCATATAAAAGTTATTTATTAACATACTGTGAAGCAATAACTGCAGCCAAAAGTAAAATTGTTTGCACATGACCTTCCATCCTTGTTCAATTCAAATCCCAAAAAGTTCTGGAATGAAATATTCCCTGCCTGCGATACTAATAAAATCTTGTTAAAAAATAACGACCTTGTTTTCGTTCCACATGCAGAGTGCCCCACCGTATTTAACAGGTTTTTTAGTTCCGTCTTTACCACAGAAAGTCGCTGTAATATCCCTGTTGTTCCTGAATATGATTGGGCCTATATGCAACCTACAGATATAACCGTCGCTGGCACAGAAAGTCTTATACAGGACCTTAAAATATGAACATCCGCTGGCATCGACAACATTAACTCGAAAGTGCTTAAAGGGACGATTGGAATTACAAGCAAAATATTATACCACATTTTCTGCCAGTCGTTATCATCAGGGTAGTTACCATCTGATTGGAAAATAGGTAAAATAGTACCCATTCAGAAGTCTGGCGACACTGACTCCCCCAACAACTATCGCTTAATTTATTTACCTTGCGTTTGTGGCAAAATGTTCGAACATCTCATTGCATCCCACGTGTTCAGCCATCTGGAACACAACAAGTTTTTTTTTACTAACTAACATGGCTTCAGGAAAGGGTTGTCGTGCGACACGCAATTGTTCGAGTTCACCACTGATCTGCATTTAACATGAACAAAAGCTTACACACTGACCGCGTGTTTCTCGACTTCTCGAAAGCATTTGATCTGGTCGCCCATTCACGTCTAATATCAAAGCTATCAGCTCTTCGCCCAGATTAGCTAACTTTATCATGGCTTCGCAACTTCATCACCCTTCGACAACAGTTTACATTTGTCAACAACTTTTCTTCTGCCTTTTCTGGTGTGACGTCTGGTGTGCCGCAAAATAGCGTGCTAGGCCCTTTACTTTTTTAAATATTCATCAATGACTTGGGGAAAAAATTTAACATCTAGAGTGCGGCTGTTTGCTGATTAAATACAAATTACACGCCAATGCTGTCTCCAGCCTTTGCACACACGTCACTATATCGAAATCATATGCCTTTTCCAAAGGTACATTTATGCTTCGACAAAACCACCTTTTAATCTTCAACCCCCATCTATCAAGTCACGTCGACTGTTCAATCACTTCAGCTTTTCCGCATTTACGATGCCACCCATGCTTTTAACTCATCTGCCCTCCTAGGGGTTATACGCCTTTGGAACGATCTTCCCGATCATATCGCATCTGTGACAAGCCGTGTAAACTTTAGGCGCCCTGTGTTTGACTATTATGCTTCTGAACTTTGTAGTTTTTGCTAGTGTTTTTTTCTCGCCTTCGGCAAGTGTCCGATATTTGAAAGGGCATTGATGTGCTTATCATGTCCTGTATGATCGTGTCCATTTTTGACTAAATACTGGTTGACTAAATACTGTGTATTTTTGACTAACTTTTCACTAAATGTGTGGAAATCAACAAAATTTCTGTTAACGCGACTTCGCGTTTCGAGGCTCGCGCGCATATTCGATTTTGTGTGCGTGTTTGAATGCGTGTGTATTTGCTTGGTACAGTTGACTTCATATTTGTTGTTAGCATTGCCTGCCGGTGTTATATAATTTGTAAACTAACCCTGTTGATATTATGTGCTCCCCCTTACTCTATGCCCCCCCATTGGCCTGTAAGGTATCTTGAATAAATAAATAAATAAATAAACAAAAAACAAATCTGCACAGGTATTACACTGGATAACTAGTAGTCCATCTTGTTCATTTTTCTTGTTTACATTGCGATTGTTCTCAAAAAGGCGATCATTAACACAACGACTGGTTTGACCAACAAACTGTTTAAAAAAAAGAGGGGAATCTGGTAGACAACACTATCTATACATTCAACGAACGGAGTTTGGCGTTTCTTTTTACAATTATTAGATATCTGCCGATCACCCTTATTTATAATACAAAGGCTATCCAACTTCTCGGGGGCTCAAAATACCACTGGCACTTCTATTCGTTTTGCAATATGTTTCCAATTGTGGGACACAGTGTGTAGGTACGGCATCACTACCATTTTGTTTCGTATTTTGACCAGGATCAGCGACACGGAGATGTTCTACAGATTTTAGGTTCCTTAACAAGGCTTCACCAACAGATACTTGAAGGTGGCCGGGATATCCTGGGAGCGAAAGCCTGTTGCACTGTTGTAGAAGACTATCAGACATGAAGTACGGACAAGATTTACGAAGGGCAATAGGAAGGCATAGGTTGACAATGGGTCTTTTGAATAATTTAGAGGGGGCGAACTGAAGGGAAGAAGCGATTTATCACTGCGTGGTTCATACACCCAACAAGTATGCATTGGGTGAAATATGAGGCTGATATCAAGAAATTTAAGCTTATTGTTAGTAGGCGTTTCATGCGTTAGAACGAGTGGGTTGGACCTTTATCTGAGCACACTGAGTATGCTATAAGTCTGGGATTCAAAAAAAGCCTGGTCACAATCAATTAAAAACAAAAAGTCATCAACTTGTCTAAACGCTCTCACAATCCCCATTTTATCTAGGGTATCCTAAATGGACGTGTCCAGTTTGGCTAAAAAAATGTCAGTTAGGATTGGCGCATTGCACGAACCGATACAAATGCCTAGTTTTTGAAGATGTGGTTTATCGTTCCACACGACAAATGTAGACCTCAGACGAAAGGATCAAAGTTCTAGAAAAATATCAGCAGCCATACCTACAGAATTTTCAAAAGCCACGCAACCAAACATGTCAATGCAATCTTCTACAGATTTTAGTAAAATGTCATGTGGCAAAGAATAATAAACATCTTTTCTATCTACTGAGAAATCCAGAAGGTTATCACTGTTGCCAGATAACACAAACTCAAGCATCTCGTTAGAGTTTTTAACTAAGTATGGGTCCTCACATTTAAGAAGACTAAGCTTACTCTGCAGAAACTTAGAAAGCTGTCGTTGCCAGGTGCCACGTCCAGACACAATAGGTCTAAAATGTTTATCCGGTTTATGTGTTTTCGCAAAAAAAAACACGTAGAAAGTATTTTTTAGCATCAGAAATGTCATGAAAAGATTGCTGAGATTACTCTGTTTACATAACTTCATCGCATGCCTCTTAACTTTTGCTATGTTTGTATCATTATGGCATGCAAACACGGAAGACACCGCATGATCAAATTTGCATATATAGAGCTTGGATGATAAAATAGCAAAACCACCTTCTTTATCCGCAGCAAGCACGGTGAAATCACGCTCTTAAAAGAAGGTCCGGACACGCTTGATCGGTAGACTGGATGGGGCAGGCTTAGTCCTGGATGGGACGTGAACACCTTCAGAAATACAATGTTTGGAGCATGCCGTGAAACATCGTGGGAAGACGTGAGAAGCTCAGGTGGTGAGCGCTTTGGTTGAACAGCGAACTTAGGCCCTAAGGAAAGCACGCGAGTAACATGGGGCGGTAAGTCCATGTTTGGTTGCGTAGCCTTTCAAAATTCTGCGAGTATGGCAGCTGATAGATTTCTAGAAAATTTATCCTGTTATCTGAGGTCTACTTTTGTCTTGTGGAACGATAAACCCCATCAACAAAAAGAGGGCATTTGTATCGGTTCGTGCATTGCGCCAATCCTAAGTGATATTTTTTTAGCTAAACTGGACACAGCCGTTAAGGATACCCCAGATAAAATGTGGGTAATGAGAGCGTTTATATACGTGGATGACCTTTTTTTCTTGATGGTTACCAGGCTTTTTTTGAATCCCAGACTTATAGCATACTCATTGTGCTCAGACAAAGGCTCAATGCGCTCGTTGTAACACATGACATGCCTACTAACAATAAGCATGGATTTCTGGACATCAGCCTGATGTTTCACCAAATGTATACGTGTTGGTGTATGAACCACGGAGTAATAAACCACTTCTTCCCGTCAGTTCCGCCCACCTTAAATTAGTCAAAACAGCTATTGCCAAAGTATGCTTTCTCAATGCCCTTCGTAAATCTTGTCCGAACTTGATGTCTGATAGTCTTCTACAACCGTGCAACACGCTTTCGCTCTAAGAATATTCCCACCCGTTTTCAATTATCTGTTTCTGAAGTCTTGTTAAAGAACCTAAAATCTGTAGACCATCTATGTGTCGCTGATCCTGGTCAAAATAGGAAAAAAAATAATCATGCTCTACCGACACACTGTGTCCCACAATTTGAAACGTATTCCGAAACGAATAGGTGTGCCAGTTGTGTTTTCGGCACCTGAGAAGTTGGATTGGCTTTGTAAGATAAATAAGCGTGATCGGCAGATATCTAATAATAGTAAAAAGAAACGCCAAACTCCGTTCGTTGAATGTATAGATAGTGTTGTCTACCGGATTCCCCTCTTTTGTGTTAACCAGTATGTTGGTCAAACCGGTCGTTGTGTTAATGATCGCCTTCGTGAGCACAATCGCAATGTAAACAAAAATGAACAGGATGGACTACTAGTTATGCATAGTAACACACGTACAGATTGCAGACCATTCCTTGATAAATGTTTTAATATTGGTAAAAGTAAGGACAAGTGTACACGTGAAGTCATAGAGGCGGAAAAGATAACCAGGTTAGGAAACTTCTGTGTAAGTTCGACTTCTTCCAAATTTTTAGGAAAAAAGATTGCCTTGTTCCGTTTGCCCAAAGGTACGCATGTGTGTGACGTCATGAGATTGTTGCCTACATATGTGTGATATTGTTTTCAATAAAGGTGTCTACATGTTTGGAATTTATGTACCAACAAGCCCAAAACTCTACGCTACTGAAGATTCCACTTCGTCGTTTTCTGCCTAACCAAAGTGAGTACAAGGTCTCCCAATTTTTTTTCTATTTGCACGCATTCAAGAGACTGCCCATGAGGTGTCACATTCTCTAAAATACGTTTTTTTGTTGCATACTTCTGTTTTTCGTGTTATGTCGCCAATTCGCCACACTAGATCACTAAAGCAGTTTGCGGTGACTGTAGGTATGACGGCTTTTTTTTATTTTGTGGCCGAGGATGGATATCTTATCGTTATATGGAAGAAAAAGGCTGCGCACACGCCTGTAACTTGATAACAGTGACGATCGCTGACTTAGTGACCGTAATTATGGCGATGTTGACTACGATCCTCATGCACAGGCACGAGCTGCGCAAATGGGAGAGTCTTTGTCAAAGCAGTGATGAAAATGGATACGTGGTGGCTTTGTCTACCGCCTCTGCAAAACAGACAGTGAAGTGGAAAAAAACGACTGTCAAGAATACTGGGAAATACCATCCTGGATTACCTCTCTCCTGAAAATGACACTGTTCAAGCACCTAATGATAATTTTAGAGTTTTTTATGGCATTTTACTGGATCACATCGTCCAGGAGACCAATCTTTTTGCAACGCGAAATAACCGCAACAAAGGGATTGCCCAAGTAGGCAATAAGGACAAATAGGCGATAAATTAGCATTCCAGATATGGGCTACAGTGTATGTTGTCGCGAATTCGCGACGAACCTCAAAGTCGGCGATAAAGTTGCATCCCAGATAATAGAACTTTGGAATGTAATCACGTTGTCTGTTTAAAGCCGAAACACACAAAAAATATTTTTTTGTTTGCCTATTTTATAATTTCGGCATAAAGGGTAAAGCTCCCTATGGCACCAAGACTTTCATAACTCTACGGATGTAGCGAATGAGAATAGAAAATGAGGGAATCGTTGACTTAGGACAGAAATGAGGGTTACCAGTCAACAAAACCTCGGAAAGCAAAGGGAAGAATTTGGCAGGAGATTGAAAGAGATACGCAGCCTGGAAAGACCGAAAGAAAGTGAAGAAAAATGCCCCCCCCCGGGGTGTGATCCCAACCCCCATGTCAAGAATGCGCATCTGGTACGATGACCGCTACGCCATCGGCGGGGCTAATTTTTCTCCACTCTCTGGGGTATTCATGTTACGATATTTTCGTTACCTATGCGTGGGGGTCGTAGCCCGTGCCACTTGGACTACTCGGTGCGAAGAGAGTCTTCTTTTTTACACCCGGGCCGTGACTCCAGTGTCTACATGTCGAGAGTGGTTGACCCGCGTTGAACCCTCTTAAGCTCCCTATGGCACCAAGACTTTCAGAAAAGAGGCGCTCTCTACGCATGTAGCGAGAGAATGGGAATATGCTAGATCATTGAATTAGGACAGAAATAAGGGTTGCCAGTCAAGAAAAACTCAGAGTGCAAAGGACATAATTTGGCGGGTTATTGAAACAGATACACAATTTGTAAAGACAGAAAGAAAGTGGGGGAAAATGCATCCCGGGTGCTAACCGAAGCCCCAATATCTAAAATACGCATCTGGTAGGCTGACCACTACGCCATCGGCGGGGCTAATTTCCCTCCACTTTCTGGGGCATAAATGTTACGATATTTTTGTTACCTGCGTTTGAGGGTGGTTGTAAGCATCACTCGTACTACTCGGGATGAAACGGACCTTTTCATTTACTCCCAGGCCGTGACTCGAGTGTATAAAACATGTCGAGAGCGGACGACCCACGTTTAACACTTTCAAGCTACCTATAGCACCAAGACTTTCAGAAAAGTGGCCCACCACGCGTGTCGCGAATGAGAATGGGAAATGAGGGGATCGTTTAATAAGGATAGAAATAAGTTTAGGCAGTCAAGAAAACCCCAGAAAGCATGGGTAGAATTTGGCAGGTCATTGAAATGGATGCAGTATGTGAATTGGAGACAAAACCTTCACCGTGTGGGATCCGAACCCACGACTACCATAATAGGCGTCTGGTGCGATGACCGCTATGCTTCCGGCGTGTCTGTTTTCTGCTCCACTTTATGGGGTATTTATTTTAAAGTATTTTTGTTTTTTGCTCAGAGTATTTACAACATGTCAATATTGATCGACCAGCCTTGAACCTTCCAGAACTTCCTACGGCACCAAGAGGGCCAGAACAGGGGCCCTGCCTATGCATGTAGCTAATCAGATTAGATAATGAGGGCCTGGTTGATTTAGCACTAAAATAAGGGTAGGCAGTCAAGGAAACCTCGGAAAGCAAAGGGGAGAATTTGGTAGGTCGTTAAAACAGATACAGAACTTGCAACCCATGAACTTGGAATATGAACCCACGACCTCCAGGTCTGAATCCATGACATCCAGAATACGCACTCGTCTAGTCCGATGACCACTATGCTCCAGGCGTGGCTATTTTCCCCTAAACGTTCTGTAGTATTTATGTTAGTGAATTTTTGTTTCCTGCTCTTAGGGGTGGTAGCCTGCAACACTCGGACTATTCGGGGCGAAGGCGACTTAATGTTTAAACCACGCGCCGTGCCTCAAATATCTACGACATGTTAAAAGTGGACGAACAGCGTTGACGTTTTTAAGGTTTCTATGGCGCCAAGACTGCCGGAACAGAGACCCTGGCTATGCCTGTAGCAAATCAGAATAGGAAATGAGGGGCTTTTTGAATTAAGACAGAAATCAAGATTAGTAGTCAAGAAAACCTCGGAATGAGAAGGGGAGAAAGCGGAAGGTCATTTAAACAGATACGGCATTTGGAAAGACAGAAAGAAAGCGGAAAAAATTCCCCATGGGCGGGATCTGAACCCACGACCTCAACAATACATGTCTCGTTCGATGACCACTACGCCACCGGAGGGGCTATTTTCCCCTCCACTTTCTGGGGTATTTATGTTAAGGTATTTTTCTTTCTTGCACTTAGGGGTAGTAGCCTCACCACTTAAAGTACTCGGGGGGATGGGAACTTGTATTTAATCCTTTGGCCGTGACTCGAGTGTCTACGCATGTGGAAAGGGGTCGACCAGCGTTGATCTTTAAATGAAGAGAGCCCACAGGATAGGCGACTGGACTTAAAGAAAACTAAGGACAATCATTGTGAGATTTTCTCAGTTTAAGGATAAACAGCGAGTACTATCTGCGGCTTCAAGCTGAAGGGTACTGACTTTTCATTAAGCTACCATGTCTCACAAATTGGGCGCATTTTCAGAAGCAAATTAGTACCGTTTGCACGTGAAAGAAACGCCAAGATAACCCTAAAGTACGAGAGGCTAACCATGGATGGTAAAACATATTTCTGGGATGCATCAGGTAGCACTGTTCGAGAATGTGGTTCCAGTAGTCGAACAGCAGTTCTTAGGCAGAGTGAGTTGAACAACGAAGCTAGTGGTGTTTTCCAAGAGGGCAATAAGTAGCAATCATTGCACGCTGCTTCGCAATCATCCCGACTTAGTCCGCGTGCATATCTGATCACGTGTCAATCATCGTAGGTAATTGTCGAAGTCTCAAAAATAAGTCTACCGAATTTACTGCACCATTGAGTATGTTGCAGCCGGATGTTGTTATTGGTACAGAGCCCTGGTTGAACTCTGACATAATTAGTTCTGAGGGCATTTCTTCGGGATTCACAGTGTATCGGAGGGACAGATTTGCTCGGGGAGGTGGTGTATTTATTCTGGTTAACGACATTAACGACGGTGTACCATTAAATAATTCTGACAGTGTCGCGGAATCGGTATGGTGCAGACGTAACGTATCAAATGGAAACATTCTTGTATTTGGCACTTTTATATATTTGACCCAGCTTTTATCGTTCCGAACCATTTTATATTTTATCGAGAACGTTATCAGTTTTCGCATCCGAAAAAGTAATATTAGGGGGTGCCTTCAACATGCCAGAGAAAGAATGGTACGAATGTTTACTGGTTGAAAGCCGCCGAAATACGCTTCACACCACGTTTTACGAACTAATTCAAGTCTATGGACGACATCAGTTTATTGATTTACACACCCGTTTTGGTACTACTGGGGGTAACGTATTATATCTACGGTTCGCTAACGATACTGAGTTAGTCGAGTCTGTTACAATTGTCCCACGCATCAGCGATCCTGAAGTTGTGCTTGGTTTCATTGTTTGTGAAAGACCTGTGTGGAGTAAGCAGCGCCTGCGGAAAATGTACATGTATGACAAAGGTAATTATGATGCAATAACCAATGAAGTTGACTTTTCTTTCTCAAATTCTGAGATCAAAGTTGTCACTCGAATATGAACGATTTGTGCGCACGTTTTATATACAAGCTACTTCATTTTATAGATATGTATATACCGTCTAGAGTGTTTTCGTGAAAACAGCGCTCTGAAAACCCTTGGACGAATGCTAAACTGCGTTCCTTATTAAAAGCAAAATCACGGGTATTCAAAAAGTACCATTAATCAGGCCATCCTGCCCTCTAAACTAAGCTAATCTCGATGAATATCAACCTTAGAATGACATATGACAAGCGAAACATGCGTACTTGTCAGGTCTAGCTGATAAAATAAAAAAAAGCCAAAAGAAGTTTGGAGATATATAAAGAGCAGTAAAAAAGAAGGCAATGCAATACCAGTCATACAAAATGATAATAAATTGGTAAAAGATGACGTAGGTAAAGCTGAATGCTTTACTAAATACTTTTATTCTGTATTTAACACACACCAACTGTGTGTAGTTTCTGGATATTTCATACACTTGCCCAACATGGACGAAATCGTTATAACTGAACCAGGTGTACGCGCTCTGCTAGCTAACCTGAACCCACATTCTGCAAATGCTCCTGATGGTATCTCTAATCATGTACTGAAGTGTTGCGCATCTACTATTTCTCTCTTCCTAGTAATGCTCTTTAATAAATCACTGAATGAGGCAATGTTACCTGAGGGATGTAAATTGGCATATATAACTCCGATTCACAAGGAATGTGATAAAGGAAACGTACACAATTATCTCCGCTGTCTTTAACATCGGCTTGCTGTAAGGCTTTAGATGATACACTTTATTCAGGCCTAACGAATATCTCAAGGATAATTATTTCACACCTACACAGCACGGCTTTCGATCCGGCTTTTCGTGCACAACCCAAATAACAGAATGTATCCACGATATCACACTTGGTATAAACAACAACACTCTGATTGATGCAGTTTTTCTAGACCTAAAAAAGGCGTTTCGTACGCTGTCGCATAACCTACGTTTTTTTTTTAAATTAACTAGTCTAGTAGTTCCAGAGCGTTTACTCTGCCGGATCAAAGACTATATACATATGCGTTAACAACCAGTCGTCGTCAATAGTGTGTCGTCTTCCCCTGTTCAGGGTTTTTCTGGTGTACAAAAGGGGTGTGTGCGCGGACCATTGTTTTTTTACTCTTTATAAATGACATGCCAGCCGATCTTAAATCTACTGTTAGACTGTACACCGATGAATGTGTGTTGTATTTTCCAGTTACGTGCACAAATGACGCAAAAATTTTGCAGACGGACCTGGACGCTGTAACTAGTTTATGTGATAAATGGAAAAGGCCACTCAGTATAAAGAAGTGCCACCGTGTGAAATTTACATATAAGATAAATAGGTTAGTAACTTCATACCGCATAAATGAAACCACCTTTCAAATGTACGATGAAGTTATTTTCTGGGTGTCACATTTTCTTCGACTATGAACTGGCCTGCGCACGTGGACACAGTTGCGGCGAAAGCGTGCCGGAGAGGAACTTTTTTCAGAGCAACTTTAGGCACGCCACTACTGGTTAGGAGGAAACGTTGTACGCCACTAACGTTAGGCCTGTGCTAGAATACGCTTGCCAATCTTCAGATCCATTTACTAATAAGAATATTGATAAGTTAGAGAGCGTCTTAAAAGAAGCAGCACGCTTTGTCACAGCCAATTACGACTGCACTATCAGAAGCTCGAGTATTGTTGACGTGCTTGGATGGAAAACTTTGGCAGGACGTAGGAAAGTATTGAGGTTAAATTTTTTATTTAACATTCTAAGAGGTAAGAGAGGAATAAACAAAAACATTTATATAAAGGAACCTCATTACAACACTACTGGACGAGATAACCCAAAAACATGAGACCGTGTCAGTGCCGCATTGATGTCTTTCAATACTCATTTTTTCCTAAAATGATTGAGGATTGGAAGGCTCTACCTAGTGAAGTAGTGGCCGCATCTGAGTTTTACACTACAATCGATGATTGAGTGATGTACCATGTAACAGTTGTGCATTATGCTCCGCCATTGGGTTTCTAAGAGGTGTTGCCCTTTTGTGTATTGCCCTTTTTCATGATTGCTTTATGCATCAAGATTGTAACCCCCTACAATAATGCCAACTTGGCGCTGTAGGTATATGTATTTAAAAAATAAACCCTCCTAAGGTCCTTATGGCACCACGACTCCCTGAATAGACGCCCTCGCGATATACGTAGCGAATCAAATTAAGAAATGACGGGATCATTGAATTAAACAGAAATGAGGGTTGGCAGTCTATAGAACCTAGGCAAGCAAAGGGGATAATTTGGTAAGTCATTGAAAGAGATCCACAATTTGGAAAGACAGGCAGAAAGTGGAGAAAAAATGCCTGCAGGGTATACTTGTCTGGTGCTATGACCACTACACTAACGGCGGGGGTAGTTTCCCCTCGACTTTCCGGTTTAGTTATGTAAAGGATTTTTTCCGTGCTTGGGTGTGGTAGCCAGTGGCACTGGGACTACTCGGGACAGAGGGATCTTCTTTTTAACCTCCGGGCCATGACTAGAGTGTCTAGGACATGTCGAGAGCGGTCAACCAGCGTTCAACCCTTTTGAGCTGACTATGGCACCGAGACTGCCAGAACAGACGTCCTCGCTAGGCCAGTAGCGAACGAGAATAGGAATTGTGAATCTCATTGAGCTAAGACAGAAATAAAGATTGGCAGTCAAGAAAATCTCGGAAGGCAAAGGGATGAATGTGGTAGGTCATTACAACAGATGCAGAATTCGGCTAGCCAAAAAGAAAGTGAAGAAAAAATACCCACTCCGGGGGATGCGAACCCACGACCTCCAGAATACAAACCCACGACCTCTAGATCTGAACCCATGGCATCCAGAATACGCACGCCTCTGGTGCGATGAGAACTACGCTCCCGGCGTAGCTATTTCCCCTCCACTTTCTGTGGTATTGATGTTATGGATTTTTGTTTCCTGGTCTTGGATGGGGTAGCCAGCAACACTCCTACTACAATAGGCGAAGCCGACCTAATTTTTAAACCCGGGACCGTGAATTGAGTGTCTACGACATGTTCAGAGTGGTCGACCAGCGTTGAACGCTTTTAAGCTCCCTCTGGCACCAAGACTGACCGAAACGAGGCCCTCGCTATGCATGTAGTGAATCAGAATAGTAAATGAGAGGATCGTTTAATTAAGACCAAAATGAGGGTTGGCAGTCTGGAAAACATTGTAGCAAAGGTGAAAATTGGGCAGGTCACTTAAAGATACACAATTTGGAAAGAGAGAGACAAAGTGGAGATAAAATGCCCGCCTAGTCTGATTCGAACCGCCGACCTCTAGCATACGCGTCTGGTGTGATGACCAATACGTTCCCGGCGGGTTAGTTTCCCGTTCAGTTGGCGGTGCAGCTGTGATAAGGTTTTTTCCCATGCTTTGCGGTGGTACTCATCGCTACTCAGACTACTCGGAATGAAGAGACCTTCTTTCGAACTCTCGGGCCGTGACTCGAGTGTCTAAGAGATGTCGAGAGTGGTCGACCAGCGTCGAACCCGGTAAAGCTCCTTATTGTGACACTGACATCCAGACAGGAGACCCTCGCTGTGCATTTAGCGAATAAGAAAAGGAAATGAGGGGCTTGTTCAATTAGAACCGAAATAAGGGTTGGCAGTCCAAAAAACCTCGGAAAGCCAAAAGAGAATTTGGGAGGTCATTGAAAAAGAAATATAATTTGGAGCGACAGAATGAAAGCTGTGAAAAATTGCTCGCCGAGTTGGATCCAAACCCACGACCTCAAGATCCGAAACCACAACCACGAGAATACGCACGCCTCTGGTGCGATGACCACTACGATCCCGGATAGGCTAGTTTCTTTTCCCCTTTCTTTGGTATTTATGTTAAATATTTTTCTTTCCTGCTCTTGGGAGAAGTAGCGGTCGCCTCTCGGACAACTCGGGACGAAGAGGACTTCCTTTTTAAACTCCGGGCACTGACACGAGTGTCTACAACGTTGACAGTGGTCGACTAGCGTTGACCTTTTTAAGGTTCCCTATACACCTCGAGCGCGGCCTGTAGGGGCGCCACTGGAATCCCCCTAGCGGCCCGTTTCGAAAGAAGCTGCGGGAGTCTCTGGCCCGCTCCCCAGTGTCACCGCTGCTTTCGGGGCCAGTTCACGACTGAGATTTACCGTTTTAAGGAGCTGAAAATACATATTTATGTCGAGCAGTCACTACACTACAAAATACATATTTATGTCGAGGTGGCACATTTACGAGAGTGTAAATGTGTCTGACGCGATCTTAGTCTGGTACACTCGGTCTGTACAAGCGCAGGTGTGCATCGCAGATCGGCGTCACGAAACCGGGATATGCATATGGAGATTATTGTGATTCCACTGTCCTGAAATTTACTAACAGTGTCTTCATAGCGCAGTTTCCTCAGATGGTCATGCTATGGCTATACACACGATGTAAATCAGTATTGTGAGCTTATATAACCTAACGGAGCACTCATAGCTGACAGCCCGCCAGTTATGCTTGCCAATATCATATATCAGATATTGATCACTACCGCGGACATAAATTTCACAAACCATCTATGAACTAAGTACCATGGATAATCTCAAATTATACCCGGGATCAGCGCACGACAAAAACATTAATGCTGGGGTGTCTTGTGAGCTGAGTGCCCCCAAAAAATTCATATATGCTGCATATATCCTCCGTGAGCAGCGCGGACAAGGGCTTCCTGAGTAGTGCGCGTCCGCGACTAAACATTTCTTCGAAGCATAGTCATATGACGCAGGGAGCCTTCAGAAACTAGCACACACGAAAATCAGAGGGCCTTACAAGATATCCCACTCTTCTTACAGCACCTTTTATCAGTTGTGAACTTGTATGCCTCAAAAAATGCGTCCGCCGAGTGATCAGCCGTTCGTTGAAGTCTAAAAACTTGAGTAAGGTGGATGCATAGCTTGTGTGTTGTGATTATAAAAACGTTCATTCCTTGATCGCTCGCTTCCCCCCCCCCCCGGCGTCTCGCGGAATAGCAGTGCATTTCGCACACTAGCTGGTCTCGGGAGTCCCACCTGGCGTAAGTTTAAACGACCGTCTTTAGCATTTCAGAAACTGCACTGAGTTTTTTTTTCATTTCCGTACGAGGTATTCTGTTTCTTCCGACTTGCAGACCATTAATTTTTCCGTGGTTTAATTAACTTTTCTTGGTTCTTGCTATGGTATGCAAGAGTGCACATGTTTCACGACGCACAGCCTTGGAATATACTTAACATTTTCGCGTGGGCTATATTCTTATAAAAGGCAGAATTTATTATTAGGTATTGGGTAATCACATACCCGCAATATATTTTTCTACGACGTCTATTTTGTCAACCAGGCCGCATTCGCTGTCCGCGCTGCAAAACACGCTGCAATTCGTTGTCTGCGTTGCTGTGCCAGTATTAGGTGTAAACTAGGCTGCAAGAAATTTCACTTGTGCCGCACGTATTCGGAGGTGACAGAGGCGGTTTGCTGCGGCCGTCGCCGACGCCCGTAACGGCGGCCAAGAAGGGCGCAGAACCGCGTTCCCAGATAGCTATTGTTGGCGTTTGAGCAACCTAGCAAGATGGAGCAGCTTTTGAAGGGCCCTAAACGTAGTATTTACTTACAGACGTCATCATAACAAGTTTTTTTAGGGCGCAGAAGGGCAAAAAGAAGCGAAAGAGAACCAAAACACTGCATGAGCCCCTATCAGTCGCGCAGCGCGAATCCCATCAACGCCGCGGGGAAGCGGCGGCAGGCGGCGCAGCGATCGCAAGGCTCGGGCGTATAGCCCCAAAATTGGCAGATCAGAGGCCCTCTATCTGCATGTAGAGAATCAGAATAGGAAATGAGGGGCTCGTAAATTTAAGACGGAACTAATGGTCGGCAGTAGAGAAAACTTCGAAAAGCAAAGGCGAGAATTTGATAGGTCATTCAAATATATACAAATTTGGAAAAACAGAGAGGAAGTGGAGAAAAAATGCCCGCCGGTTGCGATCCGAACCTCGAAACTCTAGAATAGGAGCCTGGGGCGATGACCATCACGTTAGCGGCGGGGCTAGTTTACCCTCCACTTTCTGGGGTAGATATGTAAGGGTATTCTCATCATCATCATCATCATCACCAGCCTGTCTACGCCCACTGCAGGGCAAAGGCCTCTCCCATTATTCTCCAATTACCTCGGTCCTGTGCCAACTGTGACCAATTCATCCCCGCAAACTTCTTGATCTCATCTGCCAAACTAACTTTCTGCCGCCCCCTGCAGCGCTTGCCTTCTCTAAGGATAGACTCTGTTACCCTTAATGACCAGCGGTTATCTTGCCTTCGCATTACATGCCCTGCCCAAGTCCATTTCTTCTTCCTAATTTCTGCTAATATGTCTTTAACACCAGTTTGCTCCCTGACCCACTCCGCTCTCTTCTTGTCCCTTAATGTTACACCTATCATTTTCCGCTCCATTGCCCGCTGAGTCGTTCTCAATTTAATTTGAACCATCTTAGTGAGCCTCCAAGTTTCTGCCCCGTAGGTGATTACCGGTAAGATGCCGCTGTCAAACACTTTCTTCTTCAACGACAATGGTAGGCTGCTATTCATTATCTGATAATGTCTACCATATGTACCCCACCCCATTCTGATCCTTCTAATTATCTCTGCCTCATGGTTGGGATCTGGGGTCACAACTTGGCCTAAGTATATATATTCGCTTACCACTTCCACTGCCTCACCATCTATCTCAAACTGCTGTGCTGTCCCGAGGTTATTGATCATTACTTTAGTTTTCTGCATATTAACTTTCAGGCCCACATTTCTACTCTGTTCGCCTAGTGCGGAAAGCATGCTTTGCAATTTGTCCCCCGAGTTACTTAGCAAGGCAACGTCATCAGCAAATCTGAGGTTACTGAGGTATTCTCCATTAACCCTTACTCCCACCTGTTCCCAATCCAACGTTCTGAATACTTCTTGTAAGCATGCTGTGAATAACATTGGAGAGATTGTGTCTCCTTGTCTGACACCCTTCCTTATAGGTATTTTACTGCACTCCTTATGGAGGATGATGGTAGCTGTAGACCCATTAAAGATATCCTCTAGTATTCTTACATAATGCTCATCTACTCCCAGGTTCCGTAATGCCTGAATGACTGCTAGGGTTTCGACCGAGTCAAATGCTCAAAAAGGGTATTTTAGTATCCTGCAATTGGGGTGGTAGCCAGCGCAACTATCAAAACTCGGGGGTGAAGAGGACCTTATTTTTGTCCCCCGGGCCTTGACTGGAGTGTCTACGACAGGTCGAGAGTGGTCGACGAGCGTAGAAAACCCTTTAGCTGCCTAGGGCACAATGACAGCCATAAACGAGGCCCTCGCTATGCAGGAAGCGAATGAGAACAAGAAATGAGGGGCTTGTTTAATTAGGATAGAAATAGGGGTTGGCAGTCAAGAAAACCTCAGAGAGCAAAGCTGCGAATATGGTAGGATATTGAAACAGATACAGAATTCGGAAAACCAGAAAGAAAGCGGAGAAAAAATTCCCGCTGGGTAAGATCGGAACCCACGATCTCCAGATCGCATCCTGAGCGTATTCGGTGGACAAGGGGCAGGAGGGGGCAGTAAGGTGTCCAGGCGCAATGCAGGCTCACGGCCGTAAAGAAGGTAGAAAGGGGAAAATCCCATGGTGTCGTGACGTGAAGAATTTTAGGCGAATGTACTGTATGGACGGGTGATGTCCCAATCGCGATGGTCCGCTGAGACGTAGGCAGACAGCATGTCCGTAAGGGTCCGGTTGAGTCGTTCAGTGAGTCCCTTTGTTTGCGGATGATATGCTGTGGAAAATTTGTGCTGAGTAGAGCATGAGCGCAGAAGGTCGTCAACAACTTTGGATAAAAAGTATCGGCCACGATCGGTGAGCAGTTTACGGGGAGCTCCGTGGTGCATACTAACGTTGGCAAGGAGAAAATCGGCAACATCGGTCACTTAACACGTAGGCAGGGCACGGGTGATGGCAAAACGTGTTGCATAGTCCGTCGCGACGGCCACCCACTTGTTTCCGGACTTGGATAGAGGAAAAGGGCCCAGTAAGTCCAAAGCTACACGGAAAAATGGCTCAAGGGGAATTTCGTTTGGTAGCTGACCGGTTGGCAGTGTGGCCAGTGTTTCCCGCCGTTGGCAGAGGTCGTAGGCGGTGACGTATCGTCGCACAGATTTGTATAGTCCGGGCCAAAAGAAGCGATGTCGCACACGGTAGTAAGTGCGGGTTATCCCGAGATGGCCAGCCGTGGGGACATCGTGAAGCTGGTGCAAGATGGCCGCACGCAAGTGCTGAGTTATAACAAGGAGCCATTCGGGACCATCGGCGAGGAAGTTGCGATAATAGAGGGTGCCATCACGAATTGCATAGGCACGTAGAGAAGGGTCAGGTGTTGCGGATTCGAGACCGTCAAATATTAGGCGTAATGATGCATCACGGCGCTGTTCTTCAGCAATGTTCAGGAGGTTGGAGGAGGTCAGGAGGTGACGTCCGCTGCGAAGCTCCGTTGTGCGTAAAGCGTTACCCAGCACCTCCCACCAAAATGTTACGGGGAAGAGGATATATTTGGAGGCTTGGTACAGCGAGATGCAAGCACCGGGCTAGGCGAACAAGGCTGGGTGCGAGAGAGAGCCGCGATGATAATGACAGGGTCAAATGATGATGATCACAGTCTGTCACGTAGATTGTCCACCTTGTATCATGGGTCCTGCTCGCCAACAACATAACCATGCCCTGTAACAATATAGAAAGAAAGAGGCGCGAAAATGCCCGAAGGGTGGGATTATGTCTTCGACGACATGGCGTCACTTACCCATGCACCATCATCATCAATTGCACCTGGGGACTATGTCCCGGCTTACCACCACCGCTATTTTTCGATCATCAACGGGCGACAGTTACTGCGGGAAAATAGTGAACGGGCTCTCTGGTTCGACACGTCCGCGTAATGGCCGCCTACGTCGCCAACTGCAGTGTTCCAGGTATTAGACGGGGCTCTGTATCGTCGAAACCACCACCGAAATAGTGCCAAATGGGTCCAAGTTGTGCTCCAACGTCACCGCAGTTACAGTTAGCAAGTATTTGATGACGACGCCACCATCGGTTACCTTTGGTTTCAATAGACTTACGACCATGTTTGATGTCGCTTTTTTTGGCCAGGGCTCTGGAACAGTGTCGCGAAATACGTAGCATATTGCTCACCCTGCAGCACAGAAAGCGCTCTACAGCAACCCCTCTCGGTCTTCTCCGGCCCGTTCCGTGTCCTACTACGACGTTTGACGTGGTCGTGCTCTTACCCACGACATCCAGTGGTTACCACTGTATCGTCGCGGCCGTCACGGCCGTTCCCTCGGCCAGCGCAGGTGACGCCGCTGCCACCTTTTTCAGCCACATCCAGCTATGACGTGAACCCCTTCGCGTACCTTTAAAAGACCGCGGCAATATGTTTCTATCTGAGATCCTTGCCGAAGTAATTCGTGCCTCTCATACCGCGCACAAAACGACATCATGTTACCATCCACAAAAGAACGTGCTCACCGCACGTTTTCAGCACACGTTCAATGACATGAAATCAATGCACATACCATCTTAGCATCGAAATGGGCACAATCTATTGCGTTCGGTCCCCTTTGCCTATAACACGGCGGTTTAAACTACTACAGGGTACGCGCCTTTCTACCTTGTCTACGGATGTCATCCATTGCACACACTTGATACCTGTTTCTTCACCGCTCGTGTGTCCACTTCTGCATCGTTCCGTGGACATTTCGTGTCTCTGATCGACCACTGTCGGCAACTGGTTCGCGTTCGCATGGATGCAAGATATCAATACCCCAACTACAGCTACGACGCTGTTCCCCGGTCCATTTCTTTCCGACCTGGGGACGAAATCTTGGTCTGAACACCGGTTCGCTCTCCTGGCGTGTGCGAAAAATTCCTAATTTGGCCATGACAACGTTCTTGAGGCTACCTCTCCTTTCAACTATCTGTTTACTAACCATTGTGTAATTTCAGACCACCTTCATCACAGAGAGAAGATTGTCAGCGTTTCGTTTATCAAGGCTTTCCCCTGGTGCGATCCGCAGTACATCACTACCAGATGGCTGCTCCCGCCCCTCTGGGAAATTACTGTGAGACCAGTGGTAGCCTCATTTGTGACTAAAAGTTCTTTCTTCTATGGGAATGCAATCATCACTACCGCTCATTTGGGGCCATGACCACTTCATATCTGTGCATACTCATCATAATTGAATCCTTCATCCTCCCATTATCAACATCGGTAACCTCATTTGGTCGCCAGCTTGGTGCCTTCCTGTTCTTAATTAAAATAATCTAATGAAGTGGTTTGCGTGCACTGGTCTTCCTTCTCGTACCATCAGCCTTACAACATCATATATATATATATATATATATATATATATATATATAAATATATGTATGTATATATATATATATATATATATATATATATATATAAACATATATAAATATATATATATATATATATATAGAAATATATATATACATATAAATATATATATATATACCGCAACCTTCAAACTGACTGTTTCTTTCTTGACTTTTCCAAAGCATTTGACCGCGTGCCCCACTGTCGCCTAATCTCTAAATTATCTGCTCTACGACTCGACTCTTTAGCATTATCCTGGATTCGAAACTTCCTTTCTTTTCGTCAACAGTTCACAGTTGTTAACAATTTTTCTTCCCCACTTTCTTCTGTCAGTTCCGGTGTGCCGCAAGGGAGCGTCCTTGGGCCCCTACTCTTCTTAATCTACATTAACGACTTACCGACCCAAATAACCTCCTGCATGCGACTTTTTGCAGATGACTGTATTATTTACCATCCCATTTACGCTACTGATGATCACTTAGCACTGCAAGCAGATCTTAACCTTCTTTGTAATTGGTGCTCCAAATGGCTCGTGACATTAAACTTTACAAAGTGCGTGGTAATGTGCTTCAGCCGTAAACATGTAAATCAAGAATTTTCTTATCACTTAAACAACACTGTGCTTTCCCATACCTCTTCATACAAGTACCTTGGTGTTCTTCTTTCAGCCGATCTTTCATGGGTCCCTCATATCACGTCTTTATGCGCCAAAACATCACGTTCACTGGGTTATCTACGTCGAAACTTGCGAAATTCACCTACTAACATTCGTAAACTCGCCTTTCAAACATTCATCCTGCTACAATTAGAATTCGCCTCGCCATCTGGTCGCCTCACCAGAATTACGTAATAAATATGATAGAAATGGTACAGAATAGAGCAGCCCGGTTCATATCACGTAACTACACTATCAATTCCAGCGTAACACAAATAAAACTAGACCTGCAACTTCCTCGATTAGACAGTCGCCGTAATATTGCTGCTTTGTGCCTTTTCCACAAATATATTTTCACCCATAAACGAACCCGGCTACCACTTCAAATACCACATTGTTTTTCACGCAGATTGCATAATCAGTCCAGTTTCATGCGCATATACGGTAAAACCAGTGCATTTAATTCATCCGCACTGCCTCGTGTTATCCGCCTTTGGAATGATCTGCTTGATAACATCGCCACCATATCTAACTCCGAAACATTTCCCCGTCAGCTACTCCTGCATTACACAATTTAATGCTGTTAAAATATTTTTGTGTAACACCCATTACCAGGATTTTCGTGTATGTTGTGTATGTAAGTGTTTTTTTTTCTCTCACAAATTGTAGGCCACAAGTGTTCATGTACGGTGAAAAAGTGATCGCCTTGTTCTTGCAAAATATGTATAATGCGCTTACATTTTGTTGTTACGATGTTCCTGTCTTCAGTTTAGGCTTTGTATTCTTATTGCGTTTTCACACGCCCCCCTTACTCCATGCCCTCCAGTAGGGCCTGTAAGGTTTCTATGAATAAATATAAAAAATATATATATACATATACATATATATAAATATATATATATATATATATATATATATATATATATATATATATATATATATATATAGCTATATAGCTATATCTATAGTGAGAGAGACGGGTTGTTCCTTGAGGCCGCGTTTATTAGCTGCTGACTCCGACCGTTCCGAGGAGGCCGCACCCACGATGAAGATGATTATCCGCAGATGATGATCACGATGGGCGGCTAGCTGTGAGTGATTGAGGAGCATACCCCTTGGTGACCAGAATGGATGATGATGATGTCAGGTTCGCGGGGAACAGTCTCAATGCACATCCCTGGTGCTCACACTTTTCCCCTCGCGGCTGAAAGCGGGCGCCTGCCCGCAGAAGGTTACGTTTGGCGACGGTTGAACGGTTTCAAGCGGGACACATGCACTATCTCTGTCCCACGACAGTGACGGTCTGAAGAAGGGTTAACTGGTGACACGCAATAATTGACTGGAGAAGTCTGGTCGATGACTACCTACGGACCAATGTACCGGTGCAGGAACTTCTCGCAAAGTCCCGGTTTTCTAACAGGTGTCCAAAGCAGGACCTCTTCACCTTTCGAAAACTTAACGGAGCGATGGGTGTCGTCATATCTGCCCTTTCGGTCTTGCTGGCTCCCATCTGTGTTTTGTTTCGCCATACGTCGATAATGGGCGATCCGATCGATGAACTGTTCATGAAGTGGTGAAGTAGCGGAGACTGGGGCAGAGAAAAAAACGGTGTCGAGCGCAAAAGAGGGGAGGCGGCCGAAAACGAGAAAGAAGGGCGAGTAACCGGTGGTGCACTGGACAGCGGTATTATAAGCAAATGTAACGAAGGGAAGAATGATGTCCCAATTTCGGTGGTCGGCGCTGACGTACATGGAGATCATATCAGAGAGCGTGCGGTGGAACCGTTCAGTAAGTTCATTCGTCTGCGCATGGTAGCTAGAACAAGTTTTGTGGATGGTATTGGCAGCGCGAAAAACTTGTGCAACAATTTGTGAAAGAAACGTCTTGCCGCGGTCACTGAGCAAAACTCGAGGTGTTCCATGTCGCAGGATAATGTTGCGCAGGAGGAAGTCGGCGACTTCGTGAGCACACCCAGACTGTAAAGGAGCGGTCTCTGCGTACCTGGTCAAGTGATCGACAGCAGTCACGATCCAGCGGCATCCAGTCGATGTTAAAGGTAACGGCCCGTACAGGCCTATGCCTACTGTGTGGAATGGAACAGAAGGGCAAGGAACCGGCTGCAGAAAACCGGCAGGAGGTGTCGTTTGTCGCTTGCGCTGTTGACACAACGCGCAAGAGGCGACGTACTTGGCGACGCTCGTGGAGAGACCAGGCCAAAAAAATCGACTCCGAACACGGTCATAAGTCTTCTGGAAGCCAAGGTGCCCATCTGTTGCGTCATCGTGAAAAGCCTCGAGTATGCGAAGGTGGAGCTGACGAGGAACGACAGGCACCCATTTACCACCGGAAGGGTGATGATTGGCGCGGTAGAGCACGTCATCAATAACCCGAAAGTTGTTCAGTTGGCGTCGCAGCCGGCTATTGGGTGGTCGCGCCAAGCCACTCAGGCGGTCCAATAAAGTTCGGCAGGATGTATCGGCTTGCTGAAGCGAAGGCAGCTCGGTGGCCGTCTCTACTGCGGCATGGTTGAGGGGTGCCATGGGTAAACGTGGCGGCCGTGGCCCGGAAGACGCAGCTGGCGACGGGGAGGATAATGGGCATCGCGAAAGGGCATCCGCATCCGAATGCTTTTTGCCGGACTTGAATGTAACCGTGAAGTCAAACTGCTGCAAACGCAGTATCCATCGGCCGAGGCGCCCAGATAGGTTTTTCATCGTGGATAGCCAAGAGTGGGCATGGTGATCCGTAACGATGGTGAAATGACGACCATAAAGGTACGGGCGAAACTTTTGTATAGACCAGACGACAGCGAGGCATTCCTGTTCCGTGATGGTGTTTTTCTTCTCAGCGGGCGTCAGTGAACGACTGGCATAAGCTATGACTCGTTCTCGAAGCTGAGCATCGCACTGGAGAAGAACGGATCCAATGCCACACCCACTGCCATCAGTGTGTAATATAGTAGGCGCTGAGTCGTCAAAATGACACAGGACGGGGTCAGAGGTAAGTGAATCTTTAACAGCTTCAAATGCGGCTTGGCAATCATCCGTCCATATAAAGGGCACGTTGGTGCGCAAGAGCTGATGCAGGGGAGACGCAAGGGTGGCGAAGTTGCGTATAAAACGCCGAAAATATGATGCCATGCCAAGGAACCTTCGCAGATCGTTGTGTTGAAGGGGTCGAGGGAAATTAATAACGGCAGCTATTTTGTCTGGATCCGGGCGTATTCCATCTCTGGAGACGACGTGTCCGAGCACCTTAATACTCTTGCACGCAAAATGTCGTTTTTTTGTGTTAAGTTGAAGTCCCGCGTTGGACAGGCAAGTAAGTACCTCGTCAAGGCACTCAAGGTGCTGTGAAAATGTGGACGAAAAGATAACAACATCGTCCAGATAGCATAAGCAAGTTTTCCATTTTAGGCCACGAAGCACAGTGTCCATCATCCGATCGAATGTAGCTGGGGCATTGCGTAGTCAAAATGGCATTACATTAAATTTGTAAAGACCATCGGGGGTGGTAAATGTGGTTTTTTCTTTGTCAGCTTCATGCATCGGGATTTGCCAGTACCCCGACCGAAGGTCCAGACTAGAGAAGTACTCGGACCCCTGTAGACAATCTAAGGCATCGTCTATGCGGGGCATAGGGTAGACGTCTTTCTGCGTGATCTTATTGAGTGCCCTGTAGTCGACGCAGAACCGTACAGAACCGTCTTTCTTCTCGACGAGTACCACTAGGGAAGACCAGGAGCTAGTCGACGGCCGAATAATATTGCGCTTGAGCATGTCAGCGACGTTGTCTTCGATAATTTTCCGTTCAGACGAGGAGACGCGATATGGCCTGCGGCGGATCACAGCTGACCCATCCGTTTTAATTCTGTGCTCGGCTGCAGACGTTTGTGGGAGGCTACATGAGTGTTTGTCGAAAGAGGCTTGGTGCTTCGTTAGGACGTCCAGTAATGACTTTCTCTGATTAGGCGTTAGGTCTTGACTGATAGTGGACGCAAGAGTTGAATTATTATCAAGCGGGCCAAATACGTTCTGACTGGGAGGGGGCACGTCACCGGAAACTACTGACGCAGGGGCATGGTCGGCAACTGAAGCTATAGTGGTTCCTTCGGCCAGTAATATCGCCTCATTCGTAGTGTTCAGTGCAGCAAGCACCGCACACCCGCGCGCAAACCGAACAAGGCAGGTTGGGATGGCGATTCCCTGGTGTAAGAACCGGGTAGAGGGCACCACCACAACATCACCAGCGTTAATTTCGCCCGAAGAGACCGACAGAATTCCCTCACAACGAGCGTCGAAAACATGATCACATTTCAATTTGAGTGTGTGCTGTGGCGAATCTAGGCAAACGGAAGTTTCAGTGTCGTCAATACGGATGGCGGGTTCACGGCAGGAAATTACGGCAGAGGCAGAGGAAAGAAAGTCCCATCCGAGGATAAGCTGGTGAGTACATGGTGAAAGAACAGCACATTGAATAGAATGGCGGAGTTCTCCAATTAATACGCGCACAGTACAATAAGCGGAGGGCCTAATGTCCTGATTATTTGCGCCATGTAAATAGGGACCGCCATACGGAGTCTTGACCTTTCGCAGACGGGAACACAGATCAGCATCAATCACAGAAATACTAGCTCCAGTATCCACTAACGCTTCTACTTCAATTCCTTCGACGAGAACAGATAACAGGTTACACGGAAGTTCGGGAGGAGTAGTAGTCGGTCACAAAATGCAGTTTTCCCTCCAAAAACTGCATCGTCTAGTTTTCCTGGTGCTGGTTGGGGACATTTGAGTTGGAGACAGGACGGAGAGGCGACAGAGCAGGACGGAAGGGTGAAGGGGAACGGCGTCGTATCGGGCGGGAATCGCGAGGGAAGCTTCTGGCGTCATGAACGGGCAAAGGTTGGCACGGAGGTGGCGAGTACAGGCGCTGACGAGGGGCGTATCCAAAGTAGGCGTCGCGCTCATACGGTGCGTTGCCCCGGCGTTCGTCCTGCTGGCGTCGCCGACAAAACCGCGAAATGTGCCCTCTGATGCCACAGTAATAACACACTGGCCGCTCGCTTGCTGGACGCGGTGGTCGCCACGCTGGGAATGGAGGGGGCGACTGCGAAGGCGGAGAAATAGCAGTCAAGTGGCCATGAGTAGTAGGAGGGGGAATCCGCTCCATGGGCTGGGATGGTCTCGTAACAGCTTCGGAGTTCGAATGGACGTGCGTAGGAGCAGGACAACAAGGCTGTTGAACGTCGGTGATGCACGCTAGCTCCTCTTTTATTAAGTCACGCAGCCCACGGGCTTGTACGGGAGTGTTCTGAGAGCAGGTAGTGTCACGCTGCTGTAGCTCCTCTCGTATGATTGTTCGGATTAGAGTACGGAGCTCTGAATCCGGAAGATAGCAAGAACGCGTACAATCATGTTGGAGGCGAATAGACAGCAGGTGGTCAAAACGCTGGCAGATCGTGCGTACATCCGCAATGGTGGTAAGGTTTTCAACCACCAGAGGATTAAAGGCGAAAGGGGCGATTCCTTTCATGATGTGCTGCCCTTGGTCTGTTTCGGACATGTTACTGTCAGCCCGACGGCACAGTGCGATGACATCTTCGATGTACGATGCGTACGCCTCGTTCGGGAGCTGCACACGGACCGCCAGTTGCCTTTTGGCTTCATCCGACCGGTTCGAGCACGTCCCAAAAATACGACGCAGCTCTGAGACAAAGTAGGCCCAATCAGACATTTCTTTCTCATTATTGCGGAACCAGGTCTTAGCCGCTTCGATCAGAGAAAATGAGACGATCTGAAGTTTGAATCTGTCGTCCCATCGGTTGAATGCGCTTACCCGGTTGAACTGATCAAGCCAGTCTTCAACATCGTCACCGCGGAGACCAGAGAAAAACGGAGGTTCGCGCTCACGGCCGGTGAGGGCAAAAACTGGCTGGACCGGGGCCGCAACGGTGCTGCCCGACTGGCTGCTCTCGTGCTGCATGGGGGTGGTGGGCAGAAGCAACCTCCGACCTTAACGGAGCTCCAGTGGTGCGACTGCGAGAGGTAGAGAGTGGTACGAAAATCACCCTCCACCACTTGAGAGAGACGGGTTGTTCCTTGAGGCCGCGTTTATTAGCTGCTGACTCCGACCGTTCCGAAGAGGTCGAACCCACGATGAAGATGATTATCCGCAGATGATGACCACGATGGGCGGCTAGCTTTGAGTGATTGAAGAGCATACCCCTTGGTGACCAGAATGGAAGATGATGATGCAAGGTTCGCGGGGAACAGTCTCAATGCACATCCCTGATGCTCACAATAGATTTAAATGAGTTTTGCAACAGGCCAGAAGAAACGGTCAGGTAAAAGATACCAACAACTTTGCGGTTAACTTGTTTATTATAAATTAGTCCAACAGTTTCGGAAGTGGAGCTTCCTTCAACAGGGACAATCCCACATTGAACAAAGAACCATTTTGCACACTGCATGCGAGGAAGTCTCTCTTCCTTTTCCTCATCTAGGAGGGGAATACGCCAGAGAACGTAAAAAATCCGGCGACAACACGGCACTAGCTGAGTGGGTGAAGCTAAAAAAAAAAGAAAAGGCGGTGGTTTAAGTGAGAAAACGGCACGGGTGGGGGAAAGGAGCGGGACCAAAGTTTTCTATCGGCGCGCTGCGGCTGGGGTGAAAAAGAACTGACAAACAAAAAACAGACAACGCATAGGCACACATGGGAATAGCGTGGCGGTGCTGTAGTAACAAAGGACGCGGTCTTGGCCCGGTATTTGTTTCGTGGGTTCACCCAGCTAAGACCGCTAAAACGAGAGGCATTGCTTTTACCAAGAAACCGGTGATAAGACTACTTTCTTTTCCCTTTGAAGGGCCGCGACATAGCGACAGAGAAAGGCACTAGCGGCAGCCAGCGGTGAGCCGCACAGCGGTCGAACCGTGCGGAAGACAGGTATCAAGTTACACAAGGGAGCAGCGAGTTCGGAGAAGGCGACGAGTGCCCCGTCCCTCCTTGGCTGCCCGGTAGACCAATGTAAAGGCACACGACGCGACAAGCGTAAAGTTCAATGGAGGGCCCACACAGAAAACCACTGAATTACGACACCGCTATGTCTTAACAGAACACGGCAATTTCAAGGTACAGCCACACTAGCACTGCCGTTCAACGTCACCTCCCTCTCTCTTCTTACTCTTGTTAGTTGTCCCAACGTGGAGAGCACTTATCGCGCAGCACGTTCAGTGCGGAGCTTGGGCGACTTTTAGGGGCGAAGCTCCTAAAGCCGTGGGTCTGTTCATCCCTTGTGTCTCGGTGTACCTGACCCCCTAGTTCGATGACTCACTCGCAGGTGGCGCTACGTGACCACCTAGCTCGATGACTCACTCGCAGGTGGCGCTGGTGTGAGTGACGTCACGATGACGTCACTCGCACGTGACTGACACTATAAAAGGCCATCGCTGTTGACGCGCTTCCTCTTTCGCAACGAGTCACCGGATGGAGGAGGTGGTTGTTGACAAGGCTGCGGAGCGGAGGGCGCACAGGGCGGCGGAGGCGCGCGCTCGCCGACAGGATCCCGCCGTGCGCGAAAGAGAGGCCGAAGCATCTCGTCTAGAAAGTTGCGCTTAAACCGCGCGTCGGCAGCTTCGGGCTGAGCTCCCTTGATGCGTTTTGCAGCCGCCTCGCGAGCTCTCACTGCATCGGGGTTTGCCTGACGATACGAGCGCTTGCTTGCAGCCTCACGAACCCTACAACAACAACAAACGAACAAGAACAAAATAAAAGAACAAAATAAAAGTTGATTTGTACAATGTACGCACACAGTCTTACGTCTTTCTTAATGATGTAATGGGCGAACTTTCACGGGAGAGTTACGGTTACCGATGATCTCCCCCTCTCGAGCTTCCCCCACTTATCATCATTCATTCCGTGGATATGGCGTGATTTTTTTTGGGTGGCGCTCCCCCTCGGTATGCACCCGTTGTCTGAGCTAATGGTGGGTGGTCTAGAATAATTACAAAAAAAAAACCTTTATGCTGGGGGAAAGGGGGTGGAACAATGCCCATCCAGTTCCTGTTGTCAATCAACGTCCGTGGTCATCTGGAGGCACGACATGCTGCCATTGCTCTCGTTGATACCATGAGTCAGCGTTTTGAAATTACAAATAAGATACGATTCTTTCTGTTGGCGTTCCCGTTTAGTGTGAAAACCGGTCTCTAGCAGAGTGACTTTATTTTGGTCGAATGAATGTCCTGGGAGGCTGACATGTCTTGAAATGGGCAAGTTCGGTTGTGTTTAAGCGTGAGAACGGTGGTTGTTAAAGCATTTACGAATGGCGGTTTCTGTTTGTCCGATGTACTGCATGCTACAGATGTCACAGTGAAGCATGTAGACGACATTTTGCTGCCACAGTTAAGAGGCGCATTTATTTTGAAAACGTAATCTGAGGAGCTGGCTTTAGCAGTAGTGGTGGTTGTCCTGTTGGAACAGACCTTACAACGTGTTTTCTTGCATGGCTGGCATCCCCATTGAGGGCCCTCAATGGTAGTCGTCTTGGCTCTGACTAACATATCTTTCAGGAAAATTGAAGATAGCCGGCTGCTTTGTTGCAGTATATTAAAATGTGTCGAAAGAAAGTTATTAAGTTTAGGCAACGCAGATTGGTGGGTGAGAACAAGATTTGTCTGGCTTCTTTTATTACTGGGATTTCTCCCATGTAGAATTTCCTCGCGATTTAGGTTACGAGCTCTGTTGATGGAGTCATCGACCACTGCTGCTGGGTACTTTCGACGGATGAGGGCATTTTTTGGTTGTTGGGAATTGTGGTCAAAGTCGGCGGTGTCAGAGCACAATCTGCGGTATCTGTGGGCCTAGGAATAGAGAATACTTACCTTGCAATGCCGTGGATGGTAACTTTCAAAGTGCAGATACTGCTGGCGGTCTGTGGGTTTTCTATACAGGGCTGTGATCGTGGTCGTGCTCTCTACCTGAATAGTGACGTCGCGAAAGTTTACCGATGTCCTTGATATATTATGCTTAAAAGATGTAGAAGGCTGGACCGCGTTGAAATCCGAAATGAACTTAGGCAAGCTTGCCTCGTCATGTGGCGAGACAAAAAAATTGGGCCCATATCCCCGCGAGGGGGACTCGAGTAAATGCGTCGCATAGGGGGTGGGTGTATTGCGTTAACGTTTAGTGTTTGGTGAGTTTGTGGTAGTGAATGCGTTGTATCAGCAGCTTCTTGGCGTAGTTTGAATGAGTCAAGGATATAAGGCGCGTTCGTAGCCTTTAATTCTGTGTCGGCTTTGTGGCGCAGTTGGAAGAACGTTATGTACCTTGCGTTCCACCCGCAGGGTCGTGGGGTCGAAACCTGGCGCCGGTAAGTGTTTTTTTTTTTATATAGTGTAGGGGGAGGGGTGCGGACCTGTTGTTGAGGGCGAGGAGGATAGCGTGATGCGGGAGAGGAGGAGTGGGGGAGAGGGCGCACCTGCGCGCTGACCTGTTGCGGACGGACGGCGGACGCTACATGTGAGTTAAAGAAATGCTCTGAGTTTAAAAGGTGTCGTCCAGGAATCGCTTGTATATGAGAGGGCGAACTAGTTGAGCTTCCAAGAAGGGTCCCTCGAGTGCCGCCACGAACAAGTTCTCGTAATTTGGTGCCATTTTTGTGCCCATAGCTGTGCCGCTAATTAGAAGGTGATGTTTGTTTTCGAATTCGAAATAATTGTAGCGAAGCACCAGGTCATGTAGGGTAATAAGAGCGTGCTCATTATCTCTAATGCCATATCAGCGTTTTGACATGCCACCTCGGGTTATATTTCAGTGCAGAAAAATCAGGAATAATGGTTTTCAATGACGCTACTACCGACGTAGTGTCTATCCAGCAAGGCGAACTACCTAGAGTGAAGGAATATAAGTATTTGGGAGTGTGGATAAACGAAGGGGATAACTACTTAAGTACTTACGAGGAGCAACTTAAGGTTAAGGGAAAGCGAAACGCAGCTATAATGAAGCATAGAGCTCTGTGGGGGTATAACAAATATGAAGTAGTAAGAGAAATGTGGAAAGGAGTAATGGTTCCGGGCCTCACGTTTGCGAATGCTGTACTCTGCTTAAAATCAGATGTTCTATCAGGCCTTGAAGTAAACGAGAGAACGGTAGGACGTTTGGCCTTAGGCGCGCATGCAAAAAAACAACTAACGAAGCAGTTCAGGGAGATATGGGCTGGGCGTCGTTTTAAGTTAGAGAAGCTCAAAGTAAAATATGCTTTGAGATGAGGTTGATGGCAATGGATCAACGAAGGTGGGCAGCTAAGGTATTTAGGTACCTATACTTGAAAAGCGTGGACACGCAGTGGTTAAGGAAGACTAGACGGCGAACGATGAAGTATGGAAAGAACAGTGGGGAATCCAAAACAGCCAAGGTAAGCAAAAAAGAGGCAAGGCAGATTGAAACGAATAAATTTAGGGAAAAAATGGAAGCTAAAACGTCGTTGGAGATGTACAGGGCTGATAAGCTGAACATCAGAAAGGAAAATTTCTACGATAATTCCCAGGGCAGTGCTTTGCTTTTTGAGGCTAGGGCAGGTTGCCTGCGAACTAAGAGTTTTGTGGGGAAGTATTCACGAAATGATGGGGTATGTGTGGTCTGCGGAAAAGAAACAGAAACTATGCGGCACATAGTGTTAGAATGTCAAGGTATCCATCCAAATCTACATGAAGGGAATATTGGGCTTCCAGAAGCCAAGGATTTAAGGGTATCATAGAGGAAGTTACCTTCAAGGCTGTCGAGGGGACGAAAAGAAGATTAGAATGCTGGTGGACGAAAAGCAGAGAGGGGAATATTGCCTAGGACAGTTACCACCTGTAGCAGCATGTAATGCCGAACAAAAAATGTTGGATCATTATTTTACTAGCGGGAGGGTATTTTCTATAGCGGTGGCTATGTGGCCCGCATCATCCCGTTCCGGTTGATTCGAAATAATTGATAAAAAGCAATTTGGCACAGATGTTTCGCCCTACGTTTGCAATCAAGCTCCAGTACATCCGCTATTGAGAAACTGTACGACCCGTTTGTGAGGGCGTTTGAGTGATTTCGGGATTTCTCGACAAAAATCAGTTTGTGTGAGACAAATGCTTTTTGCGTGGCCTTATAATAATGCTGCCGTGCTATCTGCCATTGCCTAGTGTGAATTGGCTCGAGTGAAATGTGAGCTTGTGCCGAAGGATGGATATGGAAGGATGGCTGGATCACTGTGCGTAAGTACCCCTAATGTAATAAACGCTTTGATACGCGGAAAAAAGAGCAAGCATTTCAATGCATAGTTTAAGCATTATAGGACAAACCCAAATAAAACTCTGACTACCAATATTGAACAGCACTGCATGACTTGCAGATATGCATGCGCTGCTGTCGCCTATAACTTTGGTGCTACTCTAACACGCTCGTTGAGCAATTGCTTTTTTTTTAATTTGGTGCGCAAGCATAGCCTCCCTATGGCCAACCCCATATCCGGATCACGGCAATATCTGAATCAGGCTCTCAGCGATTGTGTAGCGATGAGGACCTGTGCTGTACTTTGTTTCGTTTTAACACATAAAGCGGCAGAAATTGACAGCAATGTTCTCACAGTTCTATAAGTCATTTTGAGTGTCCGCAATACGTACTACTCGCTATAATCAACCATATCGTTTAAGAAAAAAATATCTGTGGTGGAAAAGGGGCTCTACTCACCCCAATATACATCGATGGCTCTAACATCTGCGTTAGTAAAAATCGGCTAAATATCTGCTTCCTACCATGCACCAGATTTTCGTAAAGCGCATGATGTGATATCATCTAACCAGTTCGGTGTTGTCCACGGGCGTGGAACACATACAGGTATCCAGGAACTTTTTATTGACATCAAGAATGACATAGAACCTCTCAAGTTTGTGTGTGCAAAGTTTTTGAGGCATCAAAGTCATTCGTTTCTATCGATCACTTTGTTTTGTAAAATGAACGATTTCCAGTATAGAGTCAAATGGCCGTTTCCACATTTATTTAAAACTGACACTCAAATTGCCCTCATTTTGTCGTAATGGGTTTGATAAGAAGCAAAGGGCATAAATTAACCTTAGCTGTGCCTCAGGGGTCCATTCTTGCTGGTAATTCTGCTAATATATAGGTTAACAATCCAAGTAGTTCATGCACTTGTAACCCCAGGACTTCAGTATGCGAATGAAAGAGTACTTGAATACAGACATAATTAAGAAATAGCAACAATATATTTGCAGCATGACTGAATGCGAGTTATGTGGTGGTACAGCCATAAATCCACTAGCAAAAACATAAAAACACCAATAAGTTTCCACCAGTCTTCTCCAAAAACTCTTATTCTTCAGCATGTTCCAATTTATTTGCGCACTAGTGATTGTGTCTAATTTGAATGTGCTAGCGTTTGCTCTATGAATACTTTCAAGTACTGAGGTTCAATACTTAGTTTCGATATTTCTTCGAATGGCGCTCAGTGAACATATGTACGAACTCAAAAAGGTTGCTTGTCTTACGATTTGAATAAATATCATACCAGTGAAACATATTGAAACAACTATCCTATGCGCTTGCTTACATTGTCTTCCGATAGAGTATTTGCCCTTCGTGTTCATGTACCGTCTTCTCAAACAAAAATATCAACTGTTCATTGAAATGTGTTCTTAGGTCATATTTGTGTAGTGTATCGCATGGGGCTCTAATTGATGTCTTTGAGCTGTTACGCAAAGCTGATCATTTGTGTTGTTAATCCAAACAGAGGAGATGAAATATATTTGGTCACACAAGCATTGCAGACTGCACACGTCTCAACGTGACCTCCACTTAAGTGAGCGTTTTGTCATCCAAGGGTTCGAACTACGTACGTTGAGCGGTTGCACACTTTTATATCCCTATTACTTAGATATAACTTTTGACCAACCTGTTTTCGTACAGCAGCCGTGCTTACTTTACGGCTGCTGTTTGTGAATTACGTGATTTACGTAAATGTTATTCATTGTATTTGCTGTTCTTTTTTTTCCCGACTGATTTTGTGCGGTTTTTTTTTTACCTTTTTCTTTTTTATCAATGATATTGACCAAAATTTGTAATGCTACGTTCATGATGTCCAGCCAGCTGCATGGCAAGGCCCCAAAAGCCCTTTTCTGCTTTGGCAGGTCTCAGCTGAATACAGTTCTGTGAGAAAATCAAGATTAATATTAAATCAGTGTAGTTTGAAGCGCCACCCCTGCCCTGCATTATAATAAAGTGCACGTGCATTTCTTTTCCTGCGGTGTGTCTCCCTCGCAATTGTGCTTGATAAGAACGTGTGTTGCCGTGTCACAAATCTGCACCATATTTGAGCAAACGTGTTCTTTAACTATTTCCATGGTTCCAGAAAGACCTTTCCGGGACACCAATGCTCGTAAGGCGAACGCCGCGGCATTCATTTCGTCGATACTGTATCGCGCATGTCACTTTATTGGCCACTTTTTCGCGGTTTTGGTTTCGCCTCGTTTCCGCAGCGCAGCATCGTTTCGCTTCAATAGCCCTAAACGAATCAGAACATTGTATAGCAGAGTAGCGGTACGTATTTTATGCACGATTTTGTTTATCCCTTTTCGTGCAGCGCTTTAACAGCATTTTTTTTTATTTTAAAAGGGCTGCAAATTTACTGCTTATTAGAAAATAAAGCCGTACATTATATTGGTATCGAAAAACAATTTAGACTCAAGACTACAAAGGAGGGGGGTAGACACACGCTTGTGTATGCGGGCAAGGACCTGTTACTGAGACAGAACTTATCTTTAAGAATAAGATCCACTAGCAGCGTTCAAGTTCATGTGTAGTGTGGGCATTGAGTGCAGGATATTCTCTACACTTTGCACAAGATCATGAGAGTCCAGAGTAGGCTGCCTTACCAAGTATTGACTGGTTACGAGGGTGCTGCTTTGGGCCTGTTGGTAAAACGGCGGTAATACCCTACGTGCACAAAATTTCCCACGATTTGAAAAAGGTAGCCGAGCGGTCAAAAGTTAGGGTCGTTTTTTCGGCTCCCAACAAATTGGGAAAGCTATGCAGACAGATAGACTCCAGCCTTCCCACGAAACCGACATGCAACAAAAAACACAAAAACCGCTTTGTGGCTTGCGCAGAAGGCGTTGTTTACAGCCTTTTGTTGGACTGTGGGAAAAGGTATATCGGCCAGACAGGGCGGTGCCTCAATTATCGTATCCGGGAACACGGCAATAACGTAAAGAACAATACCGGGGGATGGCTTGCGTCACACTGTAAGCAGCATGGTTGCCAGCCCCTGTTCAACAATTGCGCAGTTGTTGCCAAACATAAGAACCAGCTTACGCGAGAGATAATAGAAGCTGACATGATAGCGAAAGCGAAACATGACTGTGATAGTACTGTGTGTGTCGCATTATCGAAGAAAGAGCGTGATGTTTTTTAAAGGAGTGTGACGTGTAAGATTCTATATTGACGTGAGTCAGTGGTCATGTGTATATAAATATGTGGTGTCATCTGCGAATAAAACTGTTGGCAGTAGCACCTTGTGTGTCCCAATCGCTTGTCCCTGTCCTAGCGCTTCAGGGGTCCATCTTGACTGGTTACTAATGAATACAGTCATCTTCCCAAATAGTTAGGCCACCTCTAATGCGACCACTGATCCGAATAGCGAAATGGTGAAATAACGAAAGTTGCAGTAGTTCGGGTGGAGTATATAAAGGACTAGAGTAGGTATTTTAATGCTTTATTTTGACGAGAACTTCGTCATGCAAGCGCTATGTTAATTACCGAAGGGTTGAAGAGTCTGACGGCCAGTAGAATGTGGTATAGTAGGTGAAGTGAGATTGCTCAAGGTGCCTACTGCTGAGTAATATACCAGACTTTTTTTCTAGGGCGTACCATTTTCTTTCGAAATGAGTTTGTGGTGGGAAGCTGCTGGAAGAGGAGGCAGCAGAGGCCTCTATACCAAGGTGGTAGAAAAATATTGCCCTCACCCACACTAGTAGCCGGACTGGTAACGTCGAGGCGTTAAAAGGGGCACGGTGGCGGCCTAGCAAAGTTACGCATGACAGTCGTCAAAGCGGGAGGCGTAGGTCGAAGATGGTAATGACACCTTACACTGTTAAATTGTTGTAGCACTTCACTTAACTTTCGTATTGTTCAAGGGAATATCCTGCTAGCAGTACTTCTGGTTCAATATAGGGCACAAGCGAACGTAAAGCTCTCGTGCAGATATGAGCCCGGTGACCAATTCTCGGGTCAGTGTTAAAGGTTGATCATTGACAATCAGCGCGGAAAAAACACTGCACAAAAAAGGAACTAGAATTACACAGGACAGCGCTGCACTCACAATTGAAATATTTTGAAGAAAACATTATAAAATAGGTAGATAAGTCTCCCACGTGGCGGTATATTATTAGAAGGAATAAAAAGAAGCAGAAAACGGCATCACTCATTTTCGGCACCTGTGTAATCTTTTTAGATTACTTCGTAATGTAAGGGTGTCACTCAGATAAGCGTATTTCCGGTCATGCAGCACTACTGAGGACATACTTATACATCAGTCGGCGGGTCGTCTGATTTTAAAGGCCTCGATAATTTCCCTTGTTTTATCTCTGTGCCTCGACAACACTGTGGTTTTTTAAAGAGGGGCACACATCCGTGTGAGCTACATTGTTTCGCCAGGTGACTGCGCGGATTCCCTTTTAATGAGCGCCAGTGCTGCGCCAACCTGGTGTTCAGGCACATGCCGGTTTGTCCCACGTATATATGCCCACACCGAAGTGGCAACATATACATAACACCCGTTACACATTTCCCAAATGGCTCTGAATTATTGGTCGGGCACACATTTTTTGTCTTTGTATTCCGGGAAGCTAATCTTAATCCAACCGTACTGCACAATTTTTCTTATTTATGTGGGGCCGAGAACACCACGCCGACAGCGTACCTCTTTGATATATTTTTTAAGCTATTAGAGAGCCGGTGCTTATACGCTATAACAACTGGGTATCTTTTTCTTTGCATTGGCGGCTGCGTTGCGGAACATGCCGTATCGTTGTGATATCGCGTTGTGATGTCGTAAAAGCACCGGTTCTTTAGTAACTTAAAAAAACGTGCAAAATGTACGGTGTCGACGTGGTGTTCTCAGCCCCAAATAAGTTTGGAAAATTGTGCAGTACGGTTGGCAGAAGTTTAGCTTCCCGGAATACAAGGACAAAAAATGTGTGCCCGATAAATCATTCAGAGCCATTTGCGAAATGTGCAACGGGTGTCGTGAATATGATGCCACTTCGGTGTGGACATATACAGTGGGACAAACCGGGAGGTGCCAGGACACCAGGTTGTCGCAGCACTGGCGCTCATTAAAAGGGAATCCGCGCAGTCACCTGGCGAAACAATGTACCTCACACGGATGCGTGCCCCTCTTTAAAACCACTGTGTTGTAGAGACACAGAGATAAAACAAGAGAAATTTTCGAGGCCTTTCAAATCAGACAATCCGCCTACTGATGTATATGCCCTCAGTAGTGCTGCATGACGGGGAGTACGCTTATCTGAGTGACACCCTTGCATGAACAAGAAAACCAAAATGATTACACATGTGCAGACCAATTAGTGATTGCATTTTCTGTTTCTGTTTATCCCTTGTAATAATTTACGTTTACGCGGGAGACTGATCTATGTATATTACTTATGTTTTCTTCAAAATACATCAGTTGTGAGTGCAGCGCTGTCCTGTCTACTTCTGGTTCCTTTTTGGTGCTGTGTTTTTTCCTGGCTGATTTTCAATGATGAACGTTCACCAACTCGCTCGAATCACAGTCCTCGTAAAAGGTTGTACTCTATGGTGGAAGTAACTTCTTTGTTGCCTCTGACGCAAATGATGGCAGGGTTATTCGAGTGGAGAATAAAGTGCGGAAGTCGACGTTCTCCTATATCTTGCCTCGATTTCATCGGCAATTGTTTGTCCTGACTGTTTCAACAGGGGATTTACAAACGTTTACTGTCGTGAAATTGAATTCACTGCTGATGGGAAATTGCGGATGGCGGCTTGAGGTAATGTCGCTGTACGGAAAGTTCTAAAGATTGGGCAAACTTGCATTGACCCACTGATATCTCAACAAGTGCAAAATAATTTTTTTGTGAATACTTGTGGACCAACGTTATAATAAAAAGTCTACGTGTGTCTCTAATGCTATAAATTACTCCCAACATAAACTCTTGATTTTTCACTATTTTATAAATGATTTTCTGTTTGTTGACAAAATATCACATTTAAAACGGTTTGTCATAAGGACAACTCAAATTTGTTCAGATAGGTGCGATATCCGTCTATTAAATGATCGTATATACCAATCGTTTCTATGCTTTTAGATAATCGATGTCTCACTTTCAACATGGCTGAATCCTGAGCGAAGTCCAATTTTTCATTTACCAAATTTATTACTCGCAATAATTATTCTATCAGATGTTACATTTACTCACAACTTGGTTATATTTTACAGATAAAAACCATCAAACCTCTCCGGAAGGCTACCGGAATATACCACGTAACGGCATTGAAATAAGCAGATTCGACAAATTGCGCTCCTAAATAAGGCTGATTTTTTGAACCAAGGGCCTCAGTTTTATGCATATGTTTTTAAAGCATAGCTCACCACCCCCACTCACTGTAGCATAAGCCATACGTCCGCACGTCCCAAACGATAGACTTCCGGACATACTGCTGGGTATAGACACTTCTTGCATAACTGCCCGAGGCTCCTTGTATTGTGAAGTTTTAGTTCATAACACTAATACAAATTTAGAGGAAACAGGGCACATACATGTTGTTCATTTAGCATGTGGATTGTTCTTGAAATACTTTTTTTATACGCTTTCGCGTTTTCAAAATATATTGTATTTAATTAATGACAAATAAAATCGTTAGTAGCGTGTGTATTTTATTGTGGCACTCACGTTAACTTGCTGAGGAGTTAATAAAAATTTCAGATATTGTAGGCTCAGGACAATTCTTGACTTAAACAGTTGATAGACTGTAACTAATCCATACATTCCACGAGCCTGCTCACTTATTAATCATGAATTGGCTATCGACCCCTCTCTGTGTACATCCGCCCTGACCACAAGACATACGCGGCACCATCACCCTAGATCGCTAACACCATACCAAGCGCATACTGATACTTACAAATTTTCATTCTTCCCGCGTACCGCGGCTGAATGGAATTCCATTGCTGAGCCATACTTATTAGATGCTGTATAGCCCCGTTTTTGTTATTGTTGTTGTTGTTTGTGTCTTGGATTGACAATGCAATGTCCACCGTTTCATTTTTTGTCCCTTTTGCTCTTGTTGTATTATTGTGCTATTCAAGTGCTCGTCCTGCCAGGACCACAACTGTGGTCTGCAGTATGTATTAAAAAAATAAATAAATAAAGAAATATTACCTTATCATATCTTGAACGAGCCGGAGGTGAGCAACATTTTCAAGTAGTACTACCAATATCTTGTGACGCCTACTTTAGGTTGCATAATATATTATACAACTTTTCGTTTTGCCTGTTGCAGGCATGCTCGTAAAGTAATGCTTCAAACGCAACAAAAAGCTATGTGTAAAGGGGATGGCTTCTTCCATATATTAAAAATTTGAACATTGTTCATTTGCATGTCCTCTATGGGAAAATGTTCTACTCACAATGCCTGGTGTAAATATCTCCCCAAGACAGGCTGTTCTTGAAGTAGTCCTTCGGTGAAACATTTTCTTTTGAATAGGTAGTATAGGTGAGCAATACACGAGATATTCAGGCAATGACTTCCCCAGAGACGCATGGCTAAAAAAAAAGGTTGAAAATATCTCGGGAAAACTTACCTTACAATCCTGAAAATGACAATAATCTTTGATGTTTTCAACACATTTTAATGAAAAACCCGTGTTTCCTTTGATACCATTTTTATAAAACCTGCATAATAATAACAAACTGTATACCATTTTCTTCAGCATCGGGCTCACAAGTAGAATGTGGTAAACATCATGGATAGTACAACACATAATATAAAAAAAAATTACGCTCGTTCCACAAGACGTAACATAAATTCTTCCAACACTCCGTAATCCATACATTCTTTGATATCACTTTTTTCATCATCATTTTACCTAGGCGCAGTTTTTGGTACTGCAGCAATATAAAGAGGAATGGAGTGATGTCCCCAAAGTGGGGTACGTTTTTTTGAAGGAATGTTTGACATTCACCTCAATGCAGCCGTACGGCAACATTTGGGTATATCCCCTACATCTGGCCAACTAATGCATGTCCTCGACTTCGAGGTGTAGATGAATTCCCTCTTGTGCAAACAAACTGCTAGCCTCCTGGTTAAATTATTTGGTAGAGTGACTGCTCTGGTAAAGTGGTGGTCTCGGGCTCGAATCCTGGATCACGACGAATTTTTCTTCAGCTACGAAGTTTCTAAGAAGGTTATAAATATTTCTTTTGTAGCCGTATGGCTTCATTGAGGTGGATGTCAATATTTCCCATGAAGAATTTATTAAGGGCTCCACATACCACAATAGCAGCGTTATAGTGGCTGCTGAGGATTCGAGTTTGCCGTCATCACTAGAGCTGCTTATTTTGGCAGACACGCTGACAACGAAACGACGTGTTTAAGAAACCGGCGATCTCGACTAGCACAGTCCCTCCTGATACACACTGGTTTTGTTTCTTCAGAGAGCGCGGGTAACATCACTACTTAGGAAGCCAATATAAGCCAATGGTCAAATTTTTGAACTACATAGAACCGTACAGAAAATTTAGGTACTGACATAACATCATGGTGAGATTTGTTTTTCAAGCTGAGTCAAAGATCTCGTCAGCCACACGTAGAGCCAACTTTTTCCACGCCGAGATTGAAATGCCAATGTAATCTGTAAGGCTCTTCCTCTGATTCAAAGCCGTCGGTTTGGTGATCCGGCTAGATTAGAAAGACCATCTCGTATGTCAAAAAAATAAAAGTAGGAAGCAGATAAGAAACAGGTAGTAAAAAAACGCTACGATTGGGAGCTACGTATGAAAACAGTAGAGATACGAGTAGAAACGAGGCTTGCGCGTGTGCATCAGTAAGAATAAAAACTGCTGTGCTTTAGCTTTTGTTAACCCTGGTTGATAACGCAAGCTTCACTGCCCTGGCTTGGCCCATTGCGCAGGTTTGGGCGAGGTCTGGTTTCGCAGTTATATATAGGCATGTCTTCAATGATCTTTTTCTCCTCCTGATGCTGTTTACACCTCATCGCTGTACGGGTGAAAGTACTGGATGTTATTCTTCCCTTATCGCACACGGCTCTGTGTTGCACGCGGTCTCCTGGCCGTCCTTCATAGCAAGCGCTTATTGCAGACTTGGCGGCCTCCTCTTCTTCCTCCGCCATGTGGCAACACGGGCCTCACGCCCGTTTCAGTTCTCCCCTCGCGTATATCCCCCTTCATCGTACTGCTGCTCTTTAGCGGGCGCTCCGCCAGGTGGCGATGCGGCTCCCGTGCAAGTCTCACTTTCCTCCTTGCCTATAATAACCCTGCTGCCTATCTCGCCACGCCACCAGCCCGTTTGTCCGTGCAGGGCGCTTCCGTGAAGGTAGAGTGGTTTGACCACTAGCTCGTATGATGAAAAGGGGTCACCCCACGAACCATCCCGAAATTGTTTAGTGGAGTTTTCGCTACAAAACGTAATTAGGACTTTAGCAGAAAGTCAGAATGTTTCACTGGCATCATTCCGCAATATGCATGTTGTTACTTTTCCCACGAGTTTTACACTAGCGAAAGTCCCAAAGTTACAAAAACGTAGCGATATTTCTTTACACATTGAAGAAATTTGAGAAAAAACATTACTACAAGAATCAGGAAACAGTTATGAAGAGCCCGCCAGATTTCTTCCGGCGTGTTTCAAATGGCTTCATTAAAGTGTGCAATATAGTTGATATGAAATAGCTTGACCCGAAAGAACTAACACGTACAAAACAAGACAGCAATACAACATGAGGGACACCAACTCTTCAATATTTATCAAAGAAGTCACATGTCTGCCTTGAGGAAAAAATAAAAAAAAATGCGTGTATTCCCTTCAATGTGCCTACGTACATGTGGTACGAAATGTAAGCAAGTGTACTTCAGAATATGACAGATTTGTGAACTTTTTAAGGAGCCTATAGATGGTGCGGTGTTCTTTTGCGCGCAGTTTTATATTACCACGAAAAAGACGTCATATATTTTATTTTGAGTCTTGCCGTTGGGATTTGGGCCTCGAAAAGTATTTCTTACAACGGCGTGCTTTCATATCGTGGCGGTGCAAAGCAGAATTTCACGGCGGATTTATCAATAAGCTCACGCTTGTCGGTATATGGGCAAACCACTGGGCCCATTTATTCATGTGAACATACATTTGTGCTTCCTGGGCACATTTTTGAGGCATAGACCTAATTGAGCATTTATATTACAGCTGTCAAGCAACGAGAATCTAGAGGCGTAGGCTTCAATAGTTGTTGAATATGTTCACAGGAAATTTATTGGTGCTAGTGAGTTTATGGCCAGTTACCTACTTGGATGTGTTGGCCCTTCTGCCTATTCACGTTAGCGTGTTAGGCACAGAAATGACCAGATGAACGTGCTGAGCGGCAGCGATTTTCTTCAACTGCACAGAAATTCTCTTTACTTGTGGCAGAACCAAGGATGTTTTATTTTTTCTCTTGTTGTCTTATATTTCCTATTTCGCTTTTTGACAGCCGTCTTATCGCTCCTTGTGTTTTTATAATAATAATTTTAATTCCACATTGCGGTTGATAGTCATTTCATACCGATGCCGTGACCCCCGACCGGCTACAAATAATTGAAGGTGTTACTTACTGTTCTATGTACGACATCGTTATGCATTGCGGAAGAAAATTTAGCAGGGCCGTCTCACAACAAAGCAGCTTTTTCTCTGTCTGTTTCCTACGCAACCTTCTGATGGGCATAACCTATAAACTTTAAGGAATAAAAGCACTGCATCCAGCTTTTCTCGAGTCGACGCAAAGTACAATTGAGACATAAGAAAAACGTTTTGCACTTCCTTAGTATACTAAGCGTGTCAATATTGTATGCAACTTCTATACTTAGAGAAAGTGGTGACTTGAGTCAGTTTAGGTATGGTACTGATTGTCAGAGAAGTCAAAAACAATAGAACAGGGAAGTACGACAGAGGCGCCAGTGTAGCAGATGTAGGTTTAGCGGAAAGACACGGGTTTAGGTATTTTGGCAGCAAAGTTGGATAAAAACGCAACACAAACCACACATGGGTAAGAAACTAATCTCAAATAAACACTTATATAGACGATTTGTCTATGAAGCCAACGCTATCATCTGTTGCCGCAGTCGAGGGGTTGCTCAGATATCTCCAATTTTGAATGTTTTATAGGGTTCCATTGCGTAGTCATTGTGATAGGAAGCAAAAGCCAGCGCACGAAGAAAATTGGCGAAGCTCTTAAGAATATCAAAAGCGGGGACAAACTTTGTGAGCGACCCGTAAAATGTGCTAAGAGATAAGGTGGTTGCCTTGCTTGACATGTCGCATTTGTAACTGTTCATCTTATAGAAGCTTTTTTAGCAATGCGTGTTTTGGGTTGTGTTTTAATGCAATTGGGTTATGAGGCAGAATTTCTTTTTAGCCGTGGCTGCTAGCTAACTCCCATCCCCCGTGATCATCAAGTGGCATCGAAAATACGCCATCTGCGCTACACGAAATCTACGGCTGCGACAGTGAGATACGAGAGAACGGCTCAATCTGGAATAAGCCACAATGCTAAGTGCAGTTTGGAAAATAGGACAATTTTACTATTGCAGCGACAAAATAAAGGGCGTACATTTGCGGATAATGCCAGGCTTCCCACGATGGTAGCATGCTCGGCCGACATGGTTGCCATTCGTGACCGCCACTGACGCCATCACAGCAAAGCGCCTCTCCACAGAAAGATCAAAATTTCGTTTTTAAGTAATTAACGTGCGGAAGCCAAACTGGGGCTATGAGGCGCGCGGTGGTGTAGGGTTTGGGATTGATTTGGTAACGTAAGGTTTTAAAAAGCTATAAAATAATGACATACAGGCGTCCTCGTCTTCTCTCTTCTCGAAAACGTCAGCCAAGGCCGGTAAACAAATCCGCGCATTTGAGCTCAGCTAGGGTTACCCGTTCAGCCTTACCCTTACCCAATGGTCTTACCCATTGAGCCACCACAGATTCTTACCTACCGGAACTTGTGTATCAACCAGCATGGTTAACCGAACTAAAACAGGGGAAATTATTTAGCGCCATTCACTCAAAAATGAAAGCAGATATCCATTATGAGCAGGAACAAACTATAGTAAAACCAATAGTTAAGCGTAAAATTACACAAGTTATGTTTTCAACTCGAGCGCTGTTTAGCCAACGGCGATGGAGAGACGCGGCGAACTTAGAAGTTGCCTTAAAATATGCACAGAGCCCCTCCAGAGAACACTCACATAAGGTCTTTTACTTGCTCATAAATTTGGCCTGCAGTATTGTCCCAATAAAAACCCTTGTCGTGGCTTTAGAGTCAAGCGGCAGAGCAGATCTCAGAATCGCTAGAAAGAGAAAATCTCTGAAGTTCCTCACAATATGAAATGATTACAAGCAGAAGAGCCGGAGTGAGAGAAGAAACTTTATGTCTAATTTACCCCCTGATAACAAGCCAGATATCACCGTGCATAACATACCACTAACTTGGCCGCACCACATAAAATGAAACTAATACCATCATCAGGACCACAGATAACCGAGCAAACAACCGGGCAGTTGATGCAGGAAATTGATGACATTGAATCATGTTGCAACAGCTTGACACATGCGTTGAGAAAGCACCCGAAGCCATTCGAGAAGAAACCGGACTAAGACAGCCGGCGGTAAGCTTCTACATATGTGGGAAGTGAAGCGAGTCCTGCCGAAAGGGCTAAGCAAACTGAAGCTAAACCGCGCCGGGCGGAGATGACTGCAATCATTAATAAACAAATTGAGAAATATGCGAACCCTCTCGGGGGAAAATGGGTACAGCGTGTGCGAAGGTATGGAACTACAGACGAGCCTCCTAAAAACATGAACATCCTTAGAAACATGATTGACCCGGATAAAATAGGACACTGAAAAGCACCGACTAAGTAAAATAAAGCACACCTTCCAGGGCACGGACGACGAACAAATAAAAAACTCTGTCGCAGATATTTTGTGACGCATCCGAAAGAGAATCTCAAAACTTAATCTGGAGCCCCAAAAACAATTGTCCGATCGTCCTTTTACAACGTCAGCGTTGCGGGAAGCCATACAGGATCTCCGCCCTAAATCGGCTCCAGGACAAGATGGGGTAACGAATAAGATGCTCTCGGTGACGATTACATCGAGGTTCTCGTAAAGTATATGAACAAATGCCTGCAGGAGGGCAAAATCTCTAGGCAATGCAAAATCGCCAGGTCTAATGATAGAGAAACCAGGCAAAACACTCCATCTAGAGAATCTTCATACCATCTCGCTCATTTTGTGTGCGAGAAACTTTACGGAGCAAGTACAGTCCTAAACAGAACAAATACGTAAATGAATAAAAAGGGACCCTAAAATTATAGATGAAGAGGCGTGCTGCCCGCTAGAAACCAAGGTCATTGTGGGGCTCGAATTCACAAAGGCATTCAATAAAATTAACAAAATGCCATTCTGGGAAACTTAAAACAATTAAAAGTTTGTCAAAAGAAATGCGACTACATGAAAGTTTTTCCATGAAGCAAGAATGCCGTAGAAGAGTACGTCATACCTAAATATTTAAATTGCTCTCCACAAAAATTGGAGATGCTGCTCTGTCGGCCGACGCGGAAAGAACGGGAAAAGAAGCATTTCCCGAAAACGGAGAATTCAGCTAAACTCTAGTGTGGGCGACCAATCCCTTCCGTCAAATGCATTAGGGTCTCTGGCCTGCAAATTCATAAAAATGGCCACAACATTGAGACAATCGGTGCACCCGAAAACAATATCCACCAAACAACCCGCCTCATTCCGCGTATAGTCAACCGGTGCCCCGGAGTAAAGGAGGACCTTCTAATCAGGATTGTGCCGTCATCCGCCCAAGTACGAGGACCAATGCCTCCCTTCCTCAACCTCAAGGTAGATGAGCGCAGTGCAACCAACGCCTTAATAAAAAGAGTTTACAGACAGTCAATTGGAATACCAATTACGACCTCCAACGAACGCTTTGAAGCACTAGGACTGCACAACAGGCTCGACGAGCTCGTAGTAGCTCAGAGAATAACGCAGCTGGAAAGGCTCACCAAGAATAGGACCGGCTGACACATCCTCCGAACGGTACCTATTAATGACGAAGGAAGACTAGGGAACAAATACGACATTCTGGCAAGTATCTGGGAACACACATATACCGCTCCCTCTATTTCCAAGGAACATGTACCTTGAGCACAATACAGAACTCAGAGAAACCAGGGCGCAATGAATACAAAAAAAATGTTCGGACAAATCGAAGGGGTTGTTTACGTAGACGCCGGAGACTATAGCGGCCGTGGCGCCATTGCTATATGAGCAGTTGGAAAACAGAGCCATTCAGTTACCTCTAGCACGGTACCCACAATATCACTGGAGGGCGGAGAACCGGGGGCCATTGCACTCTCAATGATCTCGTCCTCCAGAACCAATTTCAGGTTAAGTGAACCCTTCAGGCCGATTTTCATGGAGATCGAGTCCGGCGAATCGAAATCGTATGGGGTGCCAGCACTCTGTGTCCTCGCGGGGAATGAGGAGGCGCATGACGCGGCCCGAGGCTTCACCCGACCTGACCGACGTCACCTCCACCCACGACGCACTCTCTCTCCATTCGTCGGGTAGGGTCAGGCTGGTCGCTTGCCGAGATGCAATAAACCACTATTGGCCCGGAAGGGCGAAATATCCTGTGGCCGACCAAACTCCGTACAGACAGCAGGCAGTGGCTTGGAGACTCCTCCAAACCAACACATTCCCCTTCTCGGAATTGTAGAAACGCTGCTATAAGGCACTATACTCCAGCGCATGTAAGCTATGCGGAAACAGGATGGACCTGTAACATATGGTATGGCCGGGCCCTAACAAGGAATACAGCAATCAGATGAAATAAATGTCAGAACCGGGGGATAAACCATAAAAGATCTGAGCAGTGGGATACCATGCTGCTGAATTCCCAAGCATGGGAGAGCAGGTCCGTCTGGTAAGATGGCCGAGACCACCACCACGAAAGGACTTCTGGCGGCCGACAGAGGGGGCCCTCAACAAGCGTTTCCTTTTCTGTCGTCCCATCTATGGGCAACTAAATGTTGTCACCCACTTTGTTTTTGAAAGAACACGATGCACACACAAATTGTTTGGTGGTGGTGCCATCATCACCCTAATGTCGTCAGTATAGCCGGCAATTAAGTTTAACACAATTCGTAGAGATACTGCTACAACTACAATACCTTAAATTGGTTATGACAGGAATATTCAATTGTACATCCCCCAAGATTATCGAATATCAATTTCTGATTATAAGATTTTGAGAAATCAGTTGCCATAGACAAAGAATCTGTAGGCATCCTCAATAACCATAATTCACTTACGGCTTATATTTTCAGGGATGAGCGAGCTCGCCTCAACAAATAATTTTTGCTATATTGGGAACATGCCTATTAACCAGAAACTCCTTCATACCACAACAGAGGCCACACCACAAAGTGACAGATTGATTTACATCTTGGCTCTGCTGCACTGATTTCAAATCCTAAATCAGAGGTGGGAACAATTTCAGGCAGAAGTACCAACTAGGTACCACGATAAATACCTGATAAAAGCCGACACTATCACTTTAAATGCAAATATTTCAACGTCCCGTCAAAGGTAATTAAAGAAAGATGAAAATTGCACACATTCCAAAGACATAGACGTCGTGTACGCATGCATATGCCAACGTATGACGAAGGCAACTCAACTCCATTGCGTGGTCTCTCTACCTGCCGAAACGTCTATTGCACTAGTCTCTGGCGCGCCGTGCTTCGCAAGGGGGCCCTGCTGGAAGCACATATCTCGGCGGGTGTAGAGGGAGCGTACAAGGCAGGCCATTTTTGTTTGTTGGTGCACCGGGTCAAGTAGGTTTTTTCTTAAACGGTTAAGGTTTTCCTAACGCGTGTGCACCTTGAAAAAAAAGTAGACGAGTTGGAGCGATATTCCCTCTTTAAAATTATACGCAGAACCACGCAATGTATGGCCACGAATACAACAACTAAAAAGACGCGGTCTTCCTTTCCTGCTCCTTCTCACCACAGCCGGATGCACAATTGAAAGCAGTCCACTGCATTTCGACTACGTTGTCCACACGTTTCCAGTTTTGGAAACTACACGAACCCTGTTTTGTAACACAAAATATGTGACGAAACGGGCACTCACTATAACAGAAACACGTAAACCACGTCCGATAGGTGTAAGTTTCGGCTCTCGCAAAAGTGATTAAACATGGTGTGTTGGGTTTATTGTTCATGTTGTGTCCACTGCAAAATATGTCCTTGTGGAGAATTTTCAAGGGACGTGTTCACAATTGCGTCTGCTGTGTCGTGTGCTTGAACTGGACCCAACAATAATACACAGCAGCAAAGAGTGTACATACCAGAGTTTTTGTTGTGGAGGCATACGGCATTTGGCTTGTTGTTAATGATACTGTCAAACATCGCATTGGTAAATTCATTACTTACACCGATTCCCTCCGTGTAATGCACCCGCTATAAAAAACATTCATGAAGCCACATCGCCACTTTTGGTTTTGGACCGAAGACTACCACATTACACTCGAATGTAGAATTGATTTTGTTCTAGGTACCTCTAGACGCAGCAGTCGCTCAAACGAGCTTGCGTATAAAACAGCTTGCTGTGAAACAGCTGCAGGCCATGTCGCATATTGACAAGCGCCTCGACTGTGGACACGTTTTCTGTGAACCCTGTCGCAAGACAGATGGCGACGAGAAAGCAACTAACGCACACATTTCGCGGGGTTCTCGAGGCAGCTATCAACACCCTGTAAATCCGTTCATCACATTTACCAGTGAATAAACCACTTGGCCATCAACCTTGTAGCGCCTCATCAGTTCTGCCAAAGCGTAGGAATTTTATTGAAGACGTTCCCTCGTCACCATAGCCGAGCCGGAGACGCTGTTTCCGCAGTCATTTCACCCGACCTGATTTCACGTACTCATGACAATTTATCGCTTGCTTCATGAAATCGCAATTCCAGTCTTATGCAAAAGAAAATCCGTTCATTCATCCTCATCCTCAACAACCCTGCTGTTCACTATCATTGCATCATTCAGCTTCGTCGCACTGGCCGTTTTACCGCGGCCTACACCCCAACGGTCCTCCGCGATGTGGAGGATATCACGGAATTCATTTGTGGAAAAACTCCAGTGCAAAATATCCCAAGATAGAGGAGTATGTTTAGTAGCTGGCACGGACCTTGTGGCGGCTCTGTCATGGCCGCCATGAACGTCCGTTGTACAGCTCTATACCATGTTTATAAAATTGGAAGACTTTCCCGTGATTGACGGTTCGCCTTATTTGTTCTACCGCCATGTAACGATAACAACGCTTTTACACACAGACCACAAGATACCCACCGGACGACAGTGGCAGCAAGCTGGACGTAATAAAACTACACCTGAAACGATAAAAAAATTGATGCAGAAAACAGATAGGTTTAATTGTTTTAGCTAGGTTCCGGAGAAATCCTACTCATGCAATACAATCTCCCATGATTGTGATCACGGAATCTGCAAGACCACGACTAAGCAGGCGTGAAAAGGTGCTATCAGAAATCAACACACTCATCTATTCATACCACGCGACACATCAAAATGCAATTTCCAGCGATTTTAAGAAAAACCATACCAACGCAACATACCACTTTCTAACCGATGTTTTCTTGTTTTCTGTACAGCGTGTTTCTATGTCTGCCACGCATTTTTTTTTTAGTATCGCCCCTTTTCTACCGCCCCTTATCAAAACGAGGCCCTGCACAACAGCCATTTTAGTTTTCGTAAGCTGATTTTTATTCAGCTCCTGACTACCATTTTAAGTATTTTCCATTCTATCTATCCTTATGAATATTTTGCTTTCGTTGCCATGGTTTGCCTTCGGCCATAAAAACCAACCATGTTAATCTTCGGCTAACAGCTTGGACATGTGCTTTGAAAAATTACATCACGATAGGCCCACTCGAATCCCCTGTAAAGTCTGGGGATTTTAATAGAATCGTTCACCAAACTTAAGTGAAACAGGAATTCAGTAACACAAGCATTTCTTGTAAATTTGTTATGTAATACTACGAGGTTAGAACCTCAGTTTTGTACCTTCCGCATTGAGAAAAGACCGAATTTCACGCTCTGGCAAGCCGGCTCAATTCATCTCTTCTATAATTATGTCCTACAAACAGGTACTGCTATGAAATAGTTCTATGAGATAGTTTTAATAAAGTTTAAAGGACAATAACATAGTTCTATATAGCCGCCTAAATAAAATGGTCATTTGCCGCCCTAGCCATATTCATTTATATTCTGTATATCACTCTTATGCAAAACTGATTTTTTCGCTTTGTGCCTAATTCAATGGGTGCAGCGCGAGTTCTTGTTTTCTAGTTCGAGTCACCAGCGTTTGTTGTGCTCACCCGCAATCTGTTAAAGAGGCTCTTCAATGATGCTTGTCATCGACAGCACTTGTTCTGGTTTTATTGTTTAACTGTTTCTTTTAAACAATGCCGCGGGGACTCCAAAATACGGGCAATTTCTTTTGCCTATGTGGGACCACACCATAGCTGTTACTCCTCGAGAATACTCCTCATACAAACAACGAAATAAATCAATTCGGTTATGTTGACACATCTCACCCAAAGGTTTGAGTCTTTTGAATCGCCAAGTATATAAAATCCAAGGACACCATGAATCGTCGTAAAAATGACACTGAAAGCGTGAAGTTTGGTGTCTTGACCTGTTATAGTTGGCTCCAGGAGCGTAGAGATAGAGGGAAATAATTTTGCCCACCTACTGGCTTTGTTGGTTTTTCAAATGTAAGGCTAGTGATATTTATCACCAACTTTGTACAGCAAAAGCGTATTCCTGTTCGCCTTCCTTGCCTCCATGTTCGTCGCAAATTACTTTTACCACACCGTCCGACCACTCATCAGCAACAATTATTCCGTGAGACGAATTTCAGCAAAAGGTTTTTTTCGCCTACTCACGAGGTGTCTGAACCACTTTTCGCGCAGCATTCAGTTGACTGTCATTTTTTCACTTTTTCCAAGGTGCCAAGTCAGCGTGGCGGCATCTAACTCTGCACCTATTTTAGAGACCCACTTTTAAAAACGACGGAAACAAAAACCTATGCGTTACGGGGGCAGGACCATCAACAAGTTAAAGACAGAATAGCCTAACATATACCCCAATTAAAACGCTTTATTCTCAAACAGTGCTTCTTATTTGTTGCCGGTCTTTGCCTCGCCCATTGTTAGTACTGAATATTTTACGCTTGTATAAATTCATGCAGCCAGGCTTTTAAGGTCAGAAAGGGCAAAACGTTGTGACTTTTTTGCAAGCGCAGCAACTGCTTCAACCGGCTGACAATAGTGTAGATAGCCGTCTGTGTTTTGTTTAAGAAGGCCCTACCGTGAAACGCTATTTCTTGCGCCTTTGCTGAATCGGTTTGACATTATGCGTCGTGCTGTCACGTCCCCATAATTATTTTATTATGACAATGATGTCAGCAACGTCCCTTGGCCATGCAACAATTCCGGCTAACGCCATATTACTGCTAGATTGCCAGTGCGGCGTGGGCTTTAAGGCGAAGAAAAATCCCAGGCGGACTTGGTAATATTAGTGAATACACCTCTTAGTGACAAATGTAGGGAATAGAAAGTAGCGTCATTTTTGTTTTTCAGGAAAACATCCGGTAAATCACAGGTTGAATTCTTAAAATAAATATTTCTTGGCGCCCTTGCTCCATTTTTGGACGCCGTGCTGCAGCAGCCGCTGTTGCTTTTGTGCTGCACTGACATCAGTAACAATAAAACCAGATGGAGGTTCCGTGGTTGACCCAGAGACCCATCGGAAGCATCTGCAGGTCGTCATGTCAATGTTGTGTGTACGCCACAGCCATATGAACCCCAGCTGTCCATTGCGTACGACCAAAAACACGACCGCACACCTCATCTGCACACCGCATTGTGCCTCTTTGGAGAATAGCAAACGGCAGGATATAATTATTCCGGTATCAAAATACACGAAGCCCACGTTCCTAATGTAATTGAATGGCCGAGAAAATGGGAAAAGAATAAAAGAAGCAAAATCCAGAGCGAGATGGTTTATCCACGATACGTTTATCGTTCAGAGAAGTACAGGCGAAGTAAACCCCGCCTGCTCACTACAATAAACTGCAAAGAAGGTCTAGACCGCACTAACACCCAGAACGCAGCCGAAGCAAAAACAACAAAAGAGATATAAAGGCATGAAAGATCAGCAGTTGAAGTCACCAGTGTAAGCGAGCTCGCAAAATGTAGCTTCGTTCACTGTATACAGACACTCGAACATTGAAACAAACCGAACAGACCGGGATAAATTGACAGGAAGCTGAAAGCGCAAATCACCCCAAAAATGCAAAATAACTGAACCAACACATGTGAAGGAAAGCCAAAGGAGAGTCGCTTCCACTTCCGCAAACCCAAAACAGCAACAGATTAAAAGGGTGGAGAATGTGGGTAGTTGGACTGCTTCCTCCATGTCATCTTGTTATCCAATTTGTATAGGTATCCCGGCACGCATGAACACGAAGCAGCTACAGTCACCCACAACCTCCAACAGCTACACATGTTTACAACACCCACACCCGGTATTCATAGGACAATCAAGCATGCACCTGTGGCTTCGGCATGTTCTGCAATCTGCGTTATGGATTTCTTTAGTGGGATTGTCAAGTAACGAGTTGCTCAGCCACAAAATAAACTCTACCCGCACTCAGTTACAGGTGTTTTAGTATCACTCATTCGCTACCGCCGAAATACTTATCCGTGAGGATTCTGCTTTCAGACGTCAGACACAATTGCAAGTGCTAGATAAGGCACCATACTACCATGCCCAACTTGCGTATGATTGCGAAGACCACAAAATGAGCGTTCAGTTACAATGACATCATTTTTGTATAGTGGGCAACGTCGTCTCAGATGCAGCCGCTAGAGAAGCTCCGCAAATACTCTACATCTATAAAGTTCCACTTTCCAACTCCAGCTGTCACATTTGTTGAATGCTGGATAACGTTATGTACCGGTCCATGAAACATGCCCCGAATGAGATTTGAGATTTGCACCAGGGCTATGGCCAAAATCTGTCATTACTGTTCTTCCGGAATCAAGATCTGGAAAGGCGTTGTGGCCGTCCAAACAGATACAAAATAAACATGTGTACCTCTCCCCATTATGTGAATGTACATCATATTTTCTGTAGCGATAATAAAATTCACAAACACAATATGTATATCGCCCTAGGCGTCCCGTTGTATATCGATATGTTTAATTGTTGAAAAGACCTTTTTTAGTTCAGTTTTCCTTTTTACTTTTTGCTTGTTCAAACCGCTGTCTTCACTCCCTTGTGGCGTACCAATCCCTCTTGGTAATAGGGCTTACACTTTGAGCTTTCAATACAGTTTTCTTCCGGTCTCTCTACCAAACAAAGCACTTCAGTTTGAGTCCTCATATATGCTGTAATGCAAGCAGCAGCTACAGAGCACTCAAACGACAGACCCAGCTAAATTCAAAAGGAAAGACGCACTGTACACTGCGCTGAACTAGTATGCGAGAACATTAAAACTGCAGCCAACGCGGTATAAAAAGCCAGCGTTTTTATCATTATTGCGCCTAAAAAATCTATAAGGTACGATAATAAACGTCACAAAATGCAATTTTCTGACAAATCTGCCAAAATAAATGATCTAGTAATACTTAAAAATGACAACGTATAGCCTTGCACCATAAACCTGAAAGAACACATCTACAGTATTCTCTATACGAACTGTTCCCTACGAAGAAGTACTTACGAAGCACTCTCATCGTCAGCCTACTCACTCCTCTATTAAGCAAGAAAACTTTTATGGTCTTTCATTCAGAATCACCCTAACGTCATTAGATTGCCATGTGATCGCCGTTTGCAAACTTATGCGGTCCAACACATAAAAGAGAGGTACCGCTGCAACTCTACGAAAGAAAATTTGATGTTCCCCCAACGAAGCAAATTTCTTTGACCTGTATATTTTTATTGATAAGCTACGGAAGAGAGGGAAAAAAACCACACACACGATTGCGCCGACATGCCCTTCACGAAGAAGAAAAAAAGGAGGTTGGCTTTGCATAGCATGCAGAAAACCTTCGTTCGCGTCCACAATAAAGTTCACAATGGTTCCCAATAATCTTGCGACCAAATATCACGCCCATTCTAAAAATACAGAGAATGTATGCCAACGGTTGTGACCAAAACAAAAAAAACACAGCTATAAACGAGCTATTTAAATACGTAAAAAATAACCACAAGAACCCATTCGAAATCTGCAAGCATTTGTGAGTGCTTTATGAATACGCACGAATACTTGAATAAACGTTTCAATGAACATGACCGACGCCTGGTACAACGTATTACCTTGGACATACTTGGAACAACATAAGGTATGCTGGCCAAAGAAGTAAAAAGAACAAAAGACGCAAAAGTATCAGACGGCAAAATCAACAAATGAAAGACAGGAAAGTGACTATGCGGTGAATGTTGTGAAGCAAGGTGAAAACAATTTGTGCTTTTCAGTTAGGGAGCACTGAGAATATGAAAAGCCTGCACACTACTCAGGCATATACTAAACTCTGCCGACAGAGGAAGAGAGAAAAGTCAGAACTTTAGGTACGAGCTCTCTTTGACATCTCTTTTGGGATCTTGGGTGTCAGCGGCTTGATCTCCTTAAGACTGCACTGCATATATAGAATGCAAAACAAATTGCAAATATGCTCGTGTTACTGTTCATTTTACCTGCGCGGAACTGACCGGCAAGGACGCCCAGGTGATTCCCCTTTATTTCACATTGTGATCATATCCAAATAAAGCCCAGTCGCTCCGCTGCTCACTTGGCAGTTTTGGGTAAAATCGTTGCACTGCAATAGCAACGAAAAAAATTTTTTTAGAAGCATCATTCTTGAATTCCATGTGGGCGAATCTTAAGAAAGAAACAACCAATATAAATACCTAAAGTGGTCCTAAAAGGTCTCTTGCACGCTCTAAACAAACCACTCCGGTCCTCGGAATAGCTAGTCAACGTTATCTTGGTCAGCTATAAGTTTTCCAAATGCAGCGAAAGGTAACGCTTTCGTTGCAAATTTAGCCGGCAGTTTTCGAGCATTTCCGTCGTGTGTTAACTTTACGTACGCAGTTTTTTATTTTCCCATGTGCGCAGCAACGCACAGATTCGACCATTAGAAGACTTTCGTCTCACACTTTTAGCGTAGACAAGCGTCCTCTGCTAGGTTTCAGTGAGCTACTGCGGCCGGGAGGTATTAGCAATTTTTACTGCACACTAATAACGCTTTTTTGTACGTCTATATTTCGCTTTTTAATGTATTACCGAGCCACCTATTTTATGAGATGGGCCGATCTTGTCAAAGTTTGTTTACACGTTGTTTGAGTATTACCGAGCCACCTATTTTATGAGATGGGCGATCTTGTCAAAGTTTGTTTACACGTTGTTTGAGTAATTGTCTAGTTTTCTCTGCGCCTACCCATGAACGCGGCTACATCCGGGGCCTTTTGTGCATGGCGTCGCTACCCTATAAATATCTTTTAAGTGCGAATGCACTTTATAAGCGACCCCAAACCATCCACCGCCGGCGGTGTCGGCGTCCGCAGTGCTCTTTAAAGAAGAAACAGCATCCGGCGCCAGGTTTCGATCCGAGTACTTTGCGGGCCGCAGCCCGACGCTCTACCGAATAGGCCACGGACGCGACGCTGATATTGTCAGTAACGCGCCTTATATCTTTAACGCATTCAAACTACGTCGTCAGCGGCGTGCGTTGGCGACTCAGCGGTGTTATAGCGGCTTGATAACTGCGTGGTGTACACGTGATACTACAAACCCGATGGAAGAGATGGAAGAGAAGGCGGCGAGGCGGTGGGCTGCGGGGGCCGAGCGCAAGCGCCGCAAGCGGGCCGACAACCGTGCATTCGCACTTTCACATTCTCCCCCTCGGGGAAATGCAGGGGAATTTTTACATGCCGCTGCGCAGAATTACCGCGACACCGCCAAATAAGGCCGCGCACGGGCGGAATCAATGTGCGGGAACGCTGTTTTTGGAATACATTCTGCGCACCTCGTGAAAGAGATGAAGACACATATGATATGAAGACACATATGAAGAGATGAAGACACATATTGGCGCTCTTTGCCCCAGTTGGCCTTGCGCCATAAACACCCAACCATCATCATCATCATCATCATCTTACAAGCGAATTCGTAATGAATAAGGCCGCTACAAATAAACTCTGTTTCTCACTTTCCGCGTCTTAGAACATCCAGGGGAACGTGCTCCCCAAAAAGCGCAAAGTAGCCCACCAGCGGACGATACCGGAAACGGTACTCACCTCGTACTTTTAGGATGACTTTAGACGCGCCAGGCACGTATTAGAGCAGTAGAAACTTAGGGTGTTTTTGGTGAGTCTACCAAGCAGTGCTGTCACCGGCAACAAAGGCAGCGAAAGGACTAAACTTCACATCGCTACCGCAGTTAGGCAGAGAAAATATGTCTCCTGTGCGTCGGGCCCTACGTGACCTGCAAACAAAAATGCATATATGTGTGTACAGGACAATTGCTGCCAAGATAGACTAAATAAGGGGTGCAAAATATGGTACGCGTCACTGTGACCTATCATTACGACGCTGAGTGTGCTCGAAACACCAGGCTTCTTGAAGCAACGTTTGCGTCTAGTCTACACTGCAACATCGAGGCTTCCTGGCTAGCCTTGAATGTTCTTGTTTCTGTCAACTGGTGGCCGTTTATTTGTTATTTATTTTGTGCTCTTTGGGGCTTTATACTTGAGACCTTTAGGGGGATTAAAAAGAACACATGTACATAATTGAGGGACTATGCAACAGTAATACAAAGCTAAACAATAATCATACAAGCTCTACAACAGTAATAAGAAGCAGCGTGGTAATCATATATGCCGTAAGCCAGTGTTTATGAGAACAGACGAAATACTTTTTGTGCGGTTTATGACAGATACTTATCCTCTGCACCGATATGTACAAATCATCAGTTTCAGGCGAGCCGTATCAAATTTTTTACTAGTTTTGGTGCGCAGTATTTGCAAAGTTGCGGCTTATTTTTTTGTTTATCACATTTTTGGCCTTTTATTTCTATATACACCATAGCCACTCTCTGCAATATTTGGGCAATGTGGGCTGAGAAAAACCTGAATGGTGCCGATTGACTGTAATAGTGCTTGCTGTTAGAACAGAAAAAGGTTCTAAATTTACCGAGCAAATAAAGGGTGACAAAAAATAATGCCCTTATCTCCAATATGGAAGAAAATGGGATATGAGGCGCACAGTTGTACGAAAACAATGAAATTGAGACACAATAAAATATCCCTGTTTGGATTGCACTGGTTATAACGGAAGACGGGCTAATAAGGCTACATAAATGTGATTGTTGAAAATATTTCAAAGGAAGAAAAGGTGGCCACTGGGAGCTGCCACCCAATATCACCATCATTGTACAGTTCCATCCGCCATTAAAAAGAATCACTCACGCCCCGCGGTCCTCGCCTCGGTTCTTCAAAAAAATGGTGCCGTGACCAGGAAAAATGGATAATACAGTTGAAGACCTGAGTGCGCACGGCCCCACAACGATGACGTGAGTGACCGCAACGATGGGACTACACTGCTGCCCCTGACCATTGACCGAAAGCGTCCGCGGAGAAAACACAACAACTTGGGGACGCGCCAGACCTGCAGCGGACCCCACGCTCTCAACGATTTACCGATTCTCCGCTGACGTCTCGCGGAGTTTATTGAAACACAAGGACAACGGCTTCAACATCAACGACAACGGCTTCGAAATGCAACCGAGCGTGATGCTTCACGACGACCACCTACACATTAACGACGCCGAGAATGGACCTGCAAGGCCTTTGCCAAAGAAGAAGCCTAATCCGACAGGACGTCAAAGCACTGATCGACGACATAAAATCACGCATGACTGACGACACATCATCAATCGGTGAGCTAATTTTCCTGAAAAAAAGTTTTTTAAAAAAATATGAAATCCTAAAGAAACTTGACGGTGAAATTCAAAAGCTTGTCGAACTGGACGATCTAGAGAAAGAATCTGAAGCATCATTAGAATTAGAAGATTCAATCCTGCTGACAAAATTTATAATGGAGCGATTGTTCCCGGAGTTACAAAAATATCCTAGCAATGACACTGTAGCAAAAGCCTCCGAACAAGACAACAGCACCATAAAGAACAAAGAGTCAGCACTAAAGAGCAGTGGCCGTCCTAACAAAAACACCAATTTGGCGGCAACTTCGAAACACGATCTTCAGGAGCCCCATGTCACCGAACTAGCTGGTACCTTCAAAGACGAACATAATGCTTCAACTGACAAAGTGCAGGCAGCCGCTCCTGATGCTCGTCCAGACGAACTGACCAGAGCTTTTTTCCACAGTTGACGCTGCAAACAATGAACCGGCTTCATTACCTTCAATGAGTATAATGAGTGATAAAAGTGACGGCACCACAGTGTAGATACCTGAAGAGATATCGTCTTCTGCGGAAGATTTTAAAGAGAATAAAAAGTGCTCAGCGTACAACGGGCGACTTCAGGGAACACCAAAGAGGAACCAAAGAACACTGCAGAAGCATCGACAGAGCGACATCAACGTACCGGGCCTCACCATGGACCGTCTAAAACGGAAACGTGGGACGCACCACGCATCAACGACAAAGATCATTAACGAGATGAAATCACTGCTGGATGGCAACCCACTACCTATCGGTGAGCTGAATGAACACCTCAACATGCTCAAACAGAAGAAGACTGTATTAGCCGACCTGGACAAAGAGATAGAGCAGCATATACCAGATGAGGAGCTAGACGAGAAATTTGCCACAGCAGAACATTACCAGGACTCAATCTATCGCATGATCTATCGCTCGCAGACAAAACTTGTGGCCACGTGCCCTTCGGCGATTAGTACAGGTCAGGAGGTCGCTCCATCCCGCGAAAGACTCCAGGTTCGACTGCCGAAGCTCGACAGACAGCCTTTCGATGGAGAATTTATTCGCTGGCCAGAATTTTGGGACCAATTCGAATCTACAATACATAAAAATCCATCGCTAGACAATGTGGACAAATTTAAGTACCTGCGCAGCTACCTAAAGGGAAAAGCGGAAGGCATGATAAGCGGCTTATCAACAACCAATGAGAGCTACCTTACAGCTATAGAATTGCTGCAGCAGCGTTATGGAGATAAAACACTTATAATAAACGAGCACATGAGCAACTTGCTGAACCTGCCTAGAGTGACCTCCTGCGACGACCTGAACGGCCTTCAGACGCTCCATGAACAGATACATACCCACGTGAGATCATTGCAGAATCTCGGTGTGGATGTCGCGGGCTACGGAGTAATGTTGAAGACTTCGCTACTGCAGACGTTGCCCCGTGAGCTCGTACTGAAATTCAATCTACTGACTTTGAAAGAGACGTCAACACGAGGAACTGGAGGTGAACGGCCTGATGAAGTATCAGCGCTACTGGATCTGTCGCACCTTGAAGTACGGAGTCATGAGACCACCTTGGTCATGCCTGGATCACCAAAAGACCCGCCAATAAAGACACAGCCAGTCTGTAGGCAAGTCAAGGACCATTTTCAAGGTTCTGCTTCTATGCTTACTGTATGGTCTTCCCGCAACGGCTGTGTTTTCCGTGATTCTAACGACCACATCACAGAGGACTGTGCAGCTCAACTACCGTTAGAGGAAAAGAAAGCGAAGTTGCAACAACAAGGAGGCTGCTTTCGACGCGCGAGGCCCCTTCACCGTGCCAACGAATGCAAGAATGCGAGGAGACTCTGATGTCGCAATTGCCAGGGGCGCCACATCACTCCCTTGTGCGACCCAAACTGGAGACGCCGACCACCGGAAAGACCGACGACGGTGTCGAGTTCGGCGACTGAGTCCGTGACTCTTCAGAGAACTGTTCTTCTCCAAACGGCACGGGTGTGGGCCAAGGGAACAGCTACCAAACATCTGGTGAGACTGCTGCTGGACGGGGGTAGTCAGCGTAGCTTCATAACGGAAACGCTGTCTAAGAAATTGCGACCAAAGGAACTCGCCGAGGAGCAGAGGACGATTTCTGGCTTTGGGAACTCATCGTTTCATCGCAAGCGGTAAAAAAGAGTACAGCTTACCCTATAGAGTCAGTACGACAACCACGGGTTTGAGATAGATGCCATCGAAGTTCCCGAGATATGTAATGACTTGTCTCGGTTGACAAAACAATCAATTCTACAGGAATTTGATGCCAACGCAATGCCCTTCGCCGACTTGTCCTACTTTGAAACTCAGACAGAACCAGGCATCAGCCTGCTTATCGGAGCGGACTTTTATTGGAAACTGGTGACAGGGGACATTCAACGCCTCAACGGAAATCTCACTGCGGTGAAAACAGTCTTCGGGTGGATGGTACATGGAGATGCTACAGTTACTTCGCCGATCATCGGTTCACAAGAGGTTATCAGTTTACACGTGGCAAGTGAAGAGTGTATATCCGAGCAGATGAAGGCGTTTTGGGAACTTGAGCACCTTGGACTAAGTGATGAGGCAGAGCTTTCCGAGGACGACCACGACGTCTTAAAGGCCTTCGCTGAAACAACTTTTAAGCGCAGTGGGCGCTACCTTGTCGAATTTCCCTGGCGCCCGAATCGTCATGAGCTCAGAGATAACAGAGATGTGGCGTGTCGAAGGCTTGAGACTTTACAGCGCAAGCTAAGACGGGAACCAGAGTTCCAAAACAAATACGACATGACCATTCGAAGTTACTTTCACAATGTCTTTGCTGAGAAAGTTACCTCGGACACCATCCAAGTACCTGTTTACTATATGCCCCACCGTGCTGTGGTAAAACGAGAAAGAGAGACAACCAAGGTGCGCATTTTCTTTGATGCGTCTTCTCACGCTCATCGATGTCCGTCTCTAAACGACGTTTTGTGGGTGGGACTTAACTTGAATCCGAATATTCTTCACTTACTCCTTAAATTCCGCAGCTATCAAACGGGAATTTCTGCAGATATAGAGAAAGCTTTTCTACAGGTTTCCTTGGTGAAGAGAGATCGCGATGCATTCCGCTTCCTCTGGTATGAAGAAAACTCGTCAAACATAGAGGAGTACAGAATGACCAAAGTTCCTTTCGGTGCGTCGAGTAGACCCTTTCTTCTCGCAGCAACACTACGACACCATTTCCGTCAGGTGGAAAATCAGTACCCGAAGATCGCTCCTCGTTTGAAGGATCACTTTTACGTTGATGACCTCGTAATCGGAGCCAGCAATTACAAGGAGGCAAGGACACTTGTGAACGATTGCTTCCACATTTTACAAGACGCGGGAATGCGCTTGACGAAATGGACTACCAACAGCAGGCGTTTGCGAGATAGGTACAGCGAGAGTGATCCCCTCAAGTTCGACCCAGGTGAAGAAAAGAAGATCCTTGGTCTGGTCTGGAACACCAGGGCGGACACTCTAAAACCATCCCTACAGCACATGCTCAAGCAACAGGAAGAACCTAAAAGAACCAAAAGAGAAATCCTAAGCATTGCCTCCCAGATATGTGACCCTTTTGGTCTTCTAGCCCCTTTCGTACTCCCAACTAAGCTACTAATACAGAAGTTATGGATGCAGAAGTACTCCTGGGACGAGCCTCGACCTGAGTGCTTGCTTAAAGATTCGATAGTGTGGACGGAGGGACTAAAAGATATTGCAAAGTTTTCGTTCCCAAGATACTTCGGTTGTTCCCCGGATGACAGGCGTGTCAGCACAGCGATTCATGCATTCAGCGATGCAAGTCCGGTAGCTTACGGAGCAGTGCTGTATTTGAAAATTCAAGAAAGAACGGGGCCACCAACTATCCAGGTGCTCCTCGCCAAGTCAAGAGTGGCACTATTGCGGAAGTTGACCTTGCCACGCTTAGAACTGATGGGAGCCCTTGTAGCAGCTGGACTTACAAAGTCACTTAAAAAGGTTTTGGACATAGAAGGCATGGACACTGTCATGTGGACTGACTCTACGATTGCGCTCCATTGGATAAAAAACTCAACGAAGAAATGGAAACCCTTTGTCGCAAATAGAGTCGCCGAAATACAGTCGCTGACAGATGTCAACGCCTGGAAACATTGTCCTGGGAAGCAAAATCCAGTGGATTTACTCTCCAGGGGAATCACTGCACAACAACTTTTAGAAAGCTCACTTTGGTGGAATGGACCGCACTTTCTTGCGTCAGCGGCACCCCACATCAACGACATCCCGGATTTCAACCACTACGAAGATATCGACAGCACAGGCGAAGAAAGTACGTTGCCTTCAACCAACCTAATTCTCCTGTGTGCGGTTACAGATATCAAATCATACCGCTCATACAACCGTCTCGTACGAGTAGCCGCTTGGCTGAAGAGGTTCATTGATAACTGCAACAATCCTATGAGTAAACGTGCTGGAAACCTCCAAACGAGTGAGACACAAGCAGCTGAATTGTATTGGATCAGGCAGACTCAACAAGACGCGTTTGGATCAACTGTCACTGTAATGACTTCGCCGCTAAAACGCTTCGACCCCTATTTCGACGAGGAAGGAATACTGAGGGTAGGGGGGCGACTTCAGTTCAATAAGCTAAGAGAAAGCTCTAAGCCCCCAGTCTTGCTACCTGTGACAGTCCCATTCACAAGACTCTTGGTAATTAAGGAACACCGCAGGCTTTTTCACGCGGGTGTCAGCCTTGTGCTTGCCGAACTGCGAGAAGTTTTTTGGATCATCAGGGCCAGGCAAGTAGTGAAGAAGGTCAATCACGAATGTACAGTCTACCGACGATACTCTGCCAAGCCTTAATGTGAGCCTTTTGCGCCCCTGCCAGCCAACAGAACTGTGCCATCTCCCCCTTTTGAGGTAACGGGCATAGACTTTGCCGGACCTCTACTGCACAAGCGGAATGGAATGATGGAGAAGTCCTATATACTGGTTTTTACCTGCGCAGTCGTCCGAGCTGTTCATCGTGAACTTGTGAATAACTTGTCAGCGCAACAGTTCCTCCTCGCGTTCCGGCGATTTGTTGCTCGGCGAGGCCTCTGCAGGATCATATATTCCGACAATGGGAAGACTTTCGAAAGTGCTTCTAAAGACATTAGGCGCCTATGGGCTCTCATGAAAGGAGATGAACTTCAGGGATATTTTTCAGAAAACTGCATCCACTGGAAAGATATTGTTGAACAAGCCCCCTGGTGGGGAGGGTTTTGGGAACGATTAATTTGGACAATCAGGACAACCGTAAAGAAAACAATCGGAAAGAACAGCCTGAATTTCGAGGAACTTGCAACCATTCTAACTCAAGTAGAAGCAATAGTGAATTCAAGGCCCATCACGTACGTCTATTCAGAACCCTACGAACCTAATCCGCTGACTCCAGGCCACTTCCTCATTGGGCAGCGTCTAACAATGTTGCCCCAAGAAAGTTCGCGCCCCAATTCAGCCCCTGAAACTTCTGCCGAGAAACTTCTTGGGAGATGGAAATACCGAGAACCACTACTCGAAAGACTCTGGACCAGATGGCGACGCGAATTCCTGAATGAACTACGCTCCGCGCACATGAGTCCAAGGACAGTTACGTATTCCATACATCTCGGAGACGTTGTCCTTATTGGAGAGAGGAACGCGCCCCACCAAATGTGGAAGTTGGGTCGAGTGACTCAGCTTTTCTAAGGTAGAGACGGAAAGGTTCGTTCCTGTGAAGTGCGTACATCGGCCGGAACCACTTTGTGTCGACCAATTCAACTCCTTTATCGTCTTGAGGCTTCAGATCCATACACTCCAAGCATTTAAGATTGAAGAAACTAAACCAACCTGATTTATTTTATTTGGCCGGCTCGGAGCCCGGAGCGATGTTTGAGACGATAAGAAGAGGACGAGAAGGAAGAAGGGAACAGCGATTGCCTCACGAGGGGCGAGACTCATGCTAGCTTCTTCCTCGACCGAATCGCCCGCTCGAAGGTCTTAATAAACCGGTGCTAGTTTTACCGCGTATGCCTCCTGGTTTTCAACATTTTGTGGACTTGTGAGGCACGTGGACGTTCTTTGGAACATCCTCCTTTGTCTGTAGGAGGATGTTTCGGAGTTACAAAAATATCCTAGCAATGTCACTGTAGCAATACCCTCCGAACAAGACAACAGCAATATAAAGAGCAAAGAGTCAGCACTGAAGAGCAGTGGCCGTCCTAACAAAAACACCACTTTGGCGGCATCTTCGAAACACGATCGTCAGGAGCCGCATGTCACCAAACGAGCTGGTGCCTTCAAAGACTAGCATAATGCCTCAACTGACAAAGTGCAGGCAGCCGCTCCTGATGCTCGTCCAGACGAACTGACCAGAGCTTTTTCCACAGTTGACGCTGCAAACAATGAACCGGCTTCATCACCTTCAATGAGTATAACGAGTGATAAAAGCGACGGCACCACAGGGGAGATACCTGAAGAGACGTCATCTTCTGCGGAAGATTTTGAAGAGAATAAAAAGTGCTCAGCGTACAACGAGCGACTTCAGGGAACACCAAAGAGGAACCAAAGAACACTGCAGAAGCATCGACACATTGACCCAGTTTCAGGCTTACCCATCGAGCGTTCAAATATATGTCGCGCTCCCGGAAACACGACTTCAAAGGGGATTTTATTGACTACGGCAAAACGTAAAGATTTTATAATCCCGATTCCAAAACGACGACGGCGAAGCTGGACGACCCTACGACAAGCATGTAGAAGTAGAACAAATAAGGCTCAACAGAAACGCATGATCAAGTACAGAGTGATGGGAAAAACAAAAAGGCAAGAGAAAGTCCCACGTAGAAGGACCTGTATTCACCTCAACATACTCGTCCGGTACCTGAATTTCTCTAGGACCCTACAGTCAACCCGACGCCCATTCAGCATGATGTTTGTGCGAATACTGCAAGGTCGTCATCCAGGACGAACGACGGTCCAAACTTGTCGATTAACCTGTTGAGATTCAGCGATGCACAGGTTTCACAGACGCAGAAACATCGGTGGAAATGAAAGCATAGACTAACCCGGTGCGGCTACCACGGGCGTGACATCGATTTGTGCTATGGACTGTATAACGATTTTGAACTTGGACTGATGGGTACAACGAAGAGAGCGGGTAATTCTTCCCGTCATGTTCAACATCTTCCTGTGCAAATCGCGTGGCCGGGAGGATGTTGAAAATAATTTAAAGGAAGAAGAGGTGGACACTGGGAGCTGCCCCCCAATATCACCATCATTGTACAGTTCCATCCGCGATTAAAAAGAATCACTCACGCTCCGCGGTCCTCGCCTCGGTTCTTCAACCGTGAGTTAAAGGCTCCGGACTGACAACTGTTTATTAACATTTTTGTGGCACCGCATATATACAAGAACTATATTCAACTAACTAGCGGGCAACCATGCATTACTGAGGTAAAAGAGAAGTACACTGGGCATAGGAAGTTAGGCATTGTAAACCAACAAATAACTTATACCTCCAGTTCATAGAGCATTTCACTGGGTTACTCTAGTTATTTAGTGTAATGTAATATAGAAACAAATGTCCATCATAGGTGATAAATCTCGAAATAGTAAACCAACGTAACGTGCATATTGAAGGCAGTAATGTAAATTAGTCAAACGCCACTCATGTACTTTTTGCAGTAAGAATTGAGACCGATCACTGCTCAACTGCCTGTACAAGAGCCCTAGATACAAAACTGATTTTTTGTCTGGCCTACATTTCCTCGTCCAACCAGCATCGTCCAAACTTCCAGCGCAAACCTAGCTCAACCTCTCCACCTGCAGGTACATTCAAAGTTGATTACGACCCGTTTCGTCGTGACTTGTAGAAGCCGCCAACGTTCGCCCTCAGAACCCTTTTCAAGGTATGGACGAGGGCGCTTGCCTGTTTAAATGTGAGGGAGCTCCTGCACCTCTCTAGCGATTAGGGTAACGACAGGGAATTGAAAAACGACGTTTGCTTTATAATATGGTTCAATGTAGTTGTGCCCCCTCCCAACATCTACCATGATCGACCTTCAAAAAAATGCGGAACCGAAAGGTCGTTTCGTTTCTTGGTGGTAGTATGTTCTAAAAAACCATACAACTAATCAAAATTTTTAATAATAGAGTATGTTGAAGAGTCCAATTCGTTTGTTTCTCAGTCTTTATTTGTTTTGTACAAATTTTTTTATGGCACGATAGGTCAATCCTACAAGGCAAACAAACAAAGGGCTGGAGAACTGCACGTTGAAGTAACCACCCAGCAGGAGAAAATGCAACTCCTCTCTTTAACCCGCAAGGTTGAAGTCGACGTCAAGGAACACCCCGCTTCCACCATAATTGTAACATTTCTAACAATTCTAATGTAATTTTAAAATTTACCCAGACCACATTTGAAGAATCTTTCAATGCAAGCATCATTCGCCTCGTTATTCGACCTTACTTGCCGCACAGCGCTGATGCTTCAAGTGAAAGATCTTCGAGCGCAAGAGAAACATTTGTCCCAGCAAAATTACCTGCTGCAAGGGTGCTGAATATGACCTTCCACTGAAAACTGTCAGCTGCAGTTGTCACTTGTATCAGTTGTGAAGGTATTTGCGCTGATGCTCTTGTGTTCACTGGCGCCAGTACTTCAGTTATACATGCAGACGTGCGTGCTCAACTTCGTAAAATGGAAACGCCCTACTCTGGCCTGACCTTGTCTGGCGCAAATAATGTTTTGATTCAGACCTCTTGACAGTGTGCGGTACGCGTAATTAGCGACAGCTTCGGCATCCTATCCCGTGTGCGGGGCTGGCGTCGTGTGCTCATTCGTTGATTTTTGGGTGGTACTTTCGCTCTTCAGCCTCAGCCGTCATCTCTTGTGATAGCCCAACCATTCAACTCACCAATGAGTAAGTTTCGAGTGTTTGCAGTACGCCTCAAGCGAACCTCATAGTGGCTGCTGATTGTGTTCTTTCTCCAGGACTGGATACTCTCCTCACAGTTCGATCGGCCACCATCAGTGAGGGAAACATTTTAGTCGTCCCTTGTGCCAGCCTACTATCGAAAGGAGTCGCCATAGCTACGTGCCTCATATCCTTCTGCAATGGGTTCGCAACCCTTCCCGTGACCAACGCTAGACCCGAACTGATCCTGCTGCATGAAGGCACCACAGTGGTTTCGACTCATCAGGGAGAGACTATTGATGCTCCTATCGGCTCGTTGTCGGCTCTTCCTCGTTCTGTTTTTTCGGACACTCCCACTTCAGCGCTGACCAACACCATTAGCCTCGACGTCACTCAGACTGAGGCAACCTCCTTATTGGCCTTACTGGACAAGCACCGTTTGTCTTTCGACTCCTTGTCCAAAACGTTAGGCCTGAAAACTGCCGCAACACACCGCATACAGACAGACAGGCCTCACATCATATGCCGCCACCCGTATCGCATATCTGTGTATGAACGAAAAATAATTAAAGATAATTTCTCGGATATGCTTAGGCGAGGCATATTTCGTCACTCCGCGAGTGCCTGGCCTTCTCCTGTTGTATTAGTTAGAAAGTAGGATGGGTCAGTTCACCTTTGCGTGGATCATCGAGCCGGCAACAAAATCACCAGGAAAGATTTCAAGGATTGACGATGCTTTGAATTTTTTTGCAAAGAGCTGAATATTTTTCAAGCCTGGTTTTACGTTCAGGGTATTTGCAGATACTATTGTACGAGACCAATAAAGAGAAAACAGCATAATGTACCACCGACGCCTTATACGACTTTAACGTTATGCCCTTTGGGTTGTGTAACGCGCCCGCAACCTTTGAGCTACTCATGGACACTGTTCTACGTGGCCTAAAGTTGAAGACCTGTTAGTGATATCTGAATGACATCGTTGTCTTCTCGTCTTCCTTTTCTCAATACCTGCAGCGGCTGCATGAAGTGCTGAACTGTCTCGCTAACGCCGGCCTCCAGCTCAACACAAAAAAATGTAATTTTGCCTGCAAGAGCGCCAAGGTCCTTGGCCATGTTATGAGCAAATAAGGTGTCTGGGCCGACCCTGATAAGATCAGAGCAGTCATGAGCTTTCCACGCCCGCCGCAACAGAAGGCGCTCCGCAGCTTTCTGGGCCTGGCTTCCTACTTTCGACGTTCCGTGCGCAAATTCGCCACCCTCGCGTCTCGCTAAACCAGCTTTTTCGTTGTGGCACGCTTTTCGTATGGTCTGAGGACTGCGAAAAATTATTTCAAGCCTTAACAGAAGCGCTTACCTCTAACCCTGTCTTGACCCATTTCGACGACACCAAGCTAACCTTGGTGTCGTCGAAATGGGTCAAGACGTGCTTCGTGCACCGAACACCATCCACAAACTGACGTCCTCATACCCCCCCCCCCCCCCCAAACAAACGGCCTCACGGAACGCTTCCAAAATACACTTTGGGATATGATCTCCATGTATATCGGACCAAGCCATACTCACTTGGACGCCATCCTACCATTCATAACGTTTTCGTATAATACGGCACGTCAACGAATGACTGGCTACGCTCGTTTTTCCTTGTTTATGGCGTGATCCCTTCTTCGTCATATACACATGTCTGTTCTCGACACCTGCGACGGGATTTGTCCCCGGGTCTGACCCATTCATCTCTCGCCTTCACCACTGCCGCCCTATTGCCCGTGAAAACACGCAAGCCTGCCAGCAGGACCGCAAGCTGCAGTACGACGCCTCTCACCAGTGTATCCAGTTCCGCCGAGGGGACCAGGTTCTATTATGGACTCCCGCTCGTGTGCCTGGGCTATGCAAAAAGTCTCTTAGGCGATTTATCGGCCCGTATACCGTTCTGGAGCCGACGTCGCCAGTTAACTATCAGGTCCCCCCTGTGTCTTCCAGCACGGACCGTCGCTGTCGGGGAACCGAAATTTTGCATGTCTCTCTTCTGAAAAAGTTCCACTCTCACACTTCCGAAATGCCAGCGGCCGAGTGGCCGCCTTCCTTGAGGTGGGGGGGGGGGGTATAGTGCAAGCACTGTAGTTCTCCGCGGCCCAATATCTCGCTGATTTTATTCTTATGTGTAATTATAATCACCCGTCATCCTTTTCAGTAATGCTTCACCTTCGTCCCCTGTACATGATCATTATAGTCTCTTAGGCTAGTGCTGCTTGGCTGGCGTTCGCTAAATAAACGGCGTCTGTCTTCTCCGCTCTATCAGTGGCGACGTCATATATATATATATATATATATATATATATATATATATATATATATATATATATATATATATATATATATATATATATATATATATATATATATGTGTATATATATATGTATATATATGTATATATATATATATATATATATATATATATGTATATATATATATAGTATACATATATATATATATATATATATATATATATATATATATATAAATATATATATATATATATATATATATATATATATATATATATATATATATATATATATATATATATATATATATATATATATATATATATATATATATATATATATATGGTTAGGAAATACAGAAAGAAATGCGGGCAGTCTACAACGCCAAAGAAGGCATAGGTTAATGGTTGAACTATATTTTTTTTTACCGTTAGTGAAATTAACTTTCTTTTTTTTCACAATAATTGAAGCGAGAAAGAAAGAAAAACACGCACCCAGAGTGGGGACCGAACCCTTGGGTTCGGTCCCCACTTTGGGCACACATACACATACTGTGGAGAGCTGAAGGCGACGAAGGCACGACTATGGGGCAGGCGAAAAAGAGCAGGTTGAGAAAAAGAATAACAAGATGGTTCAAAGTGAACAGCCTCGTATTATTACATTACCGCAGTCGACCGGATTCCAGAGACGGACACTGTGTGGATTACTCTGCATGCAACGCGGAACTCACGAGCCGAGTCTACTTCTCGTCATGGAAATTCGACGACGAAGTGACGTACTCCTTACCCGAGTGTATCACAACACCACAACTGTATGTCTGGGTTGCTAAAAAAAGACAATCGAGGACGTGACTACCCACTATTCCCTCAAGCTCAGGGTGAAGCCGTTCGAGTTCCAGGAATACTTCATGGAGCCAGCCATGAGGGCGTCTGGGAACGCAAACACGACACCTAGTGTAAACGTTACCACCATGAACCCAAGCCTCCTTCTGATTCAGCAAGAGCAACAGCGGCATGCAGTGAGGGAAAAACAGATCATGGAGACCCTCATCACTATGGTCCAAGCGCAACAAAGGCAGCGTACAGAAATAGTGAAGCCTGATCCGTTTGACGGAGAGAGTTCAAATCCGGAGTATTGGATTCGTTCCCATGAATATGCATCCCACAAGAACTCCTGGACCGAAGGGAAAACCGAGGGTAAAACATGCAGCTGTTTTTAATGGTACTTGCAAAGAAGTTTTATGAGCTGTACTTCTCCACACACGGGTCCGACAGCTGGTACAGCTGGAAGGCAAGCTTTCTGGCCGTGTTCAAAGAAAACCCTGCCGAAAGATTGGACCGAGAAATTTTCTATAAATACAGATAGGTCAAACCCTTGAAGTATTTTCAGGAGAAAAGGCGCCTATTGTAAATGGCTTATTTTAATCTCCCAGAGTCTTCATCTGTGCCACCGATTATTCACGGGTTGCGTAAGGATCTTCAGAAGCAGCCGCAGCTTAAATTCCCAAAGACAATGGAGGAACTTTTCAAGTATGTTCAAGGCTTGTGTAAAGATGCTGCTCCGAGAATTCATGGTACGCGACATTACAATTTCGAAGTCGGACAAGCGTCACAGATGTCCGGAATTTCCAAAGTGTCACAGGGTACACAAAAAAAATTCGTACCGTGGACATGGTGTCATAAACCTGCAGGTTTCTCGGTCTGGCAGAGCACTTTCGAAGCTGTCTTCCAGGTTTCGCTGCTCGTGCCAAGCAACTAACAAGCCTTCTTCAAAAGGGCACGGCCTTCCAGAGGACACAAGAGTGCGAAAGAGCGTACCACGACCTTGTTTCAGCCATTTCAACTGATACCATTCTCACGCTGCCAGACTTCTCACTCACTTTCAAGCTCAAGACGGACTCTTCTCACTACGGTGCAGGTGCTGTTTTATACCATCAAGGATATTCGGCTGCAAACGCTCGAAAACTACACGTGGTTGGGTACTACTTGTATACTTTCAACAAGTCGGAAGAGAACTACTGCACAACAGAGAAAGAGCATCTGGCTCTTTTGCTAGCGGTGAGGTATTTTCGATCGTACTTTGAGGGCAAGAAATTGAAGCATTTTACTGAACACTAGTCACTTATCTCCTGCATGACAGCCAGTATAAAGGACGATTATATCATTGGATCAGCGAACTGAAACAGTTCGACTTGGATGTATGCGCCGATCCATGTGCTTGCTTTCAGAAGATAATGCCCTTTCCCGTCTTTATATTAACGTAAGCTGCAAGACTAGCGAAGGAGCAAATGCCCTGATTGCTCTGAGGTTGTGGGAAGGAGCAGAAGAACTACTGTGTGTAAATGGGCGGTTTCAAGTTCCACCTACACTGGCCAGAGAGTTCTTCCACGACAGTCCAGAGTCAGGAGGTTACGACGGCTTCTGGCGAAGATATTACAATCTCAGGAAAAGGTTCACATGGCCACACATCAAAAGAGATGTAAGCACATACGCGCGCTCTTGTCACTCATGCCAAATCAACCAGGCCAAATACAAACAGAAAACGGATGCTATCACTTTCCCAGCCCATTCACAAATACCATCTGTGAGAGTACATGTGACAGGGGAAGAAAGAAGGTCGAGGAACCAAATAAAAGGATGGTTCCCAAGTGAACAGGCTCGAATTATTATATGTATTGTAAAGGAACAAATAAATGTACGTAAAAGCTGAAAGCTTGGCCAGCGGCCAATCCACTTAAAAACTAAGCAGGACGGCCGCCAACTGGAGGCAAAAGAAGAACCAGGCCTCTCAAGCTTGGACGTTTTCTGGTTTCCTATAGGCGGCGTAAAAATCGACGCCCCACGTGACTAACCTACAGCGCAGTTTTTGATCATGAAGTCCACAAGATGGCGCAACCGAGAGGTTACTTTTGATAGAGAATACAAAATATTCATTCCGTGACTCAGAGAGCCAAGAAAGTTCGCTTACAACGTGTTGTTTAAAAAGATTATTAACAAGTTCCGCATCAAACATCTGTTGAGTAAAATGTACGCAACTTTTTACGAACAGCCGACTGGTGCACCACCTCGCTTCTGAATTCGCAACCACAAAGCCGCCAATTCGCCACCACAAAGCCAAGCCAAGCTGGATTGCGGTTAACTTATTCTCTGTGGTCTTGTAAAATCTAGTTTTCTGGAGTATTTCTGCGCTGTGAACATGCAGGAAGTGTGATACGTGCCACCGGGAAAGCTCAGCGACCCGCGTGAGCCTGTTGGAGCCCGTGTTAGCGGGGCCGCCATACCGCCGCATTAACTTGTTGTGATGGCGCATCTAGGCCTATAGCGAGGCTGCGACTCCTCTTGCTATTGGCATCACTCTTCGTTTTACGGACTCGCCTTGGTCCAGACCTCGCCAAACGTACGTGTTGCTCCTCACGACAGATGCGCGCGTCCGAGCGTGCTCGCCACTACAAGTCTGTCTCGCGCGCTGTGCACGGAGTTGGTTCCCACCACCTCGCTGAAGCATCGCCCCAAGGTATGCCGCCACATGTGCACACCCCTTCCTGGCCACCCGACAGTCACGTTGTGCCTCTTGCTCGCTGGAGACATTGCGATCAATCCCGACCCCAAGCGCACGTCGTCACGTCCTACTTGCAGCCACTGCGAAAAGGTTGTGTATGACAACGTCGCCGCTCTCCGATGTGATGGATGCGGAAGGTGGGCACATCGCTCGGGCGAACTTATGACGCTCGCTGTATACCGTCGCCTTTCATCGTCAAATGAGTGCTGGTTGTGTGCCCTTCGTTCGAAATCGTAGCGCAAGTGAACGAGTTGTTATGGCAAAAAACAAATGTCACGAAAGCGACGTACAATTGCAGCGATCGAAATGAAATGATGTCCTGGCCTCTGTAAACTTGCGGATGTCAATAAACGATTTGTTCTCACTTGCTGCTCACTGTGGTCTGTGCCAGTCGAGGCCATCTGGTCACCTGGCGTAACATCACATCACTAACGCGGCGCAAGTAAACACGCGGCCAGCGTGCCAGCCAGGAACCAGCAGGAGCAGCGAGCCGGCGACCACTGTGCGAGGGCCGCCATGTAATTAAGGAGCTCAAGCGGCCTGTACAAAAAGCATCCGCCATGTCTACAAAGCCTTGTTTAAAGCGCCACGAAGCGGGCGTCCTCGGTAGTTCACGACACCGCCTGTACGCTTTTTCTGGCAGTACAGGCAAAGCTAGACCTTTGCTTCTCTAAAATCCTCCCTGTTCTGTGGAAGAACCACGGAGCTCGTTTGGGGGGCCGAACAAACATGACGTCCTAACAATCAGGCGCAGTTTCATTACAAGTGGCGCAGTACACAAGCCTTCAGACAATCGATGACCTGCAGCTTCCGGACCTGTGCTCCCTCGCGTCCATCCAACCACAATGACGGTCCTCAGCCGCGGCAAAGGCCTGGCACGCCTTCCAGTTCTGATGCCCGACTATATCTATGGGGCCACGGTATCAGCGCAAGCCCAGAACGGAGCTAATACCTAACACCGAAGCGATCGAGCATTGTGCGTGTCTTTCAAAGGGGTTGATGTCTTCTGGACTCGCTGCTGCTTCCTGCGTTCGCGCCGTGATTTCTTTCACCTTAGAATTTCCACCGAAAACGACCTACCTCCTAATGACGACCCCTGATGTAAATGCCGGCCACCCTTCTTGGGGCCTCACAGATATGTGTCAGCAGCTTCGCGTCTTCTTTCCAGCCCGTTTTCTTCGCCCGCTCACACGCTCCTCCCGGCCTTCTGAGGCTTCCAGGACGAAGCTCGTTCATGTGTAAACTTGATCGAAGCCCCAGCTACCCACCACGCGTGGCCCGGCCAGACAAACTGAGTAGTTTTATGAAGGGGCAATGCACGATACTGCTCGAGCATGGCACCTTCATGAAGGTATTTCCCATTCATCAGGAGAAAGCTGTGGCTAAGGTTTAATCCCTTTATTGGATAACTGGATCTATGATACTCGCCTAATGAAAATGCGTGCCCCTCGCCAAGGCCCTAACGAAAACATCATGACCTACATCTACGACAACCTACGCCTGCTCGCTGACTGACACCTTTTGGGTGTCTCATTTTGCGACTCATTATGTCACTGACGACCTGGCCGAGCAGGCTCATGCGGCAGTCTTGACCGTGCAGCCGCCGGAAGAGAGCCCTCAAGCGTTCTTACGCTGGTATGCAGATTTACAGAAGAGCAGAGCCCGGCGGTGAACGCAGCCATACCTCAAAGATCACCACAGTCGCGCGTATATTCTGCGAACCCCAAGCCGGAGACGAGTAATACGTCACTAAATGCTGAGGGCAGGACAAACACTACGGCTTTGATAGTCACTGAAGACGGGGCCCTGCATTCATGGTCTTCATACCGTTCCAGTGAACCGCTGATGGTTTCTTCCATCCAGACATACGTCTTTCTAGTCGGTGACCCATCTACGATATGTACAGGAGCGGGGCAGTTGGCATTTCTGGAGACCGGGTCTCGGTTGTCTTGCAACTTCAGTCCGCTGGGAGACCTTCGAACTGCGACGGAGTCAGGCAAGTTCCAATTACCCAACAGCTGCGTCTCCGAAGCAGTCTACGAGAACTTCCTCAGGAAATTTCCGCACAGTTAAACGACATCGTCAACATGAGGAGGAGTGCCACTAACAATTTGGCGCTTTCCCTGCCGGCATACCGGAGCAGCGCCGAATGTGTTGTCGTTCATGCTCATCCCCCCGAGTAAACTAGCCGAGGTCAGATCGTACCACTTGGTGTCATGAAGACGACTGATACTCCGGGAAGCTGATCTGCTAGTGGTTCTGAATTATCCGGTCAGAGATAAGCAATTGTTTCAGCTCTATCTGATTCAGCTCAGGTTGAAAACATACCTGGAAAGCTAGGGGCGAGGTAGCTTGAAGCATTTTAATAAATAACGAGAAGGGTGAAGGACACAATTAGGCAATAATCACAGGCAAGGAAGTATACAGCGACAGAGGCAAGAACACTCAAGCAAAAATGGAGTCACTCAGCAAAGAAAATATTTCCACTATCTCGACGAAGTGAATGATATTGAGAGGGCGAGACGAAAATGCTTATCGGTAAAACCATGAAACATTTGCCCGCACATCATATAAAAACGCAACACGTCAAGCTTACCACCGCTCCGTTGAAAACCCCACGACGAAGTCAATGTTTGTGGTTAATATGTAGGGCTCGTTCGGGACGATGAGAATCTCCATTAGCAATTTGGCGAATTTGGTGTGTGACATTTCACCCACCTTTACCAAGACTATGTGTCACATGCCCCCGGTACGTGTCTTGAGCTCGCAGGCGACGAACGACGACCTCTTCTTCTTCCTTTCATCCTTGTTGGGTGGCAACGAAAGCGTTGAATGTTTTGACCTCTTCGGCCAATCTTTGGTTGGACAATCCGTAGAGGATCCTGCCACAATCATCATTATTGTGCCGGATGCAGCAGCAACGAGGACGGGATAGGGCCCGAGCAAGAGGAGCTTCGCCCCTAAAAATAACCGAACATGGAAAGAGCGGCTGGACAAGCACACAGAACATCATTATTTGAGAAGCCACCATTGCTTCTTTTTCAACGAAAGAAAACATATCACTGGTACAATCTCGAGAAGGAAAGATGAACCAAAGAACCATATGGCATGTCCACTGAGTAGAGACGTACCACCGCCAGGGTTCCAAATTAAGAAACGGATGCAAAGAAGTCGTCGGGTGGCCCTCATCCCGTTGTGGTCGATCGTGAGGGCGTAAAGCATTGCAAGACAAAAGCTCTAAACAAGGTCAACGGCCAATGTACTACGAAACGAAGAAGAACCGCCGCTTACTGGAAGCGACAAACGAAGCGCGGGGTTCGTTCGCGGGATAGAATAAACATGGCGAATGAAGATATCATTCACAGTTTCTCTATATATAATATAGCGTAGTTTGTTTGCAGGACGTTTCATCAAGGCCTCACTGTCGCAAAGTGCACACGCGTCCAAGCGAGCTCTCGGGATTTCAAATGCGTTCAAGTGAGCACTCGGGCTTGTGAACCAGTCTAGCGTACAGCACTATAGATGGGGCTGCGTAGCCCGGCTCCAAGCACATACCCACTTGCGGTGGATTGTCCCCGAACCACGCACATACATCGTCTGTCTTGAGACGTGTTCGGTACATACCCATTAACGAAAGTGGAATTGGTGCTAGTGACATCTTCATTACCATCAGCCCTCGGCAAACAGAGGAGCAATCGCAGGATTCGCTCAGCTTTACAGGTTAACGACGTCTCATATATAGCTCGTGTATGTTACGTTTTCCTGCTTTGCTCGCGCGCGTGGGCATTGTCAAGCGTGAAGCTTGCTCACAGCGGGTGGAGCGAACGCTTTCAAGAATGGGGCACTAAATTTCGACCAAGTTCGCGCATCGGTTGTGTGGTAACGGCACCATAATCGCACTAATTCGTCCAGATAGAAGTCGACATTGTTCTATTTATTATGAACGCTCACCCTTTCGTTGCAGGACAAGCAGACTTCTGTGTCGGTATCATTCTTGCTGGTGAATGGGGAAGATTCGCGTTGGCGCAGAACACCGGAGCACATGCTGGGCACGGGCTGTGGCGACTCCATTTCCTAGTCGATTACTCTGGGTGCGTCCGTAAGCACTCGTTTGCTGCGTAATTCCAGGTTGGGGACAATGTAAATTGCAGGACCTCTACCAAAATATAGCGGGGTTTATTAGCACGACCTTGTAGCAAGGTCTTACTGTCGCGAAGTCCAAACGGGTCCAAGTGGGCTCTCGGGTCTGGGAACAAGTCTCCCTCACAGCAATCCCGATGAGGCCGACTAGCCAGATCCATCCCAGTACCCACTAGTTATTTTCCCAGAACCGCGAACGTACATCGACTGTCTGGAGTCGTATTCAGTGCAACATACCCATTTACGAAACTGCAACTGCTACCCGTGATAACTTCATATATATATATATATATATATGTATATATATAAGGTTTGTAGAGACAAAGACAAACGAGAAAGACGTAGAAAATAGAAATAAGTTTACTGACGTTTCAGGCAGAGGACTCCCTTTCTTCAGAGTAGGACTCCCTCTGAAGAAAGGGAGTCCTCTCACTGAAAAGTCAGTAAACTTATTCCTATTTTCTACGCTTTTCTATATTGTCTGTGTCTCTACTAACCTTATTTTTTTTCGCTCTCTGTGTGAGTTTTTATCTTTTCAGACTATATATATATATATATATATATATATATATAAATATATATATATTTACATATTTATATATTGTAATGAGGTAACGCCCGCTGGGATAATTAGTAACTCCAGACAATCCCTTGTAATGGCTATGTGCCATCCGTCATCGCCGTGTTGCTGGCAGACAACCAGCCGCTCGTGTGAACGAAGAAGAAGCTCGGTTTGCGCGGCTTTGGGTGTGACCGTTCGTCGGCTCTCTCGCTCTCTGTGGTTCTGGACCTCTGCGACCGTCTGCATCTACCAGCCAATAAACCCCCTTTCATTTTGGTGAGGTTGCGGTTCTTCAGCTACGCCCGTCTGGGTTCTTGAAGGAATCCCCTCAAGGCTCAAGTATCGCGTCGGTCCGCGTCGGTCGGCGTCCCTAACCAAGCCCTGGAACTACGCAGCCGCACCATACCAACGGCCATGCCTGGTGGTAACGACACGCCCCATGTGCCTCCGAGCCCAGCTATCATCTGCGCTGGCGCTCTCCGTGAACGTGAACCTGCCAAGTTCAACGGCAATGAGGAGCAAGACGTTGAGGACTGGTTGGCGTCCTTTGAACGTGTGAGTACGCCTAACAGATGGGATGACGCCATGAAACTCAATACGTCAGCTTTTCTTTCACCGGTCTCGCCGAAGTGTGGTTCAACAACCACGGATCCGGCATAACCGCGTGGCCGGCCTTCAAGACGGAATTAATTGCTGCTTTTGGCCGTCCCGCTGTGCGGAAACTGCTCGCCGAACTATGCTTGCACGGCCGCGTCCAGAAGACCGGCGAGACGTTCACGAGCTACATCGAGGATGTTTTGGACCTCTGCAAGCGTCTGAACCCATCTATTCCAGACCCTTAGCAAATCAAGCACGTCATGAAAGGCATCGACGAGGGTGCCTTCCAGATGCTCTTGGCGAGAGGCCCGGGCTCCATTGCTGAACTGGTGAACCTTTGCCAGAGTTACGACGAACTTCGTCGACAGCGAGTGAGCACACGACGCACCTCTGTCCAAGACGAGGCCATAGCGAGCTTGGTCCGTGACCCCGACAACTCTTCTCTGCTGTTGCAGATTAAGCAGATAGTGCGGGAAGAAGTCGCCCGTCAGCTCTCCCTGCTGCCATACACCCCAAAGCCTTCGTCTACTTTGGCGCCAACACTCCGCAGTGTAATTCAAGAGCAAGTTGCTGACGCCATTTCGCCGACTCCCACTGCGCCTCCTCGCCATAACTTCAGCGTTACCACCCCGCTGCCATATGCCGAAAGCGTCGCAAGGACTCCGGTACCGATTGTCACGTACGCTGACGCCGTGGGTGTCCCCCCTCAGCGGGTCCCCGTGTCTTACCAACACCCTGTACCGATTAGGCCACCGCCCTTATCTCGGCCTCCGCCGCAATCCAGCAGTGCCTGGGGAACGTGGGACAACCGTCCCATCTGTTTCAATTGCCGCTGTGCCGGACATGTCACCCGATACTGCCGCCGACGCCTGACGCCCACCAACGACGATATCGGAGCCCCTACTTATGGCCCTCACAGCCAATCGCCACGCGAAGTCTCCTACAGGTCCGACTTCACCGCTGCACCTTCTGACTCCCGCACTTTCGCTACCCGTCGCTCGTCCTCCCTTCGTCGTCGGTCACTTTCTCCCATGCGCCCCCGACCAACTGTTACCTAAGAGGAAAACTAGTTGACGCAGTTCAGGAGGCAAGAACTGCGTTACCAGCGAAATGTCCAAGGCCTCATTTTTCGCCCTCAAATGTTATAGATGTATTTGTGGAAGATCGACGTGCATTGGCGTTAGTCGACACGGGCGCTGCCGTTTTAGTTATTCATGCCGACCTTTGCCCTGTCCTTAGAAAAGTGACGACGCCGTTGGATGGCTTTGCGCTACGCACTGCAAACGCGCAGCACGTCCATGCGTCTGCAGCGTGCACGGCGCGAGTGACGATCCAGGATGTTTTGTACATTGTAGAATTCATCGTGCTTCCTACTTGTTCCCATGACCTGATATTGGGTTGGAATTTTCTCGCTCGTCACCACGCCGTCACCGATTGTGCGCGTGCGGAAGTTGAATTTGCACCAGATTGCGACCCGCACCATAATGAGGCAACTGCTGCTAAATTGGTCGTCAGCGAAGATAAAAAAATTTCCCCGCACTGCTCGGTTTCCGTGCCCCTGTGCTGTGCGTGCACTGCTGACACAACCGTGCTTTTTACGCCGTCCGACCTCTTCATCCGACGGAGACGTCTTCCGCTGCCGTCCGCTCTGTTAACGACGCATGCTGGTACGAGCCGCATGATTGTTAGTAACTGGTCCTCGGATGAAATTTCGCTGCTACAGGGCGAGACCCTCGGGTGGATTGAGCCTGTCTAGCCAAGTGTTGTCATCGATGTTCCCGACGATACTCCCATTATCACTCATGTCGCAGACTTGAGTGCTACATCCGAAGCAGAGGTTTTACCATCCGATGTTTTCAATCAGGCTATCGATGGAGATCTCACGCCCACACAACGAGATCAACTGCTGGCCCTCCTCCATCGGTTTCGCTTGTCCTTTGACTGCTTGAAAGCTCCGCTAAGTCAAACATCAACAGTCGAACACACGAGTGACACTGGCTCGCACCCGCCGCTACGACAACGACCTTATCGCGTTTCCCACAAAGAACGACGTACTATCGATGAAAACGTGGACGAGATGCTTGAGCGAGGCGTCATTAGGCCCTCCAACAGTCCCTGGGCGTCTCCCGTAGTCCTTGTGGCCAAGAAGGACGGTTCGATACGCTTTTGCGTCGACTATCGGTGCCTCAATAAGATAACTAGAAAAGATGTCTACCCTCTCCCGCGTATAGATGACGCCCTCGACTGTCTGCAGTGTGCGGAATATTTCTCGTCGCTCGACTTGCTCTTCGGGTACTGGCAGGTACCTATGGCCGAGGCTGATCGCGCAAAGACGGCTTCATAACACCTGATGGCCTGTATGAGTTTAATGTGATGCCGTTCGGCCTTTGTAATGCGCCTGCCACTTTCGAGCGCATGATGGACAGCATTTTGCGCAAACTAAAATTGAAAGCATGCCTGTGCTACCTTGACGACATCGTCGTTTTTTCTCCGGATTTCGAGACACATCTACGCCGATTAGAAGAAGTTTTAACTTGTCTTGCCGACGCAAAGCTGCAGCTCAAGCTCAAGAAATGTCGCTTCGCCGCTCGCAAGCTCACTATTTTGGGCCACGTCGTTTCGAAGGATGGAGTTCTACTCGACACGTCTAAGCTGAAGTCAGTTGCGGAGTTCCCGAAGCCGACATCTATGAAGGCCCTCAGGAGCTTCCTCGGACTGTGTTCTTACTTCAGGCGCTTCGTCCGCAACTTTGCGACCATCGTTGCACCATTGACGCAGCTTCTGTCCGGTACCTCTCAAGACCTCACTTCGTGGTCCCCTGCTTGTGAAAACGCCTTCGCGACATTGCGGAAGCTTCTTACGTCGCCACCTATCCTGCGGCATTTCGACCCGAACGCTCCCACTGAAGTTCACACTGATGCCAGCGGCGTTGGTCTTGGGGCTATGCTTGCTCAGCGAAAATCGGGCTTTGACGAGTACGTTGTCGCCTACGCTAGCCGAACCCTTACAAAGGCTGAGGCAAACTACTCCGTCACGACGAAAGAGTGTTTGGCCATAGTTTGGGCCCTAGATAAGTTCCGACTTTACTTGTACGGCCGCCGTTTCGACGTCGTCACAGACCATCATGCACTATGCTGGTTGTCCACACTAAAAGATCCGTCTGGACGGCTAGCTCGCTGGGCTTTACGGCTACAAGAGTACGACATACGTGTCATATATCGGTCTGGCCGCAAACATTCCGGCGCTGATGCCTTATCCCGTTCTCCAGTGTCCCCAGAGAATGCCTGCATCCTGCCTGACGACGCTGTTGTGTCCCCTCTCTCTTTCACTGACATGCCCTCTGAACAACGCAAGGACCCATGGATTGCTTCGCTCTTCTCCTTGCTCTCGGACGTCTCCCGTACTGAACAACCTCGGGCCCTGCGCTGACAAGCTATGCATTTCATGCTTCGTGACGGGTTGCTCTACCGGCGGAATTACCTCAACGAAGGGTGGAAGTGGCTGCTCGTAATTCCCCGGCAACTTCGCACCGATATTTGCGCATCGCTTCATGCCGACCCAACGTGTGCCCACGCTGGCTTGTTAAAAACATACCACCGTATCCGTCTCCGCTATTACTGGCGCGGCATGTACACCTTTGTGCGCAAGTACGTTAGGTCATGCACTACCTGCCAGCGTCGCAAGTCTTCGCCTTCCAGCTCGGTGGGTCCACTGCAGCCGCTTCCTTGCCCGCAGAAACCATTTGACCGTGTTGGTATAGCCCTGTATGGACCTTTGCCCAACACAGTCTCCGGCAACCGTAGGGTTATCGTCGCCGTCGATCACCTGACGCGCTATGCCGAAACTGTGGCTCTGCCTGCCGCCACAGCACGAGACGTCGCCTCTTTTATCATACGGCGCTTCATTTTGCGGCATGGGGCGCCTCGTGAGCTCCTCAGCGACAGGGGACGTGTGTTTCTGTCAGACGTCATTCGTGCCCTTCTTGCTGAGTGCCGTGTTGTCCATCGAACAAGTACAGCGTACCATCCGCAGACAAACGGCCTCACTGAGCGCTTCAACCGCACCCTCGGTGACATGCTGTCGATGTACATCTCAGCGGATCACGACGACTGGGACCTTGTGCTGCCCTACGTGACCTATGCGTACAATACAGCCATCCAGGCCACAAAAGGTTTCTCGCCCTTCTTCCTCCTGTATGGTCGCAAGCCATCATGTACCCTCGATACGGTTCTCCCCTACCGACCGGATCGCTCCGAGTGCTCCCCAGCTTCTGAAGCTGCCAAGTACGCGGAAGAATGCCGCCAACTTGCAAGGTCCTTTACGACTGAAGATCAGTTGCATCAAAAATCTCCGCCCGATGACACAGCTACAAACCCCACGTATTCTCCAGGATCTCTGGTGTGGCTGTGGATTCCCTCCACCACACCAGGATTGTGTAGAAAGCTTCTTTCTCGGTTTCACGGACCCTACCGTGTCCTCGAACAGACGTCACCGGTGAACTACGTCATAGAGCCAATGACACCTTCCTCAGACCTCCGTCGCCGCGGGAAGGAGACTGTTCATGTCCAGCGTTTGAAGCCGTATTATGATCCCCTAGTGTCGTGTGCCCCGTGACACGCCAGTATGGCGCTTTATTCCCCGGGGGGTAGTTGTAATGAGGTAACACGCGCTCGAATAATTAGTAACTGCGGACAATCCCTTGTAATGGCTATGTGCCATCCGTCATCACCGTGTTGCTAGCAGACAACCGGCCGCTCGTGTGAACTAAGAAGAAGCTTGGTCTACGCGGCTTTGGGTGTGACCGTTCGTCGGCTCTCTCGCTCTCTGTGGTTCTGGACCTCTGCGACCGTCTGCATCTACCAGCCAATAAACCCCCTTTCAATATATATATATATATATATATATATATATATATATATATATATATATATATATATATATATATATATATATATATATATATATATATATATATATATATATATATATATATATATATTTATATATATATATATATATTTATATATGTATATATATATATATATATATATATATATATATTTATATATCTATATATATATAAATATATATATATATATATATATACAGTAATCTCTCATTATAACAAAGTCAGCGGGAGAGTGAAGAGTTTTGTTATAGGCGGATAAGCGGTATTATGATATAAGCGACCACTCGAGAAATGCTAAAGCAGTTGAGCTTTAGGTGCACCACAATCCCTGTGAACCAAAGACAATGCATTCAGTGAAGCAAAGCTTTATTCAGGTGCACAAAAGGCAGTGAGCTTTGGCTGTTTCAAGTTCCTGGCCGGCGCGAGACCCCCTGCTACCATTTGACCACACAATGCTTGAGACTGTGGTCGCCACGAGGCTTTCGCGCTAGAAAGCGCCGCAAATGCCGTGGCTCGAGCGTGAGATTATGTTTAAACTCAACAAACGAATAACCGCTCATTGTTGGTACACAGTGCATTCATGAAAACAAACAGCTTTTCTCTAGGGGCTTTGCATGATCACTGGGCGATTTTCCCCGAGGTCTGCAGCATTGTAGTTTTCAAAACAAGAAATTTTCGGAGCCCCGTTGTCGACGACACTGCTTGATCTGCGGTTTGAGTTTCGGTGTTCGAGCACCGTCGCGTCCGCCTCATTGACGAATGACTAGGAAGAAAATTCAATAACCCTACAACGAATTTTGACCGTTAGTCGGAAGGCGAATATGCCGCATCGTGCAATATACGCTCGAGGAAATCGCCGGGAAAACAACAGGTTGCGTTCAGCCAGCATGTTGACAGACAGACCCGCCGCTGGGTCGCCGCCGCTCGGTAAAGCTACCGCTTGCCATTTCGCTCTAAACGGGTCAGCTGTTCGTGCGCCTCGAGTAATGCGGCCTAAAATGCTTGCGGTCGGGTGGCACCAGAAGAAATTACGAATAAAGCGATGTTGTTTAAACAAGACACTTCTGTATACATATATACATGTATATATATTTATATACAGGGTGTCCCAGCTATCATGCACCAAGATTTAAAAAAAGAGCGATGGAGTTACTCGTAGAAAACCTAGTGCATAATGTTTGCGGTACTGTGGATAAGTGGACAGTATTTTTTTCGTTAATTAGAGTTAATTAAATAATTGTAATTAATTATCTAACTCGGTAATTACTGTCCTGATCCCCAAAGTGTCAATGAGGCACTTGTAGGTACCCAAGAGGCGAATCTAACTGTGGTATTTTCAGTGAAGAACTATATGCGTACTCATTTATTCTGGCTGATAAAGAAAACCCGCGAAATATGAAAAATACCACGTGACGATGCTCCCGCGCGCGTGAGCGCGCTTCGTAAAGCAATGCCCTCAAACAGGCTGCCTGTGAGTTAGCCATAACGAAATAAACAAAAGAAAGAAAGAAGAAATCGCGACCGCGTTTGTGCCTTATCTGCACACGCGCCCCGCGAATCTTGCTGTTGCTGCTCCTTCCATGCATGCCATTATCAAGGTGATACGCTGTCTCTTCGGGCGGGTGACAGGCGAAGTAGTTGTTTTCAATCAGCTTATTTGGGGGCGCTGCTTTACGATACGCACGGGAGCGTCGTCACGTGGTATTTTTCATATTTCGCGGGTTTTCTTTATCAGCCAGAATAAATGAGTACGCAAATAGTTCTTCGCTGAAAATACCGCAGTTAGATTCCCCTCGTGGGTACCTACAAGTGCCTCATTGACACTTTTGGGATCAGGGCTATAATTACTGAGTTAGATAAGTAATTACAATTACTTAATTAACTCTAATTAACGAAAAAAAATACTGTCCACTTCTCCACAGTACCGCAAACATTATGCACTAGGTTTTCTTCGAGTAACTCCATCGCTCTTTTTTTAAATCTTGGTGCATGATAGCTGGGACACCCTGTATATATATATATATATATATACATATATATATATATATATATATCTATATATATATATATATATATATATATATGTATATGTATAAATATATATATATATATATATATATATATGTATATGTATAAATATATATATATATATATATATATATATATATATATGTATATGTATAAATATATATATATATATATATATAAATATATATATATATATATATATATATATATATATATATATATATATATATATATATATATATATATATATATATATATATATATTGAGAGAGACGGGTTGTTCCTGGAGGCCGCGTTTACTAGCTGCTGACTCCGACCGTTCCGAGGAGGCCGAACCCACGATGAAGATGATTATCCCCAGATGATGATCACGATGGGCGGCTAGCTGTGAGTGATTGAGGAGCATACCCCTTGGTGACCAGAATGGATGATAATGATGCCAGGTTCGCGGGGAACAGTCTCAATGCACATCCCTGATGCTCACACTTTTCCCCCCGCGGCTGAAAGCGGGCGCCTGCCCGCAGGTTACGTTTGGCGACGGTTGAACGGTTTCAAGCGGGAGACAAGCACTATCTCTGTCCCACGACAGCGACGGTTTGAAGAAGGGTTAACTGGTGACACGCAATAATTGACTGGAGAAGTCTGGTCGATGACGACGTACGGACCAATGTACCGGTGCAAGAACTTCTCGCAAAGTCCCGGTTTTCTAACAGGTGTCCAAAGCAGGACCTCTTCACCTTTCGAAAACTTAACGGAGCGATGGGTGTCGTCATATCTGCCCATTCGGTCTTGCTGGCTCGCATCTGTGTTTTGTTTCGCCATACGTCGATAATGGGCGATCCGATCGCTGAACTGTTCATGAAGTGGCGAAGTAGCGGAGACTGGGGCAGAGGAAAAAATGGTGTCGAGCGCAAAAGAGGGGAGGCGGCCGAAAACGAGAAAGAAGGGTGAGTAACCGGTGGTGCGCTGGACAGCGGTATTATAAGCAAATGTAACGAAGGAAAGAATGATGTCCCGATTTCGGTGGTCGGGGCTGACGTACATGGAGATCATATCAGAGAGCGTGCGCTGGAACCGTTCACTAAGTCCATTTGTCTGCGGATGGTAGCTAGAACAAGTTTTGTGGATGGTATTGGCAGCGCGAAGAACTTCTGCAACAATTTGTGAAAGAAACGTCTTGCCGCGGTCACTGAGCAAAACTCGAGGTTCTCCATGTCGCAGGATAATGTTGCGCAGGAGGAAGTCGGCGACTTCGTGAGCACACCCGGACTGTAAAGGAGCGGTCTCTGCGTACCTGTCAAGTGATCGACAGCAGTCACGATCCAGCGGCATCCAGTCGATGTTAAAGGTAACGGCCCGTACAGGTCTATGCCTACTGTGTCGAATGGAACAGAAGGGAAAGGAACCGGCTGCAGAAAACCGGCAGGAGGTGTCGTTTGCCGCTTGCGATGTTGACACAACGCGCAAGAGGCGACGTACTTGGCGATGCTCGTGGAGAGGCCAGGCCAGAAAAATCGACTCCGAACACGGTCATAAGTCTTCTGGAAGCCAAGGTGCCCAGCTGTTGCGTCATCGTGAAAAGCCTCGAGTATGCGAAGGCGGAGCTGACGAGGAACGACAGGCACCCATTTATGACCGAAGGGTGATGATTGGCGCGGTAGAGCACGCCATCAATAACCCGAAAGTTGTTCAGTTGGCGTCGCAGCCGGCTATTGGGTGGTCGCGCCAAGCCACTCAGGCGGTCCAATAAAGTTCGGCAGTATGTATCGGCCCGCTGAAGCGAAGGCAGCTCGGTGGCCGTCTCTACTGCGGCATGGTTGAGGGGTGCCATGGGTAAACGTGGCGGCCGTGGCCCGGAAGACGCAGCTTGCGACGGGGAGGATAACGGGAATCGCGAAAGGGCATCCGCATCCGAATGATTTTTGCCGGACTTGAATGTAACCGTGAAGTCAAACTACTGCAAACGCAGTATCCATCGGCCGAGGCGCCCAGATAAGTTTTTCATCGTGGATAGCCAACTGAGGGCATGGTGATCCGTAACGATGGTGAAATGACGACCATAAAGGTACGGTCGAAACTTTTGTATAGACCAGACGACAGCGAGGCATTACTGTTCCGTGATGGTGTAATTCTTCTCAGCGGGCGTCAGTGAACGACTAGCATACGCTATAACTCTTTCTCGAAGCTGAGCATCGCGCTGGAGAAGAACGGAACGAATGCCACACCCACTGGCATCAGTGTGTAATATAGTAGGCGCGGAGTCCTCAAAATGACACAGGACGGGGTCAGAGGTAAGTGAATCTTTCAGAGCTTCAAATGCGGCTTGGCAATCATCCGTCCATATAAAGGGCACGTTGGTGCGCAAGAGCTGATGCAGGGGAGACGCAAGGGTGGCGAAGTTGCGTATAAAACGCCGAAAATATGATGCCAGGCCAAGGAAGCTTCGCAGCTCTTTGTGTTGAAGGGGTCGAGGGAAATTAATAACGGCAGCTGTTTTGTCCGGATCCGGGCGTATTCCATCTCTGGAGACGACGTGTCCGAGCACCTTAATACTCTTGCTCGCAAAATGGCATTTTTTTGTGTTAAGTTGAAGTCCCGCGTTGGACAGGCAAGTAAGTACCTCGTCAAGGCGCTCAAAGTGCTGTGGAAATGTGGACGAAAAGATAACAACATCGTCCAGATAGCATAAGCAAGTTTTCCATTTTAGGCCACGAAGCACAGTGTCCATCATCCGTTCGAATGTAGCCGGGGCATTGCCTAGTCCAAATGGCATTACATTAAATTCGTAAAGACCATCGGGGGTGGTAAATGCGGTTTTTTCTTTGTCAGCTTCATGCATCGGGATTTGCCAGTACCCAGACCGAAGGTCCAGACTAGAGAAGTACTCGGCCCCCTGTAGACAATCTAAGGCATCGTCTATGCGGGGCATAGGGTAGACGTCTTTCTGCGTGATCTTATTGAGTGCCCTGTAGTCGACGCAGAACCGTACAGAACCGTCTTTCTTCTCGACGAGTACCACTGGGGAAGACCAGGAGCTAGTCGACGGCCGAATAATATTGCGCTTGAGCATGTCAGCGACGTTGTCTTCGATGATTTTCCGTTCAGACGAGGAGACGCGATATGGCCTGCGGCGGATCACAGCTGACCCATCCGTTTTATTTCTGTGCTCGGCTGCAGACGTTTGTGGGAGGCTACATGAGTGTGCGTCGAAAGAGGCTTGGTGCTTCGTTAGGACGTCTAGTAATGACTTTCTCTGATTAGGCGTCAGGTCTTGACTGATAGTGGACGCAAGAGCCGAATTATTATCAAGCGGGCCAAATAAGTTCTGACTGGAAGGGGGCACGTCACCGGAAACTACTGACGCAGGGGCATTGTCGGCAACTGAAGCTATAGTGGTTCCTTCGGCCAGTAATATCGCCTCATTCGTAGTGTTCAGTGCAGCAAGCACCGCACAACCGCGCGCAAACCGAACAAGGCAGGTTAGGATGGCGATTCCCTGGTGTAAGAACCGGGTAGAGGGCACCACCACAACATCACCAGCGTTAATTTCGTCCGAGGAGTCGAACAGAATTCCCTCACAACCAGCTTCCAAAACATGATCACATTTCAGCTTGAGTGTGTGCTGTGGCGAATCTAGGCAACTGGAATTTTCAGTGTCGTCAATACGGATGTCGGGTTCACGGCAGGAAATAACGGCAGAGGCAGAGGAAAGAAAGCCACATCCGAGGATTAGCTGGTGAGCCCATGGTGAAAGAACAGCACATTGAATAGAATGGCGGAGTTCTCCAATTAATACGCGCACAGTACAATAAGCGGAGGGCCTGATGTCCTGATTATTTGCGCCATGTAAATAGGGACCGCCATACGGAGTCTTGACCTTTCGCAGACGGGAACACAGATCAGCATCAATCACAGAAATACTAGCTCCAGTATCAACTAACGCTTCCACTTCAATTCCTTCAACGAGAACAGACAACAGGTTACACGGAAGTTCGGGAGGAGTTGTAGTCGGTCCACAAAATGCAGTTTTCCCTCCAAAAACTGCATCGTCTAGTTTTCCTGGTGCTGGTTGGAGACATTTGAGTTGGAGACAGGACGGAACAGTCTCAATGCACATCCCTGATGCTCGCACTTTGAGACGACAGAGCACGACGGAAGGGTGAAGGGGAACGGCGTCGTGTCGGGCGGGAATCGCGAGGGAAGCTTCTGGCGTCATGAACGGGCGAAGGTTGGCGCGGAGGTGGCCAGTACAGGCGCTGACGAGGGGCGTATCCAAAGTAGGCGTCGCGCTCATACGGTGCTTAGCCCCGGCGTTCGTCCAGCTGGCGTCGCCGACAAAACCGCGAAATGTGCCCTCTGATGCCACAGTAATAACACACTGGCCGCTCGCTTGCTGGACGTGGTGGTCGCCACGCTGCAAATGAAGGGGGTGACGGCGAAGGCGCAGAAATAGCCGTCAAGTGGCCATGAGTAGTAGGAGGGGGAATTCGCTCCACGGGCTGGGATGGTCTCGTAACAGCTTCGGAGTACGAATGGACGTGCGTAGGAGCAGGACAACAAGGCTGGGGAACGTCGGTCATGCACGCTAGCTCCTCTTTTATCAAGTCACGCAGCCCACGGGCTTGTACAGGAGTGTTCTGGGAGCAGGTAGTGTCACGCTGCTGTAGCTTCTCTCGTATGATTGTTCGGATTAGAGTACGGAGCTCTGAATCCGGAAGGGAGCAAGAACGCGTACAATCATGTTGGAGGCGAATAGACTGCAGGTGGTCCAAACGCTGGCAGATCGTGCGTACATCCGCAATGGTGGTAGGGTTTTGAACCACCAGAGCATTAAAGGCGAAAGGGGCGATCCCTTTCATGATGTGCTGCACTTGGTCTGTTTCGGACATGTTACTGTCAGCCCGACGGCACAGTGCGATGACATCTTCGATGTACGACGCGTACGCCTCGTTCGGGAGCTGCACACGGACCGCCAGTGGCCTTTTGGCTTCATCCGACCGGTTCGAGGACGTCCCAAAAATACGACGCAGCTCTGAGACAAAGTAGGCCCAATCAGACATGTCTTTCTCATTATTGCGGAAACAGGTCTTCGCCGCTTCGATTAGAGAAAAAGAGACGATCTGAAGTTTGAATCTGTCGTCCCATCGGTTGAATGCGCTTACCCGGTTGAACTGATCAAGCCAGTCTTCAACATCGTCACCGCGGAGACCAGAGAAAAACGGAGGTTCGCGCTCACGGCCGGTGAGGGCAAAAACTGGCTGGACCGGGGCCGCAGCGGTGCTGCCCGACTGGCTGCTCTCGTGCTGCATGGGGGTGGTGGGCTGAAGCAACCTGCGACCAGAACGGAGCTCCAGTGGTGCGACTGCGAGAGGTAGACAGCGGGACGAAAAGCACCCTCCACCACTTGAGAGAGACGGGTTGTTCCTGGAGGCCGCGTTTATTAGCTGCTGACTCCGACCGTTCCGAGGAGGCCGAACCCACGATGAAGATGATTATCCCCAGACGATGATCACGATGGGCGGCTAGCTGTGAGTGATTGAGGAGCATACCCCTTGGTGACCAGAATGGATGATAATGATGCCAGGTTCGCGGGGAACAGTCTCAATGCACATCTTTGATGCTCACAATATAAATATAAATATATTTATATATCTATATATATTGCCGCGAACCATACACTGGGTTTGTTTATTTGTTTTTTGCTTTCACCGCCAGGCTGCGCCGGTCTGTGTTATCTCTGCGCCAAGGGAAGCGCGTGTTTCATTCTTTCTCCCTGTGCCGCATGTGTTATCTGTGCCGCATGTGTGTTATCGGGAGAGCATTCCGATCTAACGTGAACAGCCCAGAATAATCTTCTTGTATCTACTATGTTCTCGATGCGAATCGACGTTTCGTGAACCACGCGTACCGAAAGATAAAAAGCCTGCAGTGCGGACGCCGGGGCATTCGATTCGACGACACTCGCTTGTGCAAGTCACTTTGTTGACCGCTGCTTCGCCGCCTCTGTATTCTTTTGAGTTGTTAGGGGAGCACAAGTTCGCTCCAATAAACGTGTTTCTCATTCAAGACAACTGCATCGTCCTTGTCTTCTTGTCATCTGGTGGAGGTGCGGGGTACGCACCCTTCATGCCCACTACAACCTCGGGAAGCCGCCAAGCCAGTCCAACAAGAGCCAGCCTCCGCCCGCAAGATTTACCCCCCGAGTCCGGTCTACTACCAGAGAAGACGAAGAAGAAAGACGTCGCAACCAGCACCATGCTCAACCAAGCCAATCCTCCTCTCGTTCTGCAGCATTCCGAGGAGCCTCCGCAGAAGACCGAGAAGAATGGCTGGAGAAACTGAAGCGCGTCCGGAAATTCAACAAGTGGGACGACGCAGAAACGTTCTGGCACGTTTTCGTTTACTTGGAAGATTCGGCTCGCACTTCGTTCGAGAACCACGAGAGCTCCTTGACAAACTGTGCTCGGTTCAAAAGCGAGTTCACTAAGACCTTCACTACCGTGGTCAGAAAAGAATGCGCAGCGCTTTTACTTGAAACTCGAACGCAGCACCCAAACGAAGGGGTAGTGATCTTTGTTGATGAGTTAAGAGGTTGTTTCGACGTGCGGATCCGGAGATGACAGAAGAATAGAAACTAAGGTTTCTCATGCGAGGGGTAATGCAGGAGCTTTTTGCTTGCCTTGTCCGCAATCCTCCCAAGACGGTGGCCGAATTTTCGTCTGAGGCAGCCACGATGGAGAAGACGCTGGAAGTTCGAACGAGCCAGTACGATTGCCCGGTCAAGGTGCTGGTTTCCGAGACGATCGGTGCCGGGGCTACAAGCTCCGACACACTGCGTGAGACCATCCGAGCAGTGGTCAGGGAGGAGCTTCGGAAGCTTTTTCCGATGACGCCGCAACCTCAAGTGGCTTCCCCTACTGACGTCATCCGCAAAGAGGTCCAAAACACTTTGGGCACTTCTATGCCATCCGAGGCACTCCGCGAGCCACAGGCGATGACTTACCCCGCGGCTGTTCGTCGACCCCGCCCTGCTCCAACCCGTCTACAAGAAGCTCCACCGTACCGCCGTCCACTCTCGCCGCCGTCCCCACTGTCGCCGCCGTCGACCGTACCGCCGTACACAGCCCAAACCCAGACGCCGAGGAAGACTGACGTTTGGCGAACGCCAGATCATCGTCCGCTGTGCTACCATTGCAGAGAGGCCGATCACATCGATCGTCGCTGCCCATACAGGAGACTCGGACTGCGTGGTTTCTCCGTCGACGCCCCACGCCCCCGACCTGGCAGCGCCCTACCGAGATCGACGAATACCTGTCCAACACCAACCGAGGGCCAGCCCGCTCACACCGATCGCCATCGCCCTACCCATACTAGTCGCCTACCCGCCGTAGCAATGCTGATTTCGCACGTGGGAGGTCCCCCAGCCTACGCGGGGGAAACTAAAAGCAGCAACTTCTGGAGGTGAAGTTGCTCTATGGCGAAAAACTGGAAACCCTCCAACGACGCAAGGACGCGCTCAAGACAGTGATTCACGACGTGCCCTCATCCCGACAACCCGACCTAACCCTGACGAGACTACCGAACACGACGACAGCTACACGGCGTGACGCGTACCCCACCTGACCGAGACGTCCGTTGAGAAGACGACGACAACGACGATGCACAGTGCCCGAGCGTCAACACGTACAAGCAGAGATACGACGCCCCGACGAACCCGGAACTCGAGGAAGACTGCATCTGACGTCAAGGTGTCCATCGACGGCTTTGACGTAGTCGCCCTCGTAGACACGGGAGCTGACTATTCCGTAATGAGCGGACCATTTGCGTCTAAACTGAAGAAAGCTATGACCAGATGGGACGGTCCGCTCATACGCACAGCAGGAGGCCACCTCGTGACGCCAAGTGGAACGTGTACATCGCACGTCACCATAGACGGCACAACGTACCCTGCGGCGTTCGTCGTTCTGCCTAAGTCCTCTCGCGACGTAATTCTTGGAATGGACTTTTTGATGGACAACGGTGCAATAATCGATCTGCAGACTAAATCAATAACTTTTTCTCCCCATCACTCCATGACGCGAGAACCGAACCCCGAACGACGTGCTGCTGTAAGGATTGCCGATGATCATGTCACCCTGCCACACCGCGCAAGCTTGATGGTCGCAGTGTACTGTGAAGATGCTGCTCCTGACGTCGACGCTATCGTAGACACTGATCAAAGGGTGCTTCTCGACCGTGGTGTGTCTGTCGCAAGAGGCATTGCGCGCTTCACGGAACACCAATCCCACATTTTGGTTACTAATTTCACCGAGGAGTACCAGCATTTAAACAAGGGCGTGGCAATTGCATTCCTTGAAGAACCGCAAGAAGCAAGTGACGTGATCGCGGTCGCCGACTTTGAACGCACACCCGATGACACCAAGCTTCCGCACCCCTTCGACGTGAATCCGGCGCTACCGCAAGAACAACGGAACAAATTATTGGCTTTACTGCGTCGCTATAGCGAATGTTTTTCGTCGAGCGCAAAACTACGTCAGACACCTCTAGCGAAGCACCGAATAATAACCGAAGATGGAGCCCGACCTACCCGACAGTCACCGTACCGCGTCTCTTCACACGAACGGGAAGCCATCCGGAATGAAGTCGACGACATGCCCAGCGAACATTATACAGCCATGGAAAAGCCCGTGGGCTGCGCCCGTCCTACTCGTAAAGGAAAAAGACGGCACATTAAGGTTTTGCGTTGACTACCGGCGACTGAACAAAATTACGAAAAAGGACGTGTACGCCCTCACCCGAATCAACGACGCCCTCGACCACCTCTGCCACGCGAAGTACTTCTCATCGATGAACCTGAAGACCGGCTACTGGAAAATTGAAGTGGACAAGAGAGACCGAGAGAATACTGCATTTATAACCCCAGGCGGCCTATACGAGTTCAAGGTGATGCCGTTTGGGCTGTGCACAGCACCAGCGACGTTTCAAATAGTCATGGACACTGTGCTATCTGGCCTTAAGTGGCACAAGTTCCTCGTATACCTCGACGACGTAGTGGTATTCGCCCGGACTTTCGACGAACACCTTGCAAGGTTGGAGTCTGTACTCGAGCCCATTCGTACGTCGGGGTTGACGCTGAAGCCTTAAAAGTGCCGTTTCGGATACGGGGAAGTCAAGTTCTTGGGCCACGTCGTCAACGCCGCGGGAGTCCTACCTGACCCGGCAAAACCTTCAGCCATTGCAAACTTCCCAAGACCGAAAGAGAAGAAGGGCGTGCGAAGATTTCTCGGGCTGTGCGCATACTACCGGCGCTTCGTCGCAAACTTCGCACGCATTACCGAGCCACTCACGCGCTTGACGAAAAATAGCACCCCTTTCAGCTGGGAAAACGACCAAGAAAAACCATTCTGCGAGCTGCACAAACGCCTGCAAAGCCCGCCCGTGCTCGCTCATTTCGACGAAAATGCCGAAACGGAGATGAACACGGACGCCAGTGATATAGGCTTGTGTGCCGTCCTTGTCCAAAAGCAAAGCGGCTGCGAAAGGGTAATCACCTATGCCAGCCGTGGTCTGTCGAAGGAGGAGAAAAACTATTCTGCCTCTGAGAAAGAGTGCCTGGCTATTATATGAGCGATTTCAAAATTTCGCCCATACGTGTGTGGAAGGCCATTCAAGGTTGTAACAGACCACCATGCGCTGTGTTGGCTCGCCAATTTGAAGGACCCCTCTGGCCGTCTTGGGCGGTGGAGCTTGTGCCTGCAGGAGGTGGACGTTACAGACGTTTATAAATCCGGCAGGAAACACTCCGATGCCCACTGCCTGTCCCGCGCCCCTTCGACCTACCACCGCAAAACTCTGATGAAGACAGCGCGTTTGTCGGGATCGTGACGGAGAGCAACCTAGTCGCCCAGCAGCATGCCGACCCCTACTTACGCGTCATAATCGAGTACCTCGAGGGATGCAACGTAGCTGTTCCTAGGACGTTCAAACGCAGCTTACCAGCATTCAGCCCCGGTACAAGAGCGAATTATCTTCTCGTCATCCCCGCGGACCTTCGTCACGAAATTTTGGAAGCGTGCCACGACGACCCGTCTTCCGGACATCTGGGCACAGCCCGCACTATTGGAAAACTCAAGGCGAGGTACTACTGGCCCGGCCCTACCTCTGACGTCACCCACTACGTCCGGAGCTGCCGTGACTGCCAGCGACTAATAATGCCACCGACAAGACCCGCCGGGCTTCTGCAACCGATCGGCGTCCCATCGAGACCATTTCAACAGATTGGAATGAGCCTTTTAGGCCCTTTCCCTACGTCACGATCACAGAACAAGTGGAGTGTCGTAGCGACAGACTACATGACGCGCTACGCAGAGACTGCCGCTCTTCCGAGGGGGACTGCACAAGAAGTGGCGAAGTTGTTTATAAGCCAAGTTGTGCTGCGACATGGATCCCCGGAAGTCCTAATCACAGACCGCGGAACGGCATTTACTGCGGAGCTGATGCCAGGAGTATTACGCTACAGCAACACGGATCACCGAAGAACAATGGCGTACCACCCCCAAACGAACGGACTAACAAAACGTCTGAACAAGACAATCGCACATATGCCGTCAATGTACGTTGAAGTTGAACATAAGACTTGGGACGAAGTGCTCCCGTATGTCGCGTTTGCGTACAACACGGCTATCCTGGAGACAACGCACCTGACGCCAGTCGAGCTTGTCTACGGTAGAAGGCCGACTACGATGCTCGACGCCATGCTTCCGCACCTAGAAGATGACGACCTCAACGCCGACGTCCACGGATATCTTCAACGTGCGGAGGAGGCCCGCCAGCTCGCTCGAGTTCGTATAACAAACCAGCAGCTGGTGGATGCGGGCTGCTATAACCTCCGACGCCGAGACGCCGAGTACCAACCAGGGGATCGTGTGTGGGTTTGGACTCCCACCCGACGACGCGAACTCAGTCAGAAGCTCCTGCGACGGTATTTCGGACCCTACCATATTCTACGACGTGTTTCGGACCCTACCAGATTCTACGACGTGTTGGCCAATTTACCAATGAAGTGATCCCCGATGGCAACTCCGGCACATCACGACAACGCACACGGCCTGACATCGTCCATGTGGTTCCCTAAAAACCTTTCTACGGACGATGACGAACTTTTATTTTCGTTTGTTCGGACTGTCGCTTATGTTAGCATTGGGTCGATGCACTCCTAGAAGGGGGGTAATGCCGCGAACCATACATTGGGTTTGTTCATTTGTTTTTTGCTTTTACCGCCCGGCTGCGCCGGTCTGTGTTATCTCTGCGCCAAGGGAAGCGCTTGTTCCAATCTTTCTTTCTGTGCCGCATGTGTTATCTGTTGTGATAGGGAGAGCATTCCGATATAACGTGAACAGCCCAGAATAATCTTCTTGGATCTACTATGTTCTCAATGCGAATCGACGTTTCAGAGAACCACGCGCGCCGAAAGATAAAAAGCCTGCAGTGCGGACGCCAGGGCATTCGATTCGACGACACTCGCCTGTGCAAGTCACTTTGTTGACCGCTGCTTCGCCGCCTCTGTATTCTTTTGAGTTGTTAGGAGAGCACAAGTTCGCTCCAACGAACGTGTTTCTCATTCAAGACAACTGCATCGTCCTTGTCTTCGTGACAATATATATATATATATATATATATATATATATATATATATATATATATATATATATATATATATATATATATATATATATATATATATATATATATATATATATATATATAGCGAATCAAGATGGTAATGGAAATGGGCGGCTCATTGACTGACGACTAATAAGGGTAGGCTGCCAAGAAAGCCATGGAAAGCAAATGTGGACAGTAAGCAGACTCGGTGGGTGAGGCTGATTCAGTTTCCTACATTTATTTCGTGAGCATCGACATAGACAGAATTGGTGCGGCGAAGACGAGCTACCGCCCAGCTGTACCGTCGCGTTCGCAGTCCTGTCGCATGGAACTGCTGACGCTGGCCAGTCAGCACTGATGATGATTGTGAAAACATGCGGAGAATTATGATAGTGCCGCCAAATGCAGATGGTGCTGCCACCACTACAAGTCTCCCCTTATAGCCCGGAGCACGTAACAATAATTGTGCCTGATGCAGAGTGCGCGTAAACAAATCGATGTACAGGTATGGGCAACACAAGCAGTTACGGAGGTTCGTCCATGTTTGTGTTGGTTAGGTCGTCATGGTCAGTTGCATGAGCGCGTCCGGTGAGCAGGTGGACTTCCGCGGGTCTTGGCTGGGAGGGGAGGCTTGGGCGATTTCGCATAAGTTGTAGCAGTCCCGAAGTAATAGTGAAGCGAGTTGTGGCCAGGGCATAGAAGACAAGACAATGATTTCTGAATGGGCGCTCTACGCACAGCCATGCGTACACATGTCCATTGGTACTCGGTTGCCAGTACGAGTAGGCTTATAGCCTTGCGGGCGACGTTTCCAGAAATAGCTCAGGTGCAGTTTTATTTCGCCGGCTCGAATTCTCCCAAGTCCCGGAACGCCGATGAGGGGACAAAGCAGGAGTCGCTGTTCACAGCGCGTGCACGACAGACGCAGGGCAAGACGGCGCTGGTAGCGAGTGGGATTGCGCCACAGGAGTGCCTGTGATGAATCTTGTTTTGCTGACAGGTGCTCAGGGCGTAGTGGTGAGTCGGTGCAGCTTCGCAAATGCACGCTGAATTGGTGGTAACTTCAAGCCGTTACTCACGTGGGTGCGTGCTGAAGGAGCGTCGGGCTTCGTGAGCGCTTGTTTGTCGTGGGCGCGATGAAGCTCTTGCGCGGCATGCAGCAGTGCTGTAGTCGTAGACGCTTTGTCAACATGCTCTTCAGCGCAAATTTTGGCATGTTGTTCAAAGGGCTGGGAGGCCTGGAGGTAGGCGTCATGGTTAGCGGCTTCAACACCTCTAGATTCTGGCTGATGCGTTGATAGCAGCCCTATGTTCGTCGCGAGTTCGTCGGGGTTGCTGTCGTTGCCACCGCAGCTAGTTATGCTGCGACTGCACGGGCGGAGGGCAGAGTGTCAGTGCCCCTGTGCACATGGTACGCGAAGTTGGGGTAGCGATCTGCAGGGTTGCGCAAGATGGAACGGTCACGAAGCACCCTTACATTAGGTGGTAAAAGGGGAGGATGAGCGCTACGGCAGGTTGGCGTCCGTGACGACGTCAGCTGTGCGTCTTGTCGGTGTCGGTGTGTCTGCTGCGGTGGAGATGTCGTCTAGGGGAACGACACTACAAGCCGCGGACGATGGCATTGGCGCAGAGGCAACGACGTGAAGCGACGAAGCGTGCGCAAAAGATTGTTGCACTTCTGCTGCAGACCGGACCAGCACTCCATGAGGCCATTGTGCGCGAGTACGGCAGCGCGAAGCTCGTCATAGGGAGTTTTGCTGAACGGTGGTTCGACAAGGATGCAGCGGAGCTCTAGCGGAAGCGTCTCCCACAGAATGTAGTGCTTCAACGCTGAATTGTGACGGGCACAGTACCTAACGTTAAAATTTTAAGGCAGAGTAACTGACATTAAAATCACGAGGCCAAGTGTTCATTCATTTGCGTTTCCGTGCAGGCATTGTGCTTTGTGAGCCTGCATTGCGTTCCGTGTAGTTGTTTTTTTTTGTGTGGAGTTTTGTGTGGCCCTTGTGTTGCTATTCTTGGCTGCTTCACAAGTTCGGCTGAACTGGTAATGCTGAATGCAACGATGACCGTTGTCATACTCCTAATTCGTTTCGTAGCCAAGGCCAGTCGATTCCTTGCTTTGACTTGTTGGCATCGATTTCTCTTCAGCTTACGTCGGCGGGGATGCCCCTCACCAGAGCTTTGATGGTGTCATGCGGGGCTTTGAGGCACGCGCTGATTTCGTGCAGCTTGCCCTGGATGTTGATTTGTTTAATTCTTTTGTAGCGACCAGCGTTCTCTTCTTTGGGTGCATTGATCACCATGATGTTGTGCTGGGTATTCTGGCATATCGTGTCTGAGGTGCTTTCATCTGTGGTGACTTTGGCCGTGTCAAGTATGGCTGCGCCAAGCGTGGTGGTCCCCGTATTGGCAATATCGAGGCCTCCTCTCGGCTTCACGATTACCTGAATTTACTCGAGCGGCATTGCTGGCATTCTTGCAGCATCACGAGCAAAAAAACAGGGACGAATGTGTTTTGCCCGAACGCGAAGCAAAACATAATGTCGTTCATACTGCCCAGAACAGCAACCTCGCGCAGTACGCACAAACGGAACAGATCGTTACACAGGACAAACACTGGATGCTAAATGCATAACGCACTACACCACACGACAGAATTAAGGCCATCCCCGAGGCACCCTCTTCGGCGGAAGCGCCGGAGAGCTCGACACTAACGTTGTCAACAACAGGAACCCGCTTCTAGTCACCGGGAAGGGATCGGCAGCATCACTACCATCATCGTGGCCTTCAAAGGACCCAAGGTACCAAACGTTTTCGCAACGGAACCCCACTCATACCTTGTCATCTTCACAGGAAAACAAGCGATATATGTCAGCTGTTTGGCCGAGTGGGATCCCGGAAAGGCGCGTGACCGACGCCGTCAAACCAGGTATGCAGATCCGTGGACTCTCAACCACAGTGACGACAATACACATAACTCCAAATGCAAGTTATGCGGCCGTGCGGCCTTGGACGCAGAATGAGCGTATGAGGGTAAATATATATTTCCCCCCGTTGTACACAAACGTCCTGGGCAGCGACGAAAGGCAGAAGGGCGGCTACCGAAAGATGGCCACTTGCCGCCGCTCGACACGTTAGCGGGCGCAAGTGAAGGACGCCCTCGGGACATCGCCCCGTCCAGGAAGAACAGTCGCCAACGGAGGCAAAGCAGAAAGACCCGCCATGGAGCAAGGAAATATTACCATCGCTCGAGCGTGTAAGCTGGGCAGCCGCAGCACGACAAACCACGAACTTCCTAAGAGATAACAGCAACGTCAGTGCCGAGCAGGATGACAAGACCTCGAACAAGGAGTGGATCATCAACGAAGCCTTCGGGCGAAAAGCTGGAGCTGTGCGTCCCAATATCCACAATTTCACCAAGGAGGTCACGGAGATCTAAAACAAACTTCTCAGCGTCGAGCAGCAAGGAAATAATCCAAGAAAAAGTGTCACAAGAGGGAAGAATTATGGTTAAAGAGGAGTCGACGTACGAGGAGCCCCCAACGAAAGAACCAACCGTACAGTAACGAAAACACAATAGCAGCAGGGTCAACGATTGCGGCACATTCTTGATGTCCAATTCGCAAAGGTGAAATACGTGTTATTCGTAATAAAGTTCCTTACCATACTAATAAAAGATAGATTAGGTGGATTAGCTAGTGAAAATGCAAATGAAAACGGAGTACTGTGGACGCATCTGCAAAATAAGAGACGTACAACAGACTAAGGCACACTGCTGATCTTACAATGATAAAGTTCCACAAGCTACTGGTACGTCACTGACGAGGCTTAGTATGTGGCTAGTTGGCTCTTGATAATTAGGAGTGTACACGTATGGAATAATTAGATGAGGGGTATCCACCCGTATCCTGCATCCACTTCCGCCGGTTCAACACCCTCCGTAAAATATAACTCCCTCTTATACCCGCTTTGGAATTATATACATGTTGTAGAGAGGCAGTGGCACAAAAAGAAAAAAAACTCTTGCTCTGTTAGCACCGCGGTCACCAATACCGGTCATTGAGAAAACCGAATTTACCGAAAAATTGCAGTCTCAGTAGAAAAGAAAACATTCCTCACAAGGACATGTCATTTACGGATGCAGAACCCGTACAGTCCTCGTCTCCTTCTTCCTCGTCTGTTTCTGGAGATGGGTCCGGAAGAATATGACAATATCCACGTCATCTTCAGCATTATGAGCAATATCTGCAGCAGCCTCGAGAGCTTCGCTGAGCCGACAAGACGGTTGCTTTCCAAAGAAAACGTCCTGTTTCATAATTTGAGGTGCCTGGACTAGCGAGCGCATTTGTGCATACACGAAGGACCAGTGTACAATATGCAGTACAGCAAAGTTTACATTCGCATATCACAAAAAGTAATAAAGCTTTTTAGCATTCATAAAACTCAGAGTTTACCTCTACTTTTCAGGCAGGTATACACCAAAAACTGTCACGAATAGTTTTAAATTTCAGCCGGAGAACGAAATTCCGAAGCGCTTACCTCAGTGGTTGGCGGGAGCAGATTTCAGCTAAATTTGACCGTTGACCTGTAAGCCCCAGAGAACTGCGAAAGCGGAGTTTTGATTTCAGGGTGTTTGCTGTCACCCTGGTGGAGAAAAAACAACCTACTGAAATCTGGTAACTGATGAGTGTTTTTAAAAGTAATATTTTATCTGTACATTTTGAAGTACACCGGTCCCTATTGGGATATAATGAAGGTATGTGTTCTTACTACCTGCTAACCCGCACACAACGAGCCCACAAAAAAGTGTGTGCGTTTATCCGTGTGCCAGCCTTAGGGATAACGGCAGCCTATTCTCAAGAGAAGTAAAATTCGCCGAGAACTTTAATCGAACTTCTATGTTACCAACACATCGCATGTTAAAAGGTTAGTTGGCGATCCAAGTTTACAGATGAAACCGGTCGTTATTTTTTAACAACGCACTGTGCACTGTACGACACAATCATCCTTTTTCCTGGCCCACAATTCAACCTGTCTTCGAACGAAGAAATCATAAACAACGGTTTACCCTATTTATCCGAAACGTGTTAACACTATTTGTGCGACGCAACAAGGTTATATTCAAAATTCGATATGCTCTAACGGCTACCTGAAGGAGCCTTCAACGTTAATGGTTATGAAACGTGTGCCTTTTGGTAGCCACAGCAGCTTGTATGTCAAGTGTGACTATGTGATTGATGCGAGTAATGGGGCTAAAAAAAACGGGTCAGCGTGAACTCTCCTGAATTGATGATGATGGTTGGTGTTTAATGGCGCAAGGCCGACGAGGGCAAAGAGCGCCAGAGAAGTTATTTAATGAAAACAAGTGATTACCACAAAAGGTAGGTATAAAATGTGTAAACTGTACATAGTAAGATCAAAAAAGAAAATGGTGATGGCTGGTGTATAGGGCCAGATGTGATTACGCATGATAGGAAATGAGGTTTAAAAACTTAACATCTGACAAATATTTAAAAACGCGTTTCACAGAAACCATGGCATCGTCACCTAGAAACAGGGATGGGTGTAGGGGAATATGTTGTCTGTACAGTTGTCTGAAGTGTTTGTGTCGTGTTGTGTCAAGTGCCTTGCATTGTATGAGTATGTGGACTACGGATAGGCCCTCCCCACACCTGCTACACAGGGGTCTTGGAGATCCCGTGAGCAGGTGCGAGTGCGTTACATGCGTATGGCCTATCCGTAACCTAGCTAAGGTAACTTCAATGTGCCTGTTGTGTGAGTCAGTAGTGTATTGTCCCAAGTGTGGTTTTATTACGTGTAGTTGGTTGTCTGTCTGTTCGCTCCAGTCTGCTTGCCAAGTTTTACGGAGTTGTCTAATGTGTGGCTTGAGGTCTGTGTAAGGTAGTGTTGCCATGTCGACTGTGTTTCGGAGTGCAGCATTGGCGGCCATTTCATCCGCCACTTCATTACCGCCAATGCCAGAGTGGCCTGGCACCCAACACACAGTCACCCCAAGGTTTGAAGAATAAGCTACCATAATCGTTTTGAAGACAAGATTAATGACATGGTTTTTTGATGACTTTCCGGATGATAATGCACGGACGACGCTCAACGAATCTGTATAAATGACGGATGTAGAAATATGATGTTCAACTATGTGACTTACAACCAGAAATATGCCATATGCCTCTGCCGTAAAAATACTTGTATTGATATTCATTGTTCTACATGCTTCGAAATTGGGACCATGCGCAGCACACGACACTGCAGTGAACGTTTTAGATGCATCACTGAAGAACTCTGCAGCCCTGTATTTATTCTGCAGATGCATGAAATGCTGCAAAATCCCACTTCTTGGTGTCCTGTTCTTATTGTATTGTACAAAAGACAAGTCACATGCTACAGGACGAAGATGCCATGGTGCTACAAGATCAGTGTGAGATGATTTGAATGTGTCTAAGAAGGAGACCTTATGAATAGTCACCTTGTCCCTCACTCTCTGCGAGAAAGGAACAGCAATGGATGGGCGGTTTAAAAAGAGTTTAGTTGTGGACGTATCATTAAAAACCGGTTTAAAGGGATGGTTATTCATTGATGAGATTTTGGAGGCATATAGGAGGTCAACATAAGTTCGCTGGTACGCTAAGCACCATTTGTCGCACTCTGCATAAAGTCTGTGGACAGGACTGGTACGGAACGCCCCACAAGACAGGCGAAGCCCTAAGTGAAGAACTGGGTCGAGCATTTTAAGTGCGGTTTTTGTTGCTGAACCATACACAACGCTTCCGTAGTCCAACCGTGACCCTACCAACGCGGCTTAAAGTCGAAGCAGGAGTTATTTGTCTGCACCGTACGATTGGTGAGACAAGACTTTTAGAATATTCATTGTTTTTAGGCATTTTTGTTTAAGTCGTTTTATGTGGGGTATGAATGAGAATTTTTCGTCAAACACCACACCCAAAAACTTGTGTTCTCTTTTTACTGGAATCGAGTCACCAAAGAGTTTTACGTCGGGATGGGGCAGGATGCCCCGCCTTTTTGAGAATACAACGCAGGTACTTTTAGAAGGATTAAGTTTAAATCCATTTTCATCTGCCCAGCGAGAAAGTGTATTTACCCCAAGCTGGACCTGACGTTCACAAATGGATATGTTACATGATTTGAAAGATATTTGAACGTCATCTACATACATCAAGCAGGATATGGTTGGCGGCAGTGCCTTTCGGAGAGAGTTCATCTTAGCTATAAACAAGGTGCAGCTCAATACGCCACCTTGAGGCACGCCATTCTCCTGCACGTGAACATTTGAAAGTGCCGAACCGACCCCGACACGAAATGTTCGTGAAGACATGTAACTACAAAGAGTGTTCAGCATGTTACCCGAGATACCAAAAGCTTTTAGGTCTCTAAGAATGCCGTAGTGCCATGCTGTATCATATGCCTTTTCAATGTCAAAAAATACTGTCATACAGTATTGCTTATGAATGAATGCATCCTTTATGTAGGCCTCCAGAGAAACCAGTTGATCATTTGTGCATCGCCCCGCCCGGAAGCCTGCCTGGCAGCTCTCGAGAAGACCATTGTACTCAAGAAAGTACACGAGCCTACGGTTTATCATCTTCTCGAGGAGCTTGCACAGGCAGCTTGTCAAAGCAATGGGCCGATAACTGGAAGGAGAGGAAGAGTCCTTCCCTTCTTTTAGGAAAGCCACTACTATGGCCTCCCTCCAAGGGCGAGGAATGTGCCCCGAAAGCCAAATCTTGTTATATAGGTGGAGGAGTGTTAGAAGAGTGTCTGAGTGTAGGTGCTGTATCATTGCATATGTGATGTTGTCTGGGCCTGGAGCTGAGGGTTTACAAGTGCTCAAAGCGGTCCTCAGCTCGTGAAGTGAAAACTCCGAGTTATAAGAGGAGGTTGACTTATCATTATCAAGTAAAGACTTCTTTTCAGCCAATTGTTTGTGTTTAATGAAAGTGCTAGTGTAGTGTGCTGAACTGGACACGTGTTGAAAGTGTTGTGCGAGTGTGTTAGCCTGGTCTTCCAGTTTGTCCCCTGTTGTACTAACCAGGGGCAGGCTGTGTGTCTGTTGTCCTTTTAGTTTGCGTATTCGTGTCCAGACTTTGCGAGAGTCAGTGTAAGAGTTTATGGATGTTACGAATGAGCGCAAACTATCTCTTTTTGCCTCACGGCGCACACGTTTTCCGAATGCCTTGGCCCGTTTGGACAAGCGGAGGTTGCTCGACGTGGGGTACCGACGAAGGATACCCCACGCCTTGTTCTGGGCCTCTCGCGCCCGCCTACAGTCCTCATTCCACCACGGCCTCCTCTGGTGGCGCGGGGCACCAGAGACGTGCGGAATAGACTTTTCGGCGGCGTCGAGGATGTGCGCCGTGAGGAGTTGGGTAGCTTCTTCGACGTGTAGGTGTCCTATGGATGTGTGGTGTAGCTTGGATGTCTCTGTAAATGTATTCCAGTTAGCTCGTGCTTCATTGAACCTATTATGGGAAGATGGACTGCTCGGGCCTGTACCTATATGCGTTAATGAAGTGGGGAAATGGTCACTACCATATGGGTCTGTGCCCACGCCCCATTCACGACATGGAAAGAGAATTGCATTACCAATAGCCAAGTCAAGATGTGAGTATGTGTTGTGACCTGTGTTATGGTATGTAGGCTGTTTCTTGTTGAAGAGGCATGCTCCAGAGGATGTTAAAAACTTCTCTATCAGGCGACCTCGGGCATCCGTGCGAGAAGAGCCCCAAAGAGAGTTATGAGCATTAAGGTCGCCTGTAAGGATGTACGGTTCGGGCAGCTGGTCAACCAGCGCCTCGAAGTCAGAGCTCGAAAGTGAGACATCAGGGGGAATGTATATGGAGCATACCGTTATCAACCTATTAAATATTATTGTTCGAATTGCTACAGCCTCAAGGACAGTGTTCAAGGTGACAGGGTGGCATGCTAAGGATTTGCGGGCAATTATGGCCACACCGCCAGAAGAGTGTGTGCTGTCTTTCCTGTATACCAGGTAACTATTCAAGAAATTTGTGTGTTTGGAATTAAGATGTGTTTCCTGGACACACATTAAACTTGGCTGATTGGCATGCAGAATCTCATGCACGTCGTCAAGATTATTCAGAAGGCCTCTGCAGTTCCATTGAACAATGTTTTCTCTTCCCATTATGATGTGTTAGAGCTACTGGAGTGTGATTATTTATGTAGGGTCTTTCGGGGCTTGCACTCTTGGGAGGGTATTTTTTGCCTTCTCTACTGACCTGGACGTCGCTGCCCGTTCCTTCCGCTGCGATGAAAGCCGGAAGGGCTCGACGTCCATGTCGTCATCTGATGGCAAGGGGGTGCCCAGCGGACTGGGCCCCCTTGGCGTGGTACCCTTTCGGGTTTTCTTTGCCTGCGCTGCCAGTGCCGAAGGCGTGGGGGGCACCACAGGTGGCACAGGCAGTGAGGCGGAGGAGGGGGTCGCTGCGACTGCCTCTGTCTCCATCTCCGTGCCCTTGCGTGTGCTTTGGGCCGGTGGAGAGGAAGCAGTGGATGTAGCGGCATCCCCAACAGACGTTGTTGCCACCACAGCCGCTGCTGGGTGAGCGAGCGGTGCGGAGGTGGCTTGGGCTGCCATAGGCAACCCAGGGGGGGGGGGCGGGGGCGGGACCAAGTCCGACTCGCGGTACTGGGTCCCCGCCGAAACCAAACGCCGCTCCGCCCCCCGGCGAGCTGCGTCGGCGTACGTGCCCAGAGGGAAGGAGGCGAACCTCTTTCGCGCCTCTGGGAAGGTGATGTTTTCGGTTATCTTAAGGTTAATGATTTTGTTTTCTAGATGAAACTTTTCACAAGCGCGAGAGTATGCTGCGTGTGGACCCTGGCAATTCGGGCAGGTGAAGTTGGTTGCAGTGCAGTTGTCAGAGAGATGATCGTGCTGGGCGCATTTGGCACATGTTGTTCTGCCTCGACAGGAGTTAGTACCATGCCCGAACCTCTGGCACTTGAAACAGCGCCTCGGGTTCGGGATGTACGGCCGGACAGAACAACGGATGAAACCTGCGTTGACATGCTCGGGCAGTGTGCAGCGGTCAAAAGTCAGGATCAGATGTTTGGTGGCTATTTCTTTGTTCTCTCTCCTGATGACGATGCGCCTTACTGCTGTCACGCCTTGTTCTTTTAGGCCTTCGAGCAGATCAGCCTCTGTCTCGGTTAGGAGATCTGCCTCAGAGATCACACCTTGACAACTGTTGAGGCTGCGGTGGGGTGTGACCCTGATCTCCAGATCTGCCATGCGGGTTTGTTTCAGGGGGATTGTGGATTGCTGCTTGATTTTAACTTCAACTAGCACTTCACCAGTTCTGAGTTTTTTGGCGTCATATGTTTTGCCGATGATACCTTCAAGGTATTTAGAAACAAGAAATACCGATTGAGAGGAAACCGGCTGCGATTTGTCCACAGATTCCATGATCAAAAAACGAGGGTAGTTATCTGGCTTTGGGAGCGAGATAGAAGGCAAAGAAGGAAAAGATACTTCGGTGCGGCCCCTTTTAGGGGGCCGATCACGTCTGGGGGGTGGGGGGGGTTTGATTTATCCATATTTCTCTCAATTGTCACTCAATTTATTCAATTTCTCTCAAATTGTCACTCAGCCTACCAGGACATCTGCGACTGCTTGCAACATTCTGGATTTAGTGTTAACCACTGCCCCTGACCTTTCTTCAGACATAACATACATTCCTGGCCTTAGTGACCATTGTTTCTTGAACTTTACTGTTAGTGCCAATGTTAAACCCCCCAAAAATACCACTAAGTTTATTAGGGACTACCACGCAGCTGACTTTGATGCAATTAACGCCGACCTTTGCTCATTTCTTGATGCCTTTATCGCTGGCTTTGAAGCACGCTCCGTTCAGGATAACTGGGATATGTTTAAAGGAAAGGTTCACGAACTAACAAACAAATATATTCCGCTAAGAAAAATATTTTCAAATCCCAATGCCCCCTGGTACAACCGGAATATCAGAAGGCTAGCTAATCGAAAAAAACGTCTTTACCGTTCCGCAAAAAAATCTCCAACCAATGAGCGATGGCTGGCGTATGATGATGCATCTAAATCATACATTTCTGCTGTTAAGGCCGCCAAAGTAAACTTCTTACAAAACACGTTGCCCTCTATGTTATTAGAAAACCCTAGAAAGTTTTGGAACTGTATAAACCCTCGTGACAGGAAATCGATCTCGCTAATAGATGGTGACGGCAACAAGGTTGCAGACGAGGATTGTCCTACAGTCTTAAATTTAACTTTCATAAACAATTTCTCTCACTCCACTTTTACTGATGCCTATCAACTTCCAGAGATTCCCGTTTACGAATACTCTCCTACGCTGCCCCTTTTGATAGACCCTGCAGGCATTGTGCACATAATTAATTCTTTAAAAATGTATTCTGCTGCTGGCATTGACGAAATCAATGGGAAGTTTTTAAAAAGCACATGTCAGTACTCTTCGATATTCCTTGCCAAGCTCTTTCAACAATGCTTAGAATCAGGATTATTGCCTTTTGAGTGGAAGATGGCTAAGGTGGTTCCAGTCTTTAAATCCGGTAGCATTGAATCACCTAGCAACTATCGTCCGATATCGCTGACCAGTATCCCCTGTAAAATTTTTGAACATATCATTTACTCTAACCTTGTCCGATTTCTCGAATCCAATTCTTTCTTTCACCCCGCTCAACATGGCTTTCGTAAACACCACTCCTGTGAAACGCAGCTCTTATCGTTCACCCAGAAAATTCATGTTATTCTTGACGCGCGTTCATCCGCAGATTGCATATTTTTGGACTTGTCGAAAGCATTTGACAAGGTGTGTCACCGATTACTAATGTTAAAACTCCGTAGCTTAAACCTCGACAGTAGTTTACTCAAATGGATTGAATGTTTTGTTATTAACCGGCACCAATTTGTTTCAGCTAATGATTTCAACTCTTCCCCTGCAATAGTAGCATCTGGTGTCCCACAGGGTTCGGTTTTAGGCCCCTTATTATTTTTGATATATATTAACGACCTTCCTAATTGTGTCTCATCCCCGATTCATCTGTTTGCTGATGATTGTGTTGTATTTCGTGAAATAAAAAACGGCGCCGATGTAACTACCCTGCAGGCAGACTTAGATAATATAGCTACATGGTGTGATAACTGGCGAATGGAACTGAACATTTCTAAATGCAAGGCAATGAGAATAACTCGTACATCAACGGTAACTCCTATGTATTTTGTTAAAGGGATACCATTAGAACCAGTAGCATCATATAAATATCTAGGAGTTCATATCACTAATAATTTGAAGTGGGATATGCACATCGATTACATTACCGCGAATGCTAACCGTACTTTGGGCTTTATAAGACGTAACTTTTCCCAAGTCCCATCTTCCATAAAACTTCTTCTATACAAAACGCTAATAAGGTCAAAGCTTGAATATGCCGCCTCAATCTGGGATCCTGAACCCGCTTTTTTGATTCATAAACTGGAAATGGTACAAAACTATTCTACCCGTTTTATTCTTTGCAACTACACTAGAGCAGCCAGCATAACTTCTATGAAATCAACTCTTCATTTACAAACCTTAGCGCTCCGTAGAAAATTTTCTCGTCTGTGTCTCTTCCACAAAATTTACCATCACCCGCTCTTGAAAACAGAATTCATTCATGCCCCCGCTTACGTGTCTGAACGACTTGACCATGCGCATAAAGTTGCTGTCCCCTCGTGTCACTCTCGTTTTTACGCTGCTTCATTTCTTCCACGAACTTCGACTGACTGGAACCGTCTTCCCGCCACCACAGCTGCTATAGATAACGTTAATAAATTTAGGTCTGCTATCACCAGTGACACTGAAACCCCTAGCCTTGTATAACGTTTTTTTTTTTTTTTTTTGCCAATTACCCGTGTTGTATTTTTCTAGCACTGTGTAAATTCTCTTCGTTGTTGAATGTTATTGTTATTGAGCCTACTTGAAATGTACATGTATTTTTCAGTGCTCACCGTTTTTATTATTAATGTTATTATTCTTTGTACTCCCACTCCCCTCTATAATGCTTCGGCCCTGAGGGTACTTGTAAATAAATAAAAAAATATGGCACAGGAAAAAGCAGGGAGACAGGGGTACTTTCTTCTTTGACCTTACCCTGGTAGTCAAAGAGGTCCCGGAGCTCCCTGCCTGGTAGACAGGCAGGGAGCCCATCGGCCGGAGCTTGACCAAGGCTCCGACGGCCACCGTTCATGGTTTCTAACCCTCCACCTATAACCACATTGCCACGGTTGGATCCAGCGTATGTTTGGGGGCTCGGGGTCCGCGGTATCGCCAGTACCGTCACCAAGATTGCTCAAGGTGCCCCGTGCGGGGAACTCTCCTGAATTATCCACGCATCACTCAACCGGTAGCACAGCAGAGCTTAAACACTCCTACTATCAGAATTTTTCAGGAGGAAAGAAATGTCTTGTACACATCCCAGACAATCCGACAGATCATTCACGGCGTTTTAGAGAGGCCTTAATTGCGTTATGTCGAGCGCACATTACCATTTCCACACAACTTACTTCCGCGCTTTAAAACGTCTTAGTAAATAGAACTAAGTTATTGCAAGAGCTGTACAAGTCTGTCAATGTGACTTTTTAAAATTTATTTTACATATTTCGAACACGTCTTTATAAATCTTGTCTAGAAAAGGGCTTTGTAAAGACGCTAAGAATACCTTTCTTGGGATATTTAGAGCCGCATTTTAGGAGCATAAAATATGCCTGCATATATCCGCTCTCCTTCTACCGTCCGTCACCCTCCCGCGAGGTGATTCTAGAATGCCACCAGTTTGGGGCACGTATTAGCAGAAAAAGGCGTTTGGATTGAGAAAAGATTCTTTTGAGACCAAAGAATTGGAGAACGTACTCAGCACACAAATATCATAACCATCCAAACACAATTCGGCGCTTCTCTGCCAGCAGCATCACTGTATAAGAACATTACATTTGTTATTTGAATTGGAGAATTCAGTGCAAATAAAACATTCAACAAATGATATCAATGCAAAAAACTTGCACCATGAAATCAACAACTTTGCACTATCTCTTATTTTTAAAACAAGAATAGAGCGCAACAAACATTGCAACTAAACCGAAAAAAATGTAAAGACACTAGTACAACCATGTTCCGAACTCTGTGCATTTTTAATGATATTTGCAGGTGAAAATGCAGTACAAATAAAACATGGTACAAAAAAACGTAAATGCAAGAAACTTGCACTATAACGTCCACAACGTTGTACGTCTGCGTATTGCTGTTTGAAAACAGATAGCACCACAAATAAAACACCTTCTAAAAACTATCAACACAACAAATTTGTACCAAGTCCAGAAATTTATACATTTGCCTTTGAAGCCTAAACAATGAAGAGGAAGGAAAACTTGTTCCGCAAAAAATGACTGCCATTTATGAAAGTGAAATAATGAAACTGATTTATTTTGGAAAATCCCATTGTAAAAAGTGTACAAAATTACTCGGCTGAATACGAATGCTAGCCTGACGCCAGCCACGTTAAAAACGCATTATAGCCTCCTCAGTCCCGAGGTACCCAAATGGGTACGTGGAGACTGAGGTACCCCTGGGGACCCAAAATGGGTACCTCAAAGGTGAAAGCTTTCCCAAATTTCAAATTCGGGCGTCAAAAGTTGTTAAGTTGTTCCCCCCAAAAAAGCATGCCTTGCTTTAACTAAGCCGCCCCCCCCCCCTGGTGGCACGACATGTACAAACATTTCGGAAGAGCCAGGCGTGCCACGAATGGCTTTCAACGCGCGAAAGCTCGAATGCGACCACAGGGTAAGCAAAACCCACAGTATCCAAATGGGTACCATCACATTTCATTACATTCGTTTTCTTTTTTGCTTTTCTACTTTTTTGCGTTTATTTCTAGGGATAATGAACCAAATAAAAATGTGTAGTAGCATTTTGGTAGCATTGTAGCTGTTTTGAAAGTATTTGTCCTTGCATTCCACACGCAGTGAAACCCCGAGTACCCAAATGGGCACCATCACATTCTATTGCTTGGGTTGGCTTGTTAGTCAATGTAATTTTTTTGCGTTTATTTCTATGCATAATTAACCGTACAAAAGTGTGATACCAATTTTTTTTTGTTTTTCTCTATTCTTGGGACTGAAGAGGACAAACAAATAAAAAGTCACGTGCAACCTGAAAACAATTTTCTTTTTGAAAAAAAAAACTAGAAGCACCATAAGCACAGTGTAAACCCCTTCTAATCAATCGGATCTGTAAACAGCACTACCCACTACAGCACGAAAAGAACTTTTGCTGATTTGGCTAACACAAACTGAAACAGTTCCGAAAACCGTACACAATACAAATGTAAACGAATAAATGCGCAACACAATAATGAATAACAGCCACTGCAGCTAAACAGCATTCTCTACCGCCTCACGTTTTCCCCTAGTAATAGGGTGCAAAGAAAAAGACTGCTCTTTTGCGTTAGAGCAAACAGCGCTGTAGTCAGTTTACCCTGCGCCGTAACTTAACGTTACACTGTCCACGAGTTGGGTGCAAGCCCTTACTTTCTGGGCCAAATACCCATAAGTCGTGCTTTGGTAAGGAACAGTGCGGTTGGTTAAAGTGAGTAATTGATTTTTTTCAGAGGTCCTGTACCGTAATCGACAGCCCAAGAGCAAATCTTTTTCTTACACCCATGGAGAAGGTACAGCCTCCATTTCACCAGTTTTAAGGAACTGCACAATTGTGAAAGCCGCAAACAGGCTTCAGGTAAACTGGCGTTTAATGCCATTTGCGCAGTAAGAAACCTACGCTTGTGGAAAATAAGACAAATGCGCAGTCTTGAGTAAGTATTATTATGAAAGTTGGTTTGCAGCGATACATTTAAAAGACTAAAATGTGGATGCATTCAATGGCGGCATGCGTGAGGGAAATAATGTTTCAAGCAAATACATGAAAATTTCTTAAAATATTCACAAATGACGACTTCACGATATTTCCGCACTACTTTAATTTATGTTGCCCAACAAGCCTTGTCACGAAACAAGTTTTGACATCATTACAGCCCTTTCCAATTCCATCATCGGGCTGGAGCGGCATGTCGCGACGTCGACAATCAGGTTCGTTGTTTTTGGTTGGAATCTGCGTCCACGAAACCCCGCAATGCGCGCATTAGAATTGTTTGAAAAAACAAATAGGCGCAAGTAAATGCGCAGTGCCGCTTTGAGCAGAGAGACAGGCACGTTGCAGACGGTTTGCAGAGCTTTGTAAGCATCAAAATGGACGCCCCTCAGGGGCTGCGGCTCGCTGAAGACCGCGTGCATTCACGCACGATGCCCACGACGCCCTGTCATGGAGGCATTACGCCATAGGACGACAAAAATATCTCATAAGGGCTGAAACAAACCCGTCTATTTGCGTACGGCCCTCTTTCTGCGATACTAAGGCTGCACGTACTATAACAGTGGCGCACAAAGAGGCTCCATTGCAGCGTCACAGCACAGAGCCCACTGGCCTTTGGGGCCAAAACTGCTTTTTCTATATTAAGTGCGCCCTAGTCCATAGCCTCCATACGCGTGCGGACGCTGCCAACGCGACAGAAAGACTGAGGCTGAGAGCAAGACTTTTACGCGAATTCTCTCCGACCGTTTTCCCAGTTACAGGACGCTACGAAAAACGGCGCGTTAAGGCACAATAACCTCGAAAACAATGATGTCGAGGGATTCTGCGGACAGCTACAAGGCCAGAGGAACAACTGGTAATAGCTGTCGTCAAGATTACGTTTTCAAGACTTAGTTTTCATGTGGATCCTATTTTTGCAATTATTGACTTCTACAAGCTGTTTCTTCCTCTCTGAAATCCCTTTCTCACGTTTATACATGAATACGACGTTTTCTAGACATTCTGTGCTCCTTGGGTGGCAACCGAAGAATTGTTACGGCAATTGAAGGGGCCCACAAAACGTTGAAACATGCGAATAGAGGTGGTTTCAGTCCATGGAGACGTATTTGTGAGACAAAAACTATACACCACATCCTTCGGCCACATTTTGAGACGCATTTAATAAATGCATTTTTAATAGCATTTGTGATGACCTTGGCTCTCTTGCTCAATTTTCTTGCACTCTTGCCCTCGTGTGTGCGCCGAACACCCGCAGCTACATAATTTTATTCCCAGCAGAGATGCGGAGTGCAACCGTACTACTAATACGCGCATAGCCTTCCCGTTAGATTAAACGAAGCCCCACGCCATTCGCAGTGGTGTACGTACTTTTATAAGTTGCACATAAACACAGCATTATCTCCCAAATGCGGAGATGCCTGATCAGAGGTAAGAACGGAAGACTATTGAAAGGGCGTGATCTGTGCTCCCGTCCCCTTACAAACATAACCTGAATAACTGGACTGAGAGGTAAAGTGGCGGGGTACGGGGAAGCGAACTTATTCGCTTACCCAATTCTGCGATAATTACAAGAAGTGCCTCCGACTACATTCCAAAAAATCTCCCGTTACGCTAACTACAATATTTCATCGCAGACTGCGTTCTTGGCGCTCCAAACAGGCACCGGTGCTTGTAAAAGTTGTATTTGTCGTGATCAGAGCACATCGTGTTGCCCAACTTATTTCAGCGTGTGATATGATTGACATGTTACAGCAATTAATGCACTGACGCTATGCAGGGAATCAGGCGCGTGGCAGTGGAGGGCCGAGGAATGATTTTGACCACCTGGGATCTTTACCGTGCTGCTAACTCTCGTCAGCATGTGTTTCTTTCTCCGAATGTTGTGTGTTGGAGTTGAAATATTCTTGTGAAAAATCTTCTTTTCGCACCGACAAAAGGTTTCATCTGCTTTACGACGTAAGCCAAAAAATGACGGAACGCAGTGTCAAAGTAATGGTATATAAATTTCTGAGGCACAACGGAATACCAAAAACCTCCGCAGAAGTAGCGTGTTCCGGGGCAGATGGTAACGACAATTTCTACACACAAACCGCCGTATTAGATACAGGGCCTGGATCCACCTTCCCGCCCTTTCGCTTGCCTTAGTAGAGAAGGCGAATATAGCTTGCTTACGGACTGTAATATTTTCTGCACCAAATAGCACGAAGCAGAGTGCTGCGGTAATAAGCGCATTTGCACTTTGGTTACTCTGGGAGGGTTGGTAACCATTGTAGATGAGGCGTAATATAAACTAAATTTCACCACTAACACCAATATTAGAAAACTCTATTTAGCGACAACCGTGAATAATTATATTTGGAAAACAGAACTGAGACTCGTATAACTTGCCTAGCCAGAACGTCACAAAAGTTTCTTCGGGCCCGTAACTCGGCCTTTGTGATTTGATGGCGAAAGCTTGGCGATAGTTATAACACGTTTTCCGCTATTTCTTTGTATAAGCATGCCTTCCCTCTGGTTTCGTTATCTTCATGTGCGAGTTATTTCAAACGGCTTCTTTTCGATACTCCAAGCAGGGCCTCCGCGATCGGCTGCCGGCGGTGCGCCGTTGCCCAGGCCGTCCCAATCGCCCGGAGAGAGCGTAATTCCGAAGAGGCCGTTTCGCCGTTTTCCGCCATTCCGCGGCGTGCGGATCCGATGGTTGAAACGAAAGCCGGGTATGCTACAACGCTTCTCGAAACGGCGTTCCATCAACTTTCGCGCTTCAAATTGCAATAAAAAGAAAGCATAGCTGATGTCATAGATGCAAAGCGACTCATACAACCTTATAATAATGTATTTATTTTACCTACGATTGCAGTTATGTGACTTCTTTAACATGTGCCGCATGACGCCTTCGACACACGGACAATATTTTCTACTACCAATGGAAAATTTGTGGTGCTTAAATATTGCTCGGTTCGCTAAAAGGTGATTATTTTTCAGGTATTTCTTATCCAGGCTAACGTACTTTATATAAATTGCATGGTAAATGCAGTTCAGCAGAGCGCGGGCGCAATCGCGTCATACGCACGACGGATGGCGGCGAAATCATTCATGTTGGGTTGAAGCACCCGTAATATTTTTAAGATCAACTCATTTAAAGAGTATTACGCTGAGCGATAGCCTCAAAAATATGGTAATCTGTTCTACACATGTGCGTTGAGGAAGTTACAGTTTAAATTTCAGTCGCAACAAGTAAAACAACTTGAAGTCAGATGCACCCCGATTTTATTGTATTCTAAACGCATTTCGGTGACCACAGGCAAGCCATTTTCCCTATTTTGGACCCAGGAATAAAGACATTTAAATTTTCAATTACTGATTTCGAAGCCCACCTATGTATAAAGCAATAATGACAGGTTTCAGGTTTGCTTTGGACATGTACGCACTGCGGCTGTTTTCAGAGGCCCTTACACGAAAATATGCGAGACATTTTCTTATTAAAAAAAAAGGTGGTGACAACAGTGTTTGCAAAATCATTTTAGTGTGACAGCGCACAGCCTGCATAAAACTCCTCGACAGATTTTCTGCGTTTTGGGGTCAACCGAATGCTTGTAACGCTGCTTTCTTTATATAGTGACAGTGTGTCTTTCGTTTAGAGAAAACTGCATCAAGACGGAATAACACCATCGTAAACGGCGGCTAATTGGTAGCTGAGTTGCACGCCACAAAAAGCGAATATAAATTGATATCTTGAATATTTAAAAAAAGGCATGTGTGTAACAATACAACAAATAGGCTGCATAACAGGTGCTCCTTGGACGACATGTCAAGCAAACATATACAAATGTTAAACTTATAAAAATAACTGGCAAAATCAAACAAGGCGCCAATATAAAAATGCAACCACTGCGCTCGATTGTTGTCAAACACCCAACCTATGCGGAAATAAAAATATAACTGCAGTTTCAACAAGCAAGCACCCGATAATATTGTAGCCGAGAAGTTTTTGCACCCAAATACCCGCCCACCTGAATGTCCGCACGGAACTGTCCTGCACCGATCAAGCGCAGCCATCACAGCGCGATTAACTTTTCAGCGCTGTTCCCCGAAGCTTCTGAGACAAGCGCACTTAATGACCCGGTAGTGCGGTTTTTCAGGTCAACAAAAATAAAGCTGCCACACAGTTACGCGAATTCCGGCCGTGAAAACGCGCAGCAACTCAGGCCCCACAAAGCCGGCCAGGAGAGTCGGTGCAAGCTGCCGAACCATCAGCTAACACCACCACCTCACGGCGCGTTGCGGAGTTAGCCAAATTACATGATTTTGCTGGGGGACGCGCCGAATGGTACGGCTGGAGCAAAGGCGCGCCGCCGGCAGCCGATCATGGAGGCCGTGCTCTAAGTATGCCGCTCTTTCATCGCATTGGTTTCGTCGTATTTCGGCGTCAATAGCGTCGGGAAGCAGATTGGAGCACCCATAGTAGGGTTCTATGCAGCCAGCATGCACCGGTGCCTGGAGGCGGCCTCTTAGCCTTAATTTTAGTGTCCGGGCTAACTCTGGTAATATTGCCACATCCTCCCCAGGTGAACCAGCTTAAAAAGGAGTTCGTAGTAATGGCCATAGCAACGCCACTGCGATATTGGCCTTGGAAGCGTTTTTCTTTTCAGAACAACCAAGGGAGAAGGCACAGCTAAGGGGGAAGGTTATACTTTCGCCTTCATGGGGCCTTTATTTCTTCCAGTATCCTGTCCGCTCGGCCACCGCCGCATCCGTTGAGCAAGACCGGTGCCCAGCTAACGCTGATCGGCCAGGCCTCGGTACGCCACTTTGCCCTAACCGTATCAGCGGAAATTACACTTCAATACTAAATCCGCGCTTATTACGCCAAGGGTACGTGCGGGGAGACACACTGATGCCCACTACCAAATAGAGTAATCATGAAGCACAGCGCACGCAATACGTATGTCCTATTTTCTGCTCTGCTCCGCAGTTAGGTACTAGTTTCTCACCTTTGGCTTCCATGATGCGAAAAGACGTCTTGTTGCCATCCGCGCTTGTCTTCTTGCGGTTTCCTTTTCTTGACTGTAATGTCCGAGAAACCCCACACGACGACCAATTTCCACAAAGTGAGATGCCCAAATCGTCTTGCCTTACAGCACTAGGGGTACCGCAAACCATCGCGCAAGCGCGCCCCAGTCACACCAGAGAGAGGCGAAGAGAGAAGACGTAGGAGGGGTATTGTATCCCCCGGGCACTCCGGTTGGGAGCTCCATAATCCTACCGGAATTGAGGAGTAACATACGCCTCCCGTTACGCATGTGCCATCATGCTCAAGAAGGACCCCAGATCCACGTCCGCCGTACTGTTTAGCGATGCATGCAGTGAGCATAAGCGCCCCGCACATGAAACGTTCTCTTAAGGCGAATAGTCAGCGAAATAACTTGTTCAGGCTGCCTATTTGTGTGTGTATTACGTCGGCAATACAAAAATATATGCTCACAACTTTGTGGAACCTAACGTGGGGTACATCTGGTAGATAATCTCGGTCTGCTAGAACACAGAGCACATTTTACCATTGACGCCAAGTAAAGGCAGCGGGAAATAGAGGGTATTCTGCATAGGTAACTCATCACCCCACTGGCACCTGGCAGCTGAGGCCACGCCCTACCCTTCTTCCTTCCCCGTATACGCCAGTGAGTGAGCACTTTTAATCGAAGCCGTGTGCTGAGCAGTAACGTCAACGTGACCAATCAATGATACCGCCATGTTGCATTATGCAAGCTGGGAGAGAATGGGGGCTCGGTACTTTTCAGGAACTCCAAGTGGGTAACAGTCATCAATCGAATGCCGTTATCCAATCATGCTTCGTTATTTCGCATTGCTTTTATTGATTATTACCGGGCGCAATTTCACTCTCATGATAGTAACGCAACGTACTTTCCTGACAGCCTCCGAAAGTGGTGGTTGGGAATACGCGGAACTAATAGATTGTCACGACACAACCAATTATTTTGATTCGCAAAGTAAAGGAACATTGTGTCCACCGTTCCATGCTATAATCCCCACTACTCAGAAGAATGGAAATGAGTGGGCATAGCGTGCAGGGGCGTTCCCAGATAAGGTGGTTAGTGATTTTCCACAAGGAGCAAGACGGGCAGTTGTGCTGCCTAGTGTAGGGGGGATGTATCGGGGGTCGAGCTGTTGTAGTGCACATTTGTCTGTAGCCCACGACCAATGTGAGCCACCTGCTCACGGCTGAAGGACCAAAAATGCCTCATCGCTCACTCTCCGCTTTATCTCTGGCTCGAGGCTTTTCAGACTATGAAAGCCACCCCTTTTATGCTCAATAAATAAGCTTTTTCCGTTGTGATGTTACCCCTCCATATACTCCTTCTGCTCGTCCTCCGGGCTGTGGCTGAGTTTCAACAGTATATTCGGGTAGTTTCAAAGTTAAATTTTTACTGTTGAGTGCGTCACGGGCTCGTGGAATCAAACCAGTTCAAAATATAATTTCAGAGTAGAATGGTCCCGTTATTTGAGTAACACGCCTGTCCTACATCTTGTGCGATTATCCTGCCATATAGAAATTAGAAATGACAATACGTGGAACCAGGAGTTCCCACTGTTCTGTTTATGTAACGTAACAGAAACTGCTAAAAGGGTCTTTAATAAAATGAAAGCAAATACTTAACGCCAACAGGCAGGTGATTCATAAACAAAATCAGGCGGGGAATCAGCTTGCTATCTGTATAATGTCGACATGCGATAGTGCTCCGCAGCCCCTGCCACGTAACTGCCTCTTGTCTCCTTCCGACCACCGCTCATGCGGTTCCCCTCCGGTCTTGGGCCTCCCAAGATTAACGCAACAGAAGTTTATTGAAGGCAATTCATTTTTAATCGTTCGAATTGCTGAGAGGTTACTTGTATGGACCATTTGTCACTCTTTGGCTGGGCGTGCCAGCTACGATCTGAGACAATGAACCAGATATTGCTTTTGTACTCGTGGTTAAATTATTATTTTGACGCGTTTTTTTGGCCATGGCAAAAATTAGACCCATGTCAGTTTTCATTAAAACAATTTGCTTTGCTTGAAATATCTCTTAAGTTTTATGTTTGTGAACAAAGTTCACAGGTATGCACTACACCTGACTTGGTAACTAGGAAATTGTTTGCCTGCGTGAAACTGAAGTTGAAGAATTGTTTTAACTTATTGCAGAGTAGCTGTGACGCGGTGCAGATTTGTGCAGTAGTAGAGACTGCATATTATTATCATCAAGCTACTTAGTGGTGACGCGTGTAGTTCCTATTAGCAGCGGGTCCTGATATTGGGTGGTCATTGTAAATTCTCTGTATGACAGGCAGAAAGACGGTCACGCCAGAATTCGTGGGCTTACGTATAAAAAAGCAATCTTCTTTAAAATCAGCGGCAAAGAGACGCGCCACTTCTACCCACGCTGCAAAAAATGTTTCACAGTCCCCATGTCCACCTCCAACGCCGCGATAACAGGATAAAAACACAAAGGCGAAACCCGACTGAATGCAGGAGCCAAAACGGAAGGTCCCGCAACGAGAAAGGGAGAGTACAGGAGCGCAATGCTTCAGTTTGTGTATCTCCGTTAAGAGACCTGGCAAAACCCATACGTGTCCTTCTAGAGCCCTTCATTTTTGTGCACTTATATGACATGGGGTGGATACTTTTCTCGCAGTCGAGTGCTGCAGTGCACCCAGTTTCTTGGCTCCGGCACCGTCCAACGTATCTGACGTGCTTGTGCCACACAACTTCGGTGTTCGCAGACGTGTTTTCTGGGGACGTAATAACGTGCACTAAGGTACGATAGCTGTCGTGTTGGTGGCCGGCTTCTACGGTGGAAATCTGTAGCTCATACCTCGAGCAGCGCCAAGACCACTGGGAACGATGGACCAAAAAAATCGGTGTGTTCGCCGTGTGCGAAAGTCGTTTCTTACGAGACGTTCCAAGACGAGAGTTTGACCCAAAAGGCCGGCTTCTGACATCGGAGCAAATAATAAAAAAGGCACTTCACGAGGCATTCCCCCAGTGCCAACTTAACTCGGCGCTACCGGCTCTCAAGGGGTGGTTGCCCTTTCTGGTATTGTACAGATGAAGTTAGGGTTAAGTCTTGTGAGTGCTGTACTTGATATTAGATTACTCCAAAGTGCATTGCTCCTGGTTGCTCGCCGTCGTAAGTACGTGCATTCAGGAGTACACTTACGTATACAAGCGCACAATTAGGGGTTCTGCTGCACCACCTACCTCTCAAAGATCGTAATTCAGACAAGAAAACGGCGCCTGTTTCTATGCACTGTTTGGTGGTATTACCGTTTTTCGGTGGTGACCTGCTACGGAGAGTAAAGTACTCGTGAGTACTCAAGCACTGTACTGGAGAGTACTCTACTCATGAGTACTATACTCCAAAGTATTTCACTAACGTCGATACTCGCTCGTTAGCGTGCTCACTTTTTAAATCTACCTGTGTACTCTAACCTCATCGTACACTCAGCATGAGTACAATAAACTACGAACGAGTTTACTCTCCAGTGCGCGCGACGACCAGTGGCTTCATGTATTGGATGATGCTGGGGTCTGCTTGGATAGTGAGTTCGCAAACACCTTTGTTTTCCGACTAGTTGTCCCCAAGCCCTGTATAGCAAGATTCCAAATAAGCTAATAGATAATACCTAGATAGATAATACCTATGTCAACGATTTTGATGTGCGTTGTCTAATCTGAGATGAAAATGGAGGGGCGGGAGGGGGGGGGGGGTTCCAATTGCGTTTTGTGGGGTGATTGCCGCTTCCTCTGATGCTGAGGAGTGGGGAACTGCCACCACAGCGTACGTGTCGTGATGACGGTAGTCTGGGCGTCTACGTAAAGCGTGCTTGGTTTAAAAGGATATTTCAGAGAAAGTCCGCGCCCTTGTTCCAGAGGCGTTTCGTTGTGCACTGGGTGCATGCTTGGGAGATTGTATGTGCCAAGGTGAGCATGAATGCTTGGACGAATCGGGACTTTGGGATCAGTTATAAAGAGCACTTGCATATTTATTCCATGAGAGATTTGTCGACATGTAGGGGTTGTCGATTGACTTTGAATCTGATCGGGTCTACGGGCTTCGACTGTTTCTTCTCCGTTGGGACTTTTTTCCACCAGTTCCAATCTGCCTGGGCAGTGATGGGAAATACTTGCAATGCTTTCTTGTACATCCGGTGAACGAGACAATTTTTGCCAACTCTTTTGGAGAGTGATTGAGGCCTGTCAGAGAATAGATAATGTAGAACATTACAGAGCCAGTAAGCGGCAGATTCTCTCTTCTTCTTTGGGACCTTTGTGGCGAGTTGTAATCCTGTGTGATATGCCGTTGGTTTGATTTACTTCGAATAGTATATGCGCTATCAACGAGGTGTTCGCCTGGTTGCACTGGAGAGTAAAACCCAGAATTTTCAGGCTCGGCACATCCCACAACTCATTTTGCTGAAAAGACAAGACGTTGTGACGTGTTGGAAGCGTTCTAATCGTTCCTTCCGAGCTTCGTCAGCGTTGATTTGTGTTTGCGTTTGGACGGTTCCTTTGATTTGGGAATCAAGGCCACCGGGCGCCCACATGGTGTGGTAGTCGGTGTAGATGGTGTGTCGTAATTTGGTTGCAGAGGAGTCTTTATCAGCGCAGCATTAAAAAGCGGAAGGAAAGAACAGCGCATTTAAGGTACCCATAGAGGGAAGGGTTATGACATCCGAGGTGATACCACAAACCAGGAATATTCCTTTTCGAGCAGATAAGAAGTATTTTGACGTAAATATACAATGTACTGATTCCAAGTTCCCAAGTACAGCAAAATGGAATATTTATATGATGCTTTGGGGAGGTCTAGTGCGAGTTTGGATTCTTCATTGACCTTCGAATGGCGTATGATTATGTCACGGAACAATTGGAGTTTGCAAATCTTGCTTGAAGACAATCGTGGTATAAATAAGTGCACCTCTTGGATTTGTGTATATCAATAATAGTGCATCAATATTGTGTTTAGCCTTTTGCCCGTACAAGAAATTAAAAAAATGCCGTAACGCTTTCCGCAAAGTTCAAAAGCGGGCCAGGCCAGCTATGCTGATCTCACTGAAAAACGTAGCAGTTTTCGCGCGGCAATATTTTTGCATCAAATTGTTCGAAAAGTCAGTCTTTGGGGTCAAGAGAGTCCGCGCACATCGCTGTTGCCTTTGGTACTATTCACGTTGCGGTCGGTATCGATTTGTCGCTGTTAGCAGTGAAAACGCACACCCGACGCAGAACGCACGTGAGCGCTGCGGCCACTGCGGTTACCTAAAACTGAATGATTTTAATTTCCGTCTATCGGGATGCGTGTAGTTGTCGGTGAATTGGGCAATTTAGGACGCTACATACTAACATACCCACTTTCATACTTTTATTTCTCATTCTGGATAACATTTCAATTAGCCGTAACAAATAATACCAGAGTCTTTCAGTTAGAAAAACAGGGCACCTTTCTTGTAGGAAGTTTTCAAGAAAAAATCCAGAACAACAAGACAATACAAATATATTCCAAAACTCAGCGCCAACAAAAAAACCCACCTGTCTCTAACAATATATTTGCAGGGTTTCGTTCTTTTCCCTAATGCATTAACTTGAGAAAAGTAGACATAATAAGAATTCTATGTGGGAAATCTGATTTGAAACAATGTTTCATGTAAACAATAAAGTGCCAACATTTTTAGAGACAAACAGATGTAAGAGCAAACATAGTCACGCCTAGCCGTTACACCATTGAACTTGTCACATAATGCTTATAAGACGTGGACCTAATAATAAGCAAAACGAAAGGAAAGAAATTCAATTACCGATTATATATTGGGAGGCGCACCTACATTCTTCCATACATAGCAAATACAAATTTTGGAAAACGTCAAGGGTGGGACATTTCTCTTCCAACATTTGTTTTTAAAAAGGGCAACTTACAACCAACCGCCACTGGAAACAAAAAAAGCAACACAATCAATCGATCGATGAGCAAAAAATGTCTGTTTTTTGTAGTCCAAAGAATGGACTACAAAATTATTTTTTGGTGTTAACAACACTATTTGTGGGCGAAGCTGTGTGCAATGCCACGCAATACACAAACCCTGATTTCGCTTTTACCTAGGGTAGTAAAACATGTTTTGCGAATTCTAAAGTGGGTTTTTTTCTCAACTTTAAAGTAAACGCGTTCAATAACTGGTTTTTCGACTACACAAAACATGCCCTTCAATGCTTTCGCAAGTAATAGGATGTCACAAGCAAAAAAAAATATTGTCACGTATCCAAAAACGATGCAGTAGACTCGAAGGTAAAACAACTTTATAGAACCAAACGTGTACTCTCCAAACAATTCAAAGAATACAGAGGCGCAAAGGAGCAGTCAACAAAGAGACTTGTGCAGGAAAGTGTCGGCAGATCGGAAACCACGGCCCTCCCCGCGGCATGCTTTTATCTTTTGTCGTAAGTCTCTCTCGAACCGTCGATTGACATCGAGAACATTGTAGATCACAGAAGAATATTCTAGGCTAGTGACATTAAGGCGAAAAACTCTCCTAATCATAATTAGACAAACCGTGCAGCATAAAAATAAAGAATAAAACACGCGCTTCGCTTGGTGCGCGGCAGTGCGCGGCAGCGCAGTAAAAACAAAACATAAAAAAACACAGCCAATGAATGGTTCACGGCATTACTATCCCGCAGTGATTACATCGAACCGTGGGAAATAAAACGACAGTCCTGACAAGCAACAACAAAAAAAGTCCGTTGTCTTCCCTAGTAAGGTTTCAAGCAGACCATGTGGACGATTTCGGGTCGCGTGCATCGTCGTGATGTGCCGGAATCTCAATCGTGGATAACATCGTAGGTAAGTTGACCAAAACGTCGGAGAATCTTGTAGGGTCCGAAATACATTCGCAGAAGGTTCTCAATGAGTCCGTGTAGTCGGATGGGAGTCCAAACCCACACACGATCCCCTGGGTGGTACTCGGCGTCTCAGCGTTGGAGGTTGTAGCATTTTGGATTCTCCTGGTCCTGATTCGTTGTACGAACTCGGGCGAGCTTGCTAGCCCCTCTACACGCTGACGCGGAAGGTATCCTTGGACGTCGCCTTTGAGGTCGTCGTCTTCTACGTGTGGAAGCATGGCCTCAAGCATCGTAGTCACCCACTTCCGTATGCAAGGTCGAACAGGGTCATCTTTGTAGTTCCATGCATCGCATTGTTGTACGCAAACGTGACATACGGGGGGACAGCGTCCCAAGTATAATTATGGTTAGCGTTGACGTACATAGATAGCATAGCCGAGATCGTTTTGTTCAGACTTTTCGTTAGTTCGTTCATGGTGGTAGGCACCCCATCGTTCTTCGGTGATCCGTGTGGCTCTAACCTAAGATTCCTGCCATGAGCTCCAACCTAAAGGCCTTTCACTGTTCGTAATTTGTACTTCAGGGGCCACATGTGGCAGCACAACTTGGTTTATGAAGAACTTCGCAATTTCTTGTGCAGTCACCCTCGGAAGAGTGGTGGTCGCTGCGTTAGGCGTCATGTAGTCTCTCGCTACGCAAACCCACATGTTTTTGGATCATGACGTTGGGAACGGGCCCAGGAGATCTATTCCAATCTGTTGAAATTATCTCGATTGGACGCCGATCGGCTGCAGAAGACCGGCAGGTCTCGTCGGCGTCGTTTTTTGTCACTGGCAGTTACGGCAGCTACGGACATTGTGGGACACATGGGTTGTAAGATGAGCTAGTAATTTTTCGTCTTGATTTTTCCAATAGTGAATACTGCGCCGAGATGTCCGGAAGACTCGTCGTAGTGGCACCCTTCGAAAATTTCATCATGAAGGTCTGCGTGGATGCAGGAAGATAACTTGTTCTCGTTCTAGGATTGAAAATTTTCTTCACGCGGACGGAGTTTTGTGGACTGAATGCAGGCAAGCTGCGCTTGAAGGCCCTTGGCACGCTGGCTGCGTCCTTCGAGATAGTCGATCATGACGCGTAACTCGGGGTCGGCACGCTGCTCGGTGGCTAGGTGGCTTTCCGTCACGACTCCGAACAATGCGCCTTCATCCGAATCTTGTGGCGGTGGGTTAACGGGAACGCGAGAGGCGCAGGCGGCGTCGGAGTGTTCCCTGCCGGGTTTATAGACTATTGTAACTTCTAATTCTGGCAAGTCCAAGCTCCACCAACCCAGATGGCCATAGTTGTCCTTCAAACTATCGAGCCAACACAGAGCATGCTGCTCTGTCACAAGTTTGAATGGTCTTCCTTACATGTATTGGCGAAATTTCGAAATTGCGCATTAAATAGCCAGGCACTCTTTCTCAGAGGCTGAGTAGATTTTTTCTTCCTTTGTAAGACCAAGGCTCGCATTGGCGATTACTTTTTTGCAACCACTTTGCTTTTGAATGATGACGGGCCCGAAAGCTATATCACTGGCATCAGTATGCATTCCGGTTTTGGCATTTTCATCGAAATTGGCGAGAACATGCTGGCTTCGCAGGCGTTCTTGCAGCTCGCAGAATGCTTCGCCTTGGGCGCTTTCCCAGCTTAGCGAAGTACTATGTTTCGTCAATCGCGTGAGTGGCTCAGCAATCAGGTCGAAGTTCGGGATGAAGCGCCGATAGTACGCGCATATTTCCGGAAATTTTCCTTAGACCGTTTTTTTCTTTCGTTCTAGGGAATTTCGCTGCGGCTGAAGTTTTCGCTGGTTAGGCAGGACTCCCGTGGCGTTGATTACGTGGCCCAAAAATTTGAGCTCCTCGTACGCGAAGCGGCCATTTTGAGGCTTGAGGGTTAGCCCGGACGAAACGAATGTCCTCGGATAGCGACTCCACCTTGCAAGGTGTTTGTCGAAAGTCCGTGAAAATACCAAAATGTCTTCAAGTGCCAGTTCAGGCCAGCAAGCACAGTGTTCATGACTCTTTGAAATGTTGCTGGTGCCGCGCACCGCCCAAACAGCATCACCTTGAACTCGTATGGGCCGCCCATGGTTATGAGTGCAGTGTTCTCTAGATTTCTCTCGTCCACTTCAATTTGCCAATACCCTGCATTCAAATCGATCGTAGAGAAGTACTTTGCGTCGCAGGGGTCGTCGATGGCGTCGTGGTTTCGTGGTAGGTGGTACACGTTCTTTGTGATGATATTGTTCAGTCGCGGGTATTCAACGCAGAACCTTATTGTGCCATCTCTTTCATTCACGAGTACTACCAGCGCAGACCAGGGGCTTTTTGATGGCTCTATAATGTCGTCGATGAGCATGCCGTCGACTTGTATCCGGATAGCTTCTCGCTCGTGTGAAGACACGTGGTACGGCGACCGTCGGGTAGGTCGGGCTGCATCGTCGGTTATCATTCGGTGCTTAGCTAGGGGTGTCTGACGTCATGTTGAGTGAGACAAAAAACACTCGCTGTAGAGCAGCAGTAAATCCAATACTTTGTCCCGATTTTCTTGAGGCAGCGCCGTGGTCACTTTTAAAGGATGTGGAAGCTTCAAAGCATCTGCGCGTGCGCGTCTAAATTGGCGACCGCGATCACTTAACTTGTTTCCCGCGTTTATTCGGAAAACGCAATTGCAGCGCCCCTGTTTATGTGCTGGTACTCCTCGTTGAAATTAGTGAATAAAACATAGAATTCGCATTGCCTAAAGCGCGCAATGTCTCTTGTGACGGATACAACGGGGTCGAAAATCAAACTGTGGTCACTCTCTACGATAGCGTTTACGCCAGGAGCAGCATCTTCATAGTAAATGGTGATTAGAAAGCTTTCGCGGGGTGGCAAGGTGACGTGGTCGTCGGCGATCCTTACAGTAGCACAGTGTTCGGTTTTCGGCTCCAGCGTCATGTAGTGATCGGAGGAAAACGTTATCGACCTTGTATGCAGATCAATTGTTGCACCGGTGTACGCCGAATTGTCCATTCCAAGATCTACGTTGCGGGAGCAGTTAGGCAAAATTACGAACGCCGCAGGGTACGCGTCTCCGTCGATGTTGGCGAGCGATGTGCACAACCAAGTTTCCACTACGAGATGGCCTTCTGCTGTGCGTATTTCAGAACCCTCACATCTCGTCGTAACTTTATTTAGCTTAGGCGTGTATAAACCCGCTAATTACTCGGTATGCGCCTTCGGTGTCGATGAGGGAGACTAAATCAAAGCCGTCGACAGACAACGGGACGTCGGACCCTGCTTTCCTTGAGTTTCAGGTGCTTCGGGGCGTCGTATCTCGTATCTCGGCTTCTGCGTGTAGGCGGTCGGGCATCATGCGTCGTCGTTATCGTCGTCTTCTCACCTGGAGGCTTGGTCATGTCATGCAGGCGTCGCGCCGTGTCGTTGTCGCGGTGTCCGGGAGTCACATACGGGTTAGATCGGGCAGTCGTACTAAGGGCATGTCGTGAATCATGGTCTTCGGCGAGTCGTTGCGTTTTTGTAGTGTTTTCATTTTTGCGCTATTGTGCAACTGTACGTGAAAAAGTTGCTGCTTTTAGTTTTACCTACGTAACCTGGGGGACCTTCACGTGCGAAGTCAGCATTGGTATGGTGGCTTGGCGATTCATAGGGGTAGGGCGACGGCGAACGGTTGAAATTGGCTGGGCAACGGCAGGATTGAGGTAGTAGTCGTCGATCTCACGTTGTATTTGCGAGGGAGGTGGCGGGGAGCGTGGACGGTGCACAAGTTGGGCTCGTTTATTTCGCACGACGGTGGCGAACGTTTTAAGGAACTTGCTTTTAAAGAGAGTCCAGTCAGTGAGGGAGCTTTTCTTGTTTTTGAACGACGTTCGAGATGCATCCTCCAAAAAGAAAAAGATATGCCGAAAGAATTCGCCGTCGTCCCACCAGTTAAGGATCGGTACGGGCTCCACTTTCTCCAACCAGTCCTCACACTTTTCACCAGGGGATCCGTGGAACGATGGTGGTTCCAGGGCTGTTGCCGGACGATTGGAGAAGTTGCTTGGCGAAACAAGTTGTCTGTTCTGGCGGTTTTTAACTTGGTTCGTTCTTGTAGGAAACCAAACTCGGCTGGTAACCCTTGAAGTCGGCGTCTTGCTTATCTTGGGCTGGCTTGTCGGTTTCTAGAAGGCGTAGGGAGCATGAAGGCGCATACACCGTACCTCAACAAGATGTCATGTAGTCAGAGACGACGCTGTTGACTCGAAGGTAACACAAGTGGGATGGAGCTAACTTGTGCTCCACTAACAACTAAAAATATGCAGAGGCAATGAAGAAGCAGTTAACAAAGTGACTTGTTCAGGTAAGTGTCGGCGAATCGAATACCATGGCGTCTGCTTTGCAGGCTTTTGTTGTTTGGCGTGAAAAGTTTTCGAACCATCGATATACATCCAGAACATGGTAGATCAAAGAAGATTATTCTAGGCTATTGACGTTAGGGTGAAACGCTCTCCATATAGGAATAAGACAACCCGTGCGGTATAAAAATAAAGAAAAGAACATGCCCTTCGCTTGGACACCGATAACTCTGCCGCCTGCGGCCGGGCTGTAAAAACAACGCAAACAAAAGAAACCCAATGCATGGTTCGCGGCAATGTAGAGAGCATTTCATTGACTCAAGCATAACATTTATTTTTACCGTAGAAATATTGTAGAATATTGTTAGATGTGTACTAGAAATATTCTTACTGATTTAAAAAAGCAGTAAATATTACTGTTACGTTTAGGATAACAACTTCTACACCTACAAGTTCCAACATCAGTGTAATCAAACTTGTTATCTCGGCCGAGTAAACCATTTAAAAAAGTAAATGTGGTTCTTAAGAGTTTAATTTTGCCCCAGCTTGCACAGGACGTTTAACAGGCATATATGAGCTTGAAAATTGCAATAAACATATAGGTCTTTTCCAACCAAATTTAAAATATGGCATCAGCAATGTGTCTTTCAAATGGACTTACATGACAGAAGTGTTGCATTTAGAGCGAAGGCCGATAAGAAGTACAGAACTCGCGGCAGGTGTAGCATCTCTACTAAAAATATTTTATTGTTACGAATACCTGGTTGTCAATTTTCTACAAGGTATAAATCCAAGTGAGGATTTCGACTTTATTCAATTAGTTTCGAACCTCCTCATTTGAGAAAGGCACGGTCACGAATACAAATATTTCGAATGCCTTGCAATGAAGCAACACATGCATTTATGATATTGCCGAAAATTCCATATCTATTCCTATGTGGCGAACCCTGTTTCACCATTCCATGTATTACACTTACAGCAGATAACTGTTCTGGTAGCGGTTGTGGTAGTTGTAGCATACGCTGAAGCAGTGGTTCAACAACATAGCGGTTTATTGGCCAATCGCCACACTTGCTGCCTGACGGTTTCAGTCCGGTGACGGGGACGCACTTAAGAGGCCGGCTGGTCCAATCAGAAGTATCGGCAGCGGCGCATTGATGGCCGGCGCTGGCTGCCTTTAACTGCAGTTGCCAATGCCCTCGTAACTAACCGTGCGTGAAGGCGAGCGCCGTTCACACCGTCTCCCACGGCTCCGCCTGTGTGGTTGTTGGCCGGTACCACACATGGCCTCCAAATACCAGGGAGTACTTGCATACACACGACGTCCTAATACCAGGGGTTCCTCGCAAAGATTCATGCAATGCAGGGTCCCGCCCGTGGGTCGCTATCGGGTGGGGGGGGGGGTGGTATACGGAGCAGTCGTCAGCACCTGTTCTCTGCAACTATAGAAAGCAACCGGGACGACGCCCACACCAGTTCTAAAGGATTGTCTAGGCACCGCTCAACGTTAGGCGCAGGGGTAATCCCGCGGTGCCTTCATAGGGCACACAATACACAAGATTCGCCGGTCAGGCTGTTTCGGCGCGCGCAGGTAAATACTCGCAGGTGTCCAAGCGTAGAATGGCAATGTGGGTGTCTGCGCTCTACCGTCTGAAAGGGAAACGCAAGGGAGAGGTCACTCTCGCGGTTGAGTTTGAAGTTCTGGCACTGACTGTAATGCTCGGTGAATGGAGTCAAACAGCCTGCAGAGCGCTCTTCTTCAGGAAGGAGTGGCGGTAAACAGGCGTGGTCTTGGTCTTCTTGGGGGGTCTTGATGTTGTTCTTCCGCCTTTTGGACGAGCGTGAGGTCACAAATATGAATGGGGCCACTCTGTTTCCATGTAGAGCCGTTAGTCAACATGTACATCTGTGACTGAGTACTCCTCAGTCACAGTAAAAAAAATGTAATTCTTTTCCGAAATTTAGTTGTGAAGGCGAAAACCTTGTAGATCTCTAAACTGTTGTGCTTGTCTCAAAGGCTATTTCAGGGAGCTTTAAATCCCATTCGTTGTGGCAGACAGTGTGATATCTCGGATTAACGTTTCCGTGATGTTTGTCTGCGGTTGGTAGGTAGACGTTCATGCATGACGACCTCCGAGGGCATTGCTGGAGTCTGCGAACGTGTTGCGGGGAAGTGCTCACTCTTCAAACAAAAACAGCGATCAAGACAGGTATGAACCAACAAGCCCAACCACTTCCATTGCTGAAGTGCTCAAGCAGGTAGAGAAGCCGAACTTAGTAAAAACTTCCAGAAAACTTTCTGAGATGTCAGTTTCAGCGATGGAAAAAGCTCCACCCGCTTAGTGAAGTGAGTCGACTAGAAAATATTGATTTCCGCGAGTGCTCCAAGAAAAAGTACGCATTGCATCACAAGCGACGACTTTGCAGGGTACGTTGCTTTCTACAGCGCTGATTGTCCCAAACGAAAAACCACCATGCGGCTTCGTTTTCTGGCAAACAAAGCAGGAGCCCGGGTTAGGCAGAACATCTCGGCGTATCCCAGACCATTGTTCTGCACAATTTCTCAAACGCTTTCTGCCGCATACGTGACCAGCACGGGCGGAATCACAGTATAGCGCACGAAAGATAAAGGCAGTTTGCGGGAAACAACGACGCGGATTTGTGTCCCCCTGCTTTCCTTAGCTTGGGGGATATAGCGGTACAACAAGCCGCCGTCTCCCTGTACGTAGGATTCAATCTCGTCGTCGCTTGCGGTGTGGGCGGACGCTTGCGCAACGAGCTTGTCGATCGCCATATGGCAGAAGCCATCGTCCTGTTTGGCGTAGCGGATGTGCTCCCTGCTCACCATGGTACCCCAGAGGTTGTCCTTGGTTTCCTGCACAGGTGCAACTAGCCTTCCTTCCTACGGTTCTACCTGCGCGTGCGCATCAATAGCAGCACATGAGAGCGCATTGGCAACTGCGTTTGTGGATCCCTTCTTGTACACAATGCAGTAGTTGTAGCGCTTCAATGTCAGCGCCCATCTCGCCAGTCGACCAGCCTGGTTAGAAAGACGTTTCAGGCAGGCCCGGCTCTGTGAGCAATCTGGACGTGAATGCTGGTCTGTCGTTTATAGGAAAACGTCGAACTTTTTAGGTGCAGAAATGATGGCAAAACACCGCTTTTCAATAGAGGGACAGAGGGAGCGTGGGGCTGGCGAACGCCACCGCCCTCAGAGCCTTATCGCCCTTCTGAAGCAAGACAGCTCCTAATCCAAACTTGCTGGCGTGTGTCTGCAAAACCAACTCACTGGTGTCGGTCTGCAGAACCAAAGCTTTGTTCAGGGCCGGCAGTTGCAACGATGCGTTCTCCTGTATCATTTGGAGCAGCGTCACAAATATATCTGCCGGACTTTCCCGTAACCCAATTCATGTCTTTGTGCGAAAGCTGCAATAAAGGTGGGGAAATGTTTGAGCACTGTGGAATAAAGAGCCGATAAAATGAAAGCATTCAAAGAAAGTGCTGCAATCTTTTCAAATTACGGAATGGTGGGTACTGAAGGACTGCCTGCACATTGTCCGCTTTATGCCGCAGGTGGCCTTTGTCGACCACAAAGCCTAACAAGTCAATTTTATCAGTTGCCAGATAAATTTTAGCTGGGTGAACATGATCCTGGCAGCGCGCATGCGGTCGAGTACAGTACTGAAATGTTAAACGTATTCTTCTAATTACCAATAAAATGCCGGCACATCACCCAAACACCAAAGGCGAATTTCTGTTTGCGTCTGCAAGAACGACGTCCATCATTTTTTATAGGTATTTGGGCTATTCCTAAAACCAAACACACATTGCTTATAATGTCAAAGAGCCCTTTATGACAAGTGAACGCCGTCTTTGGCATGTCGTCCGGTATCAATTGGCTTTCAGAATTGTCTCTTGTGCAGATTAGGGTAGGGACGTACTTCACACCAGACATTGCCTAGTTGATTTCATAAATAGACGGAAAGGGAGCGCATCTCTTTTAGTCATAGCATTTAGTTTGCAGTAATCCACATAAATACGTGTCGATCCATCCTTCGTTTTGAGGGCGCATTCGGAAAATCCCACGAGGTTTTGGATGGGTGGAACCTGCGGGATTCCGACCTTTTATCTAATGCGTTATCAACGCCAACTCTTTTCTAATGGCTCAGCGGCGTTGGGTAGCACCGTCAAAGCGGGCATTGCCAGAGTATACCTGATATTTCAACATCTTCGTTTCGCCCGGTTTTTGTTTTAAATACTGCCAAACTGCATCAAAAGCATTTCGATGTGCTTCCTCTGTCGCGCTATTTCTTGGCAGTCTTGCAGATGGTGTCCTTGAGGCACCGGCAGCTGCGCTCGAATGGCGGCCAAGGTATCCATGATAACCAGGACGCTCTCAGGCAGAGTTGCAAATGGGATGAAGTGGCCAGCTGCCCCAAGATTGTAACCACCAGCGGCGATGTCAAGCATCCCCTTTCTACCTTCTAAAAAGTCTCGCCCCGCAATGATCTGGGCCTGCATTTTCGGGAGATGTCAAAATTTTTGCCATTTCACAGTTCCCTCCAGCGCGAGATGTACACATACGGTACTCTTGCTCACAACTGCAGCCCCCAATGCAATGCGTCATGAGACGTCGGCATCTCTGATCGTAGCGTTTTTGCTTTGCAGCACTCGTATAGCAATTCCCATATAAGAGGAACACTCGAACTGGTGTGAAGCAGTGCTGTTACAGTCGTATTTAGCACTTTGAGTGTTATTGTCGGTTCAAGTGACGCTGGAAGTATTGCGACACCGAAAACAGAGGTTATCAGGCGGGGCTCACCTGTATTAACGACGGCAGATGGCTCTACACCCTTGTTCAATATACCACGAATCGCGAAATACCACCAAGTTGCAGGTTCGTCTGGGACCGTGTGGCTTTCAGCCTCGAAGCGCATGTTGACAGGAACCGGGTGTCCTATGGCCCGATAGCCCATGTTGGCAGAAACAAAGGGGGCCTCTACCCTCGCAGCCCGCTGTGCAAGAGCTCCGGTGGTCTCCGGGTTTATTCTCCCTGTCCCTTGCCTTTGACCCCAAAGTCCCGTCGTCAGGGACCGAGTGGCCGCTGGCCCAGTAGCCCCGTCATCAGGGGCGGGTTCGCCTCTGGCGCCGTAGCCTGTGTTGTTAGAGGCATGGGTACGACAGCGCTTTCGCCTTCTTGCTGCGGATGTGGCGGGCCATGGTTCATAGTTACCCTGTCTCCCCAGACACAGCTCGGTTTTGAAAACACTTCCCCTGCTGCTGGAGGCACGTACTCGAAGGGCGGAGCAACCACTTCTGAATTAAGCGCGCATGTTTCGCCACGTCGTATAGGCTTGCAAATATGCGAACATGATGGTAGCGCATGAAGCGGAAATGGCACTGTCGCAGACGCCTGACCACGCGCTATGACCCGGGCGTTACTGGGCCTCTGCGGCACTAAAAAACACTATCATTCGAATGCTGTCTTCGGAGGTCAAGTTCATGAAGGATACAATATTCATACCTTGGAGGAAGGAATTCTTCGTGGAAAGGCCGCCAGAACTCGTACTGGGTGAGGAGTGGGGCCTGCATGGTGCACCAACATGGCGCACATGAATGGAAAGTCAGCCGCCACAGCCGGTTGAGCGTGTTGCCCTCGGACACTGCGACAGCTCCTTTGTGCTCTCCTAATTTGTCGAAGACGGCCGCAACGCTCCGCGGATCATCGTAACCGCCATATTGTGCAATAGTGGGTGGTGGTGCTGGCACTCAATTTTCCCACAGCCGGAAGCGGTTTGTATGAGAGTGGCAAAGCTGGCCACTTCTTGGTGGCTCGGCTATATTCGTCATCGCTCTTTCAGACAAAAATACAATCACACAAGTCAGAACAAGCACATAACGAAATATTTCACGTAAACACCGCTAAAAAAAGGCACACACGGCGGTTGCAAAATCACATTGGGCGCAACTGTAGCAGTTTGGCCTTGCTGCTACTGGCCGGGAGCATACGCTGAAGCAGTGTTTCAACAAATGAGGAGTTCATTCGCCGCTTACAACCGCTAATACCTGAAGGTTGCAGTCCGGTGCTAATACTACCTTCGAAGACCGCGTGGTACTTCCGGAAGTATCGGTGGCGCTGCGTTCATGGCTGGCGCTGGCTGCCGTCAAGGGTAGTCGACAGCGCTCGTCAGGAACCATAAGTGAATGCGAGTTCCGTCGGGAGCGGCTCGACTCTTCAGCCCGTTGGGGGGTATACCGGTGTCATCCAAGGCCTCATGGACCCTGGGGTTCTTGAAGAAGGCAAAGCATGACAGGGCTCCCTCCCTTCCTCGCTTTACACGGGCGTGGTGTCCAGCGCACTCATCAGACGCTGTCTCTGAAAACCGAAAATGGCCCCGGCCAGTGCACACGCAAGAATATTCCAGTCAACCACGTTTAGTTTTGCACAGGGGTAATCGTGCGACGCCTTCTTGGCGTGCGCGAAACACAAGATACAGTAGTCAGGATGCTTCAATGCTTGTATGTGAACGCAGGCACGGGTCCAAGCGTATATTAGCAGTGTGGAGTCCTGCAATGTATTGTCAGGTATAGGGGAAGCTGAATATACTTGGAAAATAGGAGTTTTTTTCTGTGACAACATACACAAAAGGCCGGACACATATCTTTCGCAAAAAGAAATTCGTCAGCTGTCAATGGAATATTCAAATAAAATACAAGGCTACAGAGGATACAATACGGACAATGGTAAGTCAGGGATGACTCAAATTTTTGGTTCGGTGTTATCGTTAGTACAGTAAATATTTCAACAGAGCGTAGAACTGTTTTTGAAGTAATTACCTTGTACAAAAGTAAAAATAATATTCCCAGTCTTAGGATTCTGTGCGCTGCTACCATGTTCGCGCGTGCTGCCACTTTAGCGGACTTCCCTAGATTGTAAGAAAGCCGGCCTCGGACAGGTCACAACGTGTCGGAGAACGGCCCGCGCACCAGCGCCTCACTGGCTGCGACTCACCTTCGATGGCTGGACAACATGACAACAAGAGGTTAGGATGAATTATGTCTAGATTGAGGTGTCTGGCATAAGCGTGCTTCCTGCGGCGTCTACATACGTTGCGAATAAAAGACCTAGTGCCATCTTATGGGTAAGAGAACATATTGGTCTTCTTGCGCTCAATTTTGAGCATACGTGCGAAAACGCCCAGTTTAGCCGATACACATGGCCTAAAACATGCTGACACTTATGCCGAATGAGGCATCCAAGGTCATGGCCCGCTGACCTTGGATGCCTCATTAAGTAGGCAGAGTAGTAGAAGAGTAGAAGAGTAGGCAGAGTAAGTAGAAGAGTAGGCAGTAGAAGAGTAGAAGAGTAGTATTAAGTAGAAGAGTAGGCAGAGTACTACGAGAAAGTGAAGTTGAGCAGCTGCAGAGATACTTCGGCAGACGTTCTGTAAAGCCGAGACACCCAATGAAGAGTTATTTTCAGAGTTTGTTTATAAGCTGAGGGCTACAACGAAGGATTGGCTCAAAGACGCAAACCATTTTGCAGAGCCCCACAAGGTGGTGAATTTGTAGGTCAACAACAGGTTCACCGCCGGCTACCAGAAAACGTAAGGCAGGGAGAAGAGTACTGGAGGGGGTGTATCAACTGTAGATCGTGCAGCTCAGCTAGCCAACCCGTTCGCTGTACGTCCAGGTAAACAGTGTACCAAAAACAGCAAAAAAGAGTTCAGGCACAGTCGTGAAAAATCAGAGCGGAAACGCAGAGCTTACCATGAAGATGGCGGAGGTAACAAGATCATATTTTCGGAGAAGGAAGCTAGAAGCTAAAACCTGAAAGGCGCGGAGCTGAGGTGTAGCCCCTAAAAAAGCTTTCGATACGCGTCCTCAGTCCACGAGTTACAACTGTGGCAGGATGGGGCATACCGTTGCAAGTTGCACGAAAGCCAACCTATCTTGCAGATGGCAATCCATATTGAAGAGGGCACAAGTTTCTTAAGCCCTATGTGCGTGAGCTCCTGGTCATCGGTGAACCGTGCCGCGTTCACGTACTCAGTCGCCATTGACATGATCCAACACTCTGACATTGAACCGGGTCAGCTGATAAGACAGTGTGCTTGGGTCAAACAAGCCGTAGCTGTGCGGGACGTGTGTCTGTCGATTGCTAGAGTCCGCATAGGACGGCCGTTTGGCGAACTGGTCATCCACGCAGAGTTGTCCCCACAACATCCTTTTGAGAACAGATACATATAGTCGAACCGGTCTAATGAGCTGTTGCACAAGAATGATTTGATTTTCCAACCTATGGCGAAGAAACAAACGGAGCTAGCTTCGAAAGCCACGAGTAAGGATAGTGCCGCCAGTTCTCGGAGGAGAGGGGTGAGGAGAGATAGTGAAGATGGTGAATAAAAAGAGGCTCACGACAGATGACAGCGTATGTTCATTGACAGTAATCCCCTAGTGAGAGCAGAAATGTTTAAGCGTCGACTTCGGAGTGTTCGGATTTACGTGAGGCCATGAAAATATCTGCCTACCTAAGAACACAAAGCTCATGAATTAAGAACGTATCCCAAGAATGCGCAAATGGTGAGGCCAACGATACGAGGCAGTACGATTCCGCTGAATGCAAAGGTGTTTCCTTGGATGGCAGTTCATACTCTAGCAATGTTGCGCCAAAGTCGCAGTCGAAACCCCAACCCTTTATTGCCCTGACTGGGCAAGTATATTGCGAACTACCTCCATGATCAGGAACATGATGACGACAAGCGACCAGTATAGCTCGTGCTCACACCGCTGATGCGGGAGCCTTTGCCGCCTTCTGGCTCGTGAGCACGGATCTAACATAGCCTTGGCAGCCGAAGAGGAGAACGAAAGTGCCATTTCCTGTTCACTTGCCGAGGGTGTTGCCAAAACGGAAAATAAGGACCACGGATACAAATCTTTCCCGTATACGTGCGGCAAGAGTTCCAGTGTGCCCCTGCCGAGTGGTATCGCGTACGCTAGCTTTCCGCCAAGTCACTGAACTCGGCACGCCCAGGAACGAACGCGAACGTCAGGCTCCCAGGGCGAAAATTGAGGCAGTTTTCTCCATGCTCTCGTCAGGCGCATCAGAAAATAACCGATTTCCTCTCGGCCGGTCTGTGTCGCATTGATAGGACAGGTGCACCTAACGTGCGACTCAATGAGAGAAAAGATCAGGTCAATACCGGGAGCTGTAGTCTCAGCCCTCAGCGCGAGAATTGACCTGTAAACGCCTCACCTTCTTGTTTGCTGGGCTTCTTATGAAAAAGTTTTCGCTTTTTGCGATTGCATTTGTTCTTTTCGAGGGACACTTCTCTCGATGCTCAAAGTCAACATTTCAAGTTTGTGCACTACGCTTAAGTATGTCTTGGACAAGAAAGAACACGTGCAGTTAGTTGCGTATTTTTTGCATATAAAAGGCTGGTTAAAATATGGGGTATATGTTTTTTGTACCTGTCAGTGAAGCGGTCGTGTGTTTTTGTGTTATTTCGTTGCTTGCCTGACAAAGCCAGATACGTTTCTGGGCAACACCTGTTCGTGCAGGGAGCAGTCCTAATGAGCTCCAGCCTAGTCCCGTCCCACCCAGGCCTGGTGCTGATAGTGTGCCCGGCCCGTGTATTTCAGAGCATCCCGTTGGGCAACGGTAGAAGACCGTTACTCATCCAGCTCTGGGACCCCCTTCGGAGAAGCTGTTACAATTCCGTGTGCTGATATTATGTTCACGCGAGCTGCAAGCTTTGGTAGTGCCCTGAAGTATAAGAACGGCTGCTTGGGACATGTATAAACGTGCCGGAGTACGGCCAGCGCTCTTGCGGCTCGCCGCCTGTGACTGAACTTCGGCGTATGCAAACAAATCCTCACGTAGAGCCCCGTGCCAGCAAGGCGGACGCCGCAGCCGAGATCTTCCCTCCCCCTGTCTGAAACTCAACCAGTGCCGTTCCTGCCGGCCCCTCAGGAGTAATGGAAAGAAGGCTGAATGTGTCTGCACTATTTTCAAGTTGGGTGCACATTACCATTGTAAAAGCCGCGCTGCCGCCACAACTATTGTGCATAGGTTGTCTTCACTTGTGTGGCGCACATTCCGGAAACCATGTGTGTCGCCGTAGCGGTGTGGACGGACGGGCTAGGTCATGGCATGGTGGGCTAGGTTCGGCGCCTACTTGTTGCAAGACACGAGTATCGTGAATGCCAGCTGCCGGCCGCTGACTGCCAGTTGCGTTGTTTTTGTATCGGGATCAGAGTGTTCAGTTCGCAACAAACGTTTCTCCTTCGTCTGTAGGAACACTTGCCGATAGAGGTCGCTAGACTTCCAGTTATCAAAGCACGCACTGTTTTTCTGCTACACTAACACCTTATCTAAGCGGGATGCTCCTGAGGCACACCATTACTGCGGAAGAACCATTGTGGAAGAACACTGAGCAACTCCGTCGTGGGCAAGGGGCGGGCGCACCTGTGTCGATATCCCTTTTAACAGGCAACCGCCCTGCAGCGTAGGCATTTCTTGAGTATTGCTGCTTTCCGTAAACGTGGTTTTAGTCTCTCGTTATCACGCGGTGGTCTCTATGGCACGTTGGTCATCACCACAGAATGCCAGTTATATGTGTTCACTGATGACGCAGCGGAGAAGCACGGGGTAACGGCGTGGTCAAGGGACGCGAAGGCCGTTTTTTTTCAGAGAGATGCGGACATCTGCTCAGACAGGGTGGATGTGGCCAAGAAAAGATATTCGTCCTAAACTTTGATGTGGGTACCACATATAAGTCCACCCACTCGGTGAATAGTTCGCATTCTGTTTGCAGCAGCAATTCAAGCTGTCGTCCGGTCGGTTCCCGGACTTGCATTTCCCCGAAGGGTACTGTTTCTGTATTGCTTCTCCGTTTCCCTCGCCATGGAGTAGAAAAGTTAAGTTTGTCTGCAGCTTCATGTCGGCATTACCACGACAGCAACTTTCCCCCCGACACTCACAACCACGTCACCTCTTACGACGGAGGCGACGAAGCCGGCTCGTAGACGCTTTCGCAAAAAAGACACGAGTAAATGCATTCTGTTTTCGTTAATATCTGTGGTAGTAACTTACACTTGTCCATAACAAAGTCTTAGGCCTCGAAATCAACCATTTTTTTGTAAATAACCACTTGAAGTAAAATTAAAGAATATTGCCTTCTCGAACGAGTGAAGACTTGAATGCATTTAGAGACCTAGTGTTGGCTTTATTGAAAAAAATGTTTCTCTTTGACTTATCTTGGTATGAACCTGCATTCGCAGACAAAGATACCACAAATTCTTGCAGACCGTAAATGCGTACAGTTAGTTATGATATCTTACCAAAATGTTTAAATTAAATAAACAAGCAGCTGATGGCCTGTTTATTCGTTTTGTTTTATTTTGAGTTAGTAGCTTCAAAGACAACGCATATTCTCTAACCCGAGAAGTACGGAAGATGCATTTAAACACATGAAATATACTGATAATATCACTTCAGTGTGGTCGTCATATTTTAATTTTATTTCAGCACATGCTGAAATAAAATATACAACCTCCCTATTTTCAGCCACCCCATTTTCCGGCGGGTATTTCACGTACAATCCATATGAACTCCCGATAGTTGGGGTCACACTTAGGGGTGGAGCGCCAGGCGGCGAATGCGCTTGTACATATTTTACCGGTAGGGGCCCAGAGCCACTAATGCAAGCAACCGCTGATAGTGGAGTCCACACTCACGGCCGGCGCTCGACTCAACAAACGATAGTGCCAGGAAATGCCGCCAGATTCTTTCACTCGTTGCAATGCGGTGACGTGGCAAGACAGTTGGGGACCCCACCACATCGGCACATGTAAGGGGGACATAGTTGTTGTAATGAAAACTTTCCACGAGCGCTTTATTCTTTCTAGTGTTGTTGCGCAAAACCACGCCTGTAACCATTAAAAACCCGGTGGTACAACAGCGGTACACGGATTTCAACCCGTACTTTCCGGGTACGAGGTGTGTGCCGTTCTACTGAGCCATCGCTGCGGGGATATCTACAAGGTGGCCCTGTACATTCTCTTTTTATGAAATAAAATTGTCCTAAAACGACAGGACGACAGAAGACACACCACACAGCACAGAGTAGTCTGGCGCGCATGCCACGCATGCACAAACACAAGCACCAGCTCAAGTGCACCAGACAAGCACAATGTATTGCACGGTCTGCACGCGTGGTATTTGGGCTACTGGTCGATATGCATTTCAGTATCTTGTGTAAGGGTGTAGATTTGTTGAATGACCTTGATGGTGAGGTTTATTCCCTTGAGGGCTTGGACGGCTTTATGGTTTTGTTCTTTTTCTTGTATGCTCAGGCTGAATATATTTTCTCTTTACCTTTGGCTGGGTCTGATATGTACGTTTTGCGTTACCTGGTCATTTTTTTGGTCTGTTCTTGACCGTTTCCTAGTAGTTTTGATTTTTGATGGCAGTATTACCGGCCTTTCACGGTCAAGAACGTAAGACCCTTGCGTATGGCTTCTTGTAATGTTCATTTATCACTCCATCGCTGCATCTTGCATTCTAGTGCGGGAGAAGACTGGAAGATAAGGCGTGTTAAGGGTTTTTCTTTGAGAAGCAGATTACAGCTCAAAAAGCAACGAGATGCGTGAGTTCACTATGTATTCGGTGTGCTAAAAGAGACGACCTAAGTACAAAAAAATATCGCGCTTAGTTTTTCGTAACTGATTGTTTTTGTCTGTATAGTGTGGTAATCCAAAAGTAGTACCAATAAATAAATGTTTTTAGATTGTAGTGCGGCTATTCAAAAGTAGTACAAATAAAGAAATGAAGCGGCAGTGGTGGCGGCTACAGCCCCATTTAAATAACCCTGCATATAATAGGTTCCAGGATCTAGCCAGACGAATTGACCCAGCAAGGAGCGACCAGCCACTCCTGTGCTCAGACGCCATCGAGAAGGTACAAGCTTAGCTGATTCTCGATCGCCACACATCCAATCGAGCTTCGTGGCTCTTGCGCAGACTCTGAAACTCTGAAAGGTAAACCATGACTTCTAGTCGCCGTTTTCAGGAACCAAACTGCCGTTGTTTCGGCGGGTCAGCCACTGGACTTACTCTTAATTACCAACCCCCGCTTAGTTTTCGTTATACTTTTTCTTGCTTACCCAAAAGTGACTTCTTAGCACGGCGGCTGCCGCTGCTATGTGCTGGTTATTTGGAACCTTGAACAGCACCCTTGGTTTTACATCCATTGCTTCGACAAATTAAAAAAAAAACTGGTACTTGTTTTCAATGGGAGCAGGCAATCACGCTGGATACAAGTGCATTCTTCTGTTGGAAGTGGTCACACTGGTACCACATCAAAAATGTCGCAGCATGATGAATGCCTAAACCTCAGAGTTGATTGTGCACCTGTATTTTCGAACCCGCATTTTAGGTCGCCACCTGGTGGCTGTCGTGAGTATGGCGCTAAACAGGTACCCCTGCAGACTGGCCTGTTGCGCAGCAGGCTTGCTTATCGTCGTAACTGCGCAGTTGTAGGTTGTATAGATACAGCTTAAAGAATAACGAAATAAAAAAAGCTGGAGATGTAAGAAGTTTAATTGCGTATCCTTCTGTATGTTGGCACGACACAAGAAGCAGACGACACGCCCCGCTAACATTATAAGCACAGAACTTACCTCCCAGAAAAAAGTGACCTACACGATGCATTCTTGCCGAAAGCTCTTCACTCAAGACGACTACTACATAACAGATAAGCAGCCGCTTGCTTTGTTTTTATTAAAGTGAATCCCTACCGTCCTCCCTCATGGCGATTCTAACGTGAAAGGACATGCAGGAAAGCCATATTTCTCTGACAGTGCAAATCAATGATACTCGCTCAAATAAAACGAGAAAATGCTTCCGGTGGCACGAATTGAACCGGCCTCTTTTGTGGTACGACGCCTGCATCTGCGCGAAGGTTCTTTTTCGACAGAGATGCTTTAAGCGGTTTTTGAAAAATCAGAAGACAACAAAAGAATCCGTTACAAGAAAGCTTCTCGTTCAACAACCGTAATTTTAGTTGGAAGTGTGCACATTTTCTGAAGCCCGATTGCCTGCGTGAGGTTTTCGGCAATTCATTCGTCGCTGTTGCCCCTTCCGCTCTGCTTGGGCATGTACACGAACTTTCAGATGTTTCTTTTCGACATCTATTAGGCGGTATTTATGGAGAAATAGTTGCTTTGAAAGAAAACCTTGAGTTTATTTATTTCACAATACTGCAGGCCGATGTGCTGGCCCAAGCAGGAGTGGGTACATCGAAGCATAATGGAAAAAAAAACAGGCAACAATACAAAAGAAACAAATTTAAGAAAGAAGGTGACGCTCCAGGTCACCAAGAAACCTATTAGAATGAAATATGTCACAAGGCAAACAATTCCAGTCCTCCACAGTTCTAGGGAAGAAACTATATTTAAAAGCATTTGATCCGGGAAAAATTGGGGTTAGAGCATGTTCATGACCATGGCGAGTACGTCGTCTGATAGCGGTTTAACACAGTCAGGGAGATCAATTTTTTTATTACCACACAAACAATTGCAAAGCAAGGAATGACGACTGAGCATTCCTTGAGCTTCTAAAGTAGAAATGTCGTTTAATTACATTAGGGTGGTCGGGGAATCAAGCCTGTGATATTTGCCAAAAATAAACCTACCTGCTTTTTTGTTAATACGTTCGAGATTCATAATATATTTCTTCGTATGCGGATCCCAAATAATAGAAGCGTACTGAAGCTTCGAACGAACACAGGCAATAAAGGCTAGAATTTTAGTGCGCGAGTGTGCAGATGCTAGTTTTCTTTTGAGAAACCATAGCTTACGTATTGCGGAAGTGGTAATGTCAGATATGTGGGTTGACCAAGTTAGCTTGTTTGTGAGAGTGACCCCGAATTACTTATACTTGTCTTCATTATTTATTTTAGTGCCCCTTAGAGTATAGTGGGATTGACTAGGACTTAGTTTCATGGTGATACGCAGTACACAGTTTTTTTAGGGTTTAACTGCATGCCCCCGTTCTGCCACCCGTTATCGATTGCGATAAGTGCGTCTTCTAAAGCCACATGATCACAGGGGGTGGAAAATGTGTTTAAAAATGACACAATCATCCGCGAACAAACGCACAGACACATTATCAGGAATGACAGACGCTAAATCCTTGACATAAATTAAAACCAAAAGTGGCCCTAACACATCCTTGTGGGACTCCAGAAGACACACGAAGAACAGTCGATGAAAAATTATTAATCACTACATACCGACGTCTATCTTTAAGATAAGCCTGAATCCACTGAACAATTTTTGTAGGTAATCCTAAGCACCATAGTTTCTATAACAACTTCCCGTGTGGCACTTTATCAAAGGCTTTACAAAGATCTAAAAACAGTACATAAGTTTGCCCAGAAACATCAAGCACACGTGAAAACTCATGTACAGTTGTATATAAATGAGTAACATTAGATACCCCCTTCTGAAGTTATGCTGATGCTTCCATAGTACATTGTGTTCACTGCGAAATTCATAGACTTAATTATCAAAAACGTGCCCAAGAAGTTTGCAACAACTGCTTGTAATAGAAACGGGGCGGTAATTCTCTAACAATAAAGAGTCACCTTTTTTAGGAATTGGTTTAACACGTGCTATAACCCAATCAGCCTGTATTTCCCCCGTAGCAAGTGAAAGGTTAAAAAGACCAGTTAGGAATTCCGACAATTACTCAACGTAGCGGGTAAAAATAGCATTAGGAATGTCATCAGGCCCCGCAGATTTTTTGGGATCAAGTTTTAATAGCATGTGCAATACGCATTCTTGCGTAACTAATAGGTTATTGTCTTAGTCAACAAATGAATGCTCAAGTTCATAATTTTTGGTTTGAGAAAAAATGCTCTGGAAGTATGCATTAAAATGTTCGGTAGTAGTACGAGCGTCTGTTATTATTACACCATTAACCTTCATTTTGCTAATCCCGGTCATAGACTTGCTTAAATACCGCCAAAATGTTGGAGGGCTACTCTTAAGAAATTCTCTCATCCTATTACTATGAAAATGGTTTCTTGCTTGTGCCAAGCTTGTTTGTAGCTTGTCTTTCAGATCGTTACGCTGGGGTGTCATTGGTACATGCTTCTTGCAAAGTATTTTAATTTTGCGCTTCATGTGGATTATTTACCGGCTAATCTAAGGGTTACGTTTTTTGACACCGTACAAAATTCTCAACACAATGACATATGGTTCTAACAAACAATTGCCAAGAGGTCTCAACATTGTGTAACAAGGATCCAATATGGGTTTCAGGGTAGTCAATTATAGCAACATCATAAGCCTTAGTAAATTTCTTTATAAGTGTGGCAGGTTGAGCATTTTTAGCTAGATCTAAAGCCTTATTCCAAGTAAAAGAAATCAGTTTATGATCAGAGATGCCCGGTTCGATTGCAACATACCCTTCAGAAAAGATTTCACTTAAAAAGCAAATCCAAAATCGACTCGCTTCGAGTACAGACATTCACCGCTTGCATGAGGTTGAGCAGAAACATGATGTCAAGAATTGAGTCTCCAAAAGGAGAGCAGCCATACCTTAAATCGTCCCAAACAATTGATGGCAAATTAAAATCGCCTGTTAACAATACGTTTTTCCCACATAAGCCTAAAAGTCGATCATATAACTTTTTCAAAAGCATAACATCTGCATCGGGTGTACGGCAAAGAGCACAAAGAGGTAACAAGGTCAAGTGATATTTTCAAAACAAGGCTTTCATGATCACCAATTTGGTCTACGAGACAGGCGACACGGTATTTTTTTACAATAACCGCCACGCCACCACCACGAGAGCCTCTATCCCGCCTAAAAACTTGATATCCAGGCGGCAGAATTTCGTTATCACTTATCAGATCATGTTGCCAGGTCTCAGTAATGACGCATATATGTGGATCATATAAAAGAAGAGGATTTGCAAGCTTATCAAGTTTGTTAGCTAGGCTCCTAGCATTAAAAGATATCAAGCGAAGCTGGAACGCTGGGAATTGCTACGCCTCATAAGGGTGCTTTTTAACCTTTGACAGCCATTGCCGAGAATTTGAAGAGTCGATCCAACTGTAAGGGTAAAGGTGTGATTTGCTTTGGACATCGTTTTTACAGTGCTTGGAGCGGGCCTCAAATGGTGTCGGCTGGGTGTGGCGAAGGGCAGAACTCCATGAATGCCTGCATGCCTGCAGCTCCGCTGCTTCAAGCGGCGATTGCACGGCATTATTTTATCGGCCCACACTGTGTCGCTTTTTGTTTACTCATTAGAACTTGCGCTTCTACTTAGTCTATTTATCAGAAGCAAATTTTGTATCTGCCAAACGCCCGCAGACATGCGCTCAAAATTCTAGTTGTGCATTCTATTGGTTCACCACTCTCGAACAATGGCTTTGCCTTGCAATAAGCTATATTTTGTTATACGCCTCGAGCGCGGCCTGTAGTGGCGCCAGTGAAATCACCCTAGCGGCCGGTTCTAAGCAGCTGCGGGAGTCTCCGGCCCGCTCCTCAGTCTCAAAGCTGCTTTCGGGGCCTGTTCACGACTGAGATTTACCGTTTGAAGGCGCTGGAAATACATATTTATGTAGAGCAGTCACTCTGTTCGCAAATGTGGCACATTTACGAGAGTGTAAATCTGTCTTACGTGATCTTAGTCTGGTACATTCAGTCTGTACAAGCACCAGGTGTGCATCACAGGTGGGCGTCGCGAAACCGGGATATGCATATGGCGATGATTGTGATTCCACTGCCCTGAAATTTACCAACAGTGTCTCCATAATCGCAGTTTCCTCAAATGGTCATGCTATTGCTATACACTGCGATGTAAATCAGTTTTGTGCGGTTATATAGCCTATCAGGGCACCCATACCTCACAGCACACCAGTTATGCTTACCAATATTATATCTCAGATATTGATCACTACCTTGGACGTAAAGTTCACAAACATTCTACTAAATAAGTACAATGGATAATCTAAAATTACACCCGAGATCAGCGTACAAAAAAATTTGTGCTTGGGCGTCTTGCCGTGAGCTGAGCGCTCGCAAACATTCATATATGCTACATATAACCTCCGCGATCAGCGCGGAGAAGGGCTTCCTCAGTAATACGCGTCCGCGACTAAACATTTCTTCGAAGCATAGCCATATGACGCCGGGAGCCTTAAGAATCTAGCACACACAGAAATCAGGGGGCCTTATAAGATATCCGACTCTTCTTACGGCACTTTTCATCAGTTGTGAACTTGTATGCCCCAAAAAATGCGTCCGCCGAGTGATCAGCTGTTCGTTGAAGTATAAAAACTTGAGTAAGGTGGATGCGTAGTTTGTGTGTTGTGATTATTAAAACGTTCAATTCTTGATCACTCCGCACTGGTACACAACGGTAGTTAAGCGTGCCCCTCCTACCTCCCACACTCGCGATGTCTCGCTAAATACCAGTGAATTTCGCACACTAGGTGGTCTCGTGAGTCCCATTAGGCATAAGCTTAAACGACCGTCTTTACATTTCAGAAGCTGCACTGAGTTTTTTTTTTCATTTCCGTACGAGCTATTGTTTCTTCGGGACTTGCAGACCAATAATTTTTCCGTGGTTTAATTACTTTTCTTGGTTCTTGCTATAAGGCATGCAAGAGTGCACATCGTTCACTATTCACAGCCTTGGAATGTATTAACATTTTCGCGTGGGTTACATTCTTATAAAAGGCACAATTTATTATCAGGTATTAAGTAATCACATCTCCGAATTATATTTTTTCTACGACGTAGAGTTTCTCAATGAGGCCGTATTCGTTGTCCGCGCTGCAAACCGAAACACACCTCTCCTTGTCGCAGTATAAGGTCTAAACTAGGCAGCAGTAAAGCTGCAGAACCGCGTTTCCGGATAGCTATTGTTGGCGTTTGAGCAACCTAGCAAGACGGAGCGGCTTTTGAAGTGCCCTAAACGTACTATTTATTTACAAACGCCACCATAACAAGTTCTTCAGGGCGCAGAAGGGCTAAGAGAAGCGAAAGAGAAACGAAACACTGCATGAGCCCCTGTCAGTCGCGCAGCGCTAATCCCGGCAATGCCGCGGAGAAGCGGCGGCAGGCGGCGCAGCGATCGCAAAGCTCGAGGCGTATACGCGCGTTATCAAAACTTACATTCGTGATACCACGTGCTATAATGATACTGATCCACCACTCCACGTTCTGCGTCATTTAAGTAATTGTCACTGCATCTAGGGTTCGACAACCCAAATAAATGATAAAAAATATTCATTTTCAGAAAATAAGGTTTGAGGGAAACATTCACTATCAAAATAGGGCAACCTCTAAAATACGCTTTGAATACCCTAGTAAAACAGGTTGTGTTACACAACACAACACCTGTTTACTCATGGCAGATATTAGCTTTTCCGTTCACAGCAGCAAAACAGATTTCTTCTACTGGGTCTTGCCACAGTGCCAGTAATAACATGAGCGCGTTTGTCAACGGCGCAAAAGCTTATATTTTAAAGAAAACACTACACTCCTCAAGCTACAGAGATTACAACCGAAAATATACCACACATCCGATTTGCGCCACATATACTTTACCTTGAGAAACAGCAGTTCTAAAGAAAGCATCTTTGAAAAGTCCCCACCAAATGTTCGGGGCGATGAGGCGTTGTTTGCAGGGCGCCGTTATTTCTGTTGACAATGTGGGGTGTGGTGGTTCGGGGCTACGATGACATTGTCGAGAGAGCCGGGACGTCTGTGAGGACAACGCACCATTGTCCTCGTTGACAATGGTCTGCTCGGCACCCGCTAACAATCTGCAGTCCCATAGCAGTGGGCAGGAGGCAACTGTGCACTGCTGTTCGCCGATGGGCAGGAGGCGGTGGGTCGTCCGAGGGGCGGAGCACGCAAACGTAGCGCGCCCTCGCCAGTCAGTAGTCACGCCAAGGCTCAAGGATGCCAAGGCACCAGGTAGCCCCCTCTCGAGCCCGGGTCACGAAAATATGACGAGCTTGGAGTCTAACCTGGACGTCGCGCTCCCAGAGTGTTCTCCGTCCACTCCTCCCGGCGTTCTCCTCTCCTATTGCCTGACAACCCCAGCTCTTGGATTGCGGCCACCTGTTATTGGCCCACCTGATGCGCTCGTGTGGATTACTTCTTTTTCTTCGCCGCAACCAAACTGAGGCGATCCCCGCAGCCCGCATTCACGCACGAGTACTGCGTGGGGATGTTTCCGCTTCGCTGTCGGCGTAGACGTTTTCCACAACTTACAAAACTTCAGAAAAGTTTCACCTGCTCTTCAGTTTAGCAAATATATCAAATGTGCCTAAAACCGAATTCTGGACCCCACATGCTGTTTAGGGTTCTGGCCTAATTTTTGAACCCTGCATCAATATTTATTATAAATACCTTAAATTAAAATCTACAAGTTATTATATTTTTAATTATGACTGGACAGCAGATTCGAGTACATATTTGGTTGCAATCTTCTGTATGTGCTTTGCGTACTTTTTTGTTGAATATACGTATAGACAGCGTAGAGATGCTCACCACCTCCTTTTTTTTTGTATATGATGGTGGCAAGGTCTAGTCAACCCGTCTGCCACTTTATCCGTGCACTTGAAATCACGAAAACAGGTGAGAATAAGGATTGCATTTATTCATTCATATATTCATTCATTCATTCGTTCAAAAGTTCAAAACACGCACATTTAGCTACTTAGTCCCACTACCTACTTCTGCTGCTTCCTTCTGTTTAACAAATTACATTTCTTCGTGCAGTCCCCTTTTCGGTTTTCACTGGATTACAGTTTGAAGAAAATGGTCATGAAAGAAAATCGGGAATATTGTCGCTAGAATTTGGTTTGGGAATACACAGAGTAAGACCTGTAATATTGGGATTTGTTGTGTCATGTTGGTACAACATTATGATTTATTTTTGGGAAAAAAGGTTGGTGCCAGAAATCTGGTTCAATTACAAAAGTGCTATGACAGGTCATCAGTTTACGATTGCAAAAAATATGAAAATACACATTCGGATTTTTTGAAAACATGTAGACCATGTTCTACAAATAATATGTTGATAATGATGATGACGCTTGGGTTTTAATGACGCAAGGCCAACTCAGGGCAAGGAGCGCCAAACAAAAGTAATTACATGAGAGAGGCATGAAAGTAAAAGTAGAACATTTCAGTAAAAATAAACAATGTAAAACACAACGTAACAAAAATGACTGTTGTTAAGGGTCAGGTTGTCAAGTGCATGATAAAAGATGAGATGTAAAAACTTGGCATCGCTAAGAAACCTATTAAAAGTACGCTTGTGGGTGATTATGGGGAAGTCGTCTAATAAGTATGTAACAGGAAGAGGAAGAGGTCGACGAAGAGCCGGGGAGCAGCCAGAAGAGGAGGAAGAAGAGGAGGTGAAAGGAAAGGAACTGGACTGTTGTTTGACTACTTAGTGAACTCGACCCAATAAAGGGGAACGTTACATTTGGCGCAGCCGACTATTCCGGACAATGTGGGTGTTGTTCAACCTGACCGAGCGTGAAGATGGTCGTCTGGTGGTCAACGGTTACCAAGAGGATGGGGATGATGCGACCGTGATCCTCCCAGAAAAGGTCAGCACACCTGACTTCATGTCTTTCCTTGCCACGAAAGCTAAACTGACGCTGGACGAGTTAGCGTTAAAGAGTAACATCAAGGTGAACATGCGCGCCACTGATTTTCAAGCTTTGGTGAATAAGCCAAGGGAATCAGTGAACGCAAGGTCAGACCATCCAGAGGGACTTACGCATATCATGGAACACATCTTGCGTTTGCATGAACAACTTCGGCAGCAACAGCAACTTATGTCTTTCATGAAATTGAGTCGTGATCCGTCCCGGTACAGACAGGAAGTTAAGCCTGATTGTTTTGATGGTTCCACTTCAAGTCCAGCGGTATGGATTCAGTTCTACGAATACGCGTGCTCCAACAATAACTGGATAACAGATTCTGATCTTTCGGGGAACGCGAAGAAGTGGTATGAATTGCGGATGGCAGGGAACGCTGACAGTCCCTGGGCCGACTGGCGAGCAAGCTTCATCCGCGCATTCGACTTGAACCCCGTTGAGCGTTGGGATCCGGCCATTTTCTTCAAACACAAGGGGGGACGTTGGTGGACTACTTTTACGAGAAGCGAAGACTCCTGCAATTTGCCGATCCCAATCTCCCTGAGTCGTCCATTGTACCACTCATCATCCATGGTATGGCGAAAGCCGTTCAACGCCAGGTTCTTCCAAGGGCTACTACCACAGCCGAAGGACTCGTCCATGCGCTGAGGGACGTTTGCGTCGACTCTCTGCCACCATTAGGCGAAATCCGACAGTACGACACTACTGGGAATGCCATACTATCGGTTGGCACGCCTAGTGGTGCTCAGCAGCCAAAAAACGAGTAAAAAAGGGTGATCGGTCCCACCCAAAGACCCCAAGCGAGACTGTGTACTTAATTAAATCTGAATCCAATTTGCTGTATGCACCAATGTATGTCAGCGGGCGACTAGAAAACGTTTTAGTGGACACCGGAGCTTCAGTGACCATCATGAATACTGGACTTGCCCCCCCGGATGACATATTTCCTGGTAGTGTTCTCCAGGTACATGGCTAAGATGGCACTGCTAGGGTGTTTGATAAATGGACGCGCGTCGAAGTCGAGTACCAGGGAAGTAAAGTGCCTGTAGAAGCATTACTAATAGACGCGTAGTTTAATTTCATCCTAGCCCGTCCTGACATGAAGAGATTGAGGCTCAACCTTTCTTGGAAAGATGAGGTGCTCATTTTACCATCCCACTGAGACGATATGCGCGCAGACAAAGCCGTCCATCAGGCTGGTCACGAATAGCGAGAACGTCTGTTCACACTGGGCCTCTTCGATTTTCCACTTCTGGCTCCCCGCGGGCTGCCCGCGGGTAGTCCGAGGATTCCCCGAGGCCATAGGGATACACGGGAAAATCGAATGTTGGACTGCTTCTCGGGGAGTCGGCGGCGAGCCCGAGACCGTAAATCGAAGAGGCCCAATATCCCGACCTTTTGTGTGTATGCACTTATCCACCAGCAGCAGCTGTCATGGAAGTGCCGTTTCAACTGCGCGATGTTACTGCTGTACGAAAAAAACCATATGGCATGTCCTACGAAAAAAAGAAGTGGCTAAAAACTGAACTGCAAAGTCTGCTGGAGCATCGTATCTGCCGATCTTCCGTATCAATATTTGCGTCACCTATCACAACGGTTCTCAAGGACGATGGTACATATAGGTTGTGCATTGACTACAGGCCTGTGAATCGCCAGACTGACCTGTTCCCGTACCCAATGCCAAGAATAGACGACCTAATTAATGAATCCGGCGGTTGCTCTTGGTTCTCTCGAGTCGATCTATGCAAAGGGTATTGGCAAGTACCACTTCAGGAGGAATACAAGCACTTCACTGCATTCGTGACTCCTTTTGGCACATATGAGTACAATAGACTCACCTTCGGATGGAAGAATTCTGGTGCATGGTTCCAAAAAATTATGGACACCACCCTACAAGAGTTCACTGGACAATTTTGTGGATTGTACGTCGACCACATAATAGTCTATTCCAGGAGCAGAGATGAGCACATATCACATCTCTCACAGGTGCTAGACGCTTTTATTAAACCTTAACTGAAGATTAATTTGAAGAAGAGTGAGTTTTTTTTTAAATTCTGTTGTCTTTCTGAGAAGAGGCTTTGATTGCAAGACGAAAAGCACGAAAGAGGAATCCGTCAAGCGAATTTTACAGCTACGCAAGCCCCATGACGTACATTCTCTACGCGTCTTCCTAGGACTCGCCGGCCACTTCAGGGCATTCATCAAAGATTACGCCCTTAAGTCGAAATGCCTCACAGCATTGACGCAGAAAGATGTTCCCTTTGAATGGACCAAGGAATGCGACAGCGCATATCGGGAGCTTACAAAGATAATATCGTCGGACCCAGTGTTGACGCTCCCAGACTTCACCAAACCGTTTGAACTGACCATAGATGCATCGCATTACGGAGCCGGTGCGATTTTGTATCAAAGGAATGACAAGGAAGCACCGAAAAGACAGCTCAGGGCCATTGGTTATTATTCTTACGCATTTACTAAGGCAGAGATTTATTATTCTACGACCGAAAAAGAGGCCCTGGCGGTAGTGATGGTGCTACGTTACTTCCGAACGTACTTGGAGGGCCGACGCTTCAGGTTATTCACAGACAATCAAGCCTTGACCTATATACTCAATTTGTCCCATCCAAAGGGGCGGCTGGCCAGGTGGGTCAGTGAACTGCAGCAGTTCGCATTTGACATTGCTCACAGACAAGGTGACAAGCTACCGGACGCCGATGCCATGTCACGACTCCACATACCTGCCCCATGTGATGATCACCACGTGAGCGCGCACTTATGGGATGGCACAGAGACGATGTCGCTTAGAGATGGTCGTTTACAGGTACCGAAGACTAGTGTACCAAAAATCTTGGCTCTTTACCACGATTCACCTCACTCTGGTGGACATGACGGATTTTGGCGCACATACAGGAAAATCAAGGAAAGATTTCTTTGGAACACCATGAAGCAAGACATCTCTGAATACGTACGGACCTGTCACCAGTGTCAAATCTTCAAGGCCAAGTGCAAAACCAGGGGTAGTGCAATGATCATCGCAGGACATTCCAACGAACCATTCGCAATGATCCACCTTGATTACGCGGAGCTCAGGAAAAAAGGCCAGGGGAGAGGCAGCACGCAAGCGTTCCTACTGGCTATTGATGAGCGCACGCAGATGGTCGCGTGTAAGGCCGGAAAGGAAGATGCAAGGAGCGTCATCTCTCTCTTGAACCGGGATATGTATAAAGACACCAAAACAATTGTGGCCGACAATGGACCAGCCTTTCGGAGCGAGCAGTTGCAGAATTGGGCTCTCCAGCGCAATGTGAAGCTATGTTTCTCAGCGCCGTACCGCCCTGAAGCCAACGGTTTAGCTGAGAGAGCTATACGTGACATCAAGCTGTTCATTTCCCTATATCCAGATTTCAAAGTGGGCTGGCAATGTGCTCTAGAAGCCGCTGTTGCACACCACAACCACTCGCACACAGCCGCTTTAGGATGCAGTCCATACTTTGCATATCATGGGAAATCTGAGTGGCTGCATGCCGATCACCTCCTGGGGATTACCGATTCAATAGTGCTCCGTGAACAAGAAAGGTCCAAGAGAGAAATGAAAGGTACCGGATCGCAATGAAGAAGCATTACGACCGTCTTCACACGGGCAAGGTTCCAAACATTAACGTTCGGGATTACGTCCTTGTCCGGAAAGGCTTGCAGGGTTCCAAGGCTGCTTTTTGAGGGCCCTACATGGTTGTGAAGACTGCTCGCAAACAAGGAATTTTGAAGTACATAAGCTACAATGGACCTAATAACATCGTGGAAGCTGCGTCTATGTGCAACGTAGTGCCGTATCAACCCAGGAGGATTGCCAACAGAGGGGAGGCCTGTGTAACAGGAAGAGGAAGAGGTCGACGAAGAGCCGGGCAGCAGCCAAAAGAGGACGAAGAAGTGGAGATGAAACGACAGGAACCGGACTGTTGTTTGACTACTTAGTGAACTCGACCCAATAAAGGAGAACGTTACAAAGTACAATGGGTGTAGTGGATTATGTTGTCTGTATGGTGGTGAGAAGTGTCTCTGTCATGTTGTTTCTAGTGCCTTCCATTGTATGGGAGCCTCCAAGACCCTCTCTGTACCTGCGGCACGGAGGTCTTGGAGATACAGGGAGGAGGTGCGAGTGCGTTGCGTGCGTGGGCCCTACCCGTAATCTAGCCAAGTCGACTTCTGTGTATCTATTGCGTGTGTCGGTGGTGTATGGTCCCAAGTGTGGTTTTATTGCGTGAAACTTGTTGTCTAAATTTTTTCACTCCAGTGTGTTTGCCATGTCTTGCGAAGTTGTTGTCGGATGTGTGGCTTCACGTCGGTGTAGGGTAATGTGGTTATGTCAACTGCATTCGAGAGTATAGCAGCAGCAGCAGCCATTCGATCCGCGGCTTCGTTCCCGGCTATACCACAGTGGCCAGGGACCCAGCAAAGGACCAGTTCCAATTTGCGGATATATGTTAGTGAGGTGGGGAAGTGGTCACTTCCATATGGGTCACTGCCCACACGCCACTCGAGAAGAGGAAACAGAACTGTGGAGCCAATAGCCAATTCAAGATATGAGTGTGTTGTGTCCTATATTAGCATAGGTGGGCTTATTTTTGTTCTAGAGGCATGCTCATGAAGATGTAAGGAATTTCTCAATCTGGCGACCGCGGGCATCCGTACGAGAAGAGCCCCAAAGAGAGTTGTGCGCATTGAGGTCGCCTGTTAGGAGATTTGGTTCGGGCAGCTTGTCGACCAGTGCCCCGAAGTCAGAGCTCGAAAGTGCAAAATCATGAAGAATATAAATGAAGCGTACCGTTATCAACCTATAACAATTATTGTGCTTATTGCTGCAGCCTCAAGGACGATGTGGAGAGTGATAGGGTGGCATGCTAGGGATTTTCGGGGTAGTACGGCTACACCGCCCGAAGAGTTTGTGCAACCAACCCTATCCTTTCTGAACATGATATAGCTTTTTGAGAAATTGTATTGATTAGAATTTAAATTGGTTTTTTGGACACACATTAAACTTGGCTGATTAGCATGCACAATCTTATAGACGTCATCAAGGTTATTCAGAAGGCCTGTGCCGTTCAATTGAACAATATTTTCTCTTCGCATTATCATGCGTAAGAGCTACTAGATTGTGACAATTTACGCAGGGTCTTTCGGGGATTGCACTCTTTGGAGAGGTTTTTACCTTCTCTGGAGGTTTAGGCGGAGGGACCCATTCCTTCCGCTGTGAAAGAGAGAGAAAAGGTCGAATATCAATCTCATCATCAGATTTGGAAAGGATACCCGGCGTACGGGACCCCCCGAAATTGGCACCCTTTGCGGTGGCCTTCGTTCTGGCCGCGACCGCCGAGGGCGTCAGGAGCGACCTTGGTTGCACAGGCGGAGTGGAGGAGGTGGGAACTGCACGAGTTTCCTCCATCTCCATCTCCGCTGGGCCCTCGCATGTGTTTCGCGCCGGTGCAGAGGAGGAAACAGTGGGTGCAGCAGCATCCCCAACTGACGTGGTTGCCACCGCAGCCACTGCTGACTCAGCGAGCGGTGCAGAGGGGCGGGTTGGGCTGCCGGAGACAACCCAGAGGGAGGGGGGGGCAGTCGAAAAACACAACAGGAATTTCTGTCGCACAACAGAAATTTCTGTCGCATGACAGAGAGTTCTGTCGGACGATAGGGGTTTCTGTTGGGACTTCAGGATGGTCTGCCGTGCGACAGGAATTTCTGTAGTACAACTACAGAAAACCTGTCGTACGACAGGCATTTCTGTCGCACGACAGGGATTTCTGTTGAGACTACAGGATGGTCTGCCATGCGACAGAAATTCATGCAGTACAACACACATATCTATCATGCGACAGACATTCTGTAGTCCCACTACAAAAAACCTTTGTAGTAGAACTACAAAATGTCTGTCGCTGAGACATTTCTGTTGTACTACAGAAATGTCTATGGTGCAACACGATATAGACAATACACAAATTACCTGTTGCACCACAAAATGTCCTTCAGCCGCTACATCTAGCATTCCGTAATTACTATTATTATCTGCCGTGCGACAGACCGTTTTGTAGTTCCTGCATATTTTTATTGTGCGAAAGATAATTTTAGATTCATTGCAAAAGTGTCACATGACAGACCGTTCAGTATTGCTACGAAATCCCTTGCTTACCCTGTCGGAAAACTCCGCGTTTTCCAGTATTAGGAGAACGATGAAATACGCCAGAAAGAACGGAATACACTGGAAAACGCCGAGCTGGACAACAGCAACGTGGGTACCGTATTTTCCAGAATTATGAGAGCGATGAAATACGCGGGAGACAACGGAAAACACTGAAAAATGCCGCACAGAATGACAGAAATGCGGGGAGGTTGCTGGAGAGGATCGAATAACACGGAGACATTGCCTTTGGGGACAGGGCTTCAGCCACGACGAACGGGATAACATGAACAGGATAGTGTGGTGCCGCTGCTTGGCTGGACACGGGAAAGCCGCGCGCCGGTTAAGGGGTGGGCTGGTTGTATCCGAGCGCTGCAATTGACGCAGATGCTGCGAAACTTGGCGTTTGCGGCGCGTGCGGTGCCGCAAACTCCGAATTTTTTTAGCGTGCGGTGCACGGAAACAATAGTGCGTGCAAGTGACGGTCATCTCGTTCAATTGCATTGCAAGCGTCTGTGGTAATGAACGTTTGTTGCATTGCTGCCAGTAGCGTTCTGGCCGTGTTAAAAAAACCCTTCGCTACAAATTTGCAATTAACAACGCAACTTACCACAAATCACTCTAATGTTGGAACATCTAAGCGTAGCCCCATAACCAAAGAAATGGATACATAAAGAACTTCGCAAAATCCTTGGCTTCTTTGAGTGAATTGCAATTGCATATATTGTACTGCGGACAATCTTTGATAAAACAATGAGGCGATAAGGGTAGCCCGTCAGCAAAACGGACGCATAAAGGAGGCATAAAGGACAAGCAAGACGTGCTTTTTGAAGACGTGGTGTAATAATTGCAGTGCACATTCTGACATGTATTTCGGGGTGTCCTCGAGAGCCCCATTGTTTCAATCTGCGTCCTGTTGTTTTATTTTTTTTTGCGAGCAATTTGTTTATTTTAACGCGAGCCATGTGTCCAATCAAGCCTAAAAAGTTAAAATAAGATTTTAAAATCAGCTAACCAGTTGCCGCTACATGTGTGAAAAAAAATAAACGGCGCCAGTGAACCGGTTGCATTACCAAGATGTGTAAAAAAATAAAATTAAGAAAGAAAGAAAACAAACGCCTTCGCTCTAGCCCGGCCCTTCGGAAGAAGTTGGAGGAACCATCGTGACCCCTCAAGGCATGTCGCGTGACAGCACTCACGGGGGGGGGGAGACCACAATACGAAAGAAATGGGAAGGGTGGAGAGGGGTCGCCAAACAAGTTCTCGTGATCGCCCGGTTCCCTCCTTACGCTTCTTTGTTCCCTCCTGCTTTTCGTCTTTCGGTCAAAATTTGGCGGTGGCTGCGTGGCCGAGTGGCTCGTTCACATTTAGCATCGGCGCTTTGCCTAGCTGAAGTTACGCGTAACTTTTTGTAAAAACGTGCATCTTATGTCTCCGCGAAGTATCAGCAGCAACATTTGAAGCTTCGGAAGCTGTGGTAAAAGCAGATCAGTGGTCTGGAATTCAAGCATCTCGAAGTGAGGACTCCTCTACCGACGACTAACCGTGGTGCTTGGGATAATAGGCACATTGATGCGAGTGAATACGACGAATTTCGCAGGCAGTGTGATTTCGAATACGTGCGATGTGCTTCGACAATCGACTGCACTTGCAATGACCCCTGCGTGACTTCGGCAGGTATCGTGCGTGCATACTCTTCGAGATAGTTCAGCACCACAGAGATGTGCGCTTTTCGCCACAGGATACCCTTCCAAGTTTTGCTGTGCAAATGCATGGTCAACGGATCAAGGTTCCCTAAGGCAAGCATTCCAGCTAAATATTGACTTCCCATTTTAATTAGCTCACGTTCTCTCGCGTTTCGCTGTTTAAATAAAACAGGTTCAAGAAATATTTGTTTGCTTGTGTTTTAATGGTCCTAACTAATATAAGGAACGAATTTTCGAACGGTTATTGTCCATGCTCGTGTAATAGTTGTTTTTTCTATCCGGGAGAAAAAATTTGCCTTCATGAACAGATTGAGCGTCTTTGACGGAAGGCGATGATGGAGCGCGATTTGGCCCTGCTTCATAAGCACGGGCAAATCAGCTGAAAAGTGCCCAAATGAGCTAAATTTTGTAGCGCTACCTAAATGTCCCTGAAGGAAGGACTTCTGTATTTTTTGTTAACAGCTACGCGGGTTTGTAATTACACGGCTATTAAAGAAAAAAGGCCTAGCGCGAGCATCGGCCACGCAATTTGCTGGAAACAGCGTGGTCTCCGGCGTGTTCCAGCGTTAAGTTCCACCGGCTGCCGGATCCACGAGTTTCCGCGTGTGCAGTGTGCGTGTGCACGAGTTTCCGCGACTGCACATGCATCAGGCATGTGCAATTGGCGTAACATCAAACTTTTGTATGGTATGCATGAATGTACCTCTTGTTGCATTGCTTACATTGCCTTTTTGGTACAGCTTTCTGAAATCAGTTATTCACTGACAACAATTTTAAGCTTGTTCCAGAAAGGCAAGAATTCCCCCAAATGCTTATGTTTGTTGGTCATATTTTTATTGAAATTGTTTTTCATATCCTGCATACTTCAGATATTTAATAGAAAAAAAACATCACGGGAAGTAAATTTCTTATGCAAAACAAGTTGAAATTCGAGACATGACAGGATTTACTACGACAACAGACATGACAGGATTTACTACAGAATACAGAACAGGATTTACTACAGACTACAGGACAGGATTTACTACAGACGACATGACAGGATTTACGACAAACTACAGGACAGGATTTACTACAGACTACAGGACAGGATTTACTACAGACTACAGAATGTCCCATTCCCTCACAGGATCATTCTGTCGTATTTTCCTGTTGTGTTTTTCGACTGGGGGCGAGGACGGGACCAGGTCCGACTCGCGGTACTGAGTTCTGGCCTAAACAAGATGCCGCTCCACCCCGGGCGATCTGCGCCGGGGGCGACTTCCCAAGGGGGAAAGAGGCGAACATCTTCGGCGCCTCTGGGAAGGTGATGTTTTCCGTGATTTTTAGATGGACTATATTCTTTTCCATCACGACAATTTTACACGTGTGGGAGTATTCTGCATGAGGTCCATGACAGTTGCTGCACATGAATTGTTGAGCCCGGCAGTTATTTGTCTCATGATCTTGAGATGAACATTTTGCACACGTTGTTTTGCGACGAATGGAGGTGGTGCATCGCCCGAACCGTTTGCACTTGAAACAGCACCGCGGGTTCGGGACGTATGGACAGACAGAGCAATGAATGAAACCTGCTTTGATGGATTCAGGTAGTGTGGAACGGTGAAATGTCAAGATTATATGCTTTGTCATGATTTGCTTATCATCTCGCCGCATGGTGATGTGCCTCACCGCCGTCACGCCCTCGCCTTTCAGGCCTTCGAGCAGATCAGCTTCCGCCTCATTTATCAGATCTGGCTCAAAAATTACACCTTGAGAGCTATTGAGGCTACGCTGGGGTGTTTCTTTGATGTCCCGATCTGCCATGCGATTCTCGGTCAGGGGAGTTGTGGCTTGCTGGTGAGTGGTCATCTCGACCAGGACTTCGCCGGTCTCAGTTTCTTGGCTTCGACTTACTTGCCCAGGATGCCTTCAAGGAGTTTGCTAATAAGGAACACTGACCGAGAGGAGATGGGATTTGACTTGTCAATAGATTCAACAGTCAAGAGGCGCGGATAGTTATCTTACTTTTGGGGTGAAATTTTTGGCAAGGGTGGGAATGAATCTTTGGTGCGGCCTCTTTCAGGGGCGATCACGTTTGGGGGGATTTTCGATTTACCATATGGCATAGGAAAAAAGCAGGGGACGGGGGTACTTTCGGCGTCAGCCTTACCCTGATAGCTGAACAGGTCCCGGAGCTCCCTGCCTGGTAAACAGACAGGGAGGCCATCCACCGGAGCTTGACCTGGGCTCCGACGGCCACCGTTTGTGGTTTCTAACACTCCACCTTAAAACACATTGCCACGGTTGGATCCTGCTTATATTTGGGGGCTCGGGGTCCACGGTGTGGCCAACAGCGTCACCATGATTACTCAACGTGCCCCGTGCGGGGAGAAATCATATGTTGGCAACGGTGTTATGCTTCGATGTTTAGTCTAAAGGAATGGAATCAGAGAAATCACCCGACTTCTAAATATCAGTTATAACAGCACATGGTGAATAATTTTTGTTTCGTAGGATTTTACACGCGCCTTCAAAATCTTCACGACATCTCTGCGGAATGTGCGGAACTGTGCGGAAGTAACGCTCTGGTGATTTTTGTTTTACTTTATTTTTGACCGAAACTGCAAGGAAAAGATTCCCTTTTGAATTTGGTTTGTTTCAGTAACTGTTTGTTATGTCTGCACGCAACTTCAATCTGCGCTGGCGCGTAAATGAGTTTCATAGTTCCTCTGGGAAAGGGTTTCTCAGAAGGGCATGTGCTGTCGGCGCACTTTTTTGAAGTGAGTGGTATGGGAACAAGGGCTACGCTGACATTATATTTCGACATGGCCCTAACGAAGCGCTCATATACATTCTTAGTGAGCACATCGTTTATTCTGACTGTAGGTGTCTTGCGGCTGCACAAGGAATGCTTCCAACTCTCCCTAGCCAGCCATTTTGTCACAGATATTCACTATTTTACTGCTGACATGGCAATGGTTGTGTTGCGATGTAGATTCTCAGAATCGCCGTGATTCGCCGCATGAGTACGTTTTCATTTTTCTTTTTTCCATTCATAATGGACGGTAACGCTTTGTCGATTGAATCTTGCTTTAGTTGTTTTGCATAGAACACGCGTAGTCTCACACGTGTGTTGCGGTTGTCTCGGTTGGGGCCGTTTCGGCACTACTGCAGTAGCGCTAGGCTGGGGAAGGCACAACAAATAGCAAAATGATGTAGGCAGGTTTGTAGAAAATTACTCCATTCGTCATCTACGCGTAATCTCTCTAAGCTGCCGAAGCTGCTTTCAAAAGCGGCAAAATGGGCCCTGATCATGTATCTGCAAGCGCTACTGTTACTGGATCTACACGTCAATCACAAAGAGAGGCGCAATTCAGTAAATAATGGTTGCTATGTTTCGGAATTTCTCTTCTATGGTCGCTTTGTGACAGTTTAGCTTGGCTCCGAAAAGTGGTAGATGCATTAGTGTTTGCGTTTCATTCGACAGGGAACACAAATGTAGTGGGTGTCATGATTAAGGGGGCAATCCCCCCTTGGGAATAAAGATGACGAGTCATAGTGGAGCCAAATGCCGACGAAAAGGAAAACGAAGAAAGAGAACGCAAATTTCCCGCGAAGAGAGCGGACTAATGACGAGGTGACGCGATGGAGGCACGTGGAGAAATAACCAATGCCGTGGTGACCCATGTGGCGGACACGGGCACAGCGAATGCAAGAGTGCCGCGACGGCCGGGCAAAGGCTATTTTCTCCCAGGGCACAGGCCGGGAGGGAGAGAGGGAGATCACATGAACGCCACAGCAGGAAGGTAAGGTGGCACGAGTCCGAGGAACAAGCCGGGGGTACAAGGCCACGCCATCGACTAGAGCCACGTCAGCCTGGGCCGGAGTGGACCGACGTGGCATCGGCTACTACTTCGGCGTCGTACCACCAACCTGCGCTTTCGTGGCCCCAGCGGCAACGGTCGGGCGCCTGCCTACAGCGAGCACGCACCGTCAACTAACGCTTTGGCGGTCCCCACGCGGCGACGTTCCCGGAGCTCCACGGTGCTACCTGCTACCACGGCGACAGCCCCGAGGCCAGGGGCTGCTTCCTGCTACGAGGGCTACCACGAGGAGTAGCTGAAAAGTGGTCCGCCGTGTGACTACCACGCCCAACTACGTCGGTACCAGCAGAACCGGCACCGCGGCAGCGGACAACTACGACTACCAGCGTGTCACGGGCACGCTACGGGTACGACACGTCAGCACCGGAGACAGCGGTAGGCCCGTCCGCTAGGGAATTGGTATTATATTACCATGGTTGTTAGGAGCGTAAACATAGATGTTGTATAGGCTGGAACTAGGACGGTTTGCTTTATTAGGGACTTCAGTGTAGCGACTTTTGGTTTGCTTTGTGCTGCCCGGGTTTCTGTTACTGGGCTTTTCTGGGTTTTTGTTACCGATCAGTATTTAGGAATTGCTTTGGTTGAGTTCTTTGTTTGCTTCGTTGTTTATTTTGCTTAGGGGTTTTAGTTGTACATAATAAATTTGTGCTGTGGTAAACATGCCAACGATTGTTTCGCGTTCATTCTTCTGTGCTGGTCGAGACGTGCTACGCAACGTGACAGTGGGTATAAAGCTTGAACTAGAACCCATAAGACGAAGCCTCAAAATACAATAACGAAAAAAAATTAGGGCGAGCTTCTCCACTGAACCCCTGTGGTTGAGGGTGTGCTAACGTCCCTGTAGCAAGGAATAATATTAATGTCTGCTGCCCCAACCGGGATAAAAACCTTGGTCCCACCGCGTAATATTTACAGCTTAAGCCCCTAATAGCGAGCTCACAAAGGTGAGAAAAAAATCACAGAATTCCACAAATTTCGCAAACGCCTGGATGTGAATGAACACTCCAGCAAGATGACAATATTAGAGAAATGGCCGGGGAAATGCTAAAAGACATCAGAATTACTCCCCACCAAGTAAATGGCAGCTTTCAGGGTTCCTGGGGTTAATATCCAGCCATTTCACTAGGGGAGTGCAAGCAGAGATGCTATAGAAAGATAAAAAATGAGTTACACGCAGGGGGAAAAAGCGCTACAACAGAAAGTTGAAAATGCACAGAGTCACACCTACTGGAGAGACAACAAGATTCGCTGTGCAGCAGAGTAGAGAAAATTTAAAGCGCAACAAATGTAGACACAGGACGAATGACACAGGGACAAGCGCTTGTCCCTGTGTCATTCGTCCTGTGTTTAAATTTGTTGCACTTTAAATTTTCACTATGGAGTACCAACTAGCTCGAACCCTCACTTTGTTAAGCAGAGTAGAGAAAGTCGCGTTCACTTCGCGAAGGTGTGAATGGAATTCCTAGAACCTACCATACATAAACGCTGCGGAGACGCCTGATAGATAGAGCCACAGAACAATGGAATATATTAGCACGTCGACGACAGTCCTGCTGTCATTTTCTGCGACGGAGGTATACCTAAAGAAAAACTGCACACCGAATAGCTACCTTTTTCATAATTTAGGTCTATGCAAAATTACAATAGAATGTCAAATCTTGAGCTGCAGTGCAGCATACATGCATGGGAAGTACTTGGGGAAGATGATTGCTTTCTTGTAATTCATGATGCGGGGTTGAACGGTAAATCCTGTGGACTAGTGTAACGCAGCACACATGGCGTACGTCAAACGAAAGCATTTAGTGGGAACTTCTTCCTCGTCTACCACTATCGCACCGCACCATCTCTTCGTGGCTAATCTCCCATTCTGGCCATCTTACCTGCACCATCCAGCTGCGGGATGTCAAATATATATATACCTGATATATATATATATATATATCAGGTATTGGTAAGAAATTGGTCAGGTATTCGAAATCTAATCGAAAGGCGTGGGTTCGGTCCCCACTCTGGGGGCGTGTTTTTCTTTCTTTCTTTCACACCTAATTATAAATAAACAAAAAAATAAAAATAATGGAACGTCACTAACGGTAAAAAATAGTCTAAACATTCCCCTATGCCTTCTTTGGCGTTGTAGACTGGGGGCTTTTTTTTCTGTATTTCCTAACGAGCCCCTTATTCTCAAACTCTATTATCGTGCGAAAGCGTAGCGAAAGCCTCGGTTCTGGCAGCCTTGATGCCAAGGTAGCATAAGAGGGTTCACGCCAGTTACCCGCTTATGACAGGCTGTAGACGTTCGCATCACGCCCCGCGGGTTCAAAAGAAGGTCCCCTTCTCCCTGTGTAGTCTGTGTGGCCCTGGCTACCACCCTCAAGCGTCAGATACAGTTGTAGTAAATATAAATACCCCAGAAAGTGAAGGAGAACGCAGTCGCCCAGATAGCCGAATTGGTAAGGCATTCGAGATATTTTCGAAAGGCGTGGGTTTGGTCCCCACTCTGGGCGCGTGTTTTTCTTTCTTTCTTTCTCACGTATTTAAAATAAAATAAAAAAAATAATGTAATGTCACTAACGGTAAAAAATAGTCTAATCATTCCTCTCTGCCTTTTTGGCGTTGTAGACTGCCGGCTTTTCTTTGTATATTTCCTAACGCGCCCCTTATTTCCAAACCCTATTATCGTGCGAAAGCTTAGCGAGGACCTCGGTTCTGGCATCCTTTATGCCAAGGTAGCATAAGAGGGTTTCCGCCAGTTACGCGCCTATGACAGGCTGTAGACGTTCGCGTCAGGCATGGGGGGTTGAAAGAAGGTCCCCTTCTCCCTGTGTAGTCTGAGTGGCGCTGGCTACCACTCTCAAGCGACAGATACAGTTGTAGTAAATATAAATACCCCGGAAAGTGAAGGAGAACACAGTCGCCCAGATAGCCGAATTGGTAAGGAAATCGATATCTCGTGGAAAGGCGTGGGTTCGGTCCCCACTCCAGGCGCGTGTTTTTCTTTCTTTCTTTCTCACGTAATTATAAACAAATAAAAAATAAAAATAATATAGTGTCACTAACAGTAAAAAATAGTGTAACCATTCCCCTATGCCTTCTTTAGCATTGTAGACTGCCGGCTTTTGTTTGTGTATATATGTGTATATATATATATATATACATATATATATATATATATATATATATATATATATATATATATATATATATATATATATATATATATATATATATATATATATATATATATATATACACATAAAGAAACATGGGTCGGCTGTCTTGAACAACAAAGGAGGCTAATGGGAATGATTAGGGATGTCTTACTAGGGTTTTTGAAGTTAAGATTTTTAAATATACGTAAAAACGAAAGAAAGAAAACACTCGCCCAGAGACGGGATAGAAACCACACCATATATATATACATATATATATATATATATATATATATATATATATATATATATATATATATATATATATAGCAAATCAGAATAGGAAATGAGGGCCTCGTTGTAAGAAGACAGAAATAAGGGTTCGCAGTCAAGAAAACCTCGTAAAGCAAAGGGGAGGGTGTGGTAGGTCATTGAAACAGATAAAGAATTTGCAAGGAAAGGGAAGAAAAAATGGCCTCCAGGTGTCATCCAAACCGACAACCTCCAGGTCCGAACCCACGACCTGGAGGCCATGGGTTCAGATCCCCCCTGGCGGGCATTTCTTCTTCACTTTCTTTCTTTCCAAATTCTTTATCTGTGACAATCACCTACCACATCCTCCCCTTTGCTTTCCGAGGTTTTCTTGACTGCCAACCCTTATTTCGGTGTTCTATATATATATATATAATATATATATATATATATATATATATATATATATATATAAGACAGAAATAAGAATTGGCAGTCAAGAAGACCTCGGAAAGCAAAGGGGAGGATGTAGTAGCTCAAGATAAAGAATTTAGAAAATAAGAAAGTGGAGAAAAAATGCCCGCCAGGTGGGATCCGAACCGACGACCTCCAGAATACCAGTCTGGTGCGATAAACCACTACGCTACAGGCGGGGCTTCTTTAGCCTCCACTTTCTGGGGTATTTATGTTCAGGTGTTTTTGTTTCCTGTGCTTGGGGGTTTATATATCGTAGTATATATATATATACATAAATTTACTAAAATAAAAAAAAATACATAAAAAAATATACATACAATAATTCTCTTTTCGAAGGAGCACTGCAGGTTATCCTTCTCTTGCAATCGCTCTCCAGTCGCTTCGATCGGTTGGTTGATTGGCCACTAATCACCATCGCAGTTTTTTATTCACAAGCTTTTCATCTGCAAACAAGATGCGTACCAAACATTTTTTTGTTAGGTCGGCTCGCGCCGACTTGAGTGTCTGCCGATCAACATCTGAAAAACCAATTGTTTGTTTCTTCTATTGAAATACTTCTGATGGCTTCTTTCTTGTTTTATTTTCTGCTTAGTGTTAGGACAATGATTCTTTGTTGCGAGTAAGGCTGGGTGATTTTCAGAAAATGTTCTGACTGGCCTGCAAACGTCGTAGGTAGTGTTGTCTTCATGGCAAAATACATTTAGTCTGTGTGGTCGCTTCAGTTGAAATCGTCGTTCTATTCTGCGACCACAATCTGTAAAACAGGGTCAGTGATTGGAGGATCTGTCGGCGGTTGGAAATTTCGTCCCCTGTGAGGATGTTTGACGCAACCTGCTTGCTGTTTTCCCCCGTTATGTATTTCGGCTACGCTTCAGAGGGCTGACCTTAAATGGCGTTTCTTCTCTAAGAGATACTGAAGGGGCGCCACAGGTGTTGCATACCGTTTATCATCTTACCGCGTTCATGCCACAAAATGATTGTTGCTTGTGGTAGTTGCAGTTGAACGGTCGGTGAAAATGACGTTTTCTTACGCGGACACAACGAAGTAGTTTGAGCGTTCTAGTGAACTCCGCGCTTCAGACTATCACACGTACTACACACGGGCATCGCGGTATAAGCAAATTGGTAAAACCTGTTCTCTTTTTGCGTAATGGGGTTGGGAGGCCTGAATGTAAAAATATATGACCGAGGACCAGCCAATATATAGTTGGTGAAAGAGAAATTGCCTAACGGTTGGTGGCATTGTTCCTCATGTTGATGAGACCGTCGAGCTACGCGAACTGTTTATGTTGAAGTTTTCCATTTTACGTTTGGGAACTAGGAGTTTGAAGTTCATTGGCACTCGTCTGTTTTCACCAGCCTTTCATCTTACTGCCGATAAAAGAACGCGGCAGCCGGCCCTCTTGAAACGAACATTTATATTGAGTAGCAAAGGTGACTCGACGATGGGCAGTGGGTTAGTCTGATGGGGGATAGCGGAGGCCGCTAACTTGCTTGCTATGTAGACTCAATCGCGTTGGTGGATACCTTATACTCCTTCTTCACCGCCATATTAGCCTGTTTGGGAATAGGGCTCGGGGAGTGAGCGAAGATATCCGTCAAGGCTTGTACAGGGAGCTACATGGCTTTCTGATTGCGCTAAAATCTAATTATGGAACAAGGAGGGTGAAGGCTTACAGGTTACAAGGCTTACAAGGCTTACAAGGCTTACACTTTGGCGGCACGTCAAATTTTCAGCATGAACAAGGTCAGCTTACCTATATATGACACATTTTGTCCTCGCAGGAGACACCCAAGCACGGCCGCCGTCCACGGGCAGACATCGTGTCATATAAGTTGATATGTCTGCGCCCCCTAAGGCATTACTGGCCCCTCCCGTTAACATGAAGAGTTCGCAACAGATGACTGAGAGGTTCTGGTACATACCCAATGACGCCCCCACTCCAGCTTGACTACGTGTTCACAGGCCATTCTTTGTTTCGTTCCCGTATACCCCGCAATGACGTCCACAGATATCGTGCCTCGCCGGCTGAAGACGTTCTACACGCAGTCCTTGTGGCTCGTTTGCTTTAAACTTGTCCAACCGGCGTTTTAAATCTGGTCCTTAATTGTATTGCTAAAGAACATTGCTTTTTTTAGTGCACACACCTTCTCTGCGTTTTTCATACTGTCCTTGCAAACCGCCACTACAACGTTCTTTTCCATGAACGTTTCGTTTCTCTGTGTGTTTTTTATCAGTGCGCTCACATTCTCTATGTTTTTTATTCTGTGCCTCGCGAACCGTCACTACAACGTTGTTTCCGGTGAACTTTCATTTTTGTAGCCTACAATATTTTCATTTGCCGGCTTGAACGTTCGAGCCGAGTTCGTCGATGGCCTTCACAGGCGTGTAGCTGCGTACACCTACATCGGCTTGAGCTGCGTCGATGGTTTGCTTTTTGTCTCCAGTTTTCTCAGAGACTGTATTGAGTGATTTAATTTACTCCTTTGTCCTGGACGTTTTATTAAGTTCCTCTAATGAAAAAGTTTTCTTACAGGGACACTCGTGACCTTAGGTGACCTTTATAGGTCACCTTAGGTTACCCATTGACGTTTGGTGATACATTGGTGACTAACGTCATTTGGCCGAGCCGGTGCACTTCAACAAACGTTTGCTACTGTTTTATCGCTCTGGACGATGACGAATTCCGCTAGCTGTCTTGAGATGTCAACGATTTCTTGAGCAGGGGGGGTTATAAGCCCTGCCAGGGCTTAGCTGTGGCTGTGGCCTGTGTTTGAGGCGCGATTGCCAAGACGGAGAGCAAGCCTGGAGGCTGGGTCGCTTCTGGGAACGAAGATATGTCGACTGTGCCACTTTAATAAACATGCCATTCCTTATTAACTCATGCGTATTATATCTCGGATATTTTCAAAAATACCTTTCATGCAGAAATATACTTTTAATCAAACTTTTCTCATTTATGATTTGAAGAAAAAACGCCGCAACTCAACATACTTCACGCACAAACTTAGACAAAATTTCCTTCAAAATGGCAAACACAAACACCACCAGTAATGGTTTATCTCGGAAAAACCTCGGTAGTTTTGGCGTGCAAAGTACTAATCATACGTACTTGAAACAATTTTGAAAGGTATTGCAAGATGTGCGGACTAATAAAAGAAAGGATAAAATTTGTTGGTGGATAATTGATGCACGGCAGGGTGTGTATATTACGTCCAAAAATTTTTAAATCCTGAAATTAGGAAATTTTCTTATTTGGAGCGAAATTGTCACTGAAACAAATGAGAGATGCGCTCGAAGGAAATCGACTGTGAGATTAGGTTGAATTTTGTTCAATATATTCAAACATTTGTAGTTGCAACTTAATAAAATATAAATATTATTTAAAATTTAAATAAATTTTGAAAAATTTAAGAAAAATAAACATCTAAATAAAAAAAATAAAAGTGCTATTTTTTTCTTCAACCGGTGGTTCTTACATAACCTTTCTGTAAAGTTTTTGTTGATACAGGTCCTTCATGAGCTTCATGCTTTTTCTGGCTTGCGTAACTTCCGTAGCAATGGTGTGCTTCAGGCTTGTGATGTACAAGAAATATTGCAATGTAGCCAAAAAACAAGCCAAATGGGAAAGAATATACTTATTTGCGCATGTGGACGACCAAACTAGTTATTGGCAAAAGATGGAAATATAAAACTTCTGACTCGAAATGTAATAGGGACTTCCGTATTTTAACAGCAAACGTGGGTGAATAACCGCGTTATTTAAAAGCTCAACAATTTCCAACGTATTTCTGTTCGATTTAGGGGTGCAGTTTTTCTATGCAATTTTAGAAGCGATGTGAGATGAATGAGGCAGCAATATTATAATACAATACGAAACACCCAAGCAAAATTACCTTATGATTTCTCGGTATTTCTTTCCGCTCTTTGCTATTTGCTTTACATAATTTGTTGCTTTAAAAGAATTGTAGGTAACATAACTCGAACGAGTGAAAAACAAGCTTTGAAAGATGTGTGGTGCGAAATTTAAAACAATGTTATTTCGGAAACCAAAAAAATAACAAATGCAGATAGATAAGATTCCAAACTAAGTTGTAAAAATAAATTTGTGTATTAGTACCATACTGATTGCAATTGTGGAGATGCACTTGCGCTTTTTCAAATATAGAAATGCGACTTTCGCTAGGAAGTCCTAAGTACAGCCATCTGTGTTCCTAATGTAGCTTTCGTAAGTGTGAAACAACTTACAAATGCCTGCGCCTGGAAAATTGTAGCGAAAAATGCACTATATTTGGATGAGCACGTGTGAAGACAATGTCGAGGCAAAAAGAGCATTTTCAGAAGCGCAACCTTCAAGTTGTTACTACGCCCCTATTTTAGTAGATGTTAAAGATCTTTTGCTTATGCAGGGGGGGTCGATTTTTAAGCTGTAACATAAATTTATTGTTACATGTGAGGAATGACCGTTTTTGTTGGCCAAACAATGGTAGCTCAGTATGACCTACTGAAGCTGAGTACAATAGCAACCTATTATTCCTCTAGTTCAAGCATGTTCAACTCAATTTGTTGCTAAATTACTCGGGTCACTTGATCTTGCGGACCGTCGGCACCCAGTTTAATTTTTCCCCGGGGAAGACGTAGCCCTTCAGGTTGTCATGACATGTCGCGAGTGGTAAGGTTTAAGTCACGCGACGTTAACCGTTAGATTCCTAATACTTCGTCTGCCATTGGTAAGAAGCAGTGAGATGACCCAGTTCCCATCGCCTATACGATATAAAACCAAGACTGGCCCTGTGCAGTTTGGCAGCAGCATCTCACATAAACCACATAGGCAGATGGGCGTTCATAGCAGAGAATCTCCTCTACTGTACGAGGTGTCTCGGTGGCAGCTGTCGTAGCATAGCTTCGATGGCCTTGTGAGACCAGTGTATGCATTGCCGCAGTCAACGGGATTCTTCAGTGAGGCAAAGCGTTTTGCCTACGACGCGGTCACCGTGAAAAGCAAACAGAAAAATCGTATCTAGAGTGCTCAGCGGCGGACGCGCATAAAGGAGGTAGATAGGGCGGCATCGCGTGATCTCGTACCAAGCGGTATTGTATGCTTACCTAATGGGGTGTCAGTTTCGCTTACAATATAGAGTCTCGGTTTTATTGATTGGAATCAACGTACATAGCAATCAGTTTGTAAGTGTCCGACTGGTGCGCTCAGTTAGGCCATTCGTTTGTGGATGATATAAGTTTGAGCGCCTAAACACAGCTAAAGAAATGCGTATCAGTTCTTCAAGAACATCAGCAGTGAATTGAATCAAACGGTCAGTGACAATGACGTGACGGGGCCGTGGCGAAGCAGAATACGGTGCTTTAGAAAGCTCCAAACCTCGGTGGTAGTAGCTGATGTGAGCATAGCTCTCCCTCTATAGGGGAATGGTAGTGCACGCAAACAATTCTCCAACGGTTACCATGCGCTAACTGTCGGAATGAACCAAGCCAGTCGATACAAACTTTATCGCATGGAGACTGAATTGGTGTTACCGGGTGCACATGGTCAAGCGGCATGCGCGAAAGAGTCTTGTACCGTTGACGTTGGGGGCAACTTGAAACGTATCGTTGTGTCACCGACACCTATTTGGCCAGTAAAAGCGCTAAAGCGTGCGGTGAAGCGTCGAGCACATCCCACTTGGCCCGCCGTGACATCGTCATGCATGGCGTGGTGAACCGAAGTAACTAAATTTTCGGGAACCACAAGAAGGAATCGAGACCCGGTTGACGAGTAATTCTTTTTGTATAGTAAGCCCTTATGCATACAAAAGGAGGAGCGCGTTTAAATGTGACGTGCTTTGTCGGGTAGTGATTCTAGGCGCGGGTATTGCAGTTGGGCTTTCCTAAACGTGCTCAGGTAGGGTAACTACGTGGTCACAGCTTCAAGATAGTCGTCGAGGTTCTCTGAATTGCCGTCTGTTGTATCCGCTGGGAGGCGGAAAAGAGAGTATACGTCAGAATGTTTGCGGCCACTCTTATAGCTGACCCAAAATGTGAATTCCTGAGTGTGCAAAGCCATGGTTTTTACAAGACTTTTTGGGTGGTAATGCATGTACAACACTCAGCGAATTTATGAAAATAATAGACCTAATTATTTCATTTTGGACAATGTGATTTAAAACATTCAAACCTCCTTGGGATTCCGCCGTAAAAATGCTTTTCGAATTCAGCTTCATAGAGACCCTTCAATCGGGTCCGTTAGCGGCATATGACACAGTGAGGGAAGTTTCGATGCGTCTCTAAAAACTTCTGCGCACTTGTACTTCTCTCGCAGAACCAAACACGTCTGCAGAATTGCCATTGTTGGCGCTCGTTTTCTGTAGACACAGAAACGACAAGTCACACGACAATGTGCGAATCTTCCATGGTGGTAACAGGTTAGAAAGAGATGATATCATCATCATCATCATCATCATCATCATCACCAGCCTATCTACGCCCACTGCAGGGCAAAGGCCTCTCCCACTATTCTCCAATTGCCTCGGTCCTGTGCCAACTGTGACCAATTTATCCCCGCAAACTTCTTGATCTCATCTGCCCATCTAAGTTTCTGCCGCCCCCTCCAACGCTTACCTTCTCTAGGGATCCACTCTGTTACCCTTAATGACCAGCGGTTATCTTGCCTTCGCATTACACGCCCTGCCCACGTCCATTTCTTCTTCTTAATTTCTACTAATATGTCTTGAACACCAGTTTGCTCCCTGACCCACTCCGCTCTATTCTTGTCCCTTAATGTTACACCTATCATTCTCCGCTCCATTGCCCGCTGAGTCGTTCTCAATTTAGGTTGAACCCTCTTAGTGAGCCTCCAAGTTTCTGCCCCGTAGGTGAGTACCGGTAAGATGCAGCTGTCATACACTTTCTTCTTCAGCGACAATGGTAGGCTGCTATTCATTATCTCAGAATGTCTGCCATATGCACCCCACCCCATTCTGATCCTTTTAATTATCTCTGCCTCATGGTTGGGATCTGGGGTCACAACTTGGCCTAAGTTGATATATTCGCTTACCACTTCCACTGCATCGCCACCTATCTCAAACTGCTGTGCTGTCCCGTGCTTATTGATCATTACTTTAGTTTTCTGCATATTAATTTTCAGGACCACGGTTCTACTCTGTTCGCCCAGTGCGGAAAGCATGCTTTGCAATTCGTCCCCCGAGTTACTTAGCAAGGCAACGTTATCAGCAAATCTGAGGTTACTGAGGTATTCTCTGTTAACCCTTACTCCCACCGGTTCCCGATCCAACGTTCTGAATACTTCTTGTAAGCATGCTGTGAATAACATTGGAGAGATTGTGTTTCCTTGTCTGACACCCTTCCTTATAGGTATTTTACTGCTCTCCCTAAGGAGGATGATGGTAGCTGCAGACCTATTGTAGATATCCTCTAGTATTCTTACATAATGCTCATCTACCCCCTGGTTCCGTAATGCCTGAATGACTGCTAGGGTTTCGACCGAGTCAAATGCTTTCTCATAATCTGTGAAGGCTTTATATAGGGGTTCACTCAGTGCACTTCTCTATCACCTGATTGATCGTGCGAATATGGTTCATTGTTGAATAACCTTTACGAAACCCTGCTTGTTCTTTAGGTTGACTGAAATCTAAGGTTGCAGAAATTCGGTTAGCGATTACCTTGGTAAATACCTTGTTGACGACTGACAGTAAGCTGATGGGCCTGTAATTTTTCAAGTCCTTCGTGTCGCCTTTCTTATGGATTAGGATGATGTTCGCGTTCTTCCAAGATTCCGGTACCATTGCGGTCATTAGGCGTTGCGTATACAGGTTTGCCAGTTTTTCAAGTACAATTTCTCCGCCATCCTTCATGAGGTCTGCTGTTATCTGAACCTCACCAGGTGCTTTGCCCCCTTTCATTTCTTTCAAAGCCTTCTTTACTTCTTCGGTCGTTACTGGTGGGATGTCTATCTCCTCTGAACTACTGCCTCGTTCGGCATTATCCTATATGTCCCGGCTACTGTACAGATCCTTACTGTACAGAGATGATATACTGGTGTCTGAAATGGTCACATCAAGATTAGATGTTTGAACTCTCAATCGGTGTTAGAATGGAGCAGGTTGAGATGGCCTGTTCAAAGGAAGTTGGGGTGATTGTATCACAAATGACCGGTTTATAAGGATGGCTTGTCAATGATGAAACTTCAAACGCGTATAAAAGGTCAATGCACGTTCCCTCGTGATGGAACGACCATTTGTGAGATTCGACTTATATGCTCTGTACAGGACTAGTGCGGAATGCACACTAAGCAAGGCAAAGCCCCAAGTGCAGCACTGAATCCAGCATTTTCAGTTCTCTTTTTGATGATGATGATTGGTTGTTTATGGCGCAACGCCAACTAGGGCAAAAAGCGCCAAAGCAATGGTTATGTATGACGGTTGAAGATGTAACGCCTAAGATTGCTCAACAAGAGCAGAGATTAAAATAGTAAAATCAGTAAGACAATGAGGATGGCTGGTTTAAAAGGCCAGGGTGTGATAGTGCAGGGCATGAAACTATGTGATGGAATTACGCGTGATAGGAAATAAGCTGTAAAAATTTGATTGCACCAAGAAACCTAAAAGTGCGTTGTAGAGGGACTATGGGATCATCCGCTAAAAGTAGTGCTGGATGTAGTGATGATGATGATGGTTTGATTTTATTGGCGCAAGGCCGACATGGGGAAAGAGCGCCAGACACAAACGTATTTGATGAGGAGAGAACACAAAATAAAATCAGTTAAAAACTATAAGCACGGGTGGTGTAAAGGCCAGGATGAGAACAAGAGTGGTTAAAAGATAAATAAGGTGGCTGGTGTATAGAACCAGGGATAAAACTATGGGTGGTACGTGATGAGTTGTACAAAGTGAACTTCTGACAGGAAATTAAAGGTGCGCTGAACAGAAAACATGGCATCGTCTCCTAAGAAGCATGACGGGTGTGGTGGAATATGTCGTGTGTGTAGTTGTGGGAAGTGTTTGAGTCATGTAACGTCGAGTGCCTTACATTGTATTAGAATGTGTATCACGGATACGGCCTCTTGCTGCACAGAAGTCTTGGAGATCCAGTGAGACGGAGCGAGTGCGTTGCATGTGTGCCCTATCCGTAATCTAATCAAGGCGACTTCAGTGTATCTATTGCGTATGTCGGTGGTATTGCGTATGTCGGTGGTCAAAAGTGAGGTTTTATTACGCGTAACTTGTTGTCTGTTTGTTCACTCGAGTGTGTTTGCCATGTTTCGCGAAGTTGTTGTCTGATGTATGGTTTCACGTCTCTGTAGGGTAATTAGGTTATATCTACTGTATTCGAGAGTGTAGCAGCAGCAGCCAGTCGATCCGCCGCTTCGTTCCTGGCTATACCAAAGTGGCCTGGGACCCAGCAAAGGACTAGTTCAAATTTGTGGACATACAAAGACATAATACCCTTGACTATTAAATTTATAACTTGATTTTTTGAAGACTTCGTTCACGACAACGCCCGCACAACACTGAGAGAATCTGTATATATAATGGATTGTGGGATGTGGCTTTGAAGGATATGATTACCAACCAGAAGTACACCATAAGCCTTTGTCGTAAAGATGCTAGTATAACTGTCCAGAGTTTTCGTGACACTAAGGCCGGGCCCATGCGCTGCACAGGACACCGAGGTGGAAGTTTTAGAGGCGTCCGTATCAAATTCAGAACATTGGTACTTCTGCTGCAAATACTAGAAGCGCTGCAGAATTGCAAATGTGGGAGCTCGGTTTTTATCTACTTGTGTGAATGAGGTGTCGCATGACACAGGGCGGAGATGCCATGCTGCTATGAAATCTGTTACAGAACTTTGGCTGGTATCTAAAAAGGAGACAGCAAGCTCTGACGCTTCCTCTGTAACACTGTAAGAGAAGGGCGCAAATAACGATGGTCGATTTAAAAGGAGTTCAGTCATGGATATATCATAAAAAACTGATTTAAAAGGATGGTGTGGCATTGATGAAATTTTAAAGGCATAAAGGAGGTCTCTGTATGCTCGCTGACGTTGTAGATTTCATTTGTTGCACTCTACATACAGGCTTTCGACCGGACTAGTTCGGAAAGCACCACACGCCAAGAGGAGCCCTTGATGAAGCACAGGGTCCAGCATTCTCAGGGATGTTTTAGTGGCTCACCCACAGACAATGCTACCATAGTCCCATTGTGAACCTTTTAGGCTGATAAAAACACGTAAAAGAAGTTGTTTGTCAGCACCAAAAGAAATGTGCGAGAGAACCTTCAGGATAGTCAGTGTTTTTAGGCATTTATGTTTTAGTTGTTTTATGTGTGGGATGAATGTGAGCTTTTCTTCAAAGATAATACCTAAGAACTTGTGTTCCTTTTTTACAGGAATAGAGACACCGTGGAGTTGAATGTCTGGATCCGGCCGAACGCCACGCCTCTTGGTAAACAAAACACAAGTGCACTTTCCTGGATTAAATTTTAAACCGTTGCTATCTGCCCAGCCGGCAAGCTTGTTCACACCAAGCTGGACTTGCCGCTCGCAGACAGACAAGTTACACGATTTGAAAGAGAGCTGAACGTCGTCTACATAAATTGAACACGAAATCGACGGTGGTAGCGCCTTCCGAAGAGAATTCATTTTCACAATAAAAAGGGGTGCAACTTATAACTCCACCTTGCGGCACGCCGTTTTCCTGCACATGAACCCTACAGAGTACAGTTCTAACTCGCACACAAAAGGTTGTTTGAGACAAGTAGCTGGCAAGTGTGTTCATCATGTTACCTGTTATGCTGAAGGACTTGAGGTCGCTTAGGATGCCATACCACCACGCGGTATCGTACGCTTTTTCCAGATCAAAGAATACCGTCATACAATATTGTTTGTGGAGGAAATCATCCTTTATACAGGACTCGAGCGCGACGAGTTGGTCGTTGGTGGACCGCCCCGCCCTGAAGCCTGCCTGGCAGCTCTCGAGAAGACCATTGTACTCAAGAAAGTACACGAGTCTCCTGTTTATCATCTTCTCGAGGAGCTTGTACAGGCAGCTTGTGAGGGCGATGGGGCGATAGCTAGCGGGAGAGGAAGGGTCCTTCCCTTCCTTCAGGAAAGCCACCACTATGGCCTCCCTCCAAGAGCGAGGAATGTGCCCCGAAAGCCATATTTTGTTGTATAGATGTAGGAGTGCTTCAAGAGTGTCTGGGTGTAGTTGTTGTATGATGGTGTATGTGATTTTGTATGCACCTGGAGCTGAAGGCTTACATGTGCTCAGAGCAATCTTCAGCTCACGAATTGAAAAAGGAGAATTGTAAGAAGTGTGCGACTTGTTGTAATCACGCAGAGACTTCTTTTCTACAGATGTTCTGTGTTTCATGAAAGTGTTTGTGTAGTGTGCTGAACTGGACACGTGTTCGAAGTGTTGTGCAAGTGTGTTAGCCTGGTCTTCCAGTATGTCCCCTTTTGTACTAACCAGGGGCAGGCTGTGTGTCTGTTGTGCTTTTAGTTTTCGTATTCGTGTCCAGACTTTGTGTGTATCAGTGTATGAGTTTCGCCTCACGACGCACTCGCTTCGCAAAAGCCTTTGCCCGTTTAAAAGAAATGAGGTTAGGTGACGTGGGGTACCGGCGAAGGACACCCCACGCCTTGTTCTGGGCCTCTCGCGCCCGCCTGCAGTCCTCGTTCCACCAGGGCCTCCTTGGGGTGCGGGACCTAGTGGAGGCCTGGGGAATCGACTTTCCGGCGGCGTCAAGGATGTGCGCCGTGACGAGTTGGGCGGCTTCCTCCCCGTGTAGGTGTTTTATGGTTGTGTGGTGTAGTTGAGATGTTTGTGTGCATGTGCTCCCGTTTGCTTTTGATTCATTAAACTTTTATGGGAAGATGGACTGCTCGGGCCTATACCTATATACGTTAATGAAGTGGGGAAATGGTCACTACCATGTGGGTCTGTGCCCACACCCCACTCAAGACACGGAAAGAGAACTGAGGAACCAATAGCCAAGTTAAGATGCGAGTATGTATTGTGTCTTAAGTGGTGGTATGTAGGCTGTTTTTTGTTGAAAAGGCATGCTCCGGCGGATGTAAGAAACTTCTATATCAGGCAACCTCGGGAATCCGTTCTGGAGGAGCCCCAAAGAGAGTTGTGCGCATTAAGGTCGCCTGTTAGTATGTATGGTTCGGGCAGCTGGTCAACCAGTTCCTCGAAATCAGAGCTCAGAAGTGCAAAATCAGGAGAGATGTAAATGGAGCATACCGTTATCAACATATTAAATATTATTGTACGGATCGCTACATCCTCGAGGACAGTGTCTAAAGAGAGAGGGTGGCATGCTAACGATTTCCGGGCGATAATGGCCACACCTCCTGAAGAGTGGGTGCAGCCAACCCTGTTCTTTCTGAATACCATGTACCTATTTAAGAAGTATGTTTGTTTAGAATTGAGGTGGGTTTCTGGAGACACATGATACTTGGCTGACTGGCCTGCAGTATCTCATACACATCGCCAAGATTTTTAAGGAGGCCTCTGCAGTTCCATTGGATGATGTTTTCTGTTCACATTATTTAAATTTAAGAATGACTGGAGTGTGTGTGTTCGTGTGTGTTCATGTGTCGTCTTTCGGGGCTGTTACTCTTGGATTAGGCTTTTTAGGCCTGTCTACTGGCTTGGCCGTCAGAGGCCGCTCCTTGCGCTGCGTTGCAGGCGGGAATGGCGCGACGTCCATTTCATCATCAGATGCCCTGGGGGTGTCCGTTGAATGGGGGTGCCCGTCGTGGGGGTGCCCCGGACTTGGGGGTGCCCCGGACTTGGTCCCCCTTCGGAAGCCCTTCGTTTGAGCCGCCACCTCTGCGGACGTCGGGGACGCCAGAAGTGGCACGGGCGGTGCACTGACGGTGGGAGCCATTGCGGGGCCCCCGATGTCCATCCCCTCGACACCCTCCAACGCACTGGAGGACGAGGAGGAAGCGACGGGAGCGGCACCGGTCCCAATGGAAGAGGTTGGCACCACAACCGCTGCTTTCTCAGCAAGTGGCGTGGTGGCGGTTTGGGCTGCCCGAGGCAAACCTGGGAGGGGGGTGGTGGAGGGACCAGGTCAGCCTCGCTAAACTGGGTCCCTGTGGAAACCACACGCCGCTCCGCCCCCCGGTTAGCTGCGTCGGCGTACCTCCCCAGGGGGAAACAGGCGAACCTCTTCCGCGCCTCTGGGAAGGTGATGTTCTCAGTTACCTTGATGTTGATTGTCTGTTTTTCAATTTGAAATTTTTCGCACTTGCTGGAGTAGGCTGAATGCGCCCCCCCGCCGTTCACACAAGAGAGGGTGTCGGATGGACAGTTGTCGCCCGGATAGTCATGCGACGCGTATTTTGCACACGTTCTTCGGCCACTAAAACAGTTTGTACCGTGCCCGAACCGCTGGCACGTAAAACAGCGCGGCGGGTTCGGGATGTAGGGACGAATGGAGCAACGGATAAAACCTGCATTTATGTGTTGTGGAAGAACTGCGCTGTCAAAAGTCAAGATAATGTGCTTGGTGGGAATCTCCTTGTCGTCTCTACGGATAGTGATGCGTCTCACGGCAGTGACGTCCTGATCCTTCAAGCCGGCAAGGAGATCCGCATCTGTTCCGTTCGAGAGATCCGTCTCGGATATCACACGTTGCGAGCTGTTGAGTCTCCCATAGGGTGTGACCCTGATGTCTAGATCAGCCAGTCTAGTCTGGGCTAGAAGCTTCGTGGACTGCTGCTTGTCATTTATTTTGATGAGGAGTTCACCAGACCTTTGTTTTTTGCACCTATATGATTTTCCTATTATGGCTTCAAGATATTTTGCGATCAAGAAGACTGACTGAGATGCAAGAGGGTGGGTTTGATTTAGGGACTCCATGACAAGAAATCGAGAGTAATGATCTGGTTCAGGAAATGTCAAAGATGACAATGAAGGAAAATATACTTCGGTGCGGCCCCTTTTCAGGGACCGATCCCGTTTGGTGGGGGGGGGGTTGTAAATACCATAGGGCATAGTATAAAGGCAGGAAGACTGGGGTACTTTCGTCTTTGACCTTACCCTGGTAGTCAAAGAGGTCCAGGAGATCCCTGCCTGGCAGACAGGCAGGGAGCCCGTCGGCCGGAGCTTGACCAAGGCTCCGACGGCCACCGTTTACGGCTTCTACCCTTCACCTTTCAACACCTCGCCACGGTTGGAAACAGCTTATGTTTGGGAGCTCATGGTCCGCGGTGCCGCTGCTCACCGTCACCATGAATACTCAAGGTCAGTTCTCTTTTTGTTGCAGACCCACAACGCACACTCCCAAAATTGAAGCGAGACCCCATAAAGCTGGTAATAACTCATAGGAGTAGCTGTTTGTCCGCGCCATAGGACTGGTGGGACATGACCACCAGGATGTTCATTTTTCAAGGCATTTCTATTTCAGTTATTATAAGTGAGCTAAAAATTTGAGCTTGTCGTCCAACACAATTTTATAAACTAGTGTTCCTTTTTTACGAGAATCGAGAAGTCACCGTTAAGCCTAATGCTTGTATCTATGAATCCTACGGCGTTTTGAAAACGGGAGACGGGTACTTTAAGCAGGAGTTGGTTTGAACCCATTTTGATCTGACCAGCGAGCGAGAATATTACGCTAAACTGGAGTTGGTGCCCGTAGATAAACAGATTACAAGATTTGAAAGCTATCTGAACATCATCTACGTATATGGAGTATTAAATTGTTGGAGAGAGTGCGTTTGCTATTGAATTCTGTTTTACAGCAAACAATGTGCAGCTGAATACACCCCTTGAGGCACACCGCTTTCTTGTACATAAACTCTGCCAAATAAAGAAGGTACTTCCACTCGAAATATTGTGTTGGACATGTAGCTTTGAAGGGTTGTTAACATTCTACTGATATTCCAAGGAATTTGTTATCAATGAGTATGCCGTAGCGCCATGCAGTGTCATAGGCCTTTTTGATATCGAAAATTATGGTTATGCAATATTGTTTGCGAACAACAAAATTTTTATAAATGATTCTAATCCCACAAGTTTTATCGCTGGTAGATCACCCCACCCAGAAGCCTGCCGGGCATCTCTCAAGAAGAGCGTGTACTATAACAGTACACGAGTCTCCGGTTTATCATCTTCTCGAGAAGCTTGCACAGGCAGCCTGTCAGAGGGATGGGACAATGACCTTCCGGTTGTGTTTGGTTCTTTCCTTCTTTAAGAAAGGCTATCACTATCACTTCCCGCCAAGATATCGAAAGACGGCCCGAAAGCCGTATCTTCTTGTTTAAGTGAAGAAGTGCTTCAAGTGTATCTGCGTGTAGGTGTGGTCTTATTGCAGATGTAATGTTGTCTGCACCCGAAACTGGAGGCTTACATGTGCTCAGGGCCGCCCTTAAATCATGTAGCGTAAATTCACCGTTGTAAGTAAATTTTTATTCATTATTGTCCTGTAAGGGCTTCTTTTCTGCAGATGTTTTGTGCTACATGGAAGTGTTGGTGTACCGTGCAGAACTGGACACCTTGCGAAATTGTTGTGCGAGTTTGTTAACCTGGTCTTAGTGATTCATCCCAGTTGTGCTGACAAGAGGCAGCCTGTGTTTCAGTTGTGCTTTGAGTTTTTGTATACGTGTCAAGACATTGTCTGTGTCGGTGTATGAGTTTATGGATGTCAGGAAGGTGCGCAAACTCGCTGGTTTTGCCCTACGGCGCACACGCTTTCCAAACGCCTTTGCCAGTTTGAACAAAAGAAGGTTACCCGACGTGGAGTAACGGCGAAGGATGCCTCATTGTTTGTTCTGGCTCTTTCGCTCCTGCCTACAGTCCTGATTTCAGCGCGGCCTCCTCTGGTGGCCTAGAGTGCCAGACGCGTGGGGAATAGACTTATCGGCGACGTCGAGGATGTGCGCCGTCAGTAGTTGGGTTTTCCTCTTCACCGTGTAGTTGTCTTATGGACGTGTAGTGTCGTTTCGGTGTGTCTGTACATGTATTCCAGATTGCTCGTGATTCATTGAAGCTTTTCTGGGAAAATGGACTGGTTGGGTCTCTACCTATATTTGTTAGCGAGGTGAAGTGGTGACAACAATATGAACCCCAGCTCACACAGTACTGAAGTCATGGAAAGAGGACTGCGGAACCAATAGCCGAGTAAAAATATGAGTACGTGCTGTGTCCTAGGTTGCAGTGTGTGGGCTTGTCTTTGTTGAACAGGGATGCTCCTGAAGATGTTATGAATTTCATGATGAGGATACATCGATCATCAGTACGGGAGAAGCCCAACAGAGAGTTGTGTGCATTCAAGTCGCCGATAAGAAAAAAAGGTTCCGTTAGATGATCTATGAGGCCTTGAAATCGGACCTCAAAAGCAGCAAATCAGAAGGGATGTAAACGCAGTATACTGTTATTAGCCTATTTAAGAATATGGTTTTAATATCAAGAGCCTGAATGACAGTCTGTAATTTAATGGTGTGGCATGTTACCCATTTTCTAGCAATGATGGCCACACGACCCGATGATGTGCCACCACAATAACTGTCTTTCCTAAATACCTTATAATCATTCAAGAAATATCTTTGCATGGAGTGTGTCCTGGACACACATTACACATGGGAGATTCGCATGCTGGATCTCGTACACATCATCAATATTTGTAAGAAGGAATCTCGATTGGGTTTTGTTTTCTATTCCCATTGTTTAGTGTGAGAGCTACCGGAGTGCTCATGTTTAGGTGTTGTCTTTCGGGGATGTGACTCACGTGTTTTTCGGCTTGTAGGGAGGCGTTGGCATCGGGACACGTTCTTTGCGGTGCGCCGCAGACAAAAACGATCTGACGTTCATTTCGTCGTCGGATGTCCTCAGTGTGGCCGACTGATCAGGCTTCTTGCACCGGGCATCCTTCAAGTACGCTTTGCCTAGCCCGTAACCTCCGAGGGCGTCAAGAACGTTCGGATGGCACCAGCGGTGCGAGAGGGGTGGCAGCCGAATCGGGACCACAGGTGTCCATCTCCTACGCAGCCTCCAGTGGAAGCATGGAGGGTCAGGAAGCAGGAGCTGGAGCGGCATCACTCTTGACTGTGGCTGCTGCCACCTGAACTGCTGGAGGCTAAGCAGGCGCTGTGGAGATGGGTTGAGCTGCGTGATGCAAGCCACGGGGGGGGGGGGGGGATAGAGGTGCCAAGTCCGACTCAAGTATTTGGTCCCTGCCGAAAGCAGACACCGGTGGGTCCCCCGGCGAGCTGCACCCACATACTTCGATAAAGCGAAGGGGCTGAGCATTTTACGTGCTTCCGGAAACAGGTTCTCATTCACTTTGGGGTGGATAATTTTCTTTTCGAATTTGAATGTTTCGCACGTCATTGAATACGCTGGGTGCGGGCTACTGCAGTTGGGGAATTTATTCATAGTACTGTTGCAATTTTCTGTGGGGTGGTCGGGCTCTGAGCACTTTGCACCCTTTATCCGCCCAAGGCGGTTATTAGTGCCGTGCCATAATTTGGGCATTTAAAGCACCGACGTAACTAAGCGACAAACAATCTGACGGTACATCGAAGAAAGCCTGCATTCACAGATTCAGGCAAGGTATTACGGTCAATGGTGAGGACAACATGTTCGGTTTTGATTTCTTAATTTTGTCCGCGCATTAAGATCCCTTTTCTGCAATGACACACACGTCCCGCCGGCCCTCGAGGATGCCAGAGTCAGTATCAGTGAGGGGATCACATTCTTATATTACACCTTGTGAGGTATTTAGTGTTCAGTGGGGAGTTACTTTTATTTTGGGGTCACCAATTAGGGTTGGTTCAAGGACCTTTTTCGATTGCTTTTCGTTATATACTCCGGCGAGGATTTCCCAAGAGGTCAGTTTTTTGCTTCGTATTTTGGCCTACAACACTTCAATGAACTTAGCTATCAGGAAGATGGATTTAGAGGTCACAGGATTGGTATTGGCGTGAGATAAAATGGTCAAGAACCGGGGAAGTTGTCAGGTATTTGGAGAGAGGGCAGGTAACGAAGGATAGATCACATCGGTGCGCCCCCCCCCAAAAAACCATAGAGCATTCAAAAAGCAGGCAACGGGTATACTTTCTTCGTGAGCCTTACTTCGTTAGCTAAAGAGCTCCCGGAGCCTGATGCCTGGTATACAAACAAGGAGCCCACATGCCGGACTTTGTCCTTGGGTGTCATGGCGACCGTTTGTGGTTTCTACCTTTAACCTTAAAACACATCGTCACGGTAGGTTACAAGTTATGTTGGGCGGCTCAGTGTCCGCTGTATCGCAGATACCGTGATGAAGATTACTCAAAGTGCCCTTTACGGGGTTGCAACGTTTTTCCTCTTGCTTTTGCGCTATAAGACCTAATCTCATGCAGCAAAAAAGGGTTAAAGAGTGAGAGAACTTCCATTTTTGCATGTATAAATGGCAGAACTGATTTGGGACGTAGGTTCAAATTGTAAAATTGTAAACATGCAATAAAGGTTGTAGTACTTTAGCTTGAAAGGGTACAATTTTGAGCGAATTTTGATGGTCCAATGACATGTACCAGGCATCATTCCTATATAACCTTACAAAGTACCGAAGCACAAAAACTGATTATTTGTGGCGATTTGTTGGCCCCTAGTTAATTTGTTTTGTCTCATTCATTACCTTAAGAGAATTGTAGATAACACAAATTTATAAGTGCAAAACGTGTCTGATAGGATCTTATTCGTTAACTTCAAAACTTCCATATTCTTCTAGTCTGAAAAAATATTTCCTTAAAACCCCCATTTCCCCTACACTCTAAGCGATTCAAGTTGTCTCATCAGGTTGATAAAAAAGCAAACTGATCTCCCCAAAAAATCGCTGTAAGTACCCATCGCAATTTGTCTAGATACACCTACATTTTTCACCTAACGCAATGCTACTTTTGCTAGGAAGTCAAGTGTGGGCACATTATTGTTGTTTTATTTTTTAAACATTTGAAACAACTTACTTCGAAATAATACTGTAATCACACAAGCACCACAATGCGTTACTGATTGAAGGAATCCGTGAGAAACCAGTGTTAGTGAAACAAATATATTACCAAAGGAGACAATTTCACAATATTACAAAGTACGCAAACATGTTATCGCAAATCTAGTTTAGTGTAGGTAAAATATGTTTGGTGAATTCAAAGGTGGGATTGATTCAAAGCTTGAAAAATAATATTTTTAAATGTACCTGATTCGACCAATAAAAATATATTTGTTCTATGTAAACCATTCACTAAACTCAGCCGTAACACTGTAAGAAATTTTTTTTATCATGGTTATTTATTTACATAAGTGTTACGTTAGGATTGGTACTTATTCGGGGAAGTGGCGAAATTGCACTAAAATAGGTATAAATATAAAGTTATTATAGCAACGTCTACAGCAGAAGTGCCACCTCAGTTTGTTTGACATGTTTTTCTTGCCGCGTAAATCGTATGAAAGGTAAACAAACTGAAATGTATATATACAGTTTCTTGTTCTGCGCAAGGTGGTATACAATGGTTAACAACTACGTGCACGGTTTAAGTTGCAATTTAATTGTATAGGCCGTTGAATACTAAGAAAACGTGATTGCAGCAGAACAATGTCGCTCATACTGATCTTTAAGTAGTTGGTCTTGCTATATGAATAAGGAATGTAAAAAAGAAAGACCGTGTAGAAGTAGGAGCTATACCAGAAATACTGGTTTGAGGCCAATTGAAGGGTTCTCATTTTTGGAATGTGTGTAAAACAACGTCACGATTTGAATTTTTCCGAACACATTTTAACGTCGACTAAAACGGACAAATAGCCGACGGCAGAATGAAGGGTAATGCATTAAAATAAGCTTTATTTTATTATACTGAAGAAAAATTGACACAAAATGCTTGCTTTGTTCTTCAGCATTCAAGATACCTCAGAGAAATAAGGTACATTTTATTCTAGTTATGTAACCTATGAAATAAATCTGAAATATTTTAAGGCTAATGAAAGCTGTAAATATATATTGAGAGCAATAACCTGTTTTCTAGTCCCAAGCACAGGGGAGCAAAACGGTTGTCATCGCCAGATATAAAACCCTCTGTTTTTGAAATAATATTTTTGTGAAGCGGTCTGGCTACAAGAAAAACTACCTGAAGAAGGTTTATATTGCGGAACGAATTGTGTTTAGCAATAAAGACCGTAGCTTGAATATTTTTTCCATGCGAAATTTGCTGTAAAATTTAAATACCGCAAACAAGAAAAAACTCAAATTCACCCTTTCGGTATGGTGTTTTCTGTCACAGTTGTTCTGATAAATATTAACATTTGTGCACGACCAAACATACAGCCTGACTATTAAAAAGGATTTGCAGCGAACCATGCAGACATATTACAAGAAAAGGCACTTCTTCCCATCAAGTCAACAATTTTTTTTGTTGAAACTTGTTCGCTGATGCGCGCATAACGCCTTAGTAAGACATAACTTATGGTGAACCTTCATTAGGCAACAAACATACTACATACTCTCAACACCTATTCGCAATACAACTTCTCATAATACATATTCTCAGCACACACGTAATATTCCAAAACAAATAAAATAATAGCACCACGGACATTCTCGGCCCCGCAGGAATCCTTCTGTCATATTTCGAATTTTGTGAGATAAACAGAAATTGTTTATTAGAAACCCGTAAGGTCTATATAAGAGATACAATAAATGAATTGCAGAATGTATGCTAATGGGCTCTAAATTATATTATACTAAAGAAAAATTGCCACAGGTTGCTTGCATTGTGCTTTATCAATAAAGGTACCTCAGATAGGTTAAGTACATTTAATCTAGATACGTAAACAATGAAATTTTTTGGAAATTTTTAGGCCTTTTGAAAGCTCTAAATATAAATTGGAAGCAATAATTTGTTCTTGTACGAAGCACAAGGATCTTCTACAGTTGTATCTGGCAGCAAGAAAACGCTCAGTTTTTGAGGAATTTTTTTTATGAAGCGATTAGGCTGCAAGGGAAACTGCCAGAAGAATATTATTTTGGCGACCAAATTTTGTTCAGCAACAAAGTCTGTAGCCTGAATATGTAAACAATGCGTTATATGGTGTCAAATTATGGTACCCTAAAGAGTAGTAGAATGAATGCCTTTATTACCAGAGGGGGCATGATTGCCCTGTTGGGGAAGGAAAGCGACATGAAGTTAGGGAGGGAATAATCCATAAAAGAACACTTTATTGTTCAATCACCTGAAATGGTGGATAGCATTTTAAAGACCGTGAACATATTTTGCAAATTTCTTTTTTTATAGGATTTTTTATAGGTATCGGTCCAGGGTATTGCACCAACTTGTAGAGACCACTGGTTAGTGCGTATGCGTATTAAAACTAAAATTTCGTCTTTCGGTTTTGTGTTTTCTCTCAGAATTGTTCTGGTTGTGATTAGCATTAGCAGTGAAAGCCTATAAGATGCAGCTGCAATGTGGCCCAAGTCAGCCCTGAAAAAAAAGAGCCGTCTTCGAAATGTCGGGTTTCTTCTATGTACGCTTGGTTGGGGCATCATTAAATTTTTGTTTAGGTACTGCACAATTAGAGAGAAATCTGTCTAATGTTCACCTTCAAGTCTATCAGACAACGTTCCGGCCACGACACATTGTCGCTCGTCAAGTGCTACATAGACATCAAGGAAGGGATCTCAGTCTTGATAACACATCTTCACTTCAATCGCACCTGTTAAGAAAGGAAAGTCGTTCCTGAAAGACTGCGCCTGAAACGGTCGGTGTCTACCAAAGAACGCAGGGTTATCATCCATAAAGCGAAACGTCGAGTCGTGAATACCAGCCTCTACGGATGTTTCGCTGCCCTTAGGAAGAAAGAACTGGACCTGTTTTGCCAATCACCAACTGGAGCATTGCATCTCCGTGCAGATGGCCTCCGTCGACGAAACTGCTGACACCGTGGCGGCGTCGACGGCAGACAATCACCGGATCATGCAAGATAAGAACAATTCTTGTTTGTCTATAAGCCCCCCCCCCCCATTTCCCAGGATCAAGGTTTTGTTACCAACCTCTCATTCGCCATTCTGACTCAAGATCAAACTTCTGTTATGGCTAAAAGGCACAGCTACAACTTGGCAACATGCCCCTCCTACCAAAATTTTTGCTGCTGTAGAAGAAGCCATTCAAAAAAGTACAACCGCATGCTCGATACGAAAGAAGAAATCGATTGTCCTCCAACCAAAATTGCCGCTGAAAACTGCAAACAATTTGACAGCAGAGAAAAACCGTGCTCTTCATGAACATTGTTAGACTGGTTTAAACTGGATTAGACAAAGTATTAGACCGAAAGGAATACGACCAGAAAGTTCCAGCTCTCTAGGATGGAAAGGCGTATACGAAGGTAAAGAGGGACAGTACACACAAAACGCAGACGCAGCTGAACAAGTTACTCGCGGACATTTGTAAGAAGCACCCGAAATTTTGTTTTTTTTACCTCCGTCTGTTCTGCCGAAATGGCTCCGCACGTAGTTGCTACGGATTTCCCAAGATTCACTAACCTGGCGTCCCCCTTCGCCCAATCCTTGACATAACATTATAACCGTGCGGAGCCCTTTGACATTTCTTGCAGCACTTCCTCGAACCCTCGCCGGGAAGAAATAGACTAATGCACGCAACTGCAGCAACTTCGTGCAACTTGCGCCATAGGTAAGCCTTTACGATGACGAGAGCCTGCCTGATAACGTTCGACGTCGTGTCGTTATTCAAGTGTTCCAGTACCCTTGGCTGTATCCGCTGCGCGCATTTCCCTAGAAAATGACGCAACACTACAGAAACGACATCCCTCACTGCTGACGCGGTTAGCCGCTTAACTTGAGTTCTGCTTGGCCAGCATCTTTTCGCACAAAGTCCAAAATGTTTAAAGATAAAAGTGGAACCGCCATTGAGGCTGCCGTCTCCGTAACAATGTTTAACTTGACGATGGAGCAAGTAGAAGGGAAAGCTTTGAGCTTCTTGCAGCGACCTGAATTGTTCCTTCGGTTTGTGGACGATTGTTGCTGCAAAGTGACGTCTTGCACAGTTGGCAGCATGGGAAACATCTAAATTGAACTCACCCAGCCATGGAGTTCACGAATGATTGTGAACGAGATGGCTCCATTTACTTTCTTGATGCCCAAGTGACGAGACGAGGCAACAACCTGAAATTCTCAGTTCACAGGAAGCCGACACACACCGGCCGTCACCTTCATTTTAATTACGCCACGCATCTAACCCCAAGGCCTATCTTGTGTCCTCTTTATTTACCACAACTGATGCCATCCGGTCCTGCGAATCCCAAAGTAAAATTGTAAAAAGAGGAGTAATTGCGGAGCGCAAGAAAAACGGCTACCCAAAAAAACTTACTCACTCCCGAACCCACCGCAAAGAGCAAAACACGGTGACAAACTCTTCGAGGGCTTCGACCGTCAACCGTAGAAAAAATGGCCGGGGTTGTTTACCGCATTCTTTGTGCTGAGGGCAATGCTTATACGTGGGTGAATAATAAAACCCCCAGGAGAGGATTAGGCAAAACAAAAAAAAATTACACCATCTTCCCGTAAGGGAACCCTGAGTAGTATGCGAAGCAGGCATTATGTCGATTCAAGTGGCCATTAGTTTTCAGTTCATTGTTTCCGTGAGGTTGAGGTACGTAGCCATTGTTACATTTACCTCTGGTTTCCATGGTAGTTACCGCACTTTTCACTTACCGGAACTACGAAATGGGCAATTGTGTTGACCCCTTGGCTGTTTCGCATACTACTCAGGGTTCCCCTACTAGAAGATGGTGCAATTTTTTGAACAGTGGTGGGGGTGTCAGATTGGAGACGCATCAAAGAGAGGGAGGGAGACGTTGTACGTGCTACGAGTTGGTCTTTATTTAAGCATCATCATCATCATGTTCAACATAGGAGACATCGAGCTGTGGTTGGCGTTCCACTTTGATTATGACCCCGTCATGGTCTTTAAAATGTAAAGTCAAGGGCTGTTGTAGCAGATGAACCCTAAGGTTGCTGAACATGAGGTCGACGCACGTTCCTCGCATGGTTTTGGGCTGCTTGTAATCACGGCCCGCCGAGACTCGCTGACGCACGCCGCTGCCGACGACGATGAAACGTCGAAGGCGCGTGAAGAATACTCGTCTCGTGCTGGCCCAGGAAGACGCCGGCGACACTGTCACTCCAGGAGCCATAGAAGGGTAAGACATCACTGGCCGTTCAGCAAGCCGAGCATACCAGCGGGAGGGGGACGGCGCAACAACAACGACAACGACAATGGAGGGATATAAACCCCACCATGAGATGCTTCGCATCTAAAACAACGTGCGGAAACACAATATAGAACGCAGCGCAGTGGCCGAACACTATAAGTGGCTGAGCAGAAAATTGAGTTCGCCGGAACGGCCGCCGTCGAAAGAGAAACAAACTGAAGGAAGCGGCATATTTGAGTCGCTGCATAATAAACGAACACCACGGAGCCTTAATCGCTCACGTAGTACTCTCCCTTCTGTGTACAGGCACGGATTGCGTGCCGCCGGGAAGGGCTTTGCGCGAAGACAGCAACAGTAAAAGACTATAGATGCAGCTGCAGTATGGCCCCAGTCACCCCTGAAGAAAAAGCCGAGCCGGCTTCGAAACGTCTAGTTTTTAGATGCAAAGCATCTTTTGAGCTTGCCTTGTCCCTCTGTTATCCGGCGTCCACCTCTACCTTATATCCCCCTCTCCACGCCAGCTCTGATGACGCCGCTCTCCTCCTCGCTGTCGGCTCGTCTCGTGCCGGCCCAGGAAGACACCGGCAACACTGTCACTCCAGGAGCCCTAAAGGGGAAGCGTGCTCGTCTCGTGCCGGACCTGGAAGGCAGCGGCGACACTGTCGCTCCAGGATCCATCTCATGGTCGGGGCTATGTGCCTCCCTTGTTGCGCCGTCCACACCCCCACTGCGCATGCGCGTCTCTCCTCCATGCTCTTCTCCTCCAGCCATATAAAAGCAGGTGCACGCTCTGCGCTGCGTTCAGTCTGCTCTGAGACACCACCTGCACCGGTTCTTCTCCGGTGTAGAATTTACACAGAACCCCAATGCTTTGCATCACCTCATAAATTACTTCGGTTAGAGGGTCTAATTTTTTCTACGTACGATTGCTTTATCATATTTAAATTTCCGTGAATATGATGATCGTGTAGTCATCGGTTGTAAGGCGTGTCAAACAGCCCCAGCTCAGGCACGACAAAATCTTGAAGGTTCCCTCGCCGAGCGTCCCCGCCTTTTTCACCTTTGATTGTGCAATCTCAAACTGCCCGATCATCTTTCTGTTGAGTATGCTTCAAAAATCACAGAAACCTAGATAAATCTAATGAAGATTACGAGCTCCGCTGCTCCCTCCGTGTTCCATTTGAAATCTGAAAAAAGAAACCGCTAGCCAAAAGCAATTTCCTGTATGTGAGACCCAAGGTGAACGTATGCCTCAACCACACCCTTAACTCTATTTGCCCATTCAACTTCTTCATTTAGAACGTTTCGCTTCTTTCAGAAGGTTTTCCAACACAGGCGGCCCAATTTCTGGTGCATAACCATATATTTACCTCCTATTCCCCTGTTGCAATCACTAAAATTGAACCCTCTGCCGTTTGTAAGAAATCACACGATGAGCTCCGCGATTATACCTTTTTAGAGGAGATCTGTTAATGCCGACACAAATCCGTTCGTAGAACCCTATAAACCTGAGGCCTTAAGAAAAAATAGCCATGTTCAGGGAATCGAAGCCGGGACCTTTACCCCGCAAAACCGGCCACCTAACCCTCGGGCCACACCAAAGGGCGCGAGGAGTATGCCTTATAGATGGTCGGTAACACTAGCATATGAAGCCATTTGGATGGAAAAAACCGCTTTCAGTTTACGGAATCGAAGCTGGGCCTGTAGTGTTACATACCTTCATTTATGAGGCTATCATCAGAGTCTTTGTTCAGAGCATTTCGTTGGGGTTTATGGCGCGGGTGTCGTCTTTGCAGACCACCGGGAGTTCTAGAGCCTGAAAATTCGGCCTACTTTGACCGACGTGTCAAAACCTGTTGAAGAAACTATTTGAGCCTGCCTGACATGGATAACTTTCAGTGGCAGTTCACTAATGAATTTGGGCTGATTACGGGTGAAGCGGAATCTTCACTCCAATTTAATACCTCTAAAACATCATTAGCTAGACGAAAAGCCTGTGGAATGTATAGTGATTGTAATGACAATGAGAGACGGAAAACTAGCTTCCTGGATCAGAAAACACACTAGAGCAGTAGATATCCTCGTTCAAATGAAGAAACAGAGGTGGACTAGGGCAGGTCACTTAATTGGGCCAAATTACACTAGGTGGACTACAACAGGAACGCCAAAACCTCTATTGAGGGGCGGCCTAAGGAAATAACACGACAAAGAAAAAACTGTAGCGCCGCGAAACGCTAGCGGATGGGGATGGCTTGGGAGCACCCTTCGTCCTACAGTTTACCTAGTGGACTGTTGCTGTCGAGGATTGTACAACTGCACTCTCTTGTACGACGACATAGAAGCCTTAAGGGCAAGCCATTTTGCCAGCCTTGTGCCACTTGTGCAAGCTCAGCCCTTTCGTTGCTACTCTTCTTACAAGAGCTTACAATTACCTCACTGGGAGACAAATATGTTATTTTCTTTCCGAAGCGTACACTGCCAAAGCAGCTGACGTCACCTTATTGCATTAGCTCACCCCCTGAAAAAGCAGAGTACCTCTCTCCCAACACCTGTGTGCAGAAAGGAAACCGTCAGCACACTCGAAGGTCATTGCAGTCATCATGACTTCAGTGTGGGCCAGACGTTCTAAAACTCGCAAGAAAGTTCACTACCATGACACATACTATCATCATTCTTGTCGTCGTCACTCTTGAAGAAATAAATGTTTTGCGAGAATGTCAATCACAAGCGCACATTTAACATGGAAACATTTGTTAAGATGTCGTGTAGCTTACCTCGGGCTATTTCAGTCTCGGTAAGAAACAACTGTGGGAGTCGGTTCCAATATCGTCAAATATGAAAAAAGGCCAATTTTGACTGAAAGTGTAAATCATGACGACGACGGCACCCATATTGGCGCCTATTAGCAGCTGCACCGTTGTCACCCTACTGGTAGCAGAAACCTAATTCCTTGTCCTTGAAGGTTGAGTGCTGTTTTAGCTGGGAAACATAACCTTCCAGACGGAGGCGTAATGCGCATTACCGTCCATATTGCGTTGAGTGTTGATGATGGATCTCCTATAGTGGAGCATTTTAAGCTTTGTTCTTCTGGCAATATCGTACTATAAGCTTGTAGCAACTCTTCGAATATGGAGAGAAAAGATGCCGACGAAGTAGTATGGCAATGACGACTTTAGCGGGAGACACTTTATATCAAGTGTGCAAAACACGTTCGAGCCTAGTGAATCCAATGGGAATTACTGCTTCCTTCAGCAACTTCATTTTGGCGGCGGTGCCTAACAAAAAGGATGCATTGGCAACAGGCTCTGGATCTAATTTGAATTCCCTATTTTGCCTTCACTCCAAGGTTCAAAATTTTATTACCACAGCACATTATTATGCGGGTAAGAAGAAGCCCTTTGAACTTACCTGTAAAACGCACCTGATATGTCGGCCCTGCTATATGAACTGACTCTACGAGCGCTGTGACAAGCTCGTGGTGGCCATAATCAGCAAAAGCACGCGTGCTCACGCGGGCTTCGGTATTGCCAAATTCCAATTTCGCCGTCACCCGCGTCAATTCTAACCTTGCCGCGTAACTTTCCATGAGAGGGCCTTTGCCAGACCACACACAAAAAAAATATTTGCTGAGGTGCTTGACCAACCGCCTCTGACCTCTTGGCTTGAAAAATGCATGGCGATAATCGGCGCACAGCGGTACCGGGTGCATCGTCACTTGGTACGATTCAAACACCCCTCAGCACACTTGGAAAATAATATTTTGGTCTGCGAAGTACCCACGGAACGCATCTAAGTGACTACATTATCAGAGCACTTGGGAGTATGAGATTATCAGAGCAGGCTTTCAATGGTGTTTTTGATGACCGAACAGATGCAACGCTGCGTCACACAGAACTAGTTACTCCCGCTAACGTTCCTATGTAACTTTATGTTGGGCAAGCGTACGTGCGCGACAGTTGTTGCCCGTGTTGCCGCGCGTATGGCCTCATTAGCCAATATCGATCTCGTCAGCTTCTAGGAAGCCTGCAGGTTTCTTGACACCACGGGCTTACCTTGAAAATACATATTCAGCTCTTTTTTGCGGCTTTGTTGCGGCTTTGCGGCTTTGCTGCAGGAGTTTTTGAGATTGACATTACCGCCGAAGTGCAACATTCCTGTTACACATCATGCGACCACACTATTTTTACATTGTGCTCTGAGATCACATAAATCACATATATTCTGATCAAACGTGTACAATGAGAGCACATTTCGAAGCAGCCATTCTACACAAGTCCATGTGGGGCATCGTAACATGGTGGATTGTCGAAGTTGTGCAGACTACTTCGGCTTTCAGCCAGAATATGGCAGCCCATTATGCCTTTTTCCCATTTCAAAAGTTTATGAAATCTCTTCATGATACAACGCATTTCGCTAAATTACACGTCCTGTCCGCATGTTTTCTTAATTGTAAGTTACGGACGAAGGCGTCGAAGAACGGGTAAAGGGGAGTCCACTCGTACTTTAATTCGTCCACTTTGTGATCAACTTCCGCAGTGCAGCGCTTCGTTACACATACTAATCAACCAATGGCGTCCCGTGCAGGCAGAATTTTGTTTTTCGTAGGGCACTGATGTAGCTAAATGTACAGGGTTATAAGTGAATGACTGCCTACATTATGTCACACTTCCCTTTGAACAGCCTTTCAGCATGGCGTTGTAATCAACGTCGCCAACACTATTTCTACCCCCTAGCACCTGACCTCTTTTAATAGAGCGCGGCCATATCATATTTCCCCAGTATGTCTCAATTTCCAAGTTGCGCCGATCGTCAGACTAGAAAACATTCACCATTGTTTTCTTCAAACCTGCGGCACCCTATGTGCTGCTTTTAACCAATATTTTCGTATAATGTATTGATTTTACGCTCTCTTTTGACCAAGTGGTGGCTAAGGAATTGTTTGGATAAGCAAGGGCCTCAGTGAACATCCATGTCTCACTCGATTTATGATCGGACGCCCCACTAAATATCCAAACCACCGCATCCAGTTATGCGGTCATTCTCACGCACGCGAAATCACTCAATCGCAGCTGGGAGCATCTAGCATCTTACTCTTTCCTTTAAGTTTTACACTAACATATTTTGGTTTGTTAAGCCAAAATGTGCTGGACATTTGTTTTTTTTGCGTAACGTCGCCGTCTCGAGGAAGGCTAAGCTTGAAACTATTTTACATGCCTCGCGAATAAGGAAAATGTTCGGGAAAATTTTCGTTTTATTTATGAAGTTATGGGGGTTATTTTGGCACCTCCGGAACCCCCCAAAGATCCTTTCGACATTACAGTAGCTTGGATCGTGTAGTGTCACACAGGAATTTCGCTACTTGAACTTACGACACTCGATATATGGTGGTCATGTTGTAGCATACTGGCCTACTCGAAAAATTACCGCCGTCCGTGGCGGTGGAGGAAGGAAATGCTGACGATATTGTCATGTTTATGCTCTAGTGGTTAGCTGGATGCCAATATTCCACACGCTGCAAGGTATAGCCCACACCGACGTTCTTGAATCGCAGCGACTTGTCTCACCATGGTTCATTTTGCTCTAAAGAAACCCCTAATAAGCGTCTATGCTAGTATGTATGGCCTTTGTGAACAAGCTAATGTAAGACGCTCTCAGTTTCGTGCTCCCTATTACTTCCTGGAATTTCGCGGCAATTTTCTGATAAGCCACATTGCCATATTTAATTGCTTATCGAGCTGGTTGGTTATTGGTACTCCTTCAACTGTGTTAGAAATCTTCATTTCCCCAGGCGATGACAATCCCTGCCACATGAGAAGTTACTCTTGCTACGGGTATAGTGTCGGCTTAAGTTTCAATGCTTTAAAAACCGAGAAATACATTTGCCAAGAATGGGAACACACGTCGATTTATTGCATATTCAAGAGGGCGGCGCTTTGATTTGGTCATGCGCATGTTAATGCGCCCATGGTTCAGCGGTTGGACGTTCCGACCTACCTTCCAAATCACGCAAGCCTTAAATGGCCTTCCGCGGAGTTCTTATTTTGGTACCGCTCTACCAATCCGCACTTTCGGCAGTGGGTAGTGGCATCATTATAACCCTCTTAGCATCATAAAAATATTCCTCATATACACGCGTGCCAAAGAAAGATGAGGCTTTTGTTAAATGTGTAAAATTCATTAAAACACAACTTCTAAAAGGAAACGTTTTTTACCATAACTTAAGATAGCGCTGTAAAATGCATTACAAGATATGTAGTACGGGTCAGCTGAGAAAAATTTACGGCAACAAGTTCTCACAACTATGCGGCCGATTTGAATAACAATAAGATAACTTCAGATTTGGGTCGTAATGAATTTAAGCACTGAAGTTCATAGGTCATTTTAAATGCAGAGCATTTCTTTAACTCACATGTAGCGTCCGCCGTGCATCCGCAACAGCTCAGCGCGCAGGAGCGCCCTCTTCCCCACTCCCCTTCTCCCGCCTCACGCTACCCTCCTCGCTCTCAACAACAGGTCCACACCCCTCCCCTACACTATATAATAAAATAATACTTACCGGCGCCTGGTTTGCGCCGATCGTCCCACGACCCTGGGACCCGACGACCCTGCGGGCGGAACGCAAAATACATGGTGCTGTTCCCACTGCGCCACAAAGCCGACACAGAATCTAAGGCTACGAACGTGCCTTATATCCTTGACTCGTTCAAAATGCGTCAAGAAGCCGCTGATACAACGCATTCACTACCTGTGGGCGGAATGCGAGGTACATGGTGCTCTTCCCACTGCTCCACAAAACCGACACAGAATGAAAGGCTACGAACGCGCCTTATATCCTTGACTCATTCAAACTACGTAAAGAAGCTTCTCTTACAACGCATTCACTACCACAAACTCCCCAAACACTAAACGTTAACGCAATACACCCACCCCCTATGCGACGCATTTACTCGAGTCCCCCTCGTGAGGAGATGGGTATGGTGGCTTTTTTATGAGAACCGTATTAAAAATGATTTTCAAGAATGGTAGGATAAGTTTCTGTGGGAGAAAACATGTGCAACAGCAATTTAGGATATTTAGAACTCTGCAAGCAGAGAATGTGAGTCTTCTTGGAAGCATATAAATATCTTCGAAATTTTTTCGCGCTATCATTTTCCTCGTCACGCCTGAAAAGACTCCCGAATTAAGCAAACACTTCATTGTCTTACCAAAAATTTTGAAAACGCGTAACAATAGGGCTGCTCATATCTTCTTCTTCACCTTCAATTAGTGGCTGGTACCCGCAGAAGGAAGATTGGTGCAGCCTTGTAGGCAGCGTATATTTTTCTATTGCGCCTAATGGCCACATGATATCAGTACAAGGAGCAATGAAGAAGGAAGGACCGGGAAACAATAAATAAATATGGAAAAAGATCAATTTATCGCGTGCGCTACAGTAAATATACACTGAGGTGTCGGAATTAAATTCGAGTATTTGTTTCTGAGGAGGGCCGTGTGTACAACAACGAATAACGGCGCGGCGGCCAGGGCTGTTTATGGTGCCCCCCAATGGTCGAGCACGTATTAGTTCATTCCCTGGACACGTGCACATAATGTTCCCTATATCGCCTATGCGACAGGGGCTGGGAAGTATTGGCGGGGTGGTAGAGGGTTCCGCAAGACTAGAAGTCCACGTTGCTCGGGCATCAGGCATGAGTGAGACGGCCGGGTGGATTTTTCGAAGCAGCAATATTAAATGCCGGTATAATCCTTCAGGAATATCAAACCTGCGCGGAGGAAGAATAGGACGATACCCTGCATGTATTCTCTAAGATTTTATTTTTTGATGAATGGTGTGTGCTTTATTGTCAGCTGCAGAAGAGGAGAGGGCACAAAACTTGCTGTGATCGAGACGTTGCCTGGGTGAGAGAGTGCGTGGTAGCGTTACGTGGGGTCCAGAGGACGCGAACAGGCACCAAAATGATACGAGTACCTCTTGCGTCTAGCCTGTAAGACCCAGTGCAGTGTTTAGACGCCGGAGCAATTGAACAGCCTCACAGAGTCAGCATGTATTAGCAAGAACCCTGGTGGGGAAACGGAGGGGCAAGCACGCAGGCCATCACTAATAACAAGCAGAATTGCCAATACAGAAGGAACTAGCGTTTCTCTGACATGCCAGCGTGTCAGGTTGTTGAATTGTATAGTGGGGCAGATAAAGCTTGTGTGTAGGATTTAACGGCTACCGCGAAGTTCACATGCTTTTGAAGGCCATCAGCCAATTTAGGACGGAGCGATGGGTTGATCTGCTTCTCTTGATGGTAAATGCTTTTTATGCACCCTGGAGGCCGGTTTTGCATAGCCTGAGATGGCGGCCAAGTAGGTGGCTTGTCGGCAGGAAGCACGATCCTAGTAATAGTGGGCAAGTTCTGCCGTGCCGGGAATTGATTAATTTTTAAAAAGACGCGCCGATTGGAGCTGGTGTAGAGTTTGACGTAGCATGTTCATTTGCATCTCAGCCTGCAGTGTAGCAGTAGAGCCTATAATAACTCGTAATGATTAAGTATTTGCAGTTTCTAAGCGAAACCACTTAAAAAAGTTACAAGTTGAAACCGGGCTTCGTAAAGAAGTCGATGCTAGAGAATACCGCGCAGTAGTGGAAGCGGGACCCGTGAGCAAGCGCCCTGTGACTTCTGGCCGATTCGGTGGAAGACGTGTAGCATGCTGGTGGCCTTTTGTCGAGTAAAGCGGACACATGAGGACGCCCACAAAGCTGAACCTATTTGGAGTATATTGTTTGTTGAGTCAAGGGGTTCACCATTCAAAAACAGAGATGTCGATTTATGCGACAGTCGTTGTTGACCCTTACAGTTTTTGATGGACTAGTAAGTAGCCTCTGCGAAATAGAGATTCAGGCAAACAAGTAAACTCCACTATGAGATACTGTCCACGGCAGCAAGTAGACCTGCTTGATGATGAAAAAATTTGTCCTGCACCCACCACAGAGTTGTTTCGTCAGAACAGACGTGGAAAAACCTGTCGGGTATGCCACTCATGTGCCAGGCTAAGGGTAATAGGGCTAAATTTAACAGGAGAGCAGACCATACGGACATTTGGGGCATGCCTTGCTCCGATACAATGTGTCCCACGCGTTCCCAACATATTCGGATAGATAAAGAGTGATAGTGACAGACGGACTTCACAAAATGGCATACTGCTGCCGAACGCTGGTGTTTCTTCGGTACAGCAATTATAGCGGAGTGGGTTTCCTATCATTCGCCTTTCAATGTCCTTGGCCAAGATTGGACGGATTCTACGGGACCAGCCACCGAAATGTACCTTAGATACTACATGTTCCAGGCCATCGTTAGTTCCCAGCTATGAAGAAAATCCAGTTTGAGCTGTGTGTTATCCGTATCGTTCGAGCCACCAGGAACTGCGCGTGGCGAGCATCCGTTTCACTGGCTTGGAAAGGGTGTACGTCAGTGCTAGAGGACGGAGGCTACTATACCGCTCTCGGGGTACCGCAGGGACCTGGACAGGTACCACTGTCTTGTTCGGGGAATGTCGACGGATGCTCAGGTTGTATCCAGCTAGTCGAGACACCACAGCAGACAGCGACTGTCTCTCTTCCGTCTCTGGTCTCACTTCACACGTTACACTGTTTGGCATTGCGGTGTGTGCTGATAAGGCCTCTAAAAGCTTCAAGAATATTACCGATGCTAGATGCGGCCTGTATCCTATCAGGGTCTTCCTGCCCAGGGTGCCAACCAGCCTCCTGTGGAAGGTAAGGTAAGGTGACAAGTGCTGGTGGAGCTTGTCTCACTTCTAGAAGAACTCGTTGGCCACTTGTAGAACAAATTGGTTCGAGGCAGGTCCAGAGGAAACGCATACCGTAGCTGCTCTGCTTTGGGGGCGGCCACCACTTTCCATACGATGAAGCGTACTCCTGACTTACGCGCTGTTGTAAGATTGTCGTAATAAGGCACGCCAGTCCAAGCACCCTAGGCGGAATGGTGATGTTGCAATTAAATGGCAGATAGGGGAGTAATAATCGCCGGATTTACTCCGAAGGGGTGGGGGAAACGGGTTGAGTAGATTGTTTAACATGTCAGTTTTATTTCCTTGACTTGTTCGTTTCTTCAGTTTGTCGTCAAAGTCTGGTGAGTGACATGTCGCCGATCTCTTTATTACCATCTGAATCCCTGTTAAATCAACACCGCAAAAAAACAGAAAAAAGTTAGAAAAAACGCAAGACAATCTGCAGTCCCCCAAAATAAAACTTCCAATGGGAAAACAGATTTGGCTCCTTCGGATCCATGCCCCAAAAATCTGGCTCACTTGCGATAAGGCATATGATCCGCGTAAACGATTGCAGGATGTTACTTGACCCTATTTTCTGCGATCGTTTTTTTTGGGGAGAAGTCTCAAGTTCTGCTTGTCAGTAAGGTTCATCCAGCTGAGCCCGGATTTGTGAATTTGGCTTATTACGCACAAACACTGCTCGAACAATCAGGAACGTGCGTATGCAGAAGTTTTGGCCACTCACAAGGCGCGTGCACTCCACAATTTCTCTCAATGCAAGAAGGGTTTGCTCATGTGTTTGAAACTGCATCTGCGCGAGGCAATCGGCTTGTCACATTCACAATTTAAGTTTTAGGCAAACAAAGTGTGGTTTTATTTTGTTTTAGTAAGTAAAATGCTTTACCATGGGCGCGTTTTATTTAAAGCGCCAGGTTCGCGGCGAATAATTCTTTATTGGCATCTTCAAAGGGTGTCGTATGCTTCAAATGTTGTATCATCCTCAAGGTGGATCATTAACACCGGCTGGTGATAAGAACAAAACTATATAAAATACACAAAACAGTTGAAAAGTTTATAGTTTTATTATTTGCTGTGAGAGCGGAGAATAAAAACACAACAAATATATACCGTTTCAACCAAATGCAATCGACGTGTGTGATAAGCGCTCATGTAGAGGAGAAATGAAGTATGACGCATGTTCTACACAGTAGCAGTTTGAATGCCTATCTGAACGACAGCCTTGAAGGTAAATGAAGCTCCCGTTGTTACACCTGTGAATAAATAAAGGAGGCATTCTCCCGCGTGAAATCTGTTGCCAGCACCAGCTCAATTCATGTACAAGAGTTCCACAGGTCGAGAGTGTCACGGATGGTATTCGCCTTTCTGTCGTGAGTATTGTGCATATAATTATAATCAGTAATGGATATCTGGCATAATTAGTTTTGAAAGAATATTCGTGAAAACGCACACACGTACATTCAGACACCACTACAACGAACGCTTATACTATGAAATAGCCTGTACAACGAAGCAAGCCCTATGGCCTGGTCAGACTCTAATATTTGCAATGTATTGGGAATGCTGCTACAGCGATGATCAATACAGCGTGTTTGCCTATTCAACGAAGAAATTAATGCGTACCCAATCGCCGAGTTGTTGTTTGATAATGGATACACCTTGCCTCGCACGTGTCCACGGGCTCAGGACTGGTGCGCCGACGACCTAGCGTTATTCAGTTCAGCCAGGAAGCTGAAGGAAATGTGCAGTGCATGTTCGGAGCAGCATCGGTTGTGACACCCGACCAATACAATATTTACCCGGCATTTGTTTCCGCTAAAGTGACAATCAGTCGAAAACGTAGAGGTCATCATAGGAAAGGGGGCGCAACAAATGATCAGGCGAGCAGTCATAAAGATTTTACAGAGGCGCCAAGCCATATGACTACACGTAAAACGGTAGCGGTATTTGACGAGCATCTCGTATCAGTCTTGTCCCTCCCTGACACCATACCGCAGAAAGCCGTCAAACGTAACAGCAACAGCTCTGTTGTAGTTGCACATTCAGTGCTTCTTACTTGTGTGCTTAAGAAAAGTTCTGATCTTTGTTCTGCCTATTCCAGTGTAACCGTGATGATTGTTTCCCTGAGTATGCTTATGTGCTTTTTGAGGTCAGTAAAGTGTTCAAAGCCTATAACAAATTGCCGCGTATAAGGAGCAATTCTCGCGGTCCCATTCTCTTTGTTATACAGGTGTTTGACTGTAGCTTGTTGCTTACGTTGTGAAACCTGCGACTTCGAAAGAATGCGGCAGCGCAACAGCTGGTATGGAGAGAAGCGCAGAGAGGTATTTGCGCATCGTTTCTTCACTACTTTCCCCGTCCGGTCTATTGCGGAGGTGATTTCTTTCGAAGTCATTGACCAAACAGCGCGAGTTCAAACTCTTGTGAAAAGTGACACAAAGAAAATGGTTGATAGCCCCGCAATGGCAATTTCTCGTTGCATTATAGCTGTGCAAACTTTTCTCCATAATATTTTGTTCTATTTTGTTTCCCTCTAGTGACTAAGGGCAATACATCTTGAAGTCTCTGGCGGCATTGTTGTGTTCGCAGCATAGAAGTTGCCTTTAGTTCAGCCAACAAAAGAGAAAACATTAGTAGAAGTGAGTGTTCTCCAGAACAGATAATCTGTTAGAGGTGGTGCTAATTTTATACACCCGTGCACCCAGCTTTTCCCTTTTTACAACGTGTGTGTATATATTCCCAAGATTTTTACGAAGAAACTGTAACATAAAAAAAGATCTTCTGAGGTGATACTCATTTGCAGTCCTTCACCATTTTAGCACGGACAGCAGGAGGGAATGGAAATGGACAATTTGCATTTTTAGTATGCTGTCCAACACAATACGGCAGCCTTTTATCGCAAACGTTAGTGTCCTGTTATATGTATCGCTGAACCAAAACCGTAACAGCAACATTGTAACCAGGCTGTGCGCCAAACAATTTCCAATTGCATTTACAACAAAGTGATGGTGATGATGGTTGGGTTTTTTATGGGGCAAGGCCGACTACAGGCAAAGAGCGCCAAGGAAAAGTTCTTTTATGAGGACGAGGGGATGGTAAGTATAAAACATTCAATAAAATTACACGTGAATTGACATAAAATACAATGTACATGGCTGGTGTAAAGGGCCATGGTGTCAATATGCCTGCTAAGTAATGAGGTGTAAAAACTTGACATCGCGAAAAGTCCTACAAGTACGCGTGTGGGCGATTATGGGGTCGTCCACTAAAACGTATGGTGGGTGTAGTGAATTGTGTTGTCTGTATAGTTGTGAGAAGTGTCCGTGTCGTGTTGTTTCTTCTGTCTTGCATTGTATGAGGCTGTGCTTCACAGATAGAGCCTCTCTGCACCTGCTGTAGAGGCTCTGCACCTGCTGCTGTGGACATCCAGTGAGAAGGTGCGAGTGCGGAGAGAGAGAACGATCTCTAATGAAAACTGGCGATGTCATCCGAGCTAAGATGCCAGGCTTGCTACGCCAGATGAATGCGATGAAGATTCATTATAATGATGAAACGGGGTATATATAATTTGAACTATTTACAAAGTCTGATCAAAAGTTCTGTGCTTTATGTTTGCCAATAAGGCTTTTGTTGCACGAGCGACACGTTTGGAAGAATTCCAAGGACCTAGTATGTCCCTCAGTTCTAATTTTGTGGAGAGCGGCTGGCCCAGGGACACTGCGAGAGACGCTCTTTGTGTAGTAAAGCGCACACACTCACATATTAGGTGTTGGAGGTCCTCACGCAAACCACACTGTGGGCACAGAGGCCAGGAGGACTGGTTGATTTTGTAGCAGAAGTATCGCGTGTAGGCGACGTTCAACCGCATACGGTGCAGTGCTGCTTTATCGTGCTTGGATAGTCCAGGTGGCATCTTAAAATTAGTGAATTGCATGTGTGTACCCTTTCTGTATTCTAGCCAAGGTGACTTCTGTGTATCTATTGAGTGCGTCGGTGGTGTTTGGTCCCAAGTGTGGTTTTATTACGTGTAACTTATCTGTTTCTTCACTCCAGTGTGTTTGCCATGTTTAGCGAAGTTGTTGTGTAATGTGTGGCTTCACGTCGGTGTAGGGTAATGTGGCTATGTCTGCTGTATCAAAGAGTGTAGCAGCAACAGCCATTCGATTCTCGGCTTCGTTCCCGGCTATACCACAGTGGCCAGGGACCCAGCAAAGGACCAGTTCAAAGTTGTGGACATACACCAGCATAATACTCTTGACGATAAGATTGACAACCCGGTTTTTGGAAGACTTTGTTGATAAAAATGACCGTGCCACACTCAGGGAATCTTTATAGATAATGGTTTGTGGGCGGGGGCTTTGAAGGATATGATTAACAACTTTAACTACACCATAAGCCTCGGCCGTAAAGATACTAGTATTATATTTAGAGTTTCAGTGACAACAAGGCCAGGTCCATGCGCAGGCCAGCGCAGCGCAGGCCAGCGCAGGCCACAGAGGTTGCTGTTTTAGAGGCGTCCGTATAAAGTTCAGCACACTGATACTTCTGCTGCAAATACAAGAAGTGCTGCAGAATTGCACAATTAAGAGCTCGTTTTTATGTACATATGTGAAAGATGTGTCGCATGATACAGGGCGGAAATGTCACGGTGCTTTAAAATCTGTTACGTATGTTTATATGGTATTAAGAAGGAGAGAGAGCATGCTCTGACGCCTGCTGTCTAACTGTATAAGAGAAGGGCGCAGAGAATGATGGTCCGTTTACCAGGAGTTCCGTAATGGAGGTATCATAAAAACCTGACTTAAAAGGATGGTGCTGCATGGATGAAATTTTAAAAGCGTAAAGGAGATCTGTGTATGCTCGCTAACGTTGTAGGTTCCATTTATTACACTCCACATAGAGGCTTTCGACAGGGCTAGTGCGGTTGGCGCCACATGCCAGGCGAAGCCCTAGATGAAGCACTGGGTGCAGTATTTTGAGGAATGTTTTACTTGCTGACCCATAAACAACACTTCCATAGTTCAATCGTGAACCTACCAGGCTAGTAAAGCATGTAAAAGAAGTTGCTTGTCAGCACCATTAGAAGTGTGGGAGGGAACCTTGGGTCCCTCCCACAGCCTTTAAGCTTTTATGTTTAAGTTGTTTTATACGTGAAATGAATGTGAGCTTTTCGTCAACGACTACGCCTAAAAGCGTGTGTTCATTTCTGACTGGAATTGAGACACCATTGAGTTTGATGTCTAGATCCGTCCAAATGCCACGCCATTTCAAAACCAAAACACAAGTTCCCTTTCAATTGTTAAATTTAAAACCGTTGCTATATACCCAAACAGCAAGCTTTTTAACACCAAGCTGGACTTGGCGCTCCCAGATAGACAGGTTACAATGAGTAAAGGACAATTGCACGTCGTCTAGACAGATTGAGTAGGAGATTGATGGTGGCAATGCCTTTGTGAGTGAATTCTTTTTTACAATAAACAGAGTGCAACACCAAAATCCGCTTTGCGGCTCGCCATTTTTCTGCAAGTGACCGCTTCAGAGTGCCCTTCAAACACTAACACAAAAGGTTCTTTCAGACAAGTTTGTAAGTTTGTTTAGAATGTTTCCCGACATGCCGAAGGACTTGAGGTTGCTTAGTATGTTGTACCGCCAAACGGTATCGTGCGCTTTTTCAAGATCAAAGAATTCCGCATTACAATATTGTTTGTGGAGGAAAGCATCATTGATATACGACTCTAATGCAACGACCTGATCGTTGGTAGATCGTCTCGTCCTAAAGCCTGCCTGGCATATCTCGAGAAGAGCGTTGTAATCAAAGAAGTACACGAGTCTCCTCTTTATTTCCTTCTCGAGAAGCTTAAACACGCCGCTTGGCAAAGAAATGGGCCAGCAACTGGCAGGAGAGAAAAGATCCTTCCCTTTTTCAGGAAAGCCACTACTATGGACTTCCTCCAGGAGCTTAGAATGTGCCCCGGAACCGTTTTTTTATTGAATAGATGTAAAAGTGCTTCAAGGATGTCTGAGTGTAGGTGTTGTATCCTGGTGTATGTCATTTTGTCTGCACCTGGAGCTGAAAGCGTATATGTGGCCAGGGCGGCATTCAGCTCATGAATTGAAAAAGAAGAGTTGTAGGAAGTGTGCGATTTGCTGCTATCACGCAGGGACTTCTTTTCTGCAGATGTTTTGTGTTTAATGAAAGTGTTTGTTTAGTGTGCTGAACTTGAAACGTGTTCGAAGTGTTGTGCCAGTGTGTAAGCCTGCTCTTCAAGTGTGTCTCCTGCTGTGCCAACCAGGGGCAGGCTGTGTGTCTGTTGTCCATTCAGTTCACGTTGTACGTGTATGAAATAATGGATGTCAATAAGGTGGGCCTATTTTCTCAATTTGCATCACGGCACACACGTTTTCCGAACTCGTTGGCCTGTTTGTACAAAATAAGGTTACCCGACGTGGGGTACTGACAAGGGATGCCCAACGCCTTGTTCTGGGCCTCTCACGCCCGCCTACAGTCGTCATTCAACCACAGCCTCCTGCGGTGGGGCGGGGAACCAGAGGCGTGGGGAATGAACTCTTCAGCGGCGTTGAGAATGTGCCCCGTGAGGAGTTGGGTAGCTTCTTCAATCTGTACGTGTCTTATATTTGTGTAGTGTAGTTTGGATATCTCTGTAAATCCATTCCAGTCAGCTCTTGCTTCATGTAACCTGTTCTGGGAAGATGGACAGCATGGGCCTTTACCTATATATGTCAGTGAGGCGGGGAATTGGTCACTACCATACGGGTCAGTTCCTCACCCCACTCCACCAGAGGAAAGAGAACTGCGGAGCCAATAGCCAATTCAAGATATGAGTGTTTTTTGTGTCCTATATTAACGTATGTGGGCGTATATTTGTTGAAGAGGCATGCTCCCGAAGATGTTAGGAATTGCTCTATCAGGTGACCTTGGGCATCTTTGGGTGGAGAAGAAACAGTGGTGGTTGCAGCAAAGACCCCAACGGACGTGGACGCCACCAGAGCCGCTGCTGGCTCAGCGAGCGATGTGGTTGCGGATGTGGTTGCGGGACAAAGTCCGACTCTCGATACTGCGTCCCCGCCGAAACCAGATGCCGCTCCACCTCCCGACGAGTCGCGTCGGCGTACCTTTTCAAGTTGTAAGAGGCGAACCTCTTTGGCGCCTCTGGGAAGGTGCTGTTCTTGTTCACTTTCAAGGCAATGATCTCTTTCTCCTGCTTACACTTTTCACAGCTCCTGGAATAGGCAGCGTGCAGTCCTTGGCAGTTTGCACAGGTGATGTTCTCGGATTCATAATTGTAAGTTAGAAGATAATCTGCTGCACATTTTGTGCACGTCAGTCTACCACGACAAGAGGTTGGGCTGTGCCCGAACCGCTGACACTTGAAGCAGTGGCGTGGGTTGGCACGTAGGGTCGGACTGGACATCTCATGAAGCCTGCGTTGACCAACTCAGGAATGCTGAGCGGTCAAACGTCACGATTATGTGTTTGGTTGATTTGTTTTGATCATTTTGGCGTATGGTGATTCGCCTGACTGCTGTTGAAGTTGAACTTGAAGTTTTTTATCCCAGTCAAGTACAAAAAACGCCGCTGAACTCGTGGCTTGACGGAGCTCCCACCACCTACGACACAATCATCAAGAACGAGGCAGGGAAAAAAATACGAAATAAAAATGCAAGCACACCAGAAGCCCTGTAAGCCCTGTCAGCCCTGATATCAAACACCCTGGACTAGATCTGCTTCAGTTTCACCTTTTTGATCGTAATCAAAGATCTCGCCCAGGCAGGTATTGACCCTGCGATGGGGCGTGATCTTGATGTCAACGTCTACCATGCGCGTTTTCTTGAGGAGGCTAAAGGATTGGTGTTTGTTTTCGAATTCAGCTAGGACTCATCCCGATGTGAGCTTCTTAGCCTTGCACGATTTGCCTATAAGGCTTTCAAGAAACTTGGAAATGAAAAACACACTGTCAAGTGATGGGATTTGGCTTATCCAGAGATTCCATTACCAAAAAGTACCAGGAATTGCCGGGTTTTGGATGAGAGATTGAAGACAAAGGAGGAAAGGATACTTCGGCGCGGCCCCTTTTTACGGACTGATCACGCTTTGAGTGGGGTTCAGAAAATGCCATAAGATATTGTAGGAAGAAGGGGACGGGGGTACTTTCTTCATCAGCCTTACCCTGAGAGCTGAAGACGTCCCTGAACTCCCTGCCTGGTAAACAGGCAGGGAGTGCATCCACCGGAACTTGATCTGGGCTCCGACGGCCACCGTTTGTGGTTTCTCACTCTCCCACCCCCCCACTATAAACACATCGCCGCGGTTGAATACAGCGTATGTTTGTAGGCTCGGGGTCTTCGGTGTTGCCATTGCCGTCACCAAAATTACTCGATGTGCCCCGTGCGGGGTTTACTACAAAGTCAAGTGATGTACTAAAAAGTTATGTACTACAAAAACAAAGCCTGCTGCATACCAAAAATGGACCAAGTATTACATATAGACTAACTGCATCATGTTTGCCTTTGGACTGTCGTATTTTCGTCCCCATTCTTCCGTCTGTTTGCCGTTTTCGTTCCTTAAGTGCTGCCCAAGCACAGCACCGCAATACGCGCTTTACCTCCCACCTCCCTTTCCATTATATTTGAAATGGGATGTATTAGAGCGCCAAAGATTTCTTAATCTTTTTCCGCCATATATTCGTTAACCTGTATGCACCCAGCCAGGCGCCGCATTGTAGGAATTGTGTGAAAGGTTTTCCTTACGGCTTGATAAACTGTGCATTATCCGATGCCATGTGTAAGGGAAAAATATTCAGACTGCTTAGGATTGGGAAGTAGCAGTTGCGGTTGTATCCCAAGTGAGTGGTGTGGGCTCTGGTATTTTGGATTCATTTTCTTCAAATTTTAAGAATGCCTCAGTACCATCCTCACATGCCATTCTTTGCTTTCAAACGTAAGCGCCAGCGAGAAAACATCAGCACAGCATCATTATTTTACGCAATCCTGCGGAACCACAGAATACAGTCGAAATACAGGTTTGCTAATTCAAATGCAATGGCCACCGGAAATTTGTTCGACATGAAAAAACTTTCAATTACCAAGGCTTCTGTTGCAATCTATAAGTACAATATAGAGATATCGAATAAATTTGGATGCTCACTGCTGCACGATGCTGAAACCTCCGAAAGGCGCATTGCAGAAAAATAGCGAAGTGGAAAGACCATAGGACAACATTTTCAGTCTGTCGCGTTTTGTACATTGCGTCGTGAGTACATACCAATTAAACCATCTAGGCTTGGTGCTGGTTCTTTGTTGATACCCCTGTCAGAGTACGTGCGTGTTCCCTTTTGCCACATTTTGTGGACACAGCTGGCTTTATGTATATATTGCACAAAAAACATTTACACATATATTACTTCACATGTTGAAATGGGGAAATGAACAGTATGCTAGGCTAAAGTACCTGTAGCTACAGTTCATCAAATACTGTTCTGATAAATAGTAGTCTCTATATTTTGCTGTCGCAGTTGGTTTCATGGTTGTACTAGTATTCTAATTGCGGACGTGAAGCATGTGATGTAAATCTTCATTGTAGGAAACCCAGCCATCGCCGCCAATAGCCAGGGGTGTATATAGCCTCGGGTGCATTAGAGAACAGCCGTCGAAGCAAGTCCCAAGCATGCCAGCCTAGCAGCCTAGCTGGATATTGTTTGGATGTCTGAAGCCCACGGCAGAGGTTGCCAGGAGGGTGCCTCCAGGATCGCCGTCTGAGCTTTTGTCATGCCCTAGACATGGCCCGAGGGAGCAGTGATATGTGGTGGTGGTAGTGGTTCAAAGGAAATGGGGCGTACCCACTCCGCGGGATTGTCCAGGAAATGGGCGCCTTACCGAAAGAAATTAGGTAATTTTCGTAGGGAAAGAAAAATACTTAAATATTAGGATGGATTATAAGTAGATGAGTAGAGGAATAAAAATAAGAATATTAGAGAAAGAAAGAAAAAAAAAGGTAAAAACAAACACCATTTAATGAAAATTGGAAGTAAGAAACACGAAGAAAGTGGTACAGACCAGTGGTACAGAAAGTGGTACAGTGTTGCGGAATGGCCATCCCCATTCCATTCCAATTCCATTCCGAGGAATTAAAACTTGTCGTAATTGCATTCCTTTATATTTCTTGGAATGACAGAATTTAGCCCATTTCCACTACTGGAATGGACGGGCAGTTCAATTCCATTCCTTTATTTCCTTAACGTAAAAATTGACTCAGGTGTTCTATCAAGTTATCGAGGAACGCAACTGGAATGTCACTTTATCATACACGTTGAAAACTGCAAAAAAATGCAAAATGGGCCATTTGTCACCAATTTGGGAGGTGGTAGCGGAGTGGTTACCTACGTTATATCTCGTGCAGAACCACCCTTCCAGTGAAAAACTTTACCATCCCTTCCTAAAGAAAGTTGACGGAAGCGCGAGAGCTAAAAGTGTGTCCAATCGATTGTGAAACCTTCCAACACCATAATCGCAAACGAATCACGAATTTCTGCGACAATTTTTCGCGCACTAAGTAAACGCATCGGCGAACTCTCTACATGTATACACAGATACAAGGTTTAGGATATAAAGTAATATTGTACTCCTTCATGATCTATACGTGTACTGCCTTAATCAGACCCGTTCTTTTTACACGAGTTTCAAGTAACCGCTTTGACACAATAGAAATCCTGTTTCAGAGAGACAGACAGAGAGAGAGAGAGAGAGAGAGAGAGAGGGAGATTACAACTTTATTTGTGGTCCCCAGTTTCGCGCATGCGCCGTGTGTCCAGAGAAGTTATCTCAGATTTTCGGTCGAGCAACCGGTCTATAGGGAAATGTATGTTTTTGACAGAATGCTATCGCTGCTGGTAACAAAGGTCTCTATTTAAAAAGGGGCGGTGTCGCACTGCCCCTTATTGCACAATAAGTGGCGGGATCCCGCTACCTATTATGGTGTTTGCATGTCAGCATGTTTTAATTGTTTGCTCTTGCCTGACGCGACATGAAGAAGCTATTACATTGAAGTGTGCTTTTCCCGTTTCGTTGCACAGTGTCGCGTTCTATCTTGCTATCTGCTTTGCGTGCCTTCTTCCGGCATAATTAGTATGATGTGGATAACTCACAGGCCTGCCGCGCGGAGCTTTCTCACATGTACACACATTCTAAAGGCTTACTTGAAAGATTTCAAATGAATTTACAGCATTGAGTACTAATGCTACTGTACCAACGCGAGACACGGGAGGGCAGCGTCACAGAACACCGTTAACAGTTTCATTCACCGTAGGAAAGCCGCCACCGCTTCCACATTAACCTCCATTTCACTTGTTTATTGCCCTGGCACTGCCGCCGCCCAATTCGTTCAATACAGGATATTATTCATGAGCGCCTAATTTAAATTGACAGAAATATATCGTGACGGGAGCCCTGGCAAAAAAAACAACCGTGGACAGGCAGTATGTTTCCATGAACGCGCAACCAATATGCATGAGGACCTAAACAAGTTTTCAAATGAGGCCTTCCCACCTGAATAGTACCATACTCCCGCTGTCAAGTCGAAGACTAAGGCTTTAGTAATCAGGTAGTACATTTGTATCGAGCTGCTAATTGCCACGTGCACAGAAATACAGCAACGAAACCGCGAATTAGTTTGGCACAACTGAAGGAGAAGGCCGCACTTTCGAGATCGAAGCAAAACACGGTGTCGCACGGCTTAGATCTGTGAAAACACTCGCAAACAAGGACGCTAACAAACAAACGCCCTTGGAAGCTGGGTCTCCTGCATAGTCGTATTTATTTTCCAATGTAATCGTATACATCACAGCTGTCCGCTACCAAAGCAAAGAGTGGAGGTAGAGAGCTCAGTAACACATCCGAAGCTCGCTTCTTACTCCTATGGCGGGTGCCGGGCACACAGGGCCCTCACCACAATTTTTTTTGCTGCCTTTATTTTGTTTTTGGGGAGCCCCGGGGGAGGGGGTCTGTCGGTTGGCTCCGTATTCCCGGTATCGGACCACCAGGTCGGCTTACAAGCCACAATGCTGTTCATTGCGCGCCGGGAACGGAGGGTGGGAGAAGAACGCCAAGCAGACTCATAGTTTCATGTTTCATGCCGGACCGCCTTATATTGCTAGCTCCAAGATTTTGCAGCATCAGTTTGCGATTTGAAACGCCGCAACTTCGGATGCGAGTTGTTCGTATTCCCCACCCCTAGCTTCTCGATGCTGCTCGCCGCGGCACACGGTGCGTGCCACTGAGACTCCGGTCTGCCATCGGCGCCACGGACAGTTGTACAGAGGAAGCTATGCCTCACAAAGCCTGCCAAAGCACGAAGAGGCGACCTAAGCAGACGCTCGCTAGACGCTCTTGCGAAGCTCGAAGTTCACTATCACACGCGCTGTCGCAGGTTGCGCGGATTCGGTTACCAGAAACGCAGGTTATGGGTTCTCATTTTCGTCGCCGGTGCTCACTTGAAGATATACCGACGCAGTCGTCGCGACAGAGTAATTAAGCAGCAGGAAGGCGCCAGCGATGGTAACGCGGTCACCTAAAATGACCATTCTATTCCGGGCAAAATGTGCTTAATTCCATTCCCATTCTATTCTTCCAAACGTTGTCCTCATTCCATTCTCTTTTCATTCCAGCATCTCAAAAAGGTGGAATCGATCCGGAGTGATGCAATTCTGGAATGGTAACGCCGCAACACTGGTACAGACGACGCAGTGAGCTCGGCGCGCATATTCTTGACAAGGGAATCCAGTAGAGCTAAATGATGTCTATCACAGCAGGTGGCCTGATTCCAGAATGAATGAATGCAGCGCAATGCAAAGATCCCCGTGGCAGAATCCCAGTTCCTTCGCCCCGAATGACAAAATAACTGTAGCAGACAGCTGGAGGTTTAGCCAGCTGCATTTACTTTCTAAGTATATTTGTCTTATCGAGGAGAGCCATCGGCAGGAGAAGAAGAAATGGTCGATTGTTTCTGGTTCTTTGCACAAGGCGCATAATGGCGACAGGGCCAGATTAGAGCGGTGCAAGTAATAATTTAAATTTGGCACGCGAGAGCGAAAGCTAGTGAGCGTGCCTTCACAAGTTCGCGACTGGCTTATGCTGCACCTCTATGAGTAGCAGAGGTGCGCGAGCTCCGAGTCATCGTAAGCAGAATCAGGCAGACTTTGAAGTGCGCACAGCCTACGGAAGCGAGCCTAATTTACAAGGAAAATCGGCGGCAGAACCTCCACTACTGGACCGCCCAATGCCATTCCCGCCAGAGCATCAGTATATTCGTTAAAGCAGATACCTGCATGTCCAGGTACCCAGACCAAACGAAGTTCACGACGAAGGGAGGAAGGCGCTAAACAATCAAAGACTTGACGTTGTGGGGGGGTGAAGTTGAAGAAGTAAGGGCAGAACAAACAGAAAATGAATTCGTGAGAAATATTGCCGGTCGTTTCGAGGAACCAAGGTTACGAAGGGCCAAGACTATAGCGAGACATTCTGCGTGGGAAGATGTAGTAAAGTTAGCAAGCCGGAGGGAATTGGCGCAATCTAGACCGGGAGAAAAAATACCTACAACCGCCCTCTCCTTCCGGAAAGCAGCATCGGTTGCAACAGTGGCGTGGAATAGGAAACAGTTCAGATGATGCTGTAGGAGGCCTGTAAAAGGTTCAGAGAGAGTAATTCCGCATTAGAGGGAAAGATTTTATCAAAATAAATATCTAAGGGCGACACTCTGTCCAGTACCGGAGCCGACAAGAGGGCCACATTTAATGGGCCAAGCAGACATAGTATAAAGACCGCCTGTGGATGTTTGAATCGCGGCATGAACTACCGAAGAACAACTAAGGCCATGTAACGAAGGCAGTTTGCGGCCTGGATATGGACGATTCCATGACTCGTAAAAATGCATCTACGGTGAGGGCATGCATGTGTGAGACTAATTGAGGAATACGGGCTTCCATGTATAAAATTTCCTGGAGTGTACTCTGAACTTCTTTCTATTCTTTCTCATTTTCAACATCAGCCTCACATGCCCTTTCCTCTGGATTGGCCCTGAGTGCCTCTGGTGCTCTTGATGTTTTTCTTCGGTTGCTTTGGTGAAGCTCCTACATTTTGGTGGGACCAGGTAATGGTATATATGTTCAAAACAAAATTAAAACTGAAACTTGAATGATGAAATTCAACCCTCATGGACAATACATCATCAAGCCTAACATGTGATTCGATATAGACTGGTTAAGCATATTGCGAACTGAAGTAAGTGTTGATGCGTTCTTACGTTGAGTTGCTGTATTGGGACTCAGCAAACGTCGTTTAGTGGCTGGGGCCAGCCGTCATGTGCATTGACTGCGTGCCGCGAGGGGAGGTTACTTCCTTGTTGGCATCATATCGTCGCTTTTCAGTGCCAAAGGGTGGGAAAAAGCGGCCTCCTCAGGGCATGAAGTGGGAGGAGCTCGTGCATGGCTCACAACAGCCGTATTTCTTAATTAAAAGCGATACCGTGTGATTTCGCCGCTTAGAATGTTTAGTGGTGTCTTATGTCCTGATTGCAGGATTAGTCGTGCACGTTAAAATGCACGCAAGACTAGCAAGTCCAACACTACAGTTTCAATAAATAAAAAGTTCGTAATACGCACATTTTACAATATGCTTCAACACCCAGAACTTCCGTTCTAGAAATTTTTGACGTTTAGAGCTCGGCAAACTGTCCAGTACACAGTTTGGTCTACTATTTAGCGTACTAATCTGTATCAGAGATTCGGGCTTCCCTTCCAATATAGCAGAAGCAAACCTGAAGAAAAGGGCTGGTTTCCAAAAATTCAAAAATGCCTAAGAAGCGCATCAATGTTTTTACGCAGTGGGCTGCAGTTTTCGCTCATATATGACAGACTGGTGGGATAGCTACAAAACATCAAAAACAATACTTCAGGTTTGCTTTAGTAAGAGAAACAATAGAAAATACCGCTTTTCAGGCATTTTATACAGTCACATGGGGAACAAAGTGTCACAACCTTAGCGATTCGTGTACATGCAGGTTTTGCAAATAAGCTGAAGTTGACGTTTGTGCAGGAAGTGTGTGAACGTAAGAAAGACATAGGAGATTCTTTAACTCTACAGCCCGAAACTGGCTTTCTAAATAACCGAGTATGTTGTGGTGTTTTAGAGTACAGCCCGTGACGTGGTGGTTAATGCTGGACTTTATGCTGCGTAGTCTTGCGGAGTGGATTCTCCTGAGCATTCGACTAATAAAGATACGTACAAGCAGTCAAACCGGTCCGTTATATTTTGTAGCTTTTTGTGGTGTACCATGGACTCTTAAATTAGGCCACAGTAGTTCCTTGTAAAATATTTCAATGTGATCGAGGAAATATTTTGTGAGAAAATTCGTCCTCTATTGGGAATGTTCGCCTTTTTGGTGACAGTTTTTTAAACTGTTTTTTTCACCTATGACTTCAAGTCCAAAACACTCCTAACAAAATATTTAGAAGAACTAAACCTGCTATTTCTATATGCCGCCAAATGCCTCAAGGGCAAGTTTGGTAGAAAATATTGGGGTTTCGTTTTGAGGTGACTCAGTTATAAATTTTTGTTTCTCACCCTTCGATCCTCTATAGACGTGTGATAAATTGATGTGGCTTGACAGAGCCTGTATTTTTATTTCAGGTGTAGACGCGGGACAATTTTGCGCTGCTGGAGAGAGCTGCTCTTTTTACGTAAGTTTTTTTACTGAATATACCATCAAAAATTTTAATGTAGTGCCCATAATGCGTTCAACTGTTCTTCCTCTGTTCACTTTCTCAATGGGCATACATTCATAATTAGTGATTAAATATAACTGCTGGAAGCAAACGACTGCACCTTTAAAGGAGCATACCAGAAGAACAAGTATAGGTCATAGCCATGCTGCAGATGTCCATCAACATAGACCATAGTGCACACAGGCCCTTTACAACTATTGAAAAAAAAAGTTGCGGTTTCAAGTATTTGAGAGCCATATATTTTTTTTTTACATTACTGAAAAACCAGTGAGCTAACGGTCCTTAGGGGGGCAAGGTTTGTAAAATTGTATGTTAAGGGTGTTGAGCGTGGTCCTAACAAACCTGAATTTTTATCTCTATCAGCAACATTGGGGATGCTAAGTAAAACATCCTGCCCAAGGAATATGTAATCGTACATCCTCAAGTCTCTGTTCGTAGTGAGTCTAGAGCATCCATTCCGCCTCCACGGACGACACACTGCAATAGAAGCCTATTTGTAACAAAAATGCAGTTTTGTGAATTGGTTATACATCTGGACAGTTGAACTATGTGTCTATTACTTTTTTGCGGCTTCAAGTTAAGCTGGATCTATCAGCAAGCCATGAAAAATAAGGTCCAGCCTCCAAACTTGAGCATTGTACGTTTGCCACATTATATCTTGTTTAAACATGTCGATTGTTGAGAACACTGAAGTGGGAATGAAAGTAAGACAGTGTGAAGTAGGAGCTGCGTGCAGAATGGGGTGAGGATGAGGAGTTTGCCAAACAGAGTCACTGTCCAAACAGCTCAACCCCGAACACTCCCGCGGTAACTTCATGGAGGAGGGGCTATGTGAAATGTACAACTTTTAGCCTGTGGGATATTTTTTTTACATTCTGTGTGCACAGCTCAGCGGAACAATACTCAGAAAAAGGAAAGTGACCCAGAGCTGTGCCAGTGCTGTTTAGCATTCCTCTTTGGTTCTTGCTCTTGTGTACTGTGCACAAAAAATTCGGCTAAGAGGCCTGAATGAGTCAACAGGAAGAACGCAAGTGGAGGTCTGACAAAATGGATAACGAGTACAACTGAAAGAGTGCAGTTTACATTAAGTAGTTTTGCTTAGATAAATGGTGAACATCCGCACGCTAGAGTGTCATGAAGGGACAGCAACGAAACAATTATCTCTAGGACGCCTCAGGACGTTTTAGTAGCCTTTCATGACTGCCCCTCCCAACTTTTACGAACAAGCAGCACCCAAGCTATCGCGATCAATTACACTTGATTTGTGCCCACTCTGGTGGCAACGATGCTTATTTTGTTTTCATTTTTGCTTGTGGTGGTTGTTGTGCTTCCCAGGTGGCAGTTGGTGTGTTCATTGCGATTGAATGATATGAACATCCAAATGACGCTGGAAGCCATTTGTACCTATTTAACAGTTTAAGCAGGTACATTTGCCCCAAATGCAGAAACATCTGTTGGTGGTACACGTGTGGTGTAGACAGATAGTTAGAGAAGGACAGCAAAATTTAAAGTACAAATGAGCTGCATTATGAATAAAAAACAACTTATAAAGACTCGCCGAATCCTCCGAGTTTCGTCAAGTCAAATGAAACAGTAGGTGCAATCTTGAGGCCTTCATCTACATGAATCAAAACGAAGTGTGGAATATAAATGACTTTCCTTTCTTCTCCGGAATAAAATTACACCTGTGCTATGTTGGTACAAGGTAAATTTCGTGGAAGGCCATTAGAAAGTATTTTGTGTTTCGAAAGGCAACTGTACAATTTCTGATGGATGTTTACACTAACGTGGAAGAAGCAGGGAACCACTTCTGCTTATGTTTGATTTCAAACACATTTTTGGACTTACTTTTTACAGAATCTATAAACGGCGACTGTGTCTGCCATTTAGTACTTTTTTGTAGATTTTTGTTTAATGGTGAAAAACGTTTGCAATATTTTTTTCATGTGAGTTGCTTCTCATCTCTATCCCTCACACATGAATGCATGATGTGGGGTGTGTACATGGCTGTGTACAGGTTTGAATTACACATCAGTTTTATTAAGCTCTCTATATCTTTAAACCCTAAAATACCATTGTCTATCTTCCTCCACCACTTTGGCTCAGATAATTTTCACTCATTTTGACTTTTGTTAGTGTATTCTTAAAGTAAACAAGCATCCACTTGAAGCAAATCCTAGTGAGGTAATACGCGCTTTTTTGATTACTTGTATTATGCGTAACAGATGCTAGCACCCAAGATGAAAGACCATAACAAATGTTGATACGTTTTTCTTTGTGACAGGAAACGATACAGGAGAAGGAATTTTCAACAATTTTGCCAGGACATATACCCTTTGGTTCATCACTTTGGTTGGACCAAAGACGAAAAAAGAAAAGCTTACTATTTTTGGCAAGCAGTTGCGGGGGAAAAATGTTTTACCTTCCGTTTTTATGACGCCAAATAAAAACAAAATGCTTAGTGTGAACCGTACTTTTTCATCAATCTCCTAATGCCAAAGTCTAGTTAGATTATGCAGGAAAAGAAAATACCTATACAGTGCTAAGAATGAATAAAAAATTCGACAGCTTTTTGTGGGAGTCACCAAGTATGCTCATGCATGAGAAAGGGGAAATATGACAGAGCTGTACTAATCCAGGAATAAGATATTGCTAGAAAGGTAACGTGAAAGATGTAGAATGAAGGAGTACAACACAAAATTGAAAAGAAGGAGCACACCATTGAAAAAACAGATTGCTTAAAACACTCATAATGACACTAAGTGTCAAAAGTTGCGCGGCATAAAAAAAGTACGAAGAAAGCTTTCAATTGTGATTTGGGCATATGCAGTACTCCGAGGGGCTTATATCTGTTTTTACCTCGGTGTGTGTGTGTTTGCTTTGGATTCCCTGGAGGCGAGGGCCTGTTTCGTGGAGTTGTTTTGTTGTATATTTAGCCTGTTATTGCATTTCATATATGTGTGATGTTATTTTGTAGAGCCTATCATGGCGTGCATTACAACTAAGCGAATGTATATACGGTGAAATGACTTGGGGTTCACTAAAATATTCTTGTATCTGCTTTATGCTTATTGACGTTTCTTGAAACGACCACAGTTTCGCACCTTCTCTTTTTTTCAGCTTTCTAAGGTTCCCTGTCGTTTTCGTAGTAGCGTACTGCGCTCCGCCATTTCTGTTTCTTTACTTAAAACCTTGTTTTCTTCAATTTTAAATGTCCAACTGCTTCCTGTCCTCCCTTCCTTTCCCCCATGCCTGTTTTTCTGACAGCGCTGTGGAGGCGAACCTCTATATCTACAAATACGACATTGTTACTAAAACGGAAGGCTGCCGTGTCAGCCTATACACAGCGAAGGCAGCTTGATGTTTGTTATAAGCAGAAATAAACACGATCACCTTCGAAAGAATTCTGCGTGATTATGTTAAACTTTGAGAAGAGCAAAATCCTAGCTGAGTCAAACTCGAGCATCGTTTTACATTCTTCCCACCGGGTGAGTCTCACTGTACTAGAAGTCTCCCGCATCGTCGTTCCAACGGAGTCTTATGTCATGCCGCCAAAAAGGTTCACAGCCAATGGAACCAGACCAGACACAGCTCTGACCATCGCCACATTGAACCTGACTAGGTAGGCACATTGCCCAACAGCTCATTAGAAATGATTGCGTTTTCTTTTAATAGTGTTTGTAACAATAACCGTTTCATAACAAGTTTGAGCCAAGAAAACCGCTGATACGCCTCTTTTATTTCAGCCTATTTTAAATCAGTCCCCAGAGAGTAACCGTCGAGATCAATAAATTTTGCTAGCGTTTACACAGGAGTTCCACCCCACTTTTTGTCACTCTCTCTGTCTGCATATATATATATATATATATATATATATATATATATATATATATATATATATATATATATATATATATATATATATATATACATATATATATATATATATATATATATATACATATATATATATATATATATATATATATATATACGTATATATTTATATTTATTTATTTATTTATATATATACATATATATGTATGTGTATCGTAATGTCCGGAAAACACTCTGAGACAGAGATGGAAGTGAGGCCCGCTTGCGGACAATCCGACCAATAAGGCTCTGCACCGGCAGTCAAGTTGTGAAGACGGCGAGCTGCCTTCAGAAGTCGAAAAATTTTGGAATGACCCCTTCTCCGGTAGTGGGGTTATAAGACCTGCCAGGGCTTAGCCGTGGCTGTGGCCAGTGATTGAGGTGCGATTGCCATGACAAAGAGCAAGCCTGGAGGCTGGGTCACCTTTGGGGCGAAGATATGTCGACTGTGTCACTTTTAATGAACTGGCCAGTCCTTACTAACTCATGCGTATTTTATCTCGGATATTTTCAAAAACACATTTCATGCAGGAATGTAATTTTAATGAAAAATTTCTCATCTATTTTTTTTTTTTAAATGACGCAACTAAACATCCTCCACGTCCAAACTTAGGCCAAACTTTCTTCAAAATGGTAAACACAAAAACCGCCAGTAATGGTTTAGCTTACATAAAGCTCGGTCGTTACGGCGTGCAAAATAATAAGAATACGTGCATGAAACAATTTTGAAAGCTATTGAAAATTGTACGGGCTACTACAAACACAATAGAATGTGTTGGAACATATTTGATGCAGGGCAGTGGTGTATATTATGTCCAGAAATTTTTAAATGCTGAAATAAGGAAATTCCATTTTTGGAGCGAAATTGTCCCTGAAATAAATGAGAAATTCGGTCGAAAGAAATCGCGTCAAAAATTAAATTGAATTTTGTTCAAAATTTCGAAACATTTGTATTTGCCAGTTAAAAAAAAACATTAAATAATATTGCCACTGGCTGCATAAAAAAGGTTTTCACTTGGTAGCTAGCTTTGCTCAAGTGGTTTAACGTCGGCATTCTTTGTTTAAGTATACGATTGACGAATAATAAATGCGCGATATTTTTTCTACCGATGGTTTTCACGTACAAATAATAACAACCTTTCTGAAAAGGTTTTCTTGATACTACTCCCTTAAGAGCTTCATGCTTTTTTTCTGGCTTGCCTAACATCCATAGCAACGATTTCCTTCAGGCTTGTGATGTACAGGTAATATTGTAGAGTAAGAAAAAATTTAGCCAAATGTGAAAGAGTTTACTGATGTGCTCGTATACCCGACCAAACTAGTTATTGGCAAAAGTTGGAAATTTAAAACTTCTAACTTGAAATTTGAGAGGAACTTGCATATTTTAACAGCAAACATGGGTGAATAACCCAATTATTTAAAAGCTCAATAAGTGCCAAGGTATTTATGTTCAATTTAGGGATGCATTTTTCCTAGGCAATTTTGAGAAGCAATGTGAGATGACGGAGGCAGCAATATTATATTACAATACAAGGCACCACAGCAAAATTGCCTGTAGATTTGATGGGATTTCTTACCTCCCTTTGCTATTTGCTTCACATATTTTTTTGCTTTAAAAAAATTGTACCCTATAGAACTTGAAGGAGTCTAAAACAAAGGTTTCAAAGATGTTTTTTTCCGAAATTTAAAGGAATATTTTTCGTGCAACCAGAAAAATAACTAATTCAGATTGATAACATTGCAAACTAAGTTGTGAAAATGAAGTTGTGTATAAGTACCATGACTGATTACAATTTGAGGTTAATGCCATTGCACTTTTTCCCATATATAAATGCGGCTTTTGTTAGGAAGTCATGAATGGGGCCATCTGGGCTCCTAAGGTAACTTTTAAACATGTGAGACAACTTACGAATGCTGTTATCTGCAAAAATAGAAGCAAAAATGCGTTTCAAATGATGAGTACGTGTGAAGCCAATATCGAGGCAAAAAGAACCTTTTGTCAAGCAGAACCATCAATTTTTTACCACGCACCCATTTTCATCATCATCATCATCATCATCATTACCAGCCTATCTACGCCCCCCGCAGGGCAAAGACCTCTCCCATTATTCTCCAATTACCTCGGTATTGTGCCAACAGTGACCAATTTATCCCCGCAAACTTCTTGATCTCATCTGCCCATCTAACTTTCGGCCGCCCCCTGCAACGCTTGCCTTCTCTAGGGATCCACTCTGTTACCCTTAATGACCAGCGGTTATCTTGCCTTCGCATTATATGCCCTGCCCACGTCCATTTTTTCTTCTTAATTTCTACTAATATGTCTTTAACACCAGTTTGCTCCCTGACCCACTCCGTTCGCTTCATGTCCCTTAATGTTACACATATCATTTTCCGCTCCATTGCCCGCTGAGTCGTTCTCAACTTAAGTTGAACCCTCTTAGTGAGGCTCCAAGTTTCTGCCCCGTAGGTGAGTACCGGTAAGATGCAGCTGTCATACACTTTCTTCTTCAGCGACAATGGTAGGCTGCTATTCATTATCTGAGAATGTCTGCCATATGCACCCCACCCCATTCTCATCCTTCTAATTATCTCTGCCTCATGGTTGGGATCTGGGTCACAACTTGGCCTAAGTAGTAATATTCGCTTACCACTTCTACTGCCTCACCACCTATCTCAAACCGCTGTGCTGTCCCGAGATTATTGATCATTACTTAAGTTTTCTGCATATTAATTTTCAGGCCCACGGTTCTACTCTGTTCACCCACTGCGGAAAGCATGCTTCGCAATTCGTCCCCGGAGTTACTTAGCAAGGCAACCTCATCAGCAAATCTGAGGTTCCTGAGGTATTCTCCATTAACCCTTACTCCCACCTGTTTCCAATCCAACGTTCTGAATACTTCTTGTAAACATGCAGTGAATAACATTGTAGAGATTGTGTCTCCTTGTCTGACACCCTTCATTATAGGTATTTTACTGCTCTCCCTGTGGAGGATGATGGTAGCTGTACACCCATTGTAGATATCCTCTAGTATTATAACATAATGCTCATCTACCCCCTGGTTCCGTAATGCTTGAATGACTGCTAGGGTTTCGACCGAGTCAAATGCTTTCTCATAATCTATGAAGGCTATGTATGGTGATTCAGCATACTCAGCGCACTTCTCTATCACCTGATTGATCGTGTGAATATGGTTCATTGTTGGATAACCTTTACGGAACCCTGCTTGTTGTTTAGGTTGACTGAAATCTAAGGTTGCAGAAATTCGGTTAGCGATTACCTTGGTAAATACCTTGTTGACGACTGACAGTAAGCTGATGGGCCTGTAATTTTTCAAGTCCTTCATGTCGCCTTTCTTATGAATTAGGATGATGTTCGCGTTCTTCCAAGATTCTGGTACCATTGCGGTCATTAGGCATTTCGTATACAGGTTTGCCAGCATTTCAAGTACAATTTCTCCGCCATCCTTCAAGAGGTCTGCTGTTATCTGATCCTCACCAGGTGCTTTGGCCCCTTTCATTTCTCTCAAAGCCTTCCTTATTTCTTCGGTCGTTACTGGTGGGATCTCTATCCCCTCTGAGCTACTTTCTCGTTCGGCATTATCCTGGATGCCCTCGCTACTGTACAAATCCCTATAGAACTCCTCGGCCACAGTGACCATGTTATCCCTATTTGTGATGACATTGTGCTGCTTGTCTTTAGGTGCATACATCTGGTTTTTCCCACGCCAGGAGCACTCTTTACTGCTTTCAGGATACCTCCGTACTTTACCGCGTATTCAATCCTCTGCCTATTATACTTCCGTATGGCAGCTTTCTTACAATATTGAATAACTTAAAAAGCTCCGTTAATTTTTTTCTGTCAGCTGGGGTGGACATTGTCATGGTTTGCCATTTCCTAATTAGATCTTTCGTCTACTGGGAAAGTTTACCAGTATCCGGTCTGGCAATCGTGCCCCCGACTTCTACTGCACCCTTCGCGATAATGCGTGTAAAGTTGTCGCTGGCTTCGTTGTCGTAAGATCGGCTTCTTCGGTCAGAGCTGAGTATCTGTTCTGCAGCGCGATCCTGAATTCTTCGACTTTACACCTTACTGTTTGCACATTATTCGGCTTCTTTCGCACTAGCATGTTACGGTCCCTCCTCAAATCTAGCTTAATTCGAGATCTTACCATACGATGGTCACTACACTTTACCCTTCCACGCACTTCCACATCGTTCAGAACGCCGGGGTTATCGCATATTATGATATCTATTTCATTTTTATGGTCCCCATTCGGGCTGCTCCACATCCACTCCTGCTTTCCCGTTTGCAGAAGAAGGTATTTATGATGCATAGGTTCTTCAGTTGTGCAAAGTCAACTAGTAGGTCCAACCCGCTATTTCTACACCCCAGACCATAGTTCCTAACTGCCTTGTCTCCAGCCTGATGCTTGCCTACTTTAGCATTGAAATCTCCCATAACTACATTGTACTGTGTTTTTACTTTATCCATTGCCGATTCGACATTTTCATAAAAGCATTCCACTACCTGGTCGTCATGGCTGGATGTGGGGCATAGCCCTGTACCACCATGAGCTTGTATCTCTTATTGAGCCTAAATACAAAACCTGCTGCCCTTTTGTTAATGTAAAGTATTCTGCTATGTTGCCAGCTATGCTTTATTGACAAGCTTTTATTGACAAGCTTTTATTGACAAGCTTTTATTGCCAGCTATGCTTTATCCTACGCCCAGTTCTCTTCTGTCCTCTAGACCACGGTAATATAGAACGTGTCCATTTTTCAGCACCATAAAGGCTTCACCTGTTCTCCTAACCTCACTAAGCCCTATAGGATCCCATTTGATGACCTTTAATTCATCGAACAGCACCTCTAGACTCGCTTCACTAGATAAGGTGCTCGTGTTAAACGTTGCCAGGTTCCGATTCTAATAGCGGCCTGTCCGGGTCCAGGGATTCTTAGCACCCCTGCTGCGTCACAGGTCTTACCGCAGCCGTGGTCAGTTGCTTCGCAGCCACTGGAGACTGAGGGCCGTGAGTAATTGGAGTATTTATGGGAGGTTGTGGCCGTTACTCCACCAGGTTGGCCAATCCAGCTGTGGTGAGGGAGTGCGTTACCGGTATTGCTCGTCGGTGTCAGGCCGCACCCCAAGCCAGAACTGCAATTCCATAATTGCGAGGTTTTTTTTTGGGGGGGGGGGGCTAGATTGTCTGGCCCCGGGATTCAAACCGCGGTATTTCTACACCTGAGGCGCAAAATCCAGAGTTGCCCGGGGCACATATCGTAACAAAACACGCAGCTTAATTTCTTCCCGCGGCGGAGACTGAGCTGGGTCCCGGAAGTCTGTGCGAACGCGAATGCGCACATGCCTCCTGAGTTGGCTTTTAAACACAACGTCAGGGGATTAACGCGTTCGAGAAGTTTCTGAATTAGAATTCCTTCGCTGTGGAGAAAGTGGCCTACTACGAAAGAGAAAGCTAAAACGTTGCCCGGGGGCACATATCCTAACCTTGTTCTGGAAACACGCAGCGTAATATCTTCACGTGGCGGAGACTGCATGAGCTGGGTCCTGAGTGTATGTGCGAACGCGAATGTTCACGTGCCCTCTGAGTTGGCTTTTAAATACACGTCACGGGATTAACACGTTCCAGAAGTTTCGGGATTATGATTCCTTCGCTCAGGGGCAAGTGGCCTACTAAGAAAGAGTAAGCTAAAAAGTTGCCCGGGGGCACATACCATAACGTCGTTCTCGAAACACGTAGCGTAATTTCTTCACGCGGTGAAGACTGCATGAGCTGGGTCCTGGTCGTCTGTGCGAACGCGAACGGGAACGCGAATGAAGGTTTATTGCGGGGAAATGCGAACATCCGGATTTATATCAAAGCCAGAAGAGTGCGGCTTCGTTTACCAGGAACTCATTTTTTTGCCATGTTTTATCGTGGAAGGAGCCTCCCTGACCCCCGGAGTACCTCCGTCATAATGAACTTTCCGAGGCCGAAGGACAAGAGAGCGTGCCGATGTATCTGAGACTCTTCGCGTACTACCAGCCGTCGTCAAAAACAGCCAATATCAGCAAGTTCTGCTAAAATTTATTTACGTTCTGCTGGGAGGAAGCGCAGCACCCGGCGTTTTGAGGGCTTTAAAGTCGCCTTCAGCCGCCGCTCAATCGTGCACATTTCCTTGAGTAGGGCAAGACCAATGCACTCCGACTACAGTGACCTAGGCTTGCGCTCTGTTCTCGTTTATAAGAAAAAGACTTCAAAAATGAGGTTGCTTCCTTCCGCCGCTGCCTATCAATAACAAACTATTGAGCATCTGAAAGAGTATCTCGCCATAATATGGGGGATTGCGAAGTTTCACCCGTATGTTTAAGATAGGCCGTTTAAGGTGGTAACAGACCACCACGCACTCGGCTTGTTTGCAAATTTTAGAAACAGTCTGGCCGTCAGCTATTGGAGCCTACACGTTGAAAATTTTGGCATGGTCATTGATAACAAATCGGGCAGGAGGCATTCCGGCGCTCACTGCCGGTCACTCGCCCTTGTCGACTCACCGCCAAATGACTCCGATGAAGACGGCATGTTCCTCGGAGTTCTGGCGAAAAGCAACATACGTATGCAGCAACAAGTTGACCCTCGTTTCCTGGATACGATCGCTTTCTCGAAGGTCGCAATATCTCCGCGCCAAAAACATTCAAGCGTAATTCCGCAGCAGTCTGGCTGAACACTTCAGTGCCAGTTAGGAAGAAATTCAACCGCACGCGAACAAAGTATCTGCTTCGAATTGTTCGGTATCTTCCACAACAATATTTCGAGCGAAGCACCTCTGACCCCAGAAAAATAGAGACATCGACGACGTGTTGGCTAAATAAGGTCCGAGGTTGTCTCCGACAGTTACTCCGGCCCATCGAGATGCGCACGCGTCCCGATATCGTCCGCGTGGGTCACCTCGGGCTTTACTACCCAAGATGATGTTGTTTTTGTTTATTGCTACTGTGCTTTATTTGTCCATTGGATAAATGAACTGTTACACGCATAGTGCCACTTCCGCCAGAAATACCTGGCTGTGTTATCTGTGTGCGAAGCGGTGTACGCGCTCTCTTCTTTTTTTATGCTACACTGTCTGATTTGATAGGGAGAGTGTTTTGCCCTGTCATTACTTGACTAGAAAAATACTCGGTTTTCTCCAGTGTTGTCGATGTAAATCGACGGTTCGAAAAGCAAGCTTCCCGGACGAGAAATGCCCGCCGAGCAGATGCGGCGACATTCAATTCGCCGGCACAAGCCTTTGTACGTAACGTCGCTCACTTATTCTTGGCCGCTGTGCAAATATTTCAGTTCTTAGCATAGGAAAAGTTCGCTCCAATTAGGCTGTTTCCTTTAAATAACAGGCATCGTCCATCGGTTCGTGAGATGTTTGTAGCGTAGAAACCAAGACACCCCACCTTCTTTGGAATGTACAAGACTCTTGCACTCACCTAGTGCTAAAGGTAGTCAGCCAATCTACGCTGAGACCCGGTGTCCGAAAACTCGCTGCCTGGTCTATACAAGTTAGGCGCCACGCCTAACAAATAGGTGCACCATCACACCATCTACATCTACACCACCACACATATACACATCTACGTTGTTTATACCTGTGTCTGCTAGGACACAACACTGCGGGATGAGCAGGGTTTCCTGATTCCTGGTAACAAGTCCCTGTCTATCCACAGACAAAACAGATCGTGTGTCATCGATACCAAGGTCAAACATAGCGGTGGGTGTCGGCTCGGTCTCTCTCCTGAATTACCAGGCCTTCGTTCAGTTGTCCCAACGTATCGCCCCCCCCCAAACTCGCGTTATGCCCACCTCCCTTGCAACAATTAGCAAGCCCACGCACCCCAAATACATTCCACAGGGATGTCGTCGAGGATTCGGAAGGCTGAATTGGGCACATCGAGCGTGTTGTCACTCCTATTTGTGAAAAAATGCGCTCGAACTGCGGAATGTCTACTTCTAGTTGAAAGTCTCTGCTCATATTTTGTATTAAAATCATCAGGCCATTTTACAACCTCGACCGAGTTAAGCCAGCAGCTGGCGAAGGCGTTTTGAAGCATAGATCATCCTACCCAAGCGCTGGGCTTGCTTGATTCTCGAATCCAGAATCTTAACGAAAGTCAATATGTTTGCCGATGACATGCTGCACCTTCTTCATCTTTTTTTTATGTGAAGCGAAGAAACTCCCCCATTTGATGCACAGCATAAAGGAGCACCTTTTTGCCGGCACTGTACAGAACCCACCACGCACCGGAGGGTCTTGCACAATGCGACACGGGTACAAGGCGGCCATGGGTGTAGAGTATTCTGGGCAGGAGCGAAGCCATCAGTATTTTTTATGTCCATTACCACTGTGGGCAACGCTGCCACCCTCAAGAGGGGCGACACCTCTTTGCGGAAACTTATATAGATTGCTTTGCGCGAGCACGTGTGAAAACTTCGATTTGCAACTCCACAGCTGTACCCACCTCTGGTTAGGATTTTCCGTTACGAGCTGCACCAACAAATTGACCTCCTGCTCCGAGGCTGCCCGTGCTATAGATGCCAGCAAGCTAAGCAGCAGCATTGTGTAAGTGAAATTCAAGTAGCCCGACTATCCCATAGGTACAGCCAACTCTGTTAGGGCCGCGTTGTCCCATTTCGAACTGGCAGTACCACCTATCCCGGCCCACCAGACGGAATTGTGGAGCACAACTCACCGGTGGCGCCTTGGTATCACTGCGGTGTGGCTGACCACATCTACATAGGGTCCCCTTACCGTGCTATTAAGCTACCTGGCTTCTTTTCAGCTGCTTGTACCCCCGGCTGGTCCTGCTTCCTGCCAAAATCGCCGACTACCGCTACGCATGCACAAAGATATCGCCCATATTTCGTTCGCGTTAACCTTCCCATGCACCGCACCTCTCGGAGACCAGTCGCGCATGTCTAGATGACCCAAAAGTCTGTTTTCCAGCCCACGGCGAGGAACCTAGACAAAGCCACTTAGGGAGGCAAAGATACTGACAACGGCAGTCCCGCAGACCTTACACCACCGCCACAAAACCACTACGTAACGACGACGACACCAATGGAAGCAACGCCCGACAGAGTGCCTCCTCAGCGTTGATCAACAAGGATGGCGACCTTTAGAGCTGACGTAGTGGCTAGTGCGGAGGTCCGTGTGGATGTCGTCGGGCATGAGGGGATTACATTACTGTACAGCAGCGCAAATTACAGCATCATCAGCCAACAACTTGCCGAGCGCTTCGGGAATGTAGACACCGGTGGACGTGCTGCAATTTCGATCAGCTGAAGGTCACCTTATGACAACGGACGGGAAGTGCACGGCCAGGATTCGCTTATGAGGCTCTTTGCAATTTTGCGGTTCTTCCTTGTTGTCGCAAGGACATAATCTTGGCGATTGAGGTTCAGGATGAATACGAAACCTTTAGAAAAAACAGTAAGCGTTTGGTGCCTCTAACTATTGTTTTCCCTCTAACAATTGCCAAAGACGATGTCAGCGTGCCAATGTGATCATCCACATTTGTAACGACAGAATGCGACCACCCTTGCACAGCCATGCTGGTAGACAACCGGCCCAGTGCGCTTATCCTGCGCCGCTGCAATCTTCTGCTAACCAATTTCGGAAAGGAGCGCTCATCTATAACGAAAGGCAAAGCGGTAGCCTTTTTTGCAGGTTTCCGCCACACAGAAAACAATTTTCTACGGCAGACTGGCACCACAACAGACACCTCCAAACACGTGATAGATGTCAACACCAGTCTGTACTTTGAATACCACGAACGCTCGTCGACGTACGGAAAGACAACAAAGACGGCTTTCTATAAATGTCACAGGTTGTTAAGACGGCACTAACAAGGCGCCAGATAATTACAGAAGAGGCAACGAGGACCATCAATCACAACCAATACCGTGTGGCCTCCAATTTGCGAGACGCAAACAACAGCAGGTACAGCAGATGGTGGAATTTGACGTCATCCTATATTAACCGGGCCCCTGGGTGACTCCGGTCGTTCCGATTAAAACTAGGGACCCGACATTACGAATCTGTGTTTGTTGCACCTAAATAAACAAGCCGACCCAAAACGAAGCCCATGCATTTCCTGGTAATGACTGCTCCCAAAACAGACTACGACACCATCGCACCTTTTCGTCTATGGACGTCAAAAGAGTCTATTGCCAGATGTATGTCGATGAATGATACCGCGAGAAACCAGCTTTTGTGGTACCGGATGGGCTTTACGAATTTCAGGTTAGCACCAACTCTTGCTCGGCTTACGCGGGGTGATGTCTGGTTCTTCGGGAATTAAGACTAACCGGGGCGTTCAATGAGCTACGGCAGCTGCTCCATGTTAACACGGCCACCATAATAACGGATCCGCAAGTAAGCGCGGCCGAAATGAAAACGCGGCGTCCGCAATCCCCCGCAAAGCCAGCAACGTTGGACTCGGGGTGGTTCTTCTGCAATGCAAAAGGGATTTGAAAGGGATGTAGATTAAACCTTGAGAAGCCTACTACTCGATCACCGAAGACGAAGAGTGGTCATCGTGTACAAAAATTTCGACCGTATCTATGTCGTCGTCCATTCACTAAAGTCACTAAACACCACTGCCTTTGCGGGCAGATGCGTCTAAAGTACATATCTGGACGTCTAGCCTTGTGGACCGCTCGGCTCGAAGTATTCCACATCACCGTCGTGCACAACCCGGGACTTGAACATACCGATGGCGACTGCCTCTCAGGAGCAGCCACCCTCTAAGAGTCGGCAAATGACTACGACAATGACAACGTATTCTTGCCGTGCTTGTCGCACCTTTTGTGTCGATTAGGAAGGAAACAGACCCGGAGGTGCGTTACTGGTTGACTTCCTAGATGGAAACGCGACCACGGCGCCGAGGCTGTTCTCCTGAGGAATATCAATATTTTGCCTACATAGCGGTGTCTTCTTTAGAAAGAAGTTTTCTTCTGTTGACAGATGCTACCTGCTTGGTTTTCCCCAGAACTTCGGAATGAGGTTTGGCAGGCTCGCCATGATAACCAAACTTTAGGTCCCCTTAGCTATGCACGTGCGCTGGCTGGTATTCAGCAGACATACCACTCTTAGAAACTCTCGGCGGCAATGCGACGTTTCGTCTGCAGGTATCACGAAAGCCAATGGCAGAAAACACTACCAATCCGGCAAGCGGGCATCCTGCAGCCTCAACAAATCCCCAAGAAACCCTTTGAACCAGTCGGTATGGACGTTTTGGGGCAATATCCGACGCATTCGCCTAAAACAAGTGGGGAATACTCGGCACTTACAAACGCCCTCATTATGCTGAAACTTAAGCAATTTGGTGGGGAACGGTTACCTAGGTTTCAGTTTTTATTATCAACATAATAATTTGCCATGGTGCCTCCCCGCTTGTGAATATTACCGTCCGACGGTAGGCACCTAAAGTCGTGCTTGTCGACGAAGTCATGCGGCTGAACGGCGCTTCTCATGGGAAGTTGACTGCGTATCCGCCGCAGACAAGAGCACCTTAAAAATCAGAGCGGATATGCTGATCATGTACACCGACGTGGAAGACAAGGCATGGCACGCCGTATCACCCAACATAAAATGTTCCTTACAATATGGCGCAGCATAATACGACCCGCATGACGCCATTCTTTCTTCTCTATTGATGGCAAGTAATGCCCGTGTTAGATTCAATGCTGCCCCACGGCTCTATTACTGACAAGAAGATGGGGTACAAGTTTACCGAGTGCATTTGAAGAACGCCCACTGGCACTTTGCAAAGACGGTTGCAACAGCGGTATGAAACCAACCGTTGCAATCTGCGCCATACGCCCACCCTTTTGAGGGCAGTGGACCCTTCGACATCGGGGGCGCCCCAAAACGCTCCTGAAGTGCTCATTCAGATCGTAGGAGTGTTTCGTGGAGTCACGACGTGACCAATAAGGTTGCCGATTGCCAAGATGTCTCCACACGGCGTCGCTACCAACACCCTGACATTTTTCATGTCGTTCTCGTGAAACCCTAACTTACGCGTTAAATACGAAAAGACCTCTCAGCAGCCTTACCTCTCACAGGTTTTTTCTTCCCTCCATTGCCTTTCTTAGCCTCACGGTGAAGGTCTCCGAAGAGGGGTGGAGGATTGTAGCGTTGATGCGAGGAAGATCGTTTTTCGGGTGCATATACAAGAAACTTAGCCCGTGACTCGTGCTACACTCAGTCAGCCTTTGTCGCTGAGAACCGCCGTCCGACCAACGTTCCTGCCTGTCCTATAGTACATAAGTACCATGTCTAGGAAACATTTGCACCGTCTCCTATTCAGACATCTACGCTGTGTACACATGCGTGTACTAGGACGCAAGAATATGTTTAATACTGTTTAGGCTATAACCCCATTGTACCGTTCTGGAAAGTCCCTTTTGATAGTTTTCATAGAGGGTCGTATAAAATACAATAATTCAACTGATTAGACACCGTATACAAAGTTATATTAGTAATATATGCCAAACTGCACAGTATTTTTATTTACTTGTGGCAGTACCTTTTATATAACTGACGTGCAGAATAAAATATATATCATACTTGTGAGCATTGTGTTAATTGTAGCCAATAACTCTCGGTTTTTTCTAAACTCTCTTTAGGTTGATTTGAATCCTTTTAACTCGATCAATAAAACCCCTAGGGATATACAAAGACAAATCAGGTGTGGACACAGGAATCGTACTTGCCTTCTCAACCCAGGCGTCGCTGTGCCCAGGTGAAAAATATTGTACGACCCTATTGGGCCAACGGCAATTCACCTCGGTACACGGTGGCATACATAAACGTCAACATCATAAATTGGGTGAGCGACAGCACTGTCAAGCATCCTGAAGCATCGAGTAGTTTTTTTTCTTTTTACCGGTTGGGAGCCCTACGATATCAATGTTCCGACTCAAGTATTGCTCAAGGCAAGTATTGCGCAGCTCATAGAACATAGCAGTTTGGTCTGCTATTTTTTGGAATTAGGCACCAATTCCAGTTTTATTTTTCAGCGTAAGGATTTTTTTCATATTTGTCGTGCAGTGCATCCCCATGGCGGTAGAAGCAGTGTTGAAGTATTTGCTCTTTTGTTCTTGAAAAGCCATTCCTAATTTCTTTCAATTTCCATACAAATATCCCTCATTTTTAGCATGACATCTTAAAGATGTCGAGAATTTCAAAAGTAAAGGAACGTGGCCTCATTGGACAACATACTATAACTGACCTTTGGCTCAGAAATTGTATCATAACTTTTTGGCAGCCCAGAAACAAATGTAAAAGGCCAGCTCAAAATGGTGATCAAACGGCGTTTCAAAGCTAGGATATGGTGCAGTGCTCGGTTGTGGCCCCTGCTGCTACATGAATGTCGGGCGGTCCCTGCAGATGCTTTTGCTGTCAACTTCCTGGGGTCAACCAGGCGCAGAGTCCGCATCAACGTCACTGCTCTGGTGAAGTTTGTGGGATGATTTATTGCTTCACACGTGACGAAGTACTTCCCATCATGCAAGCCAAGTGGGCGCCACTGATGCGTTCAGAGTGGCAGACATGTCATGCTGGTCCTGCTAAGCAAACCCAAATGCCCAGCAAGCCGATAGCGGAGCATTTGAGTTTCAAACCTGTAGCGATTTGGGGTGGACTCTAAGGTGGCCACTGTGCCACAAAAATGCCAGTCGTCGTTACTAACCATCACGCTAACTGGGCATGAGGCTTTTTACTCGTGGGGCGCTGTGCACGCCGCGAGTCGCCGCTGCAGTTTAACCTTGCTGCTTCCCTTACCTTAACAAAAGATGCGGTCTTCTCGTGATGCATTACACTAAGACTTAATTTGAAGTAGAGGGGGTATTAAAGTTACACCTTTAACTTACAGGGATATTACACCTTTACTCGGTGTTCTAGTGCCACAGCAAGCTTAGTAATCCTCCCAATTTCCCAAATTTCAAATATATTCAGCTTGAAGTCCACTTGCTTTTGTCCAGCAATCTTTGGACGGGTAGATTGGCTTCCTGCGGGGAAAGCAACCGTGTTTCAAAAGTGCTCCTGCTGAGACTCGGGATAATTAGTTTCCCCTATTTATTTGAATAAACTTCCGGCAGTCTTTCCACCAAGCTTTTTTCGCTCTACGCAGATTATTTTTAGAGCCGCATGAACCTGGCTGGCTTTTTTGGACATTCTTCTTCGCAGAGTGCAGAGCGTACTAAATATTTTTGCAAACTTATTTTCGCACTTAAATGCTTGTCTTTCAGTAAAGCTAAATTATGAAAATGATGACGCAAAAACAAGCGCAGTTATTTCTTAGAACAGACTACTGGCCGCACTTGCAGTGTTTAAACAACACTAGAAACAAAATATTCCTCTGCGGCTGCAATGGTAACAACCGGCACACTACAGCACTTTCTCAAACGGCAGAACAATCTGCATTGCGCCCATGTTCCCACATCACACCGTGTGGAACGGACCTCCACAGTAGACTTGCTTGCTGGGAACTGGGTTTGCATCCCAGAACACCTGCTATGACTAGAAATGGCCACCAAGCTACCATCCCGTTTGATGACACATGTTCCTTCCGCACTGCTGCTCCGGAACAAGCTGATGTGAATCATTTATTACGCACATATCCTTCACTGGACTCAGCCAGACGTCTATGTTTGAGATGCCTTCATCCAGGATGGAAGCACGGGCCTCAATACTTGAAGGCCCACGGCATCCAGTGGTGACTCAGGTAGTCGAGGGCCTCGTCCGCGGTCATTTTACCAATCACCGTGAGTGCCTCCCCGGTGAGGCACACGGTCATGGCGGTAGGTAGGTATGCTGCAGGTAGGTATGCAGTTCGTCGTGCCGCTCGTCGAATAAGCGCAAGAGCTTCTGGGGATTTACAGAGGGGTATTTTTAAGGCAGCCGCACCGGTATCTGTCACTAGCGCTTGTCTTTGCGCCCCTTCTTGCAGACTAAGCCTGAGTTCTAGGAGTTGCCTCTCCCTCTTGTGCGCTTCCCGCTTGGCATCACGTTCGGCTGCTCACTCTGCCCTAAACAAAGCCCTCCCGGTCTCTACCCACAAGCGGAGCTCCCGACTGGCAGGCCTAACTTAGTTCCGGACGCTATCAGTTTTTGTAGGTTAAGGCCGATTCGCCTTGCGTCGACAACCACGACACGGAAATCTCTATTCGCGAACCCTAACGAATCCTGGCAGACTCGCCAATATTTGTAACAGAGTGGGCCAAGTTAGGATTCTGTCAAAGATTTTGAGACAGCAAGTGGGGCATAGTTACACTCAGAGAATATATTTAAAAGCCAAAAGAACGGACATGGAATTACACATGGAACGATAACACGGCATGGGATGGTTTACTTAACACAAAGCAAAAACACGCGGGAAAAAACGTACTGTTTGGACCAATTGCGTGGACCCGTTGCTGTCCTTGTCGACAGGAGCGAGGTGGGCCCGGGCCGCAGCTGCTGTTCCAGAGCTACATCGACCACGGGGCGCCTGCAGCTCGAAAGACGGTCACGCCCCCACCACAAGCAGATCTGGATGCCGAGCCTGGTGTGCTGCGTCCCGAAACCGGCGGTCTCACGGGGCACTGAAGTCTTCGCTCATGGAACAGCTTCCGCAACCGTTCCAGCAGACCTTCCATCAGCCGCACATGCCGGACTTCTTTCGCTCTCGGGCACTCCGGCACACACCCAGTTGGGGATTGCCCACGCGTCTTGCTGCTTGGGGGTTGTACTATTCTCCTTTTGGCCACATCATCAGAGTAACCAAGAGATCGATTTTGCAGTATCGTAGCCTGTGACTTGGGTGTTTTAGGCAGCCATGCAAGTCACAGTGCCAGATGCGGAGACCGCACTGATTGTCCTGGCAACAAACACGGATGGCATTGACGCAGATGCTTCTGTTTCACTCAATTGCACCTCTGCACACCTGAGGCACGGAAGAGGTAGACACGGAGTGCCTCACCCCACAATACCTCAATGTTTGGCCCCTCAATTTTTGACACCTGTGCACACTTTACACCGTTTTCCTTTGATTGGCACAATAAAACATCCGAAGGGGGCATGGTTCTACAAAATCCAACAAAATCATGTACGTTTTAAATTACCTGGTTTCATTGCCGTAAAAATAGCAGGGTGCTACACAGGAGCAAAAATAAACAAAAACAAATGGCATAGCTTCAACCAGTGACGGAAGGCTGGAGAAACGCTACAGTTTGCGGCCCCGCCACCATCGTCGAAGAGCTCGCTGTTGTCGCTTACCTTGATTTCTGAACTATTTGCCACCGAAAGTTTTCTAAGAGAGAATAACAATATGATGCGGTATTGCCGTTTTAGGAAAATATAATATTCAAGCCATTATTTCTTTGGAAATAGATAATAATGAGAGTATTATGATCAAGCTTAATATAACGACTGGTACAATCTTTTGTTCGCTCTTTATCTCCTAGCAGATTCACCAGACGCATTAGTGTCGCGGTCGTGTCTGAACACATGGGCGCATTTTGGCATATTATTTTTTTAAGTAGCTGCATCGGCACCAGGGCATTAGAGTAGTGGGGGGCAAACTGTTACAATTAATGAAGAAATGCGTGATCAGTTTCCAAAGGTACCGTTAGAAAAAGTTCAATAGACAAGTATTAGTCTATTCAAGCAAACAACAATATGAAAGAAATAGCATGAGCTCCGCATTTAACAATGGGAACGTTACGTATAGAGACTGGGAGCAACCCGTAAAACAGCTCATCAAAAAATTCATAAATCAAGGATTAAAACAGGTAATGTCACAGACAAATCATATACAATATTTCAAGACGCGAAAAAAGAAACACCATACGGCTCATTGCGAAAATCAGGGGTATTTAAAAATCTATCTTCGCCCATCATTCCCATGCCGTGTTGCAGGAGGTGATTACAAAGCTTTATTAAACTGACAAGGAAAGAATTCATGGATATTTATTTTTGTGCGGTTATTTTTTTTAATCAAAAATGGAGGTGACACTAAGTATATATGTAGGTTGATGAAAGTTTTTTTATTTCTGTTGTGCTATTTGAAAACTTCTAATGGTGGGTCACAAATCCAGTAGCACGATTCTGAACAAACCCTACGCAGTCGATAAGATTTCGAGTTTGAGATACCGAAACATCGCATGCGTATTCGAGAAGGGGCTAAATGTTTGATAAGCAAAAGAATTCGTTTACGTCTCGTGGTTCGTTTCTCAAATTGTGCGTGTAAGTTAAAAGTATATACACCTTCGAAACATACTGCTGCAATGTGACGATGCCAGTGGAAGTGAGCTGAAAAGATAACAAATTTTTAGCTTCGGTTGTTCGCAGGATGAGGACAATTTCAAACTGATAATGAGCTGTGGGAGACTCTTATTTCCTAGAAAATCGAAAGCGTTGATAATTAGTGATATTCAAGAGACTACACTACAGGAAGCACCAAGAATGAATTATATCGAGGTATCTGCGTTGGGGGATTTTATCAGAGTGGTCATTATATTTCTGTATAAAACACCGTCAACTGCTAAGGCCGGATTTTTGACGAAGTCCTGGCCTATATCATTATTGAATTTAAAATATCAATGATCCCAGCAGTGTCTCCTGAGGACCTCCAGAAGACACAAGGTTTATCGTCAATTGGGTTCCATTGACAACCACTTTTTTGTAGTGTTCATTCAGGTATTACCAGAGCCCCAGAAAGAAATTTTTGGCAATCATAAAGAGGCAGTTTGTCCTGATAAGGAGGGAATAAGAAAGCCTATTGAATATTTCTGGAAAATCTTGTAGTAGGCAGTGCATGTTATGGCCCCGGTCGTATGATTCGAACGTGCGATTGAAAAATTTTATCAGCTGAGTGGAGGTACAACGATCTGCCCTAAAGCCGTGGTTATAATAAAAAGTAATGTCTTGAACTTGTTGAAAAATGCTTCTGTATGGTATGCCCTCTAAAATTTTCCAGCACAAGCTGGCACTGAAATGTTTCCGTAGTATGATACAGAGTAATGTGGACAAAATTTGTGCATCGGGACAATTTTACCAATTTTAGAGTCTTGTGGAAGAAAGGAGCACGTTAGGAACAGATATCATAACGGAATATACAAGACTTAATTACCCTAGGTACCTAAGTGTGCATGACAAAAATTACAATGTTTGGGATACCGTCTGGTCTGATGGCAGTGTTAATTATCACTTTCTGCAGATGTTTTATGTCCCCGAAACTGTCTACTACAATATCGTTCTTCCGGTCATATGAAGGGCATAAGTATTCAGGCATCTCCAGGAGATTAGCCTTTCAAAAAGCAGACTCAAAGTACCGATTTAAACATTTCACCTCATTAACACCAACGGAAACCTCGTCGTTCATTAGCCATTTAATGCTTTTATGATCTTTAATAAAAATTCAACAAATTTTAAACATTTTGCGTATAATTTTTGTTTTAAAGCGAAAGGTAAAAAACTTTTTCTTCAAAGTTTTATCTGAAGCCTTTTTTCATCATTTACCAGCTCGAACGCAACATATTATTCTGTTCTTTCGGCGTGTGTTACTGCTTGAAGATGTTTTTTTTTGTTTATTGGTGTTTTGATTTCGGTTCTGAACCACGATTCTGAACCACGAAGTAAGAAACACTTTGAAAGGAATGAAAGGGGGCAAGGAACCTGGTGAGGGTCAGAGGAATGTAAACCTCTCTTAAGATGGCGGATTAATTGTATAAGGAAACTGGCAATCCTGTACACGCAAGGCCTAATTAACCCCAATGTACCAGAATCTTGAAGAAGCGAACTTCATCCTATCCATGAAAAAGTGACATGAAGGACTTGAAAAATTACAGACCGATCAGCTTAGTGTCAGTCGTCTACAAGGTACCAAGGTAATGACTAACAGAATTCCTGTCACCTTAGATTTCAGTCAACCTAAGAAAAGGTAGGGTTTTATAAAGGATATTCATAAATGGACCATACTTTACACGATCAATGAGGTGATAGAGAAGTGCACGGAGTATACCGAACTCCTATATATACCCTTCGTAGAATTTGAGAAAGCGTTTACTCCGTCGACACCTCAGCCATCATTCAGGTATTACGGAACCAGGGTGTAGACGAGCAATATGTAAAAATACTAGAGGATATTTATAATGGGTGCACAGCTACCATTATCCTCCATGAGGAGAGCAGTAAAATACCTATACGTAAATGCATCAGATACGGAGACACAATCTCCCCAATGTTATTCCCAGCATGGTTACAAGAAGTATTCAGAACATTAAATTCGTAAAAAGTGTGAGTAAGGGTTAATGGAGAATGAAACAGTAACCTCATATTTCCTGATGACGCTGCCTTGCTAAGTAAACCGGGTGATGAGTGGGAAAGCATGCTTACCACACTGGACAAACAGAGTAGAACCGTAGGCCTGAACTTTTTTATGCAGAAAACTCAATTAAAGATCCATATCTCGTGACAGCACACCGATTTCAGATAGGTGGCGAGGCAATAGAAGTGGTAAGCGAATATATCAACGTAGGCCAAGTTGAGACGCCGGATCCCCACGATGAGGCAGAGGTAATTAAAAGGATAATAAAGGGGTGGAGTGCATTTGGCAGGCATTCTCAGATAATGAATTCCAGCCTACCATTGTGCCTGAAGGACAAAGTGTATGAGAGGTGCATCTTACCTATCCTCGCCCATGGGGCAGAAACTTGGAGGCTCACTAAGAGGGTTCAACCTAAATTAAAGACGACTCAGCGAGAAATGGAACGGAAGATGATAGGTGTAACACTTGTGGGCAAGAAGAGAGCGGACTGGATAAGTAAACAAACACGTGTTCAGTTGAAGTTCAGTTCAGTTTCAGTTCATTATTCGTAACAAAGTAGGGATATATTAGAAAAAAATTGAGAAGAAATAGACGTGGGCAGGGCATTTTATGCGAAGGCAAGATAACCGTTGCTCATTAGGAGTAACAGATGGGATCCCTAAGAAAGGCAAGCGCGGCAGAGGGTGGCTTTGGTTTGATGCGCAGATGAGATCGGGAAGTTTGCGGTGATAAATTGGTGGCAGTTAGCACAGGACCGGAGTAATTTGAGATTATTGGGAGAGGCCTTTGCCCTGCAGTAGCGTAGATAGGCTCGTGCTGATGATGATGAGATCTGCGCTTGCTGCATATGCCCCTTACATACAATGCAGTGTGTAAAAAATAGCTGAAACAAATGACTTACATTTAGTGTGGTTTCTTTGGCGGGCTGTCATATATCTCCAAAATTCGTCCGCGTTAGCACGCGCTCGAAGCCGCCACCAAAGCCAAAGAAAGTCCCCGCGCTACACACCCAAAAGAAGTGTGAGCTGGGAAGCGATATAAAAGGATTCTGATGGTCGCTGGTGTGAAAAGTGGCGATACTCATGTTTAATGCTGGCCACAAACACCATTTTGCTAATTGGTGCACATATTACTGATCTTCACCGCTGCTAACCCCGTAATCCTCTTGGCTTTGAGGGTGGCCCGTTGTTTGCAGAGAAGGTGTAGGAATGTGTAAAAGAAAATGTGAGATGGTTTTCAAGAAATTTTCATTTTTGTAACACTGTGTTCAAAGCTTGGCTGAAACCATTCCAGTTTGTATAACAACTGTAACGTAAATGTATCCGTCCATGCGTAGATGTCTTTGAGAAGTGTTGGAATATCTTCGTGTATTGAGGTATGCTCACCGTACATTTTTTAGTTACCGGAAACAGGCTCTACCATTTCTCCCATTAGTGTTTTTCAAGTAAGTTAAATTATTTCAACTTTTGCTGTGTTAAAAAAACTTGAACAGGTGATGGTATGGTGACGGCAATTCCTTATGATTTTGCTGCTTCACGCATCCTTGGGTACCCGGTTCTCCAATGCATACTTGTGCATTTCAGCCTTGCCCATTGTTTCAAAAGGTTAGTATTTTACCTCACCTCTGACATGAATGCACCGTGCTATAGTCAACCTTAGGAAGGCGTTCTTGAAATATACTGCTAGGAGAATAAAAGAAGAGGGTAAAAAATGTATTTACAAAATTTACAGGTGGCAGCAAGGCAGAGCAAAAAGTAACATTAGCTTCTTCTTTGAAGAAGCTAAAAATGTCCTTTAACATCTTTATCACCCATCAGCATTACCAATGATTAGCATAACACCGCCAGATAAGGTGTCGTCCAGAACCTTTGTACAGTGAAGTTCAGTTCGGGCAAACATATGGCTTTACCTGCCCGACGGGCACAATTCGTCTTTCTGGCTGTGTGAAGATTGCAGAAGTGGTAAGATTTGAGAGGTCAAATCAGTGACTTGAAGCACCAAGATAAACGCCAGAGTAGTGGAATTACAGTTTAACTGTGAGGCCAAAACGACGCTTATGTACCCACAGAAGCCAAAAAGGACCGGGAAGAATTTACCTTCACCGTGGTGCTCATGGTAGTTAAGCTTGCTTGAGGACTCGGGTGTATTGAGACAGGTGCGTGCAATTTGAGAAGTCGTATCGGCCTTTTGATGGGGCCGCTATAATATTGGAGTAGCTCGCTGCAGCAGAGGCAAGTAAAGTTTCCAATGACACATTCAGGATTCGATAGTATGGGCCTCGTGCATTGCAGTTTAAAATAAACATGTGGCACCACCTGGGAGCGGCGGCGGAATTTTTTCTGAAGAATAAAATAAACATATACAGCAGTTCACTACGCGGCTTATTTAAACAACAACCGCAAAATAAGTATACAACAATTACCGCGTTTTTTTAAATTCACAATTGCTGTATAAATAGAAATATTACGCGGCCGAGTTGTGCGAGAATACAAGCTGAAATAATTTAGAAAGCGCCCCTTCTCCAATAAAAGCAGACGACAGTACACGGATCAGCTGCCTGCGACGCCGACGTTCACGAAGCACCTAGTACCCGAAAAAAATAAAACGAACAGATCGATAGGTGCAGTTGCGTATGTGCACGGTACTTGGCGTAAGACCGCTGCAAAAAAAATTCCCCCGCATTTCCCCGAGGGGGAGAATGTGAAAGTGCGAATGCACGGTTGTCGGCCCGCTTGCGGCGCTTGCGCTCGGCCCCCGCAGCCCACCGCCTCGCCGCCTTCTCTTCCATCTCTTCCATCGGGTTTGTAGTATCACGTGTACACCACGCAGTTATCAAGCCGCTATAACGCCGCTGAGTCGCCAACGCACGCTGCTGACGACGTAGTTTGAATGCGTTAAAGATATAAGGCGCGTCACTAACACTGATATCAGCGTCGCGTCCGTGGCTTGGTCGGTAGAGCGTCGCGCTGCGGCCGCAAGGTCCTCGGATCGAAAACTGGCGCCGGATGCTGTTTCTTTTTTAAATATAGAGGAGCACTGCGGACGCCGCCGCCGCCGCCGCCGCCGCCGGCGGCGGTGGATGGTTTGGGGTCGCTTATAAAGTGCATTCGCACTTAAAATGCCGTGCGTCCAGTGCATATATTTGTAGCGCCTCAAATAGCCTTTGGTGTCAATATAATCTGTGCACGCATCAGAAAATACATGGAATGGAACAACCCACGCATATGCATGCTTGAATTGTACGTAGTCACTTGAATTGTAGGTCACTTGAATAATAGCTTGAATTGTACGTAGGCAAAATATGAAGCTTTAAAATTAAAACAGAAACGTAAATATTCACGCTACATTGCGACACAACCGTAAACAGAAGGAAACATACCAGCCACAATTCGGAGAGTCGCATCTACACTTTCATTGAAAGTACTCTCAAATATCTCGAACATATTTTCCTGTAAAACTTGTAGTTTGCGTTTCTGTGGCAGTGGATGAAAAACGAGTTCAAGTGGGGATTGTTGCGCAAAATATTTTTGCTGACAAATATAACTTAATTGCACCAGCACACCTATTCACGCTGACATGTAGTTTCAAAAACATCACGTGCAACTCTGTCAGCTTGAAACAATCTCCATCATTCCAAATGGTCTTATATTTTCATCGGCAGAAAAACCATTTGTGCACAATTAAAGCTCCTGTTGTGTGATATACCATATCTGTGCCCGTGTCTATGTCGAACGATAAACAACAAGGTAAAAAAACGTTCAGAGGCTTTCATGAAAGCTTCATCTCGCGCATATACCTCCAAAAGTATTCACATATTAAGTACGCGTTTATGAACCTATGAAAGCACTTTGAAGAGCATCGCGATATTTTTATGAGCCCATCCAACGAACTCATCGTAGCTTCAGCAAATTCAACCCGGAGCTCCAATGTTATGTACAACAAAGCGAAATTCCAGTTGCAGGATACACGCAGGCGATAATTTTGAAAACGTAGCAAAGACTAAAGTTTGAGGTAGAGTTTAACTCAAGCAGTTGGCATTTTGAAATACCTGCCTCTACAAACCTGAATCTTCGGGCTCTTGAAGCCGCTTATCCTTGGTGTCACAATATACACACACACCTTTCGCCGCGATTTCGCACACACAACACATCAAATCACTTCCTGACATTTACAAGGCACAGTGGAGTGTAAACACGGGAGAAATTCGCTTCTACAAGCACCACGAAGTCGCGTGGTCAGTCTTCAACTCACTATAAGCTGTCTGCCAACTGCTTGGTTATACTAGCAGTTCTAACCCAGCTGTTCTGATCTAAAGCTCAATAAATCAACTCCACCAAAGCGACCACAGCAACCAAGGCGTCGCTGGCATCGTTGGGACGTTATGCCGTTATTTCATGCTCTTCGGTTGCCGAGGGCCCCACAAAACATTTTCCTCTGGTGGAGAGGTGCACCTTCACTCACACATACATTATCGCTTCCGGGAGGCGACGCACACACAGACGCACACTACTGCACTCCTCTCGTTCTCTTGGTAACATCGCAGGCTTCCGTCTTTTTATTTTTATCTTTTATTTAGGCGGCGCTGCTGGTGTTCAGTGGAAGCCGTTGCGAAATGACAGCGTGACCGCGCGCTGCTTGGAGACAATCCCGCGCTTGTATAAAAGTATTTTTTGTGTGATGAATCGCTTTCCTTTCGCCTTTGCGAACCATATTCTATTTAATAAAGTACCGTTTGGCTGTTCGTATCGCATGGCAACAGAATAGCGGTCATTTCTTCTTTCTCTTGCTAATAATCGTACTGCGTGGGATACTATGCTCCGGACGTCATTGGCTCACGGACTTCAGAAATTATGCCTCTGTTGTCCGCAAGATGGCGCTGAACACAGCACATCAGTGGCGCCACCATACAAGCGCACGAGGCCCATAGCGCGCAAAACGGGGAATATCGGGCAGCGAGATTGCATAAAGAATTCAATGCAAAGGCGCGTACGGCAAACCATCTTGCCAGCTCTGGTGCATGGTGAGAGGTGCACACACAAAATATTGGTTAAAGATTGAGTGGGGCGCTGCGCTAAGCCATTTGACCGTGAACGGTAAGCGGTTGCCCATATAGGTCTAGTCCAGTACAAGGAGATTATACCACCGATCACTTTAGAAATAAAGTAGCTCCGGCGATAAGTTAGCAGCTATTTAGTGGCTGCAGGGGTGAAAATGATGTCGTTTGGCGCAATGTCTGCTACGTCTGTAGCGCAACTAATAGGAGCAGCACGGGTTGTGGCATACCAGATTGCATATTCAGTGGAGACTGCAATCCTCTTGTTACACGATTTTTACGTAAGGAACGGCCCCAAAAGGTACAAGCCATCTCAGAAAAACGGTTTACGCTACACGTGGAAAGGTTCAATGCGCACAGTTTTCATTAACGTAACGCTTGACAATACGGTATATATTTGCCAAAAAAGATGATGCTTGATACGTTCGTAAGTGTGCGCTCCTCCAAAGTGTAAAGCGGCGGGCCAATCGTAGAATCTGTGAGGTATAGCTCGGCGAGAGGCCAGGGGAGAGGGCATCCATCAGGGACCGTACGGAGTCGTGGCGGCCTATTTGGTTGGATAAGCGGAGGAAAACTGGAAAAGGCAAAGTCCACGCCACTAGTGCCATGAGAGGCCATATCGGGTTGATCGAAGGGATAACAAGACAATGTGTCTGAGTGCTGGTGCAGGTTTGTAATTATAGCAAAACAAAAGAGCTACATTCGTGGACACGCAGATCCCAACTTTCAACGCAGCCAGTACTATGCGCGACAGGGGCTGCAAGTAAGTGCCTGCCTTAGAAGTGGAATTAATATTCCATGCACGGCACACAAGAGGGACGCCCCTACGTTCTGTTATCAACTAGTTCCTTAGAAGACAGATAAAAGGTGGCTGGCCTTGTAATCCCTCGGCGGTGGCCAGGTTGGTGTGGCGACACGACACCACTGATACCGTAGTCGCTGGCGCCTGTAGAGAGCTCCATATGGGACCAAAGTTAAGAAAATACCGAACCTGTAGGTGTGTTTATCGCAGCAATCAAAGTAAAGAATGTTATTCTTGTTGAGGTCCTCCTGGGAAATAAACGTAGTTTTAGTAGGTCAGTCAGGGTTCAGCAGAGATCAGCAATGTTGTTACTCAAGCGCCGAAAGTAACAAGACAGCCCGGAAAAGCGGCGGACATCGTTCAGAGATAAGGGCGGGCGAAACTTCATTACGACACGTATTTTATCTGTGTAACGCTGACCACTACTGATATAGACCATGGGGAAAATGTGGCACATTGGAACCGTCCAAAATGGCACTTTCCGGCGTTACGTTCGAGGTTGGCAGAAGGAAAAATCTTGAGAACTGCGAAGAGGCTCCAACAGCAGAAGTCGAATGGTTGCAAAAAACGATAACATTTTCAAGAGAGCACTTTCAACTTTGCGATTTAAAACCATGAAGGAGCCATTCCATGCGGCACACGAATGCATTCCATAACCCCAGTGGTGGGACCTTAGTTTGGTAAAGTTTCTGAACGCTGATTAAGTGATTTTCTATACTTCCTTATCGTTCACAGTAACGTGGCCGTACCCGAAGTGAAGGTGATAAATGAAACGCATTGAGTGGTGTGGACGGAACGTGGGCATTGTTGATGTTGGGAAAGAGTATTTTTTTGCCAATAATCCCGAAATTTTTCTATGTTGTATCTATTTGCCCCACTAAGATGACGGGCAACGCCGAAGGGCTCAACGAAGGCTTGATTATGTACTTAAGGGACTTTTCGTGGGTGTGTTTACTAACTTGCCGTTAAGTCATGGGTGGACGGTATGGGCTTCGCTCGCTAGAGCTGCGCCAACTGTGTATGGTGGTGTCTCACGAAAGTTGTGTGGCCTGAGAGACGATTGCCGAGATCAAAAATGTTACAATACATGTTTAACACACGGTGAAGGACTTGCTCCTGAGGAAGCGTGAATTCACAGGCGACCATGTGGTCAAAGGTGCCTTAGGGAGAACAAGAAAAATGCGGACCATGAGAAGATAATGGCCGTGCGTAAGTAGAAAACTGAAGAAATCAGAAATTTCTAATGACGGAAGAATACGAAGATGCATTTCAGGTAGGATGATTTGCAGTATTCGGCACCACTGTTCAGTTCTTAAAAATCAGGCGGTTTTAGCTATACTCAACACATCGGCATTCAGCACTCATCGTCTCCTGGTGTGTGCAGTTCATAAACACAAGGAAATTGAATGCATGAGCTGCAGTACCTTTTAGCACGTGGCCGGCTTTTGCGGAATTGGAAATGTTTCGATCAACTTTTCGGCATACAGCCAGCACTTCGACTATGTGTGCAACATAGTGCTCAGTAGTAGTCTGGGTTCGGGAAGCAAGTTATTCTTTAGCGGCAATTTGGCGACCAATAGTCAGGCCAAAGGAATGCCTCCGGTTATCGTAGAGCCTGTCCTAGCTGGTCATGGTCTCCTTATTCGTCTTGATCTAAGCCTGTGCAAGATCTTTTAAGTAATATATAACCTTGGGTAATATTATCGCCCGGTCTCACCGGTGATGGGGTATGACGCGTTTAATCATTGTGACCAAAATGTCATCGTGGTATCTATGCCGTGGCGCATACCGGGTTCACAGGGCTGCAGAAGACTATAGAAGGAAGTTTATTGGGGCGGTAGCGTAAGCACCTTGCATTATGGTGAACGCCCAAAATGTGCACTACATACGTAGTTGCGGGATCGCTGGTAGAGCTTGGCACCCCAACTCGACGCTTGCGTCCAAGGAATAGACAACGTCCCAATGAACTGTGTTCCAATACCCAGGACAATGACGCAATAGCTTCGTACTCGGTATATGTCATGGCCACAGTTTTCATCCTATAAATACATTCCTAGAATCTCTTTCTGAATAGACCACTTTGATATAAACCATCGATCAACCATCAGTAATGTCCCACCATAAAACCCTGGTGGATGTGCGCCGTCTTGCCCGAACTGGCCAAGGTTTTGCACCCTTTAGCCTCAACAGGATCATCACGTGTACGCAGGCCATGTCTTGCCACCCCGACTCAGCCGTGACCATCACTATACAACGTTTCAAGTCTATGTCTATAGCCACTCACAAGCCCACCAATACCATTCCCCACAACTTCAGAGCCAAAAAGGTGACGAGGCGTTGTGTACCCAGAACATCTTCCAAAGACGGTACGAGGACACAGGAATACAAAACACTCAATGTTAACCCAATTTTAGGTTTTCGCAGGCGTTAGCGTATCAGAAAGGGACCTGACATGATTCAATTCTTAGTTTACGCGCCAACAAACGTCTCTTGTATTTGGGGATGTCGCTATAGCAAACCGAGTGGTAACATTACGCGAGGTTTCCGAATTCTTTCTTTATGTTCCTCGGTGACTTCAGGAAATCAGAAGTTCCATGGTGTACACTCTGTGTTTCATCGAGTGGTACGCAGGGCCAGGGACATCTGCATTATTACGTATATTTGTGTATTGTGCCCGCCTATTGATGACGATACAAGTTCTTTGAACAAACGTGCAGACATTCTTGACTTACTTTTTATGTCTGCTTCTTACGTGTTCGGTGATTTAGCTTATTACAGGAGCGCAATTATTCGCCGAGAAAAAACAACATCAGTGAAAATTGTATAGGGCATTTCAGCCAATTTAAGATTTACGAAAATGTTCTCGAACAATCATATTGGACTGAACAGTTTCAAGATAGCCATTTCTCACGTTGAAATAAAGTTAAGTTGAAGATGTTTTGAATAACCTTTCTAACTAATTCATCACTATATACCAGTGTAAAAACACATATCTAGACCAAGAAACATCGTTTTGTGTTTTACTTAGTAGCTATATCAAAAATATTGACAAAAACTTACGGCTGACAAAAAAAAAGGTTATCGAACTCACGTCGTCCAAATCAGTGACACAAGAAAATCAAAACGCTTCCACATTTACGTGTGCTTTCTTCGTCAATTATATTTTTTCACCAATTCTAGTCAACATAGCGAAATTTTCTTGCATTACAATGAATTCCAGCTATCGTATTGATGTAAATGTGGCACACATTTATGGTGCCTCCCTTTCAGAGTCTGAAAGTATTCAGTAATAACGGATTTGTTTCTTATTCTTTTGGATTGTATTTCGTAAATAAACATTTATAGAGTTTTCGTTATTACCAGCCATAAAGGTTTTTGACAAAATAGGCGTAAACTTCATTAAAAAACTAAACTTTCATTTAATCCTGTAGCAATCGTTTACGCAGAAAACGTTAATCCTTTCTTCCACTATTGATTGCTACATGAGCGCACACCTATCGTTAGCTTTGTCTTAGTGCACACATTAACAGGACTGGCGAATAGCAGAAGAAGAGTAAATGTTTAAATCAGGGAATCTTCCGTATCCATGTAACTTCAGCCCATTTTTTTACTACCATCAAAACTGGTTTGAAACATTCCGAAACCCACAATTACCAAATTAAAGTAAAAGAAAATCATCTTGAAACCGCAGCGAGCTTTTTGCAAGGGCTATTTATGTGGCACACATGCTTCAATGTGCACACTAACATCTATTATGACTATTTCGGGTGAAACACATATTTCGGAATTTCCGAACGAATCATAAAAATACACGATGGTATGCCCAGTCACGCCGTATTCCTCAACTTTTCAAAAACAACCGATCCGGTTTCTTACACCTCTTCTAAAGAAAACTAAGGCAGCTTAGGGCTCACCCGCTCGCCCTCGCGTGGGTAAATGCCTCTGTTTCTAAGATAAAGCAGTTTACCTCTGTCAGTAATTTAACTCCGCCCTAGCTCAACTTTTACATGGCGCTCATCATGGAAAAGGACCTGCGCGTTTTGTTTTTGAATCTGTCACAGTGTTAGCCTCTTCGCACATAATTGTGATAGTTGCCCTTCTATTCTTCCGATTAAAACGGTCAACCTCTACAATAGGATCCTGAATCTACGTTCGTGGTGCTCACCATCGGTATAGGCGCGTTATTCTTCCAAAAGTAATAATGGTATTCTGCACAAACTCGTACGGCATTCCAACGCTACTCTATTGAAAGTTAGAGTTCGCATAACAACTTGGCGTTGGGTGGCAGGTTGACCTGTCATGGTACTGCCATTTTGCGTCACTGTCGCATCAGCAAAATACTCCCTCGGCTTCCTTAAACGTAACTAAAAGCAAACAGAATAACATATTCGTAGATTGGGTCATGTAACCCCACATACGACTCTCACTCAACTTTACAAGCTTACTGAGCTTGTGCAACAACGCGTTTGTGCAACAACATTTAATTATACGAAATCAGCCTGGAAATCCGTGCGCTGTTTTCAAAGACACAAGTGACGATAGAATTCTTTATTGCTTCCCAAGGCGGCTGCGACATGATAACTTTGATAAACAAATTTCCGAACTGCACACGCGTGGAACTAGTTAAAATGATATTAATGCTCGTGTATTTATCACTTTCCGCTCAGAGAGGTATTGAGAGTAATTTATGAAAGCAGAATTGCTTTGTTGATCGCTACAAAATGAAATATTATAAAAGGCTCACTTTCCTTCTTTGGCTGTGCAAAACTCATTGATTCTTTGCTTGGGCGGAATGTAAAGTCTGCCTAAATAGCAAAAGAGACCATGCAGAAAGAATTCATGAGCAAAAGCATTAGCCGCCTGCTTGCAGCACAAGAGCCTGCTTAACAAAAACATACAGCTACTTCACAGGGTTAAGATAAACACTTCCTTTCGACTTTGTGTGCTTAAAACCAATAAAAAGAAGTTTTGGAGCACTTTAAAGCCGAAGCTGAATGCTGAGTGACTCCATCAAAAATCGTTGGTAGCAGTTAACTACAACTCAATGAGTGCAGTAAGTTTCTGAACAAGCAATTAACTGTTTTTATACTAATGAACTATCATATTGTAACTAATCAGCCCTTGCATAAACCAAAATAGCACAATATTTTCTCTAATTGCAATACCCACCAATGGTGCAGCTTCCGAAGTTGATAGCCTATGGTGGGCAATGGTCTGGGGCAAGATGGCATCGTCACCAAAACGTGAAATGTCGATATCGGTAAAATAACATTTTTATGTGCTCCAGTATCTCAGCCGTCAGTAGACGCTGGATGCAATCCAGATGGCTGCTGGTGGGCAAATGTAACTTCCAAGTTTGAATCAAGTGACAATAGGAATTCGAGTAATATACATCCATTTCCATTGTGCCATTTTGCTGCAAGCAGCTATAACACAAACTGTATATTCAAATAAGAACTCACTTGAACCTTAGTAGTCTTCGTCTTGCAAAATTTAATTCTTTTTTCTCTTGTCCCATCTGCTTGCTTTGAAAAATCCCTGAGTATATCCGGTATTTTTTTTCTGCGATGGTGGACGGGGGAGCGCCACGATTTCAGCTTCATAAACGCGCAACGTATTGGCAAATAAACGTCCGGCACAAATGTATGCAGCTAATTCAGTAGGTCTTGCGTTTTGTCTGTTTGGTCTAATGGAAATCAAGAATAGTGCACCCGATATTTCATTTCAGATTGCCAATTTCAGTCGCCTTTTGACAGAAGTCAATGTTTTGGATCGCAAGCTTTTCTGTCCTGCGCTAGCGGCTTGTCATGGTGCTGATTGTGCCGTACTCGGTGTTATAGATCAGCGTACTTTTCCGTCCAAAAATGCAAGGAACCTTCAGTACCTTTCACAATATCTGTCAAATAGATTCGTTGGACAAACATTTTCTTTGTTGTCGTTAGCAAGAGTCTTAAACATCGTCTTTTCAGTTCTTCAAGTCATTTTCTCTCCTGCCCATGAAGCCTTTGCGGCCTGCAGCTAGAACATTCCCAAAAGTGCCAGTGTGCCTCACCCTTAGTCTTATTTTTACCCTATATTTCCAAACATGCCCCCCCGTCTGCTATTTCGACGAGTAGTCGCTGCACTGAGTTGTACACTCGGGAACAAATAGGCACTTGTACATTGCTGCGAATTCTTTATCAGGTGACAGAATCATGCCGTGGCAGTAGTACCGGAAGCGGAAACACTCCAAATGTTAAGGACGGCTCCTAGTGGAGCCACATATGAGCTGGCTCGGTGATGGTAGCGCCTATAAGCTGACAGTAATCTTGGTGAGGTCTTGGCAACTCGTTGGTGGCGCAATATCCTTTTTCACGTCGACCGATATGCGCTTTAGGATCAGGGCGGGGCTGCGATCGCATGACTGAGTCTGAATTACCTGTGGTAAACACTGATAACAAGTGTAAATCAGGACAGGTTAGTTTTGCCGCTGCTGCGAAATGTCAAAGAAAAAAAAAAGATTTGGCAATATTCATGGGGCTTGACATTGTAGTTGGAATCAGGGGAACCACACAGCAGAAACATGGTTTTACTGCCGTGGTGCTTACCGGGGCTGAGTCTCAACCAAGAAGTTGCAGACAAAAGTCTATGTTGTGAAGTTATATTTTGTTCACTGCAAATCGTAACATCGTAGAATTCGCAGGAACAACTTAACTACGTGAAGTAGTACTGGTGAGATGAAGCTTGCGCTAGGCATCACCACGTAACACTGCACATATTTTATCATGTTAGAGCCCACGCGTGTCGCCTTGCTTCGCATATTTGAAACCCCAGTGACGGTAAAACGTAGCTTATTACCATAGCTCGGGTGGGACAATTTGCTCCTGGATTTTAGCATCCCAATAAACGCGGGCCTTGAAAGCGTTTGAGAATAGATATGCCCCACTGCACTCGGCCCTGCTTTCTTATGGCCACCAGCCACCTCGGCAAATATCGATGCATCACAGCAACATAAGGAAAGGTGCGACATATAGGCGTAAATATTGAAACACGAATACAAGAAGACGAAGAAGAAGAAAAATAAACTATAGAAAATTGCGAACAACAGCAATGTTTCTACATTGACTCCTGATGTCATCTTCATGGTTCAAAATTCAAGTCAGTGATTCAAGATCTTTTAGGTGTACCTTAGCTTTTTCGCTCCCTCAGCCCAATAAACGCATGTAAGGAGTGCTGCCTGCTCCGTAAGTAAGCATCATTCGGGAAACCAGGTGGTTCAAGAATGCTGGGAACGTTCTTTGGTACAAAGTCAGCACTTACTAACCATAAAAACTTTTGGCCACCCTGGTGCATAATTAGGGCTGACACCTCCTATCATTTGCCAAAGCCAAATTATGCCCCAGTACCCCGCAGCTGTAGAACACGCGACCACGGTGGCGGTCAGGCTGGTGCTACAGGAGAGTGTGCTAAAAATGTTTGGTCCGGAGAGGCCGCCTCTGTAACTTTACCTTGGCAACGTTCAACGCACGAACCCTGTCTAGCGAACGAAGCTTAGCGTTACTAGTAGAGGAGCACTCATACATAAACTGCGGTATTATAAGGTTTAGCAAAGTTAGAAGAGCAGGAGAGAGCTTGATTGAGATGTCTTGCGGGCATATTTTAGACTACAGAGGACCCCGTGAGGAGAAATAGGGCCGAGTGGGATTCTAAATCCATGACAAATTGGCGGGCAACGAAGAACTCTTCAGCATTAACGAAAGGGTCGGAGCTGCTGTGATCATGGTAAAAAAGCATTACTTGTTAAAAATAGTGCAATGATGATGAAGAGAATGAGATAGCTTCTATGAGGACGTCGAGTTACCTGTGAAGAAAGGAACACAGTTCACGATTCTGATGGGTGATTTTACGCTAAAGCCTGTAAGAAGAAAGTGAAGAATGATCAGGGCTAAACTTTCGAATAGCCATTCACTATAGTCGCGGAGATGCACTGGTCGAATTTGTGGCGACAAGTAGTATTTCCGATGAACACATTCTTCTACAAATGAAAGAGTAAAAAATGGACAAGGAAAATTCCCCATGACACAAGCAAAAATGAAATTAACGTCATTTTAATTGACAACCCAGATGGGGTGCACGATGTAGAGGCTATAAGTAAATATCCGTGCAGGGACCACAAAGTGCTTAGATGCAAGGTAAGCCTGACTCTCAAAGGAAAAAGAAGAGAACTCCTGAAAACAAAGAAATCAAGCATGGAGTCAGTCAGAGCCAAGAATAAAGAGTCTAAAATAACTCCCCGTTACAAACTTGCGCTTCTAAACGACGAGAACGAAGATAGTGAACACATGGTAAATACCTTACCAACAGCAATCCTAGAATCAGCAGCAGCTGTTGGAGGAAAAGTATGTTAAAAAAAACGCGACAACTGACAAAGCATACGCCATACAAATTTGCCAAATGCATGTGCACGAAAGTTGCAAGGCTTGTGGATAAATCTGAGTTACCAGAACTGGCTGAATGGATTAACAGAAGCAACACAAGCGACTTTCATCCTTACAGCATTGTAGGCATCGAGGTAACGATGCAAATAGTAGAAATCTGAAACAAACTAACACAAAGCAAGCCTTCGGCAAATACAGAATATACGCACTCAAAGACTAGCAAGGTAACATTACACCCAACGTGGACGAGATATTAAATGTAACAGAACGATTTCACACCAGACTGTATGCCAGGGACATTAGATCAGGGAAAACTACTTGAGTACGAGCTTTACTTCCGATGTACCACGATTTACTAAACAGGAAGGAGGAAAGACTCTTAACGCCATGCAAAGAAGAAAAGCTGCAGCTGACCAAGGCATAAGCAGGGATTCCTTGAAGGAGGTGTGTGACATAATACAGCAATATCTTGCTGTAATATTTTATGAAAGCTTGAAGACTCAAAGTGTGGCCATAGCCTTACAACACGCCAACATTATTCTTATTTATATGAAAGCAGCTCCCTAGGACCTAATCAAATACTGAGAGACAGAAGGCTCTTTATTGAAACGGCACAGAGGTTTGCCAGCGTTTGCAATCGCCTACATGCTTCTCTGCTAAGGGCCGTGGATCTAGGGAAAAAAACAGGCCCAAGAAAGAGGTGGGCCGGAAAAAAAACACTGGTGTTGCTTGACGGGCTTGGCGGACTATTTTGTACATTGTGCCACCAAAATCAAAACCTTTAAATGTGACCAATGTCCTCCAAATAGGAAAACAGAGCCTGATGCTGCTTTGATGGGCAAGTCTATGGTCCTAGGCCAGTCTTCAAGGTTACCAGAACTTCATCTAGACCTTCAATATCTTAAGGAAAGCGGAATTTTTGTTCCAAGTAGGCCTCGCGTTCTAATAAAATATGTTCAACGGTTTCTACAGGAGAACTGTTATCGCAGTACAGGTCGGTCGTCAGTCCGAGGCGGAAGAGGTAACTGTTGGTGTAAGCCAAGTTCAGTCGTAGACGATGAAATGTTGTCGCTAGCCTATGAGAGGGCTGTCTTGAAAGTACTAACTCCGATTCAGCGTCTATCGCCTGCAACAAAGACTTCGTTATTCGGTTCGTTTCGCCATAGCCGCTTTTTTTCCCTTACTGCAAGGTGATGCGCCTTCGTAGAAGCCTCTGTATTTGTAAAAAAGCTTTCCCTATGATTAAGACAGTAACACCACATTGGCCAGGTATTTTTTGCCGTTTTATACTGTGTCCGGCAATGCAAGAGAGGTGGTGAAGGTAGGAGGCAAGAGAGGCTGCAGTATTAGGGGGAAGAGACCTGGTCCTCATTGGGAAAATATGCAGAGCTGCCTGCACTGAAGCGGCTCGTGGCGTAGGACGTAAACAATTGCTTCTTAAAGAACATATATATCAGCCGCTGAATATTACGTTGCTCGCTCCAGACGAAATGAAAACATTTCACCCGTAAGCGGCACGTACAGTACAGATGAAGAGCCTTGCGGGGATGACGGTGCATCCCTAATTATGTGAGTTCTAGATGGTTGGAATTTGTACATGTGTTTAGTACAATATGTAGTACTTCAGTTTGGGGCATTGTCTTCTTGGCGCCAATTATATTGATGCGACATTGAATTTATAAGAGAGTAATGTTCCAAGGAGGGAAATGTGAGGCATTATTTGCTTGGGCTTGTTTGGAATCAACAGGGGTATATGCTAATTGCTTGGGCGAAGCCAGAACTCAGGCAGATTGAGGTTACCCGACCTAAAAAGAGATTTCATGATTGAAGCCGATTCCTCAGCTGCACACACAGAGTCTCCTGTTTCTTAATCACGTCAAAAGGCAAACAACGTGGCTGTACATGGGTTCCGGTGCTCGAAGATCTCTTCGGAAGCCGAAGACCGATGCGGAAATTGTTGTTCCTTGCTCCTCCAAATATCTTCTTGCTTGGATGTAATATTCGTCGCAGGATGGGGAAGCTGTACATCTACACTCTTTCCATATAGCTTGATGAGCTGCATTACCATTGAAGGTCAAATACTGCCCCAGCACAACACATACAACGCATACAACACATTTCAAAACCGGAGTGGCTGACGAAAAGCGGACCCGTAACTGTTTAACCTCGCGTGACCTGGTCCTATTGCGATATAATAAATTTCCAAGAAATCTCTGAGCTCCTGCATTTGGGAGTGCGCGGCTACCTGGAATCAGTGGATAACAACCCATCTTTTTTCGTATGAATTCCTTAGCTACGCTTTTATAGGTGGACAGTTGAAGGCCACGGGCTGCGAGGTAGCCAGGGATGTTATGGATGCCTTTTTGTAGGCGCTGCTTTGTTGATAGTCCACAACGTGAGGCACACCCATAGCTCGGTAAAACTGGATGCCACTCACTGACACTCACACTCACTCAAAAATTATATTTACCCTAACGAACTCACTCGCACTTGCACTCGCAACTCCGCCCTCACCACGTGCACTCACTCGCACTCACGCTCGCCACTCCGCCCTTACTACTCACACTCACTCGCGCTCACGCTGGCCACTCGTCCCCACCACTAGCATTCACTCACGTTCACGCTCATCACTCCGCTCTCACAAGTCGTACTCACTCGCGCTCACACTCACCTCTCCACAGTCCCCACTCGCACTCACTCCCGCGCAATCTTTCCCCTCGTCCCTACCACTCGCACTTACTCGCGCTCGCGCTCACGCTCACCCCTCCACCCCACCACTCACACTCACTCGGCTCACGCTCGCCACTCGGGCCTCACTACTCGCACTCATTCGCGTTCACGTTCACCACTCGTCGTCACCTTTCGCAGTCACTCCCACGTACGCTCGCCACTCCGGCCTCACCACTCGCACTCACTCCCGCTCACGCTCGCCACTCGTCTTCACCACTCGCACTCACTCGCGCTCACGCTCACCACTCATCGTCACAACTCCCACTAACTCACGCTCACCACTCATCCCCACCTCTCACGCGCTCTCACACCACTCATCATCACCACTCACACTCATCCGCGCTAACGCTCACCATTCGCATTCGCCGCTTACACTCCCTCGCACTCGCACTCACCACTTGCAATTGCCACTCGCACTCGCAATCACCATTCGCTTCCTCCACTCACACGCACTTTCCACTCCACTCCCCTCACCCACTCACGGTCACTCAAAACCACCGCTAATTCACATTCAAACTGGCTTTGTTCTTTTTACAGCACGGGAGTTTTAACTTCGCCTTTATTTGAAACCACATGTATCGTTCCATTTTCGCAGACCTTCAATGCGGTCATATTGACACCGATACCGCTATGTTACGACAAGCGATAAAAAATTGGGTGTTTTTAGAGATTAGTTTTACATTGATTGATTGATTGTGGGGTTTAACACGCCGACGCAACGCAGGCGATGAGGCGCGCCGTAGTGGAGGGCTCCGGATTTTTTTCGACCACCTGGGGATCTTTAACGTGCGCCGAAATCTCGTACACACGGGCGTTTTTGCTTTTCGCCTCCATCAGAAAAGCGGCCGCCGCGGCCGGGAAACGAACCCGCGACCTCGTGCTCAGCAGCGTAACGCCTTAGCCACTGAGCCACCGCGGCGGGTAGTTTTACATTCGCTATGAAGCTTGCCGCCAAAACAATCATTAACTCTTACAAACTTCATCCAGCTGGCAAAAAAGCCTGTATTAGGGGAATCAAAGCGCGAAGCTTTCTTCCTTGCAACCTGAGTCAAAGTCACTGTTTATATTCGAAACTAATTCAACAGTGTTAGGATAGCGCAATTGGATAGACGTGGGCCTCATATCGTGGAAAACCCAGGTTCAATTCTCACCACGGGAAAGGTTTCTCTCGAGGCGCTTGATGGGCCTTCACTTAACATCATCATGGTTTTCTAAAACCCACTGTGTAATGCTGGTTTTCCTACAGTGCTTTTACTCAGGCTCCCGCGCCATCAGCGAGGAATAAAAACCTTCACAGAAAAAAATCGCGAAGTTTGCACAATGTTGCCCATTGTTTGAACCACAATGAAACTGGATGATTACTTTCTCTCTAGGCAATCTCTTTTGGTGTAAGCAACGCGACGCATTGCGTTATCTTTGAAATTGTTTATTTACATGTTGCATAGTCGCTTTTCTCTGCGGTAGTGCTAATCACTGTCGTATCCATCTATACCATTGTTCATTCATGACTGGCGGGTTCGTGTCGTTTTGTCCGCAGGTGGCAACCGACTTCGCGAACTGGGCGTCTGTAGCGCGAGCTGCATTGTGCTCCCCCCTTGAGGCGCATACGTGAACCCTTGTCTGCATTTTTTTGCGAGCACCACGGGCAAGCCAGGATGATATCGGGCGCTCCAACTAAAACGCTTGCTTATGCGCTAGGCAAGCTGCCGGAGTAACTATTTGAGTTTTTTTTATGACACCGCACACCGCATACATTACGGCCAGCAAAGACTGCCTCACTGTAAAAGCACTCGCTGAAAAAGGAATAACACGTAACCTCCCAAAGCGGCAATGCAGATGTTAAACGCAACAGGTAAAAAAATATTTCTCTTTGGCGACAGTTTTTCAGCTTTAACGGCAGACTCCAGGTAGTGGCGTCTGCTACTTTGCTAGGCCGATTATTGCGTCCTCAATACATAAAAATGAATTTGAGATTCGTTTTCAAGAGTGCGCTTTAGGTTACATGGCAAAAAAAAAAACACACACACGAAGTGTACAGTGTGAGCGCTACTGTAAATTTATTGATTACAAGTACATTATTTCCTTGGAAACCAAACATGCCAGAAGTGTTACAAGATACAGATAGAAAGGGGGGGAGGGCAAGTGTGGGCAAACTTTTCACTGTAACTCACAGGTGACAGGCGGCAAAGCATCATAAGCGGGTAAAAATCACTTTTGCGTTGTTTATTTATTAAGTAGCCGTGTATTCTCTGCATCACGCTTTTGATTTATTATATGGTTTAATACGCCGAAACTACGCAGGTTACAAGTCCCGCCGTTGCGGAGGGCTCCGAAATTATTTTTACCACTTGGGGATCTTTAACGTGAGCCCAAATCCCGAAAAAACAGGTGTTTTTGCTTTTCGCCTTCCCCAGAAAAGCGACCGTCGGAGCCGGCAATCGAAGCCGCGTACCTGGCGCCTTTTCTTTCCATGTATCGACTTTCTGTAAGCTGCATTTCGTTAGGTCTATTTCAGGCGCGGTCAGAATAACTGAGCACGAGTTCACGTATGCGGGCTGTTTCCTTCATATGCGATAGGCTTCCGAAGTTTCACGTGTGGTTCATCTGTTATTTTTCCAAAACAAGAATATTAAAACACTGGGCTGCACTCTCAATAATCAAGTGCAGCGACAGAGTGCCTGATGGGGCTGTTTGCTGGCATGTGTTGCGCTTTTCTTGGGGCTTCTTATTGAGGCATCTTGCTGTCCCTCATGGTGTTCATGCAAATCTTGTACTTGTTATAAATAAGTTCATAGCTGCGTTTGTGCTGTCCCCTTCGTGTGATCTCGCCAATTTTGTGTACCATGAAACCTAAAACGCAGTCCACAATAACGCGAAAACAACACTTCTCCTCGCCACTGCTGACACCGCTTTCACAACTGTTGTTCCCCTCGCCACCATGAATTTCTCTTTCACAAGCTTCGCAATCGGCTGATAACGGCGGTAGCGCCCTTATCAGGCGTTACCAGAGAAACTTGCTGGCTTTGAACATCAACGTGAGCCGATAATTTTAGATGCGACTGCATCTCATCCACTCGCCTTGTCCCTCCATACGGCGTTGTTGTCCATCCACACCCCTCCTCCTACACAATAAAAAATATAGTTAGCGGCGCCCGGTTTCGATCCCACGACCCTGTGGGCGGAACGCGAGGTACATGGTGCTCTTCCCACTGCGCCACAAAACCGAGACAGAATGAAATGCTACGAACGCGCCTTATATCCTTGACTCATTCAAACTACGTCAAGATGCTACTGATACAACGCATGATGGGGCAATGATTAACACTTGCAATAAAAGAAAAGAAGCTCCCACTTACAGCAACAATGATGGAGTAAAGGTTGTTGCGACGGCGAAGCCCCAAGCATACCTTTTAGAGAGATTGACAAAGATTGGCCAATAAAACATAATAATAATCATAAAACATAATAATCATACGCGTTCACGACACGTTTCATGCGATTTCAGAATCAATCCAAGGGAAACACCAAGTGAACCCCACGATGCCGCGCATCTACACAGGGTTCCCCTCGCGGGGAGGTGGGCGCAATTCTTCATCATGAGAGGCTATCCGCGCGATATTTTCGCACGTGTTTTTTACGCCTAAGCACGCGGCCATCCCCGGTTGCCGGGTTATGCGTGCACTGGTTGAGTTGAAAGAAGGGGGAAATTTAAACGTTTAATTCTCGCTGCTCAATTCGACCTATCAGCTGTAATGATACGTTGTGGGTTGGTGTGTTACACAGACAGTGGGATGCTTACGACCGGGGACGGTAACGTACAGCAACCTGTTTGCCCACTAGCTAGAATAAAGCTCGAGTACTTCCAGGTTTTAACTCCCTATGAACAGACGCATGTCGTTCAGTCGGAGGAAGAACAGCGGGAATCGAAGGAACGTCTGCCGGGACGAAAGCGTGAATGGGTGCGAAAACAGCAGAAAGCTGCTGCCGCCGCCGTTTCTACCGCACGTTCCAGCTCGCCGAGTAGCTGGGAATCTCTCCTGGATAAACAGCACCGTCGACGTGTGCCAATACATCTTGTTCAGCTCGAAGGGCTTTCTGAGCGACAATTTTGGCGGTGCCTTCCACTTCTATGCAGACGCACATAACGAGTTGTCGGTTTTCAGGCACGAGTTGGGAGTAGAGGGAAGGGGGGTAGCTTGCACAGATATCGGTTTAATGCCCTCACTGGTGGCATGTCCATTGTGATGGCGAAAGGTTTAAAATTTGTGCCTACCGCCCCATTGCAATGCGAACTTTCCGGTGTCCTCCGTGGTCCATCGGATTGGGCTGGTGTTACGCACCCAGGCAGCACAGGACTGTTCGGCCTAAAACAGGCCGGTGTACTTTGGCCGGTGATTTTCTCTCCGGCCGTTTTCCGGCAGCCATGTTCGGCCCATGTCCAAACGTGGGCCTTTTGGCCGTATACGGCCATACTCCCATGGCTGTCCAACGGCCAGTGTCCGTCGGCCAGTTGACCGGCTTACGGTCATACGGCCAGATTCCAGCCGTAGGGCTCCGGCCATTCCCAAGCCACCCGTGTACGGCCGAAATACGGCCGCCGGATTGCAGCCGAGATGCGGTCGTCGGACTCCAGCCGGACTAAAGCTACCGGAAAGACGGCCGTGCTACGGGCATTGGAGTTCAGCCACAGTACGTTAACTGTACTGAGGCCGGTCACTGCATGTCGCGCAAGCAGATGACTCATTCGCGCAGCGCAGAAGCAGCACAAACCCAGCATTTTGGGTCGAATGCAGCCACATCAAAGTGAGCTCGCGCGCAACCACCAGCCTTCAAGCTTTCAGCGCAGCCTTGCTTAATTACCAGCCTCAGTTGACAGCAAAATTCATTTATTAAACAGTGCTCACAAATTGTCGTTCCTTTATTTGCAGTGCCTCCTTTACTGCCGAACACAGAAAATATTCAGTTCTTTGTAGAGCTTGAATAGATGCATTGTCCAGGTCCTGATATCCTCTGTGGGGCGGCTTACCTGTAATAAACGGGAAAAGAGGAGGGGGGGGGGGCGGCGGAGGGCGCATACTTTAGTGGGTTGAATTTCAGAGAGATAAATTGCGCCTCTTTTAGCCAATTTCTCTTAGGGCAATATTCCGGAACACTTTCATGCTATGACTACATAAACTATTTTTATATATGTTGCTTGACCAATTTTGTTGTATATAAAACTGGCGTGAATGCCTTCAGGAAGCGTTTTGGTTCTCAACAAAACACTCAGGAGCATTTATTATAACTCCTTCACAAAAAAAGTATGCCCAGTTTTTGCCCATTTTTCTTGCAAACACATTTTCTACTCGATCAACTTTTCTGATGATCTTGCGCAGGGCTGATCCTATGAAGGGGCGAACAGGTACTTTCATTTTCAATCTATTTTAATGTTGTTTTCATGAGTATAGGTCCACACCACTTAATAGTCCAAAAGAATGTAATTTACTTCTAATGTCATACTACGTTCAAAAAATTCTAGTTGCGTTGCGAATGACGCCCTATTTCAGGTGGCTGCAGTTGTATCCCTCTGTGTTCACGCAAGGAAAGGGGTAAAATTAGAGTTACATAATTTGTTTCAAACCAATAACATAGCAATGGTAGCATGCATACAGGAAACCTTGCATACTGCAACGAATAGGGCAATAAATATTTTATTGGTCAAGGTTGAATCCGTAGGGTTCTAAACCCGTCGGAGGCAAACTTGCGCCTCTGGAAGTTTATTTATTATTTTTTTTATTATTTATTTATTTATTTATTGATATTTATTTATTTATTCACTGTTTTATTTATTTATTTATTTATTTATTTTTTTTATGCATGCTTGCCTATGCATGCATTACACAAGGGAGATATATAACACTAAGCATTAAATATGAGACAAAATAACAAAATAATTCTACAAAGCGCGCTGAAAATCGTCAATATAAACAGTTAATGCAATCATACGTGGAAGATAATTACACTGCAGTATTGATGAAAAATAAAATGAATCGCGCAAGGCGTCACCTTTAAAGGAAAGTTAATAATTTGCTTTAAGCTAGCGGTCCACTTTGCGATATGTAGAATGGCGCTTGGACATACTTCTCCCCTTCTACTCCAGTTTTCGAATGATAGATATTACGAAAAAAGTTCAACCTGTGGTTTCGTCTGTGATCTTTTACGTCCTGCCATTTCAGTTTACTTTTACTTTCTCTCATGCTAACTTGAGCGTGACAATTACCTAATACGAATCGCACTGACATATTCTGTATGTTTTCGAACGTATCAACCAGCTCTTTGGTGTAGGGATCCACGAAAACACACGCGTACTCCAAGATTGAGCGCACATGAGTGAAATACGGTTGTTCTTTTCAGTTAGATGGAGGTTCACTGAAGTTTTGTCTCAGAAAGCCAAAAACATATACAGCCGTACATCTTATGGTGTGAACCTGCCTATTTAACCTTTAACCACTCCCTAAATAAACTCCTAGGTATTTATATTCCTCGGCCGTTGTCATAGCAGCATAATTTACGGTATACGTATTCATTTGGAATGAAGGTTTTCTTTTAAAGGTGCCACATTAACACACTGTTTAACATCCAAAAACTTTTCTGAATCAACACACCAGGATGTTATTAAATTCAAATAAAGCTGCAGGTATACGGAATCACGTTCATTCGCTATAGTCCGGTGAACTACACAGTACTTTTGAACAAAGATATAGGGCCAATAGTAATAACAATGCAAAAACCGATTCATTTAGTTCATAAGATAAAATGTACTACGCAGAAGGAGATATGGAACACCATCATTTGCTTTTTTGCAGTCCAAGAATATACAGTCAACCACTTTAAGCTTATCTATTTCAAGAGCAAAATCGTGCGTGAACTCAACAATCTGCGTTGAGCAAGAAAATCCTGACAAAATCCGTGTTTGCTAGGATGCTGGCGATTATATTTAACCAAATGAGTCATGTCCCAAGAGTAGCTAAGCTCACCTTCAAAAATCGGAACTAAATTAACAGCTAGGCTTCGTCAGTGACCAGGCTCTGTTGTTATCGCAAATTTAAAATAGTTTTTTTTCCAAATAGGCATTCGTAAAATCCTATGAAGTAACATAGTGCAGGGCATGAAGTTGATCCTACCAATGCGCGAACGAGTCTCTTCTACGTTTATCACCAACAACATAGTGCAACATTGCTTGTCGCAGTTTAATTGTAAGCAGAATAACTTGCGCTTTTGATCGCACTTGCCTTTCTTTGGTGGGGAGTCCTTAACATGGTGGCGTTTTAGCTCCTGGGTGGTGGCCGCTTGCTCGACGCCCTTGAAGGCCAGTTATTCTGGTGAACCATCTCCATCTGGGATCGGACATCTCTGCCGGGTCGAAGTCTCCAATGCTCTCCATTTCTTGAGGGGGCGAATAGCCTCGAGCTGATGCGTCGACGAAGCCGGCGGCAGAGGCGTCGTAGCGGCGATGACTGGTGAGGCTTAGCTAACCCGTCGGTGTAGCACAGTCTTCTTGTGGCAATAAATGCCATTTAGATGGTCTAAAAGGTTCCCTGCTAATGTCCAGTGAGTCCTTGCACCTTGCCCGTTCACCGAGAACACTCATTACTGTTTGAAAAAGGCTGTTCGTTCATTTAAAACGTATAAACACGGAGCGGATGAAAAACGCGTCCCCGTCGCTTGGCTCCCTAACGGCTTTTTCTGCCCCCGGGAAAAAACCGGTCGGTCTCCTTCCAAACACGTCTGTACATGAATTCTCGGCGCCCAGGCGCTAGCCATTGTTCGGCTGTATGCCGTTCGCCAAAAAGATGACGTATAACCAGATACCTTACGTAGGCCGGTCTCCTCTTGAACACCGCTTTCCAAATATTCGGTGGCCATTCGCTTGCCGTAATTCGGCCGAGGACAGCTAACCGAATGAAAAACGTATATTCTGGGGCCGTACGTCGGCCGGTATCCTTCATAACACTGGTTGCCCGAAGAAAACGAATATTCTACCACCGGACGCCCGGTTAACCATTGAAACAACGAATGCACGGCAGCCGCACTCCGGCCGGTCTCCTTTCGAACACCAACTGCCGCAAGAATACGCATATTCTGTGGCCGGTCGTTAGCCGTGCTTCGGCCTGTTACCAGTTCCCGAAGAAAAAACGGATGCCCTAAGGCCGTACTTCGGCCGTTCTCTTTCTCAACATCGGCTGCCGTAAGAGAACTGAATATCTGGCAGCCGGTTAGCTGCCGTTGTGCGTCCGTACACGGGCGGACGGAAAAATACCGAAGCGCTGGTTGCCGAATGTTGGCCGTTCAACGCATGATCAGTGGCTGCCAGAACCTGGATGCTGGCCGGACATGCCAGAAAACGGCCATAGACGGGCCGGTCTTGGGGCACACTTTTCGTGCCGCCTGGGCAGACACTAAGAGGCCTACGACGCGGGAGGGAAACAGACAGCTCCAGGTTATTCCACTAAAATAAATTTTGAGTCTTTCAAAGTTTTAATGCGCTAAATGCTAATTGCTATATCACAAATTACAAGCCAACGTGTCTTGCCTCGCGCATTTTGTGTACTGCGTACAGCTCTACAGCTCATCCTTCTTCACAGAGTGTAAGGAAATCATTTTTTTTATCGTGGTGCAGTCATAAAATGCAGGGAACGGCAGAAGCGTGAAATCTGTTTTGTAATTCCGACAGAAGGAACTGTAGAACAAAACGTTCGGGCAAGTCTATGGCCTTTTCGTTTCCATGATGGCTCCTACTTTCTTATTGCGCTCTTGCTTCATCTATTCTCAGTTCGCATTAAACAGAATTAGGGTTCAGTACTGTTTTAACGTGAAGGGACGAGTTGTACGAAGCCGAAAAGGCGGAGGGTCGGCCGGAAAATCGGTGGTCCGGGATAGGGGCCTTTGCAAGAAAAGAGGAAAAAAATAACAATATTTGACAATAGTTGACAATAGGTGACAGCCTAAGTGTGAACATGGGGGACAATGCTAACGGTAAGCGATAAATCATGTGTTCTTGATTCCCGTCTAAGCACATTTAAGGTCAATACCGGCGCGTCGACCTTCGGATACGAGGTGACAATGCTGGTCCGACGGCGGGCTGGGGACCGCATAATACTACCCCATGGGCTGCAAGATTGCCGACGAGCAGGTGGCCGCGAAGATAACGAACAGAGTCAGTTACGATCGTATGTAACTATTTGGGTCCCACACGTGGTATGCGGCTATATTGTGTTATGAAAATATTTAGCATTCTTGCACGCCCTCAGAGTTTCTGTCAGGCCTGGATGAATTGATGAAGCGGCAACAAGAAGCTTCCCCATCATTTGCAGATGGGAGTTGCAAGTCGTCGAGTTTTCAGCTCCCAAATGGCGACAGGCCATCCAACTTTGCATCTTTGTCGCGGTCGGCGGGGCTTTTGCGGATGGATACAACGATTAGGCTGCATTATATTTATGTACTACCGTACTTCCACGGTTCTAATACGCCCCTGATTGTTACCCGCAGGTACGTTTATGTAGGCATATACGAAAAAAAAATTTTACAGGGATTCTATCACACAAATGTTAAAGCCATGACACCACGTACCTGGTAGAAGACACTTTATTTGACGCACGCAGCTGTACCATCAATATTCCTTGTGCTTCATAACCTTGCTTATCCCGCGTCTGCTTGCATCAAACCTGGAGCAGTAAACATTCACATAACATTCAATTTAAGTGCCTTGACCTTAATCTTAGACGTGACGGGAGTTCATTTGTGGCTAATTGATGAAATCGACCTGGAAATCTTCAAGCTCTCAAAAACGTCCGAGCTCAGGGCCGGTGAAGCCTTTACACAAAAATTCGGCCCTAAGTAGGAACGACAGTGAAAACATGAGGTTCCCTTTCTAGACAATTCAAGTGTGAGTGTATGTGTAAGGGGGTGGTCTGTTTTTTTATTTGTTGGTTCTTGATCATCAGTTTTGCTTAACCCACGTGTTTTTATAATAAATCTTCATCTAAATTGTGTCTTTCCAGCTGTTCATGTCCTGTTTCCCTTCACGCTGACCATCTTTATCGTGCAGGTTGTTCGCTTTCTTCGCAAGTACTTTCAAATGAACGTTTCCAGTGTGTCATGTTGGCCGAATTCCTTCGTACACAAGCCCCTGGGCGCACGAACAAGTGTGGCAGTGAGCCGATAAACGGCTAGAAAAGAGGAATGGGGTGCTCGCAGATAAAGGTGAGAGGGAAGCTTGGTCTAGCATTTACAGTATGAACCAGCTCCTACTGCAACCGTTGTGCTTCCCAACAGCCCCCAACAGGCGCCAGCGGGGCGTCGTCGCCTTCCCGACCTTTCAACCAGCACTGACGCAGGCGTCTCACTTCGGAGAGCGGAGAGGCGGCGATGCGGCCGCGGTGGCGCAATCGCAGTTACGTTTACGTGGGCACTCCTGTTTCGGCTGCTTCGGGAACCAATGCCTCAAATGACTCCTGAAGTTTATTTTCTATCTGTGTGTATGGAGGGAGGGGGCCCGCAGTTTATCGTGTACGACTGCGTGCTGCAATGGCACCTGCAGACCTCAGTCGACAATCGACGGAGTCCCGGGAAAGGCGTCCCTGTAGACACATGGACGCAAGTGTGTGTGTGGGGGGGCCAGGAAGGAGGGGAGGAGAAGGCGGGGACATACGGCGAGCCCGTGCTGTTTCGAATGTACGTCCGTGTCGCGGCGACAAATGGAAAACACACAAAAAAGTAAAGGGTAAAGATAAAGCTTGCGTCGGCGTGCGGGCGCCGCCGAGGTACAAAAAAAATCAAAGTGAAAGTGTAAGAGGAGGTGGGATTCAGCACGACGGACAGCAATGGCATAGAAACGCGGTTACACGAAGACTGGAGCGAACTTCGCACATAATTGCAGTCGCTCATAATTATACCGTCCTTCTTGAGCCATGTTAAAAATACTGCTTTATTGTTAAATTCGAGGCGGTGGCTTACCAATGTTTGAATGTGCTTGTTTATACTATAGGATATTTTTGCATATTTTGTCAGTGCGTATTTTGTTTCTCAATGGCTAGGAACATTAGTATCTTATTGCCCGTGTGGCAGGGAGTTACTAGCCCGCCCTGCGAAAAAGCCTGTAAGCAATGGCCCATATCCTGAATGAAACATATTTCAGGGTAATACTACGCATAAAGGCGGTTAACAACCACAAGTTTGTAATTGCAGTGTACTAATGCAACTTTTTCAAGCCTTATAAAAGATTGCATACTTGGGTTTTGAACGCCGAATCTACATTTGGGGAGTAATAGAACCTCATGAATAATTTTATTTAGTGCGAAAACGCCTTGCAGGAAAGTCAACTTCCTATGATGATGATTATGATGATGATGATGAATGCTCGTTGGTGAAGTGAAAGAAAAAAACGCTTCCCGTAGCCGGAATCGAACCTTAGTCCCTCACGGTATGAAGCCCACGTCTACCCGATTGCTCGATTTCTCCGTGATCGAAGCGGTTTGGAAAACTCGGACGACAACCAAAGAATCCGTCGTGACATAGCTCCGCGTTCAACTGTCGTCGTCGTAAGACGGAGCGGTGTAATGATTTCTTTTTTCGCTCTCGTGCATCCCTAGCGTGGACCAAAATATCGGATTTGCGAGTGCTGTGTCTCGGCAGCCCAGGCACTGAGACACACCGGCGGGTTCCGCTAGTGTTGGAACTTTGTTGCTAGAGGAAAAAGAAGTGACATTGAATGGTGGCGCTGGGCCTGCATTGCATGCTTGGGGTATGGGCCCGGCTCGTGCACTTCGTCGTCGTCCTCTTCATGTTCGGTCATGGAGGCGCACTGAGGGTGGTCTGCGAGACGCTCAATAAAGCCGCCTGTTGTCCTTAAAGGGCGCCGTCTTCTTGTCAAGCGTGGTGCCGAAATCCGTGGGGACCACGAACCAGCGACGGCATTCCCATTATCGAAGGGCCGACGACCGTTTCAAGGACACCGCAACCGTGCCAGCGAGACCTTCCGAACACCTCGGCCCGCACCATCATGGATCAGCTGAAAAGCAAGCGAAAGTCGCAACGCTCTCTACTAACGAAGCTGATTTCTGAAACCGAGGCTGCCTTGGACCGAGACGGGGTGAATCTGAAGGACTACGTTACCTTCCATGAGCGCGTTACTGCAATGTCTACCGAGCTGAAGCTGACCGACCGCGACATCGAGCCTCATTTGACGGGACAAGATATGGAGCAAGAATATCTTCGCACCGCAGAGTACAACGACAAAACCGTCACGTGTTTGTCTAAGCTAAGCCAACGCATCAATGAGTTGAGAGCCGCAGCCGCTGTGTCTTCGGCCGCCTCGACAGAACCAGTTCCGCCGCGTGGGGCCAGCCACTGTATCAAGCTTCCACGCATCGACTTACCGAAATTTGATGGCCGTCCGCGCAACTGGAACCAATTCTGGGAGCAATTTGAGTCCACTGTCCACAACAACCCGACGCTAACCGACAGTGACAAGTTCGCGTACCTCAGGTCATCGCTTGTAGGAACCGCATCGGCTGCTATCGCAGGCCTTACCGCAACGTCTCGATGTTACAAAGACGCAAGAGACATACTTGTCGACAGATTTGCGAAGTCGGACCTGATCGTGCAAGATCACATCGAGAACCTTATTGATCTGCAGCCCGTCCGCTCATCGGAAGACGTCCTTGGTCTGCGTCGTCTCTATGACACACTTCAGGCACATATCCGTGGACTAAAGGCCTTACACGTCGCAGAGGACTCTTTCTCTACTGTGCTCCGCCCCTTGATTTTTCGGAGACTTCCAAAAGACCTCATTTTGGAGTTCAATCGTCGCTCGGCCCATCAGGACAACGCAGCTACTTCTGGTGATGCAACTGCTTCCAATCCTGTGAGTTTGGCTCCTCTGCTTGATTTTCTCAAAGCAGAGGTAGAGTCGAGAGAACGCACGGACGGTTGCTTGCGGGCGAACGAACCAAAACGTCCGGGTCGTCGCGAAGGACCTCAGAATTTGCAGAAGAGTTTTCGACCTTCCACTACTCGAGAATTCGCTTCAGTGACATCCGGAAGTCGCGAAACCTTTCCTTGTTTCTTCTGCAAATCGAAGGATCACTGTACCGACAGTTGCGACGCTCCCATTACAGTTCGGGACAAAAAGACAATGCTTCAGCAAGATGGTCGATGTTTCCGCTGCACAGCCCGGAATCATATGGCCAGAACCTGCGGGAAAAAGGTCAACTGCACCAAATGCCACCGCCGGCATGCTTCGACGATGTGCGAGCCCGACGTAACTTCTAGTTCAAGGCATCAAGGACCGCAGGCTACTCCCGTTCAACTAAAAGCAGCCGCATCCCCAACCGTCGCCACAAGGAAAACCATTTTTTTACAAACTGCCGTGGTATACGCGTCTTCACAGAGGAAAGAAATTATGGCACGAATCCTATTCGACGGAGGCAGCCAACGAACCTTTGTTACGGCTGGATTAGCCAGAAGATTAGCCTGCCCCACAGCGGACCGGGAAAAGCTTTCCGTGGGTTTCTTCGGCGGACACGACAAACTGAAGACGTTCCGTAGAGTTGAGATTGCTCTACGTGGAATCAACGAAGGCCCTCCTTTTAAGATCGACGCCCTTGTTACTGAACAAATCTGTGACCGGCCTATTCCCGTACCTACCGAAAATGCCTTGAAAGAGCTACGCGAATGTGGTTGCACTCTAGCAGCAATAGATTTACACACCGGTAAGGCGGTTTCAGATGAAATAGATATCCTGGTCGGCACTGAGCATTATTGGGACTTCATCACAGGCCGAACAAAGACCTTGAGAAATGGCCTGAAGGCCATCGAGACAGTTTTTGGGTGGACTCTACACGGACCTACTTCTGAGTCAACAACCGCACCACTTTGTTCACAAACCGTAGTACTGAAATCTCATGCGGCCACCGCCGAACGTTTCCTAGAACGGTTCTGGGACCTCGACACTATCGGAATTCGCTCGGAGGTGTGTGAGCAACCGCAAGACGAGGCAACACTGGCTCAGTTCAATAACTCTATACGGAAAATCGATCGTCGGTACGAAGTACGACTTCCCTGGAAGCCATCGGTCGAGCTGGACAATAACAAGGCGAACGCTGAACGACGGCTGACTCAACTTGTGCGAAGACTTCGACAAAGTCCCGACCTCTTGAGTGCGTATCACACAGCGATCTCGAAATACGCCAACGATGACATGGCTGAGAGGGTGGCTATGGGCAGCACTGAAGGCCCAGTTTATTACATGCCTCACCACGCTGTTATCAGGGAGGAGCGGACGACAAAAACTCGCGTTGTGTTTGACGCATCGGCGCACGCACGTGGTCATGCATCTCTAAACGAAAGCCTCTACAGCAGTCCCAACCTGAATGCAGACCTATTAGGTCTGCTACTCAAGTTTCACACGCACCGTATAGCATTGGTGGCAGACATAGAAAAGGCTTTTTTGCAAATCGCCATTCACAAATGTGACAGAGACGCTCTGCGTTACCTCTGGTTCGAGAGAGCGCCTATTCCAAACGAACCCCTTCCGAGAGTAATGGAGTGGCGAATGAAACGGGTGCCCTTTGGTACAACTTAAAGTCCATTCTTACTTGCCGCCACAATTAACTACCACCTCCACAAAATGTCATCGCAGTTTCCAGACACTGTTGCTCGGTTACAAGGCTGCATTTACGTGGATGACATTTTAACAGGAGCCGAAACCATTTCCGAGGCACTGAAACTTTCCACCGAAGCTACAACACTTTTCGCAACTGCTTCAATGAAATTGCACAAGTGGGCATCAAATGACAAAGCCGTCCTTGAAAACCTTCGACTAAAGCAAACCGGCGAAGAGCTTCCCCTCGGACAAGCTCTCGGCCTATTCAAGGTTCTCGGCTTGGTTTGGCATGCAGACACTGTCGAACTGGCCTTTTCTCCTGAAAGCGTGACCGATTTCGTTCAGCGTCGGAACGACACCAAGCGGTTCGTGCTACAAGCAACAAGCAGGTTATATGACCCGCTGGGATTTCTGGCACCTTTCACTATCAGAGCCAAACTTTGTTTCCAAAGAATTTGGAAATTGAAAACTGATTGGGACGCAGCGGTACCACGAGAAATATTGTCAGAGTGGCAGAACTGGTGCAACGAGCTTCCCGCATTGAGCACAATCGTGGTTACACGGTTTTACCGACACAACCTTTTACCAGGAAGCACAAGAGGAGCTCTTCATATATTCGCAGATGCCAGCCCCCTAGCTTATGGAGCCGCAGCGTATTTGTGTACTTTCGACCAGCATGGAGAATCCTTCTCAACACTCCTGCTCAGCAAGTCTCGGATCGCTCCTATCAAGGAGATAAGCCTGGCGAGATTGGAGCTGCTGGCTTGTCTCGTGGCAGCACGACTCTATGCATTTATAAAGGCTCACCTTCCTGACGCCTTCAGTGACGTGCATTTATGGACTGACTCCATGATTGCGCTTCACTGGATAAGGGGAGATGTAAACCGATGGAAACAATTCGTGCGAAACAGAGTCACCGAAATCCACGCCAAGACCAAAACATTCTGGTGGAAACATTGCCCAGGAAAGGAGAACCCGGCCGATATGGTGACGAGAGGCATCACGTCACAACAGCTAATTTCATCGGACTTATGGTGGCATGGACCCCCGTGGTTAAAAGGTACCGAAGAGTGGCCGCCACAACCAATGTGCGATACAGACTTCACGGCCGAAGCGAAAAGGGAAGCGGTTTTGAACGATGCACTACAAGTGCTCGTGCCTACATCTCAGACACACCCGCCGGTCATCGACATAGCACGTTTCAGCTCCATCGTTCGTTTAATCCGAACGACGGCATGGACTCTCCGCTTTCTCGACAAGCTACGTCACAAAAGCGTGCTGAAAGGACCCCTTACTCCAAATGAGATCGATAACGCGGAGAAGTTCTGGCTTCGAAACGTTCAAGCAGAAGCTTTCCACGACGACATCGTAGCGGTACAAAAAGGAGAATTGCCACCTCGAGCTTCTCCCCTTCGAAACACTACCATATTTATCCATGACGAGGCTCTGCTGCGCGTGTCTGGAAGAATACACCACAGTCAGCGGTTGTATTCGGAGCGCCATCCCATTATTTTACCGAAGCAACACTTTTACTCTAAGCTTCTTGTGCAGAAACATCATCGTAAGCTTCTACACGCCGGTGTGAGAGACACGCTCGTAGACCTTCGACAGCGGTACTGGATTCTTCAGGGACGACAGCTTGTGAAGAAAGTTATTTCTGAATGTACTGTTTGTCGACGGCACCATGCAAAATCCATGAAGGAAGTGGTTCCCCCTTTGCCAAAGGACAGAGTCACAGAAACCGACCCGTTCACTGTTGTCGGAATCGACTTCGCGGGACCGTTGTTTGTACGCACGGCACGGAAGTTCACAAAGGTGTATCTGGTGCTGTTTACTTGCGCTGTAATCAGGGCTATACATCTCGAACTCATAGACGACCAGACAGCGCCATCCTTCTTGAATGCGTTTCGTCGCTTTGTTTCGCGCAGAGGTTTTCCCTCTGTAGTGTACACCGATAACGCCCTCACCTTCAAACGCAGCAAAAAGGAAGTCACACAACTTTGGGAGACAATCCGTGATCCACAAGTGAAAAACACCTTTGCCAACCACAAGATTGAATGGAAATTCATCTTGCAGCGGGCGCCATGGTGGGGAGGATTTTACGAGCGCCTCATCCGTTCGGTGAAGCTAGCACTGAAAAAAACTCTGGGACAACAATGTGTGACAAGAGATGAACTTGTTACCCTCCTCACCGAAGTGGAGGCCGTTATAAACTCCAGGCCACTCACGTACGTTTTCAACGATAGCCAGGAACCCGAGCCACTGACTCCAGCCCATTTTCTAACAGGGAACCGGCTGACCTCTGTTCCTTGCCCGACATCATCAGAACTCTGTCGTTTCCAACATCCGCATCTTCATAACCTGTGGGCAAAAAGGCAAGATCTCCTGGAAACGTTCTGGCGAAGATGGGCAACCGAGTACCTGCTGGAGCTATCGTCTCGCCCCATCAAGTCAACAGCAGCTGTCAGAGTCGGAGACATCGTATTAGTCGATGATCCTCTCAGGCCTCGCCAAACCTGGAGACTGGCGCGCATCACAGATCTTCACGTTGGACGCGACGGAAAGATTAGAGCCTGCTCCGTCAAACTCGCTGATGGATCGCAGTTACAGCGTTCCATTCGGATGCTGTACCCCTTAGAAGTGCGTTCTGAGGAAAACTCATAAACCCCGCTCGTGGGGGGCAGGTTGTTGGAACTTTGTTGCTAGAGGAAAAAGAAGTGACATTGAATGGTGGCGCTGGGCCTGCATTGCATGCTTGGGGTATGGGCCCGGCTCGTGCACTTCGTCGTCTTCCTCTTCATGTTCGGTCATGGAGGCGCACTGAGGGTGGTCTGCGAGACGCTCAATAAAGCCGCCTGTTGTCCTTGAAGGGCGCCGTCTTCTTGTCAGCTAGTATTTGGCTAACATTACGTAATACCTACCAGCAATACTAACAAAAGACTTCTAGAGGAAAACCAAAGCACAATAAATTTTTTCAGTGTTGCTGTGCAGGCCTTCACGTGTATACGCTCATCAGCTCGGTACGCGTGTTTGTAAAGTCAGTCCAAAATTTGTTCACAGAGCGCGCTGTCACCGTTTCTTTTTTATGAAAACCATACCAAGAGTATATTCTCTGATAAAAACGCTAAGCTCAAGGAGGCACTGTGATCCATATGTTTGTGTGCACTGGAGGCTGGTTCGATTTTGGCTAAACGGAAACGGCAAGAGATAACAGCAAGCAATGTCGTAAAAAACAGTTATTTACAAGCCTATTCACGGAGCCCTAACTTTAAGTCGAATGCCCTATATCGGGACATCTTCGTGTAAACACTCCTATTCCTCTAACCAGCATCACCGCGACGGCGCAGGCTCTCTAACGTAGCGTTATACTGCCACTTTTGTGATGTTTGCAACACTGAGGAAAAAAATTGTTTGTTTCCCTTCATTAGCACCAGTGATGCCTTTACGAGAATAACCGACAGCCGAAATTGACGTCATAAGTAACGCAATTTCCCATGCGACTTCGATAGCCGAGCAGAGCGCCACCAATAGTACTGACAATATCACGGCGCATCGCTGGTCGAATAACAGGTGCACACGGCGGAGAGGACGGGAGGCCACCCTCGCACCTGACAGCGTGCCCACTCGGGAACACGTCTTCCCCGTGGAGATTTTACAGGCTAGCTTCTGACCATAAGTGCATGCATCAACGAAAGACGCAGACAATTTGATGGGAACGCCAACTTTCTGGTAAATGCGCTGAATGTAAATCTCAATCCAGTGTGCGCTTCTTGGAAACAAAACGTACTGAAATTGGCTGCTATAGTTGGTGACAGCTTAACTCTGCAGCGGCTTTTCAAGATCAAAAGGGATTTTGTGTTGATCCGCAACCAAAGGCGTCTCGCCGTTTATGTGACGCCTGTGACATACGTTTGGAAGGTGAACTACTTCCAATATGGCCGCGCTCGCTTGCTGACCGCTGCTGCGCCGTCGAGCGACAACGAGGTAGCAGAGAACCAAAAGCTCTGTATGCGATTTGTGTTACGAATGTGCTGTAGTGCATCAAGAAGCCGCTTATCGTCTTCTGTCCCGTGTGTGTCTTACCGCGTCGTGGTTTGTGCGTACGTGAGGAAATCGTGGTGGAACTGGTGGGCTGTTTGTACGAGGAACGTCGTCACTGAACGCGATCTGAGAACGGCGAAGCGTCGAAGCTGCATCTGCTGCATCGGCGAAGCGTCGAAGCTGCTGGTGTGATTGTGGAAATTGTGTCGGTGTAACGCAACCTCTGTGAAGAAATAATACGGTTTCCTTTCGCCTACGGCAGTAGCGGTGACAAGTTGCAAGCGTTTTCGTTTGTTGCTGTGAGCGTAGGCTGCGCCCGATGTTGAGCGCAGGCCTACGTGGTGTCCGTCTGGCCCGACGCGGATTTTCAAAGCGTGTGTGGCGTGTTTTTTGGCCGGATACTGCCGCTCGTACAGCCTTACACGTTATTACCATGATTGTCAAATCTTACAATGTAATGTATCTTTCCTTACTGATTCGCGCATTGCTTTAGCTTACCGGGGTACGAACGGAGCAGCGGTGTGGCGTTTTTTTCCCGTGCGTAAACAGGTATGATTAAAGCATCATTGCAGAAACTCACGAACAGTTAAACGTTCGTGCACAATTATCTGAGACTGGGTAGCTTTAAGAAAACCGGTTTGAACCTGCCTTCTTGCGAGAGGTTGGTGCCTATGGCGTTCTGTTTATGACAATGGGCACATTATCGCACATACAAAAGTATGAGCGAGTGTGAGTATTGTTGAGGTAATCAAATGTGGTGGCGTTTCGTTTCTTGACTATCACTGGTTGGTCGTAATCATCAATACCATTTTTAAAACGTATAACAGGGGTAAATAAACATTGAAACTTTATGATTGCTTGATTTTGAATTAGGCCGCTGAAGAAAGCTGGAAGTGTGTGCCCCGCGACATGACCACATATTTTTTATACATTTCCAAAAATACACATGCATGCAGCTTTTTCTTATCCCTGCTAAACGCTTATGGTGCGTATGTTTCCATCACTGCACAAAGTGGCATCAAAGACTGAGGATGCGTATTCTGTGTGCAGTATGACATTTCTCAGAAGTGCCGTGAGTTGTTTTGGAATAGCTGAATGCGTTTCGTAGGAATGAACCAAAAGTTTATCTTCCCTTTATCTTCATGCAAAGTTTGTGTGATGGGCAGCTGTGTTTCATAGTGATGGCTGTAGTTTAATTATTGCATTCTGGTGCTTGTGCAGCTTAAGTTTCAACTAAGAGGTTACATAGTGTATTGGCTGACATTCAGATTTTCAGTGTCTCTGTCATGATAGACTGTTATTCTACAGAGCGGAGGACATGTTTCAGCGTCTTCCCGTGGAGCGTACTTTAATTTAGATTCAACACCGCTTCCCACTTTTAGATGTGTTTATTGTTCCAGGAACTGTGACAAGAGTTGGAGAGCCTTCAAACAGTGACTGAAGGTGGTTCAGCTTGAAGAGCTGCAGTAATAATTGCTAACGCTTGTGTATTGGGTAGAAGAGAGTTATGTCACCCTTTCAGAATGCTAGGTTCATACTTTTCAAGCATGCACTGTTGCTTCTGGTTATACAGCTGCAAAAATAATAGAAAACAGCGATGCGGCATATCAAAATGGTTTACCTTAAGGCCTCCAGAGTGTCATGTCGCTGCTTTTTGAGCACACTGTTGCTTCCGGCTGTTTCAGACGCAGTGAAAACTGGAAAAACTCGCTCAGCAGGTCGCAATGGTTTTACGTCACTTCTTCAAGATGATATGTAACCCCTTTGCAAGGTTGAACTGTTGCTTCTGACTAGAAAGCTATGTTAAGAAGTGAAAGCTCTAATAAAATACATTGAAATGTGTTTATTTCAGGCCTTCAAGCTGTGATGTCGCTGCTTTGTATGCGCAGATTGTGCTTTTTCGCCATGAAGTTGCGGTGAGAGTTGAAGACACTGACATAGTACGTTAGACTAAATTCATGCCACACTTTCAAGCTATGCAGTCGCTGCTTCTCTCTCACACACATTGTAGTTTCTGGCCATGAAGTTGTGGTAAGACTTGAAGATGCTTATGTAGTACATTAGAATGAATTCATGCCACACCTTCAGGCTGTACAGTCACTGCTTTTCACGTACACACTGTTGCTTTTGGCTTTAATGCTCCATTAGGCATTGAAAACATTGGTGCAGCAAATCAAAATGAATTCAACGTCAAGCTTTCAGGGTGCGACTTTGCTGCTGCTGGCTGGAAGGTGTTGGAAGAATAGAAAAGGCTGGTGCAGCAGCCCATGACACCTTCACAAGAGGCAGTGACAATTAAATGTTTCTTCTCGTGTTCCAGTTCGGTGGACTGATTGGTTGCAGAAATGGACAAAATGGAAATGATTGCCTGGAGATGTAGGCACATTTTTAAATAAGTCACTTAGATCTCGCGTTCATGCTCATATTATTGGGCCTGTTGAGTGTAGTTGTCTAAATAGGTGCAGTAAGAAATGAATGCACTTGTATAGCCCTTCGTTCAAGTTTCGTATGGGGCAGTCCGTGTTCGACGTCACTGTTTGGTGTACATACGGGAAGATTATTGACTTCGAGAAGGTTATCAGAAATGAAAATGCTTCCACAAAAGCTTAACTAGGCTGTGAAGAAACTACATGTTGAACCGAATATTTCCTTTGTGTATTCTAATTAAAAACCTCAACAGCAATTAAAATATATTCACGGTAGGCTGCTGCATATCAGTGGACAGCCAATGAAAATTTAATGTTGCACAACTTGGAAAGTAGAACTTCGGAAGGATTTATTTGTAGGTCACTACTCATTTTTTCGATAAAAGCTCGCAGCAGTTTTTTGAGGTGGCTACTAGTGCTTTTTTACCGCCAGTCAGGGTTCTCTGCCTTATCATTCCGCTGTAAACTGTGGGGTGGTTATATGACACTACAGAAACAGCGGCAGCTGTTTTATTACATCCCCGGGAAACGCCTCGGAAATCGTCGCCTGGATTGAAAACATGACATCGTATAATGCCAATCAAACGAACTGACGTAGATCATCTTGCCAGTTGCGTGTCTAGTAAAGTAGAAATGATTAGACTTGTGATGTTTCACATCCCGCAGTTCTATGCTCGCGCCATACGGTGTTGTCGTCTCGTTCAAGCGGAATAAAATAACGCTTATTTCTTAGCACCTACACCTGATTTTTCAACGAGGGACATTATGCGGCATCGCAACCTCCACCGTTGCGTGCGTCACCGCGGTAGGTGTTTGCAGGGCGTAACTATGTTCGAAACGGTCGCATAGAACAATACGTGGCCCGTTGATATCGCGGCCGATTTCAGAATGACACCGATGAATTTTCGCCTCTGGTTTCCTTTTCACCTTGGCTTACACAGTCCGTGCACTGCATCCAGCCATTTCGGCGACGAACCGCCCCTTTCTTCCATCCTGCGTTTACGACGCTTGATTTAACGGTGATTATGGCGGTGGAAGATATGTACCGACTACACTTCTTGACAATGAGTGCACACGCAAAGCGAAGAAAAAGTGGCACTGTGACGAGCCCTACCAAATGTAACGACGACCATAGTGTTGATTATGTTTCTCCAAGCAGATGAAGGAAAGCGACGTGCAGCGGTCGAAATTCGAACTATTCAGACCAACAAATTGTGTGCGCTTTGTTTATGTGTTTATTTCAGTTGTCTAACAGTAAAACAATCACAGATAGTTTGGATTTAGGTATAAAATACACCGGGAATAGTTTCTACCAAGAATAACCTTTGTTTCGGTGAGTAATTCTTTTTTTCTTCTGAGCCAATTTTCAATGAGGACGACTTTTTCTTTTTCCTGTTAGAATCATTCATTCTTCGGAATAAAACATATAGAAACGACTTCATAATTAGATGGTTATAGTGTCAGCCACGCATAAAAGTAACTATGGGTATAAACAGCTCCAATATAACGAGCTATTTTTTCTAACCGCGGAGAGTCAGGTAGCGGCCACACAACGCTTGTGGGCGAAGCTGCACTCTTACCCTGTAATCGACTATAGGACGAATTTAACGCTACTCCAAGTTTGTTTCGCATTTGATATTTAAGGAATTCACAGTAAAGTTTTAAGAATAGTGGAATTCTCGTCTGCTGTCAATACACGGGATTCTGCGGTTCTACGGAACGAAAACGGGAAACCCTTACCATACCGCGACTAAAAAAGTTGGTTCCAATATATGTAGTCCTTATTTAACTAGGAAGGTGCTCATCGCAAATTACAAACAAACCGGCCTGTGCGTGCGCGCGTGTGCGTGTGCGTGCGTGCTAGTTCGCTTGCGTGCGTGCAGGTATGCGCGTGAGCGTGCGTGCCTGCGCGTGCGTGTGTTTGTGCGCGCACGAGAGTGCGTGATTGTGCGTGTGTATACTTTTCTGACTGCGCCCCTCTCAACCGAGCTGCATACAGCGCCACTGGTCATCTACCTTATCACTGGGGAGTGGCACTTATTTTTCTTGCGTTTCCGCATGTTTCTTTTTTTGCGGTTGTGTACAGTGGGTAGGTATTATTTTTCAGCCATGTTGATTCGATTGATTGATTATAGGGCTGCGTTGATCATCGCCTGCGTTGCGCAACGCAGGCGATGAGGCGCGCCGTTGTGAAGGGCTGCCGATTAATTTTGACCACATTGGGTTCTTTAACGTGCGCCAAAATCTCGTGCACACGGGCGTTTCTGCTTTACGCCTCCATCATAGAAGCGGCCGCCACGGCCGGGAGTCGAATGCGCATAATGGTGTTCAGCAGCACAACGCCTTAGCCACAGCCATATTGACTTGCATTGTGTGATCGAAAGTAAAGTGTTCTCAGTCGGCAGTATTTGTATTATACCCTCCACAAAAAAAAAAAAAAACAAGTCAACATTACATGTAGGTGTGTATATTAAAGGTTTATTGTGTGCGGAGTCTTTTAATTTGCGTACTGTTTTCAGACACAATAAACCTTCGAGTGTGAACAGCCACCGCTACCACTCGACAGGAAAAGTTAAGATATCTTAAGCACAATTCCGAACAGCTTTTTCTGGTTTCCAAATGTGCATAATTCATATAGAGCCGCTTTAGGTGCGTAAAACGGTGGCATGGTGGGTTGGGCATAAGATAATATGCATCTCTGAACGTACAAAAAGGTAAACGTGTATGAACAGCAAGAAATAATTTTATTTTCCTCTTTTTAAAATAGAAGTACGGCTGTTGCTCATCCATGCAGCGACGGGTTCCAGATGAACCGGCTGACGCCCTTACGACTTGTGCAAGACCACTCTCTGTACCTAAAATTCAACCTGAAATATTTCTCCACGAACAAAAAGTGTCGCTGTCCTTCATTTATACGGACGGGGTTGGTTCTAAGTTTTCGCGATGCATGCATCCCGTTTTAAAGAGATTATTGTACAGCGCAACGCCGCTAACAAAAGTGTGTAGGAAACTGACCGATCATTTTAAGCCTGCAGCTGTGCCATAAATACAGAACAACAAAATGTTTGTTGAATTTTTGCTGTGCTTGTGATATATTAAACGTTTAAACTTCCACTATTTGTACTGTGGAATGATGCAAACAAAATAAATGACCACCATGCGGCCGCTGAAACTATTTTACTTTCTCAGTGTTTCTTTTTTTTTTTACGCTGTCCGTTTGTTTACGGATTTCAACAACTACTTAGTTTTCACCTTCTCAATAAACATTTGTTTGATACAAACGACGACAGAAAGAGCGAAGAACGACGAGACAGATGCGCTGATGACGACCGTACGCGAAAACGCACTGCAGGAAAGACAATTTTTTTTCCTATGATGATGATAATTGTGGGTGAAGTGAAAAGTGGCTGAACCATAGCGATCAAAGTCCACGCCTCAAAATTTCGCGTTTCAACCGTTTTTGTCGTTACACGAATGGGCATTTGAATTTTCCAACAGCGAATGCTGTATAGGCTGGCGCTTGAGCCGGCGAACGTGCGTAGAAAAATATCGCGAGCAAGAACGTTATCGTTCCCGCCGGCACCACTGGACCTTGGAGAACACTCTTACTGCGTGTGCCAGTCATAAACATTTTTCCGCGGCACGTTCGGAAATCTATGTGAGGTGCAAAAAGCCGGGTCTCCAGCGAATAGAGAGATGGAGCGACAAAATAGGAGTGTCATTTCCGAAGGAGAAGAAGTGGAGCGCGAAAGCCGCTTGCACCGCTACATGAAAACGGGGGCGAAGACTTTGGTCCAATTCCGAATATCCCACCGGTGAAGCGGCGGCGAAACGTCAGCGAGTTACTGAAGATCTAGAGTTACGAGCTCACGTGCATTGTTGGTACAATAATGACCGAGAGTTTATTCCTCTTGGCCTTATCTTGAAGCATACCCACGCAAAAAACTTGACTGTAGTTCATAACCAGGCATATATACTTAGCCGAACCCAGAATAAGCTAGATGGGGCAGCAAGCTTCGCTGTTTTCCGAGCCACTATTGCGAAGCTATCCCAATTATTTTGTTATCATTCTGCATTGGCCTCTTAGCGTAACTGGGGCGGTGTTACGCATGTGACCCCATTATGAAAAATACGCTTCCACAAGGGCATTTACTGACACTGTAAATAAATAATTAAGAAAATAAACGTGGTGAGTTTTGGGGGCAATAACGTTGCGTTCCGTAATACTTTTTGCGCGTATATATCTGTGTTTGCGCACATGTTTTGTATACTTTTTACATCTATTCTCTGAAATGCCTTCCATTCAAGGAAACTGTGTAGCCGTCACAAATACAGATACATTCAAACAGGGTAAGACAGCCTTCATTAATCTAGCCTGTGTAGCAGCTCGTATGGGTTATGTAGATATTTGCTCAAGAAAAGATGCGTCACCTCTTTTATGTCACGTCCTATGTCGCGTGATCATCAATAGGCCGTGATTTTATTTTTCTGTACTTTGATTGTTTCGATGTTAAAGTGGATTGTGATTTTTACAACTACTAATGCGTCGATTTTGTTATGACTGGCATTCGTCGTTTTCGCTGAAGGCGGTACAAATATTTTCGGGCTTGAAATAATTACTGATTTGAGCTTAAAATTTACCTTTCTCAGGAATGGGGTCTCAATTTTTCCTAATTATGTATTCGGTTATTATAAGCACATGTCTTGATATGTCACTTTCAAAGCGGTAATCGTCGACGGATTCTTTTACGAAATTAACAAATTCTCGCAAATTTGCCCGAAGCCATTAATCGTAACTTTTTAATATTGTCTAAGCTATTTCGCTCAGATTCGACAAAACAAAAGAAAGACTGAAAATTTTGACAGCGGTGGCAAACATAAAAGAAATAGTCCAGTTCGGAAGAAAATCTTAGAAAAGCTGTGGCCGTCTGTCAAAATACTGGCTAGCGCGCGCAAATATTCCTATCCCGAAGCGCGCTATCCGCGCCACTAAAATTGCGCAGTCCATTCGCTCTGGACAACCCTCCAAATGGTGTATTTCAAGAGCAATCACAGGTGAAAAGGGCGCTGAGCGAGAGTGTCCAGCAAAACATCGCCACGAAAAGATTTAAAACTTCTTCTTAGGTGGTTCGGGTAAAAAGGAAAAGGAAGTGCACTGGGGATATTATTTAGCCCAACTGGGGGCTCACCTGCATACGACCCAGTGCGGTGGGGAGGAGCAGGAGGGGGATATAAAGATTAGAGAGGAGAAAAGGGGGGATAAAGAGATAGGCCGGCGAGTAACAAAAGCGATGAGCCTCGACATGGATCTTGATGAAGCAGCAGCAATGGCGCGTCCAGCAGACTATCGTCTACAGACGCTGGGCAAATCTGGTGGTTTCTAAATAGGCCAGGAGGAGGCATAAGGCGTCACGGCGGGTGTCGTCAGGGCCCGCTGGGTATAGCAGGCTCTCCAGGCGCTACTAGGGCAGCCCAAGACGCTGGAGCGAAGTCTGCAGCACTCCCCGCTGCGCCGCAAACTACGGGCAGGAGCATAGCAGGTGCTCCAGCGTCTCAGGCTCGGTACAGTGGGCACAGGTTGGGGAGGAGCAGCGGCCTTGGTGGTGCAGTCGGGCTGCCACGTCACAGCAGTTCAGCCCCAGCCGGAGCAGCAGGCTGCGGGCGCCCCTGCTCAGACGCCCCGGGAGGACTCAAGGGGCCTGGCCACTCACCACACGGCGGTCTGGGTGCATGGTGAGGGCCACTTGGGTGAGCTGCTGGCGTGTAGCATCGAATACGGTGACATCCCGGAATGCATGGGTGACGGGCTGGTAGGCATCCTTGGCCAGGGTGTCGGCCTCGTCGTCCCCCGGGATCTCCATGTGGCACGGCAGCCACTGCAGGCGGACGCCGCAGCCGCCAGAGGCCACTGCATGGAGCTTGGCCGCCAACGATGTCTGATTGAAAACGGCAAGCAAGGTGGAGGAAGGCTACTCGAGCGGTTGGCCTTGAGCGCTTTGGAGAGATCAGGTGAGGGAGAGAGGTGGCGCCGCGTTGTCGCTCCAATTGGGCGTCGCCTGGCTTAAGCAAGGGCGTCCTCATGGAGATGAGTGGCCTGGCGCCCGTCACCCTCCCCATCGCTCTTCCCAAACGGCGCCAGCCTGCCACAGAGCAAAACCGCATCTTGATCCCAAGTTCACGTCGAAGTTTATACGAAATATGGGGAGAATAAGTCATCGATCACACACACGCACACGTACCCACACGCACGCACGCTCGCATGCCCACACAAACACGCACGTACGCACACAAGCACGAACACACACGCAACACAAACGAACACATACACGCGCGCACACCCACAAACGCACATACACGAGCACGCACACCGACGCACTTGAACACGCGCACGCGCGCACACACATACGAACTCGGACGCACGTGCGCACAAACGCACGCAGACGCACTCACGTGAACACGCACACGCACGCACGCACTCATTTACTAACTCACTCACTCACTCACTCACCCAGTCACAGATTACGCTATCCAATGTCAGAGAGCGTACTATTCGTCAAACCCCACAGTGGTCCCAGTGCTTCTCCGATAGTCTGTACGCAATCGGCACGCGGACGACAATCTACAGACGGGGCACAAAATATGAGGAACACTAGACTGCAAAGCCCTTTTCAGCGAATAAGCGCACCAATCATGACGGGGACTACAGTGTTTGGGCTGACCACAATGCTCAATACGAAAAAAAAGCAGCAGAAGCAATTTCGCCTTTCATAACTAGCTGGTTGGTGAACGTGAAAGGACAGAATGAAAAAAAAAGCGATGCCCAGGTCCTAATTTTAAGTTGGGCAGGCAAATTCTTAAGTGTGACGGTAAATGACCGTCAATGACAACAAAGCAGCGCGAACAGTATCTTACCTTTCGCGATCTGAAGGTATGAAATATATTTTTCACTAAATGCACGCCGCAGTAACGATTCGAACTCCGCGATTCGGTAAGGCGAATGAGGAGTTAGACAAAACGTACGATACCTGTGAATCTGGACGAACAGATACACAAACTTCAGAGGGAGACAGCGAACTAAACGAAGGGGTGCAGTCGGCAAATCATCATGACAAATACTATGTGAGGTGATGCTAAGGCGAGCCTAGTTCGTTTGCTTGCCAAAGGTACGCACATCGGCGTATATTAGTCAATGCAACATTCACGCAACATCACGAAACGTAAACATTTTGATTGAGCTTCCAATAAAACAGCAGCGGTGAAGTTTTCAGGTGTCTCAAAGACCCGGACAGCAGTAAATAACATCCCTCAATGCAGCCACCTTAACTGCAGTGGAAGGATGTGCAACGCCAAGTCTGCGTGGAAGCGAGTATAACAGAGCGCCGCCGTAACAAGTAATGGCGAATACTGATACGTTTATTATGCCAAGACCTCAAAAACCAAAAACGAGCTATTGCTTCCACAACACGCAACTCGCCCATCCGAACCGTTTCGAAATCCTGATACGCGAATCCGTGAAAGTCCGCGATACCTTTTCAAACGAATACGGGCACTGACAATTTGCAGTTCCGAAGAGCCGAGCAATTGACAGCTGCAGCAAGCCGGCCTGTTATGTAAACCATATACTACGGCACTAGACCACGGTGCTTCCTTATGCCCCCATCGAAGCGCTCAGCGGAAGTGAACTGCAATTCCTTTGTTGCGATGACGTTACCGACACTAATTCCAACACAATACGCTGCGAGCCAGAAACACCATTGGGTGAGAGTGCGCTAAGCAGCCCCTCAATGAGTTATGACAGGGAGAGTACCAGTGCATTATGGAGTCAGACGTCCACCCAAATCGTATTCCTAAATCATCAGGTCACTAGAGAGTTCATTCCACGGTGTTTTATTATAAAAGGGAGTAGCCGCATATTCCCGAAGCTAAAGGCAGTCGTTCCATTTACTAGTTGCAATGCGTACGAGTCAGAGGTCGGCGAACTCACTCATGAGTCCACTTACTCAGACTCATTTGGACTCAAACTCACACGTGAGTTTCGAGTTTGAGTGAGTGCGAGGCTAGTGTGGCATGGTAAGTTTGAGCTTGAGTGAGTTTTAGCCGAATGAGCCCGGCTGAGTTTGAGTGTGATTTTTTGAGTACGCCTGAGACCTAGTGAATTCTGCGTTCTTTTTGAGTTCTGAGTACATTTGAGTTTGAGTACGTTTGATTACTGAGTACATTTTGAGTTTGAGTCCATTTGGAGTTATGAGTACATTTTGAGTTTGAGTCCATTTTGAGTTTGAATACATTTTGAGTTCCGAGTACATTTTGAGTTTGAGTTCATTTTGAGTTCTGAGTACATTTTGGGTTTGAGCCCATTATGAGTTCTGAGTACATTTTGAGTTTGAGCCCATTTTGAGTACTGAGTACATTTTGAGCTTGAGTACACTTTGAGTTCTCAGTACATTTTGAGTTTGAGTAAGCTTTGAGTTTGAGTAGATATTGAGTTTTGAGTACATTTTGAGTTCTCAGTACATATGAGTTTTGAGACCAATTTCAGTTTGAGTACAAATGAGTAGCCTAGCAGGCAGCTATGGTTGGCTGTTAAGTTTCATGCGTCGCTGTCGGCTCGGAATTCAGGTTGCCTGCAGGTACGGCACCATTCGCGTTCCGCATGATCGGTTGGGAGTAAGGGGGTGTCTGATTTTGTTTAGTTCCTTGTTGACTTTTTATGACCCTAAGCACTTGCTGTATACCAAGTTGCGTGGCTGGGCGCGTGAGTCATATATGACTGGTGAGGTTATAAAAAAGGGTTGTCTTAACTTTTCCTCCTGATGAATCCACTAAGAGGGTGGGAAAGGGTGGTGGGAAAGCACACGGATGCGCTTGCTTGCTGGTTGTTCGCCTGGTGCTGTAACGGCTTGATATACTAGGGGTCACAGATGAAGAGGTGAGACCCGGGGGAAAGAGGGGCCGGGGCTGTCCCTTCTGCTGTTTCAAATAAATAAGCTGAATTGACTGGGAAAGCCCCTTTAGATAGAATAATCACCGCATTAGATTGGGTGAAAAGTCAAACTGATGACGCTAAGGCCTGTAAGGTATCAAATGAAAGGTCCCGATTAACGGAATCACGCAGGGTAAAGAAAACAAAATGCTTCCTGATTGTAGTCATCAGGCAGTCATAATGAGTCATAGATTTGGTTAAAATTCAAAATGACGCTGCGAGGGCATGTGGGGAACAAAATTCAAGGTCTCGATGTGGGGAATCATTCGGGGCAAAAATGCGTTATGGTTATATGATGACGTAGTCACGGTTAGTCATAAATGTGGATAAAATTCAAATTCATGACGCTAGGGCGTGTGGCGTATCAAATTAAAGGTCTCGATGAGGGTAATCCCGTGCATCCTGATTATTATCATGACATAGTCATGGTGGGTCATAAATTAGGTAAAAATTCAGAATGACGCCACTGGGCGTTTGGGCATACAATTGAAGGTGCCGATGAGGGAAATCACGTGGGACAAAAATGCGGTATGGCTATAACATGCGATAGTCAAGGTTAGTGATGGATTGGTTTAACATTCAAATTGATTACGCTAGGATGTGATGGGTATCAAATTAATGGTCTTGATAAGCGGAATAACGTGGGAGAAATACAAAAATGCTTTCTGGTTATAACCATGAGATAGTCATGGCGAGTCTTACATTGGGTTAAAATTCGAAGGGACACCACTAGGGCGTGTAGGGTATCAAATTTACGGTCTTGATCAGGGGAACCACGTGGTACAAATAAAAAAAACCACTTCGTGGTTTAAATTATGAGTTAGTCATTATGAGTCCTAGATTGGGTTAAATCGAGGGTGAGGCCGCAAAACGTGTGGGGTGTCCAGTTGAAGGTTTCAGTTAGGGGAATCACGTCGTACATTTAAATAAGGCGTCCTGGCTACAGTCATGGGAGTCATGGTTAGTTTGACTGGTATGAATTCCATATGATCCTGCTAGGGTGTGTGGATATCAAATTAAAGGTCTCGTCGAGGGGGATCACGTGGGATAAATATAAAAAAATTCACAGCATATCCACAAGGTGAATGATGATGAGTGGGCGAAGCTCCGGAGGGGAAATCATCGGTAAAACCGTGACTCTTCAGTGAAAGTTCACCCACTACATCTGTGTCCGAATGTAACGTCTAGAAAGTCTCGCTTAAACCGCGCGTCGGCACCTTGGGGCTGAGCTCGCCTGATGCGTTTGGCAGACGCCTTACGAGCTCTCACTGCATCGGGGTCTGCCTGCCGATACGCGCGCTTTCTCGCCGCTTCCCGTTCTCTGACGTTTTGGAGATCCTCTTCGCGCCGCAGCCATGCCGCTTCGCGTACGGCAGGGTCCTCGCGCCGTTGCCGTGACGCTTGGGCCTCTCATTCTCGAACGCTGAGATCTTGGCGGCGTCGTCGCGCAGCCAGATGACACGCTTCGGCCTCCCGCTCTCGTACGGCAGGATCTTGGCGGCGGCGTCGCGCAGCTTCACGGAGCGCTTCTGCCTCGCGGGCTCGCACATCTGCAGCCTTATCCATCGGGCGACTCCGAGCGCGCGCCAACAGCGAACGGATTTTATTACAACGCTCCCGCCATCTAGTAAACAATCCAAGAACTAAACTAGAGGTAGCCACGCCATCTAGTAAACAATCCAAGCGCATCTTTTCATCATATACAAGTACCGCCATCTAATAAACAATCCAAGAACTAAACTAGAGGTAGCCACGCCATCTAGTAAACAATCCAAGAACTAAAGTAGAGGTGGCTACATACATACGTCGAGGATGGACGGACCCACGCCCTAAGGGGCTTCGCCCCTAAAAGGCTTTCTGGTAACAGTCATCAGAATATAGCAAAAGGTATCTTTAATTGCTGGGTCAGATTTAACCAAAATTTCTTGCCAACCCGTAAGGCAGTTGTGCTATATACAGGCGAAAGTTTATCAGAGCTGTCCATCAATGCGGTATATAGAAATAAAAATATTGGCGTCTAATTGCTGAATCATCGAGGCAGGATGGCATGGGGTGAAAACAAAAGCCATGCCAAGCTCTCGAACCTAAATCACCATTTTTAAAAACTCTCTGCTTATAGCTGCCATTCAAACGTTACTTCCTCCATTTCCCCGTGTCCGAACAAACAAGCAAATCCTTGGACACGTATGGTGTCGTGGAAATTGTGGACGACAATAGGTAGCAGGGGCATCAGAGCTTATCAGAAAGGCGAATTTCACATTTCTTTATAAAAAGAGCCTTGCGGTCACGTTTCGTGTCCGTAATTTCCTTCCCACAGTGTACCAACGTGCACTCGAATCCAGAATTAGCCATTTAGATGTGGGACAATAACTCCTTGCTAGAGTGTAGGTTCTAGAGAGGCAGCAGAGCCACCAAGACATAAACGGACATTGCGACAGAAGGAAAACACTTAAGAAAAATAAGCAAGCGTAGTTTGTTTGTGCGTTCGAACTGATTTTATTACAATAAGAAATCAGCGCAAGGTACAAAAATCAGCACATGATAACAATGTAAAGGAAAAGAATTAACTCGGGATCTGCAGTTCTCCAACGACTACATGTCCAACACAATGAAAGAACAGTTGACTGACGCAACACACACACACACACATACGCACACGCACACGCACACACACGCACGCACACACACGCACACGTACACGTACACACACACACACGTACGCACACACGTACACACACACGTACACGTACACGTAGACGTACACGTACACCTACACGTACATGTACACGCACACACACACACGCACGCGCACACGTGTGCATGCTGTCAGTTAACAGCTGGGTACGGTGGCGGTAATTGCTTACAACGATAGCATTGGGCTTTTTCGAGCTACGAGGGTTCATCCTTGACACCTAGCAAATGCTAATAAAAACTAATAAAAGTGCCCCAGCAAACGACGAGGCACTTTCTTGTTTGTCCCACGTGATTTCCCTCTTCCAGACCCTCAATTTCATGCCCCACATTCTTTAGCGCCACATCTCTGAATTTTAACCCAGTCTGAGACTATCCATGACTCCCGTGTTACACGGTTCTCCATTTTCGATTATTTTTCGTATGATTTCTTTTTTTAGTTTTTTTAACATTTACTTTGATCAATTATCTGCATTTACGCTTTTATAATGACTACAGGTTGAACTTCCATAATATCTGAATTTTTGTGTAAATGCAGGGCGTTACACGATCCTGGCGGGGGGAGAGGTAGGGGGCAGTCGGCAAAGAATGCTACGCATTAAAAAAGCAAAGGCATATCCATGAGCGCCTCACGCTTCAGAGATTCGCAGGGACAGTTCGCTTTGACACAAGACGATTTTTTCAGGATGCAGAGCAAGAATGCATGGAAACGTAACCCCAAAGAGCTTCGACGTAAATGAACGGAGCAGTGAGTGCACGTCCCCTCACCAAATCTTGCTTGTTTCGACCCAGGGACCCAGCACACCATCGAGTCTGGACCACCTCTGTAATGAACACGAACACGGAGCCTACATCAAGAGTTTGGTATCTAATATATACCTACACTTGCGTGCAACCAGCGCTAGTCACCGTGGGCAGCAGGAATAGCTGTATTAAATCTGCAACGAAAATTGTTTCCGGCCTGACAGGAGCTACGGTGTCATGTCGTGCCAATGCAAGAGTTTGAGCCCCCGAATATGCACCCGTAATATTTTTACCAAGCCTGAATTTGAAAACACTGAATGCTAATGAAATCAGAGTCCATCTGTGCCCGAGTAAAGTCCTAGCACGAGAGAGTTGTGAGGCCATTTGAGTTCTGAAATCGTTTAGAGTTCTCAGCCCATGTTGATTTCTGAGTTCATTTTGAGTTTTGAGTACATCTTGAGTTTGAGTACATTTTGAGCTCTGAGTACAGTTTGAATTTGAGTCCATTTTCAGTTCTGGGTACATTTTGAGTTCTGAGTACCTTTTAAGTTTGAGTTCATTTTGAGTTATGAGTACCTTTTGAGTTTGAGTCCATTTTGAGTTCTGAGTACATTTTGATTTTGAGTACATTTTGTGTTTGAGTACATATTGAGTTTTGAGTATATTTTGAGTTTTGAGTTCATTTTGAGTTTAAGTACATTTTGTGTTTTGAGTACACTGAGTTTGAGTACATTCTGAGTTCTGAGTACATTTTGAGTTTTGAGCACATTTTGAGTTTGAGTACATTTTGAGTTTTGCGGCCGAGTGAGTTCGGAGTTTTGCGCTTCATGTGAGTTTGAATTTGAGTGAGCGCAGATGTGCTGCTCAGTATTGAGTCTGAGTTTGAGTGAGTGGTGATTCCAAAAAAAAAATGTGAGTGGGTTTGAGTGAGCCGCGCCAACTCTGCCGAGGTATGGTTCGAGTGGATATCGCCAGCAGCAAGCGGCTGCTGCGACGAATGCCAACAACGGGTTATGCTCACCCCGGCAAGCGCCGCACATCGCGAAAGAAGCGCGCGTTCAGTCGCCATTCATGAGTGGTGAGCAGGGCTCGCCGGGAGCGGAACTCGCACACGCGAGTGGTGAGTGGGACTCACCGCGAGTGGAACTCGCTGTCGCGAGTGGGGAGTGGGGCCCACGGTGACTGGAACTCGCACTCGCGGGTGGTGAGTGGGGCTCACCGCGAGTGGAACTCGCCCTCGCGAGTTGAGAGCGGAGCTTACCGCGATTGCAACTCGCATTTGCGAGGGGTGAGTGGGGCTCACGGCGAGCGCAACCGTCACTTGCGAGTGGTAAGTGGGGTTCACCGCGAGTGGAACTCGCACTCGCGAGTGGTGAGTGGGGTTCACAGCCTGTGGCTTTCGCACTGGCGAGTGCTTGGCGGGGTTCGCCGCGAGTGAAACACGCACTCGCACTCGCCAGGACAAAACGACGGTAAGGTTCAATTACCACTCTCTCATTTAGTGGTGAGTGGGGGGTGTGTGAGTGCACTCATGAGTGAGTTTTCCGACCTATGGCCACACCAGATACACATGTCATCTGCAAATAGCGTGATCTTCACTCCACGTGGCAGGAACTGAATTCAGAAGAGGCAGCTGCCTACCCAGGCAGGCTGCCGAAGGTCATTGCTAGAGCCGTATTAGCACAGGACTCAGTGCAACAGTTACAGGCGGTCCAGCGGATCGAGGCAGCTCTCTCTCGCCAAACGCGCAGGGATGCATCCGACGCGATCCAGGGGATGAAGCCTCGCGGAGAGCGTTGGATTCCCCGACGTAAGCGACGGGACACGACTTGATGACTGCCCCCACATAGTCAGGTAGCAAGAGGGCCCTGCGTGGCACCCTGCTACCTCCGCCGGAGACTTCAATAAAGTTCACTTCTCTCTCTCTGCCTCGGCTGAGTGAACTGAGGGTAAGGTAAAATAGCATTGGACTTAGTACAGCCTACTGTGGTACACCTTTTTCTAGTGCGAGTAAGATGTGGGGCCGCTTAAAGTTGAAAATAAAAGGTCCGGCCATCAAGGTAGCCCACTATCTATGCGTATATTTTACCCCCGAGACATAGGTCTTCAAAAGCGGCAAGGAATTCTGCGTAAAGGACCGAGTCGAAGGCTGCTTTTACGTCAAGGAAAATGGCGGTTTGCGTGCAGCCGGAATAGAGTGACTCTTCGATTGAAGACACTAGAGCGATGACGTTATATATCGAAGATCTGGTTTGACGGAAGCTATTCCTCTCTTGGGGAAAATTTGCTAGCTCTCCAGAAAACAGATCATCCGTGAATGTATCCTTTTCCCACTAAATTTCAAACACAACTGACCAAAGCGACAGGCGTAAAAGATGCGTAGCTTGTTGCCGCTTCCACGGGTTTTAAATGTGGTAATATTTTTCCAAGCTCCCGCTCCAAAGGCACTTTCTCTCTGTGCCATATTGGAATATAAAATTCTAAAAGAAGCAGATAAGAAGGCCGTGACAAATGAGTTATGGTCTCTAATGGCCTCGTGTTGAGCGCTTGTTCCCATCGAAGGTTGCCGAGGAAAGCGAAAAAGGAATGTCAAGGTCTGGTTCCGATACTACCGAGTTTGTAGTGGACGACAATTCCACAAGTCGGGGTGAAGGTGCAGATGGCGTTGACAGAAGTCTGCAATATTCGTTGGAGACTTCTTTCAGGGGTGTGCGCTCGTGCAGAAAGAGGACCGTGAAGAGATGCAGCTAATGACTTCGTTTCCGAATTCCAATAACACACGCCTAGTGCGCGTCAGAGGTTGCCTGATATTCAACGTAGCACAGAAGCTCCTCCAACGTTGCTGACGTAGCTTGTTTAGGCGGTGCGTGACATGTCTTTGTGCTCGTCGGTAAGCTCGCAATTCATCCATACTTCTGGTTCGTAGTGCCTTTCACTCCCCTCGTAATCGTATCGTGAAAGCCTGTGATACTCGGGATCGCTTATTGGTATATCGTGGCGCTTGCTTAGGCTGCGTGTCGTTTCCTGCAAAGAAGGTGCAGTCGCGTCTGTGAGTTCATCGTCACCAGTCTGAGGTATTACACATCTTGTCCTAGAGATAGTGAATTAGCCCCTAGTTCGTGCAGTTCACTTTCGCAAGGCGCGTCGATTGCGAAGCGTCCAGGGCGCGTATCAAAATTTGGGGATCCATGTATATCACCCAGCAAACGTAGATGAGAAGAATGAGAGGTCAATGCAGTTGGGGATGTACGGGGACTTGAGGTAAGTTATGCTGGCGTCATTCCAAGGCTCAACACTGGGCTTATTTAACAGATCATCCAGTTTACTCCCTCTTGCGTTTGTGTGCGTGCTCCCCTATTGTACATGATGTGCTTTGAAATCCCCACAAATTATGTGGGTCGAGGAAGTAGTCCTAATAAGATTGTGTAGCGATGAAGTGTCGAAAGGAGCGCCTGGCTCGAGGTAGGCGGATATAAATGTGAGAGGTATACGGCCGATAGCAGTAGTGCCACAAAAATACTCGTGAGTACCGTGTGGTGTGAATCAGTTTAAACGAATAGCATGTAGTCGCGAATGGCCCGAAATAGCCTTCTGGGTTTGTAAATCGCCGCGATTGCAGCATTTGGTAGCCCGCTATACGAAATTTCTCACCTCCACGCGATTCAAATATGACCATTCAAGGATAGCGGTAAGTGTTCCAAGATAGTGAAAGTCCGCATGCTTTGAACGAAAGCCACGTGTATTTCACTAAAAAATGGTAGAGTTCCTGTATTAATAGTGCAGTGGTAGTCCGGATCCTTAGACTCTGCTCGAGTATTTAAAAATACAGAGCCATTAGCCTACTGTCAGTGGCTTACAAGCTGTAAGTTTTTTACCCGCATTGGTGACAGCCTAGATTCCCAACAACACCGAGAGTAGGTATGATTTAGTACGCGGCACTCAACCATATATGACCTCCATGTTGTATATCAAGTAAGAGAAAACCCTAACCATACACTAACCATTTTACATTTCATTTATAGACTATAAGAAAACATTTTACTCAGCACAAAACAAAGCCGTGTTAAAAATAAAAAAAAGAGGAGACCCACATCAGACGTCCAGACGACCCATATAAGAGATGAACGAGTGGGAATACACTTCATGAGAAAAGCGAGAAATTGCCCATCCCAAAAGGAAGTAAGGCAGGGACACACAGTTTCCCCAAAAAGTGTTCGCTGCACGTCTGGAGGCGTATTTAGAAAACTTTACTGTGAAAACAGGAATAAAGAGAAACCGATAATAGTCGAGTCGTTTGATGTTTTCAGGTGACAAAATATTGCCGAGTGATGCATTGTTAGACCTGCGAAAAATGCTTAACGACCTGCGAGCAGAAAGCACTGCCGTGGGACTGAAATAAACATGAGTAAATATAACGTATGATGAATAGGCATACCGTGAGCGCCGTAAACGAAGGTCTTGAAGAAGTACAAGAATATAAGAATAATATTTTAATAATATAATAATATACTGACCCTATACTACAAGAGGTAAACGAAGTGACAGGCGTACATTTTCCTCTATTGGCAGCCAAGGCATGTACACATGCCAGACAACCTGATGAATATTCATCTGCCTCAGTTTTCGTGGAATCGGCTGGTAAGGAATCCGGTCAAACAACTTTGAATATTCGGAGAATAAGCCCTCACATTTTATGCCGTCATCAATGAATGCCTAATTCGTGCCGCAAACCTGCAAGCTGTATGTCGCACGAATTAGTTATCAATATATACGATATGCAAACTGACTCATGTATTTGGCCTATAGAGCACTTGGGGAGAACGTATTGAAATTCGAGGATGATAATTTGTTCCTCTGAGTAGGTAAATTTGGGAATAGTTTTAAAAGTTTTCAGATGGGAGTACTCAAATGAAAGGTTCGCCAGTAATGCAGCCAATGGCCACGACCACAATTAAATATTGCCACTATACCTAATATTCGCGAGTCATCGTTATTTGTGGTTCGCCATAAATATAACAAAGCGAGTTTTTTCAATCGGTGGCAAATACTTCAAAAAGACATTTAGGTAATCTGTTGTTGAAGCCATCATGACCGAAATATGGGATGTTTTAAATAATAAACACCATTTTCTTATTTGCTCTTTTAGACGTGGTATTAACAAAACCGGAGTCAGAGTTTATTCATAAAGTAGTATCCTCAAGGATGCAAACTGTCGCAAATCAATTATTTACTGACTAAGCACACTAGGCCTCTAAACAGATGTACAATGGGTGTCATTGAGGGCTACGTAGTGAGGGTACGCGAACTATATTTAGCGCCAAGGTATTTGGAGTATCTTTGCTATAACTGTTTACAAATCTCGATTGAAAAAGTCATGACGAGGAGTTTGCAAACTGTTCAAATAATTTGTGACAATGTTATTGTGACGCTATAAATTCGGTAATCTCTCTTCGCCAGTTGTTATAGTCACCTGTTTTTAATATTGCTTCCATGCAGGTTGTGAACAAACCACTACGCAATGTTCATGGGTTGATGGTCATAACTGATATATGTTGACAATTAAGGTTATAAGGAGAGTTATAACAGATTACAGTTACATAAATTGAACAAGATAAATTGATATATAACCTCATGATAATGTCTTGATGGTGATGATGGTCGGGTTTTTATGGCGCAAGGCCGACTAAGGAAAAAGAGCTCGCGAGAAGTTATTTAATGCTTGATGACACTGTCAATACTAAAAAGTGGGTAGAAATAAACCTGACACTATACAAAATACAATACCACGGATGGGTCCTTTTCACACCTCCCCGTATGGAGCACCTTGAGTAATCTTGGTGACGGTATTGGCGACACCGCGGACCTCAAACCCCGTACTCCAGCTGAAATATACCGTGGCTAGGAGTTTTCAGGTGAAGGGCAGAAACAACAAGCGGTGGCTGTCAGAGTACAGGTCAAGCTCTTGCAAATAGGCTCCCTCTCGGTTTACCAGGCAGGGACTCTGCGACATCTTCAGCTATCAGGGTAAGGCTGACGAAGTCATTACCCCGTCTCCCTGCTTCTACACTATGCTCCATTATATTTTCTAACCCCCCCCCCACACATATAATGATCGGTCCCTGCAAAGGTGCCGCGCAGAAGTATCTTTCCCCATTTGCCATCCTTAACATTTCCTGAACCTGTTCAATACTCTCGATTTATTGTCATGGAGTCCCTCAGTCCATCCCACTCTCTTACATCTCAGTCTTTTTGATCGCAAAATATCTTGAAGCCATAATAGGAAAATCGTATAAGGACAAAAAAAAAGGTCTGGTGAACACCGTATCGAGGTAAATGTCAAGCAGCAGTGCGCAAAGCTTCTAGCTCAGACTACACTGCCTGATCTAGACATCAGGGTCACACCCCATCGGAGCCTCAAGAGCTCGTTGGGTGTGATATCCGAGACAGATCTTTTGTAGGAAACATATGCGGATCTCTTTGCGGGCTTGAAGGATCAGGGCGTCAATGCCGTGAGACGCATCACGATCGCAGAGACGACATTGAGATACCCAGCAAGCATATCACCTTGACCTTTGAGGGCGCAGTACTTCCACAATAGATAAATGCAGGTTTTACCCCGTGCTCAATACGTCCCTACATACCGAACACGGGGCGCTGTTTAGGTGCCAGTGGTTCGGGCACGGTACAAACTCTTGCCATGGCCGAGCGACTTGTGCAAAATGCAGGGCCCATAATCATCCGAGCGACAACTGCCCATCCGGCACCCTCACTTGTACGAACTGCCTGGCACCGCATGCAGCGTACTCCCGCAAATGCGAAAAATTTCAACTAAAAGAAATCACGCCGTATTCACGGAATGAATGATGCTAAGTGGGGCGAAGCTCCCGAGGGGGAGGTCATCGGTAACCGTAACTCTCCCGTGAAAGTTCGCCCATTACATCATTAAGAAAGACGTAAGACTGTGTGCGTACATTGTACAAAACAACTTTTATTTTGTTCTTTTATTTTGTTCTTGTTCGTTTGTTGTTGTTGTTGTTGTAGGGTTCGTGAGGCTGCAAGCAAGCGCTCGTATCGGCAGGGAAGCGCCGATGCTGTGAGAGCTCGCGAGGCGGCTGCAAAACGCATCAAGCGAGCTCAGCCCGAAGCTGCCGACGCGCGGTTTAAGCGTGACTTTCTAGACGAGATGCTTCGGCCTCTCTTTCGCGCACGGCGGGATCCTGTCGGCGAGCGCGCGCTGCCGCCGCCCTGCGCGCCCTCCGCTCCGCAGCCCCTTCAACAACCACCTCCTCCATCCGGTGACTCGTTGCGAAAGAGGAAGCGCGTCAACAGCGATTGCCTTTTATAGTGTCAGTCACGTGCGAGTTACGTCATCATGACGTCACTCACATCAGCGCCACCTGCGAGTGAGTCATCGAACTAGACAGTCACGTAGCGCCACCTGCGAGTGAGTCATCGAACTAGGCGGTCACGTAGCGCCCCCCGCGAGTGAGTCATCGAACTAGGCGGTCACGTACCACGAGACACAAGGAATGGACAAACCCACGGCTTTAGGAGCTTCGCCCTAAAAAAGATCATAAATATTAAGGTCACAGAGCGGCGTCTGGATTCCACGGGGACCTAGTTCAGCGAGTCTGACTTGGTCCGTCCCCGCCCCCCACTGAGTGGCCTAAGGCAGCCCAACCCGTCACGACGCCGGTTGCTGAGGCAGCAGCGGTCGTGGTGCCAACCGTCTCTGCCGGGACCGATCCCACTCCCGCCACTGTCTCCCCGTCCTTCTGTGTATTAGAGGGTGCATAGGCGATGGACACCGTGGGCCCCGCATCGGCTCCCACCGCCACCGCACCGCCCGTGCCAGCTCTGGCGTCCCCGACGCCACCGGCGGTGGCGGCTCAAACGAAGGGTGCCCAAAGGGGGTCCAAGGCTAGGGGGCCAGGACCATGGGGCAGCCCTCTAGCATCTGACGGGAAGATGGATTCCAGGCCGTTCCTGCCTGAAACGCCGCGCAAGTTGCGGCCTCCGACGTCCAAGCATAAAGAAAAGCCAGAAAACCCCAATCCCACAGTAACAGCCCCAAAAGACGACACATGAACAAACACACTGCAGGTATTCCTACGTGTAAATACTAGGAACCAAAAATATTCATCTAGTGGAACTGCAAAGGCCTGCCTAAAAATCTTGACGATGTATACCAAAGACTGCATGCTAATCAGCCAAGTGTAATGTGTGTTCATCAAATACATTTGAATTGAAATCACAGAAATTTCTTAAATGATTACATCGTATTAAAAAAGAACAGGCATGGCTGCACACACTCTTCTGGCGGTGTGTCCATAATCACACGGAAATCCTTGGCATGCCATCCTGTTACTTTGCACACTGTCCTTGAGTCTGTATCAATACGCACAATAATATTTAATAGGTTGATAACACAATGCTCCATATACAACTCCCCTGTTCTTGCAGTTTTGGGTTCTGACTTGGAGGCGCTGGTTTACCAGCTGCCGAACCATATATTCTCATAGGCTCACAATCGTCTTTGGGGCTCTCGTCCCACGGATGCCCGAGGTCGCTTGAAGAAGACGTTTTCAACAACATCTGGAGGATGTCTTTTCAACAATAAACAGCCAACATACCATAACATAGGACGCAGCACATACTCATATCTTGACTTGGCTATTGGTTCCGCTATTATCTTTCCTTGTCTTGAGTGGGGCGTGGGCACGGACCCGATATGGTAGTGACCACTTCCCCACTTTCCAAACATATATAAGTAAATGCCCATGCAGTCCATCTTCCCATAACAGGCCTAATGAATCAAGAGCACACTGGAGTACACTCACAGATACACCTAAACTACAGCACACAGGCATACCACACTTACATGTAGACGAAGCCGCCCGACTCCTCACGGCCCACATCCTCTATGTGGCCAGGAAGTCCTTTCTCCAGGCCTCCGGTTCCCCGTGCCACCCAACCAGGCCCTCGTTTAACGAGGACTGCAAAAGCGAGCACGAGCGGCCCATACGCAGACGTGGGGTGTCCTTCGCCAGTACCCCATGCTCAACAACCATGTATCTTTCAAACGGGCAAAATCACTTGCGAAACGCGTGCGCCGTGAGGCGAAACGACAGAGTTGGCGTTTATTCATATTGTACATAAACTCATACACTGACACTCACAAATTCTGGACAGGAATACGCAAACTCAAAGGACAACACACACACACCCTGCCCTGATTTGTACAACAGAGGACAAACTGGAAGACCACGGTAACACGCTCGTACAACACTTAGACCACGTGTCCAGTTCAGCACACTACACTGACACTTTCATAAAACAGAAACGATCGGCCGAAAAGAAGTCTTTATTCATAAAGACAAGTCAACCTCCTCTTATAACTCCTAGTTTTCATTGCATGAGCTGAGGGCCGCTATGAGCACTTGTAAACAATCAGCTCCAGGCGCAGACATGACATATACAATGATACAGCACATACTACTCAGACACTCTTCTAACACTCATCGACCTTTAAAACAAAATTTGGCTTTCGAGGCATATTTCAAACTCTTTGTGGGAGGCTATAATTTAAGCTTTCCTGAAAGAGGGGAAGAACCCTTTCTCTCCTGCTTGCTCTCGAACCATTGCCCTGACAAGCTGTCTGTGCAAGCGTTTCGAGAAGATGATTAACCGGAGGCTCGAGTACTTCCTTGAGTACAACGGACTTCTCGAGAGCTGCCAGGCAGGCGTCAGGGCGGGGCGATCTACAAATGATCAACTCGTTGCCTTAGAATCCTACATATGCATTTATTTATAAACAGTAATGTATGACGGTATTTTTCGATATTGAAAATACGTATGATACTGCATAGCGCTATGGAATTCTTAGCGACCTTAAGTCTTTAGGTTTGTCTGGCAACAAGTGAAATACGCTTGCAAGCTACATGTCAGGAAGATCTTTTCGTGTGAGAGTGGGCAATACGCATTGCTGAGCTCACGTCCAGGAAAGCGGGGTGCCTCAAGCGGGTGTTTTGAGCTGCACGCTATTTATTATAAAAATTACCTGTCTTTGGTAAGGATTGCCACTCACCATTTCGTACTGTCTATACATAGACGACGTTCAAATCTCCTTAAAATCCTGTAATTTTTTCGTTTGCGAGAGGCAATTTCATCTTGGTGTCAACAAACTCGCTGAGTGAGCAGACGGGAATGGGTTTAAGCCTTATCCAGACATGTGTACTTGTGTTGTATTTTCAAGAAGGTGCGGAATCTATGCTGATCTTGATACCAAGCTTAAAGGTGTCTCAATCCCTCACAAAAAGAAACACAGATTTTTCGGCGTGGTATCTGATGAAAAACTGACATTTTTTCCCTATACAAAACACATGAAACATAAATGCTCCAAAACCATAAATACCCTGAAGGTCATCTCGCATTGCTCCTGCGGAGCGGACGAACAAATACACCGCCATTGTTTTACGAGACTTATTGGCTCACGGTTGGACTACAGGAGTGTCGTCTATGGGTCGCTTAGAAAACTGCTCTGAAAATATTGGTGCCAGTGCTGAACTTGGGTACGCGTCTTGCATCTGGAGCATTCCGAACGAGTCCCATTGAAACCCTGTATGCAGAGTGTGATAGGTGGAGCCCTGAACACCAGTGTTCTTACACTTCATTTCTGTATGCTATTAGGGTGAGCTCTATAAAATCACCCATGTATTTTGATAGTAAACAACATCTCATCACATGCGTTGTTCGCAGCATGGCCATCGATACCCGCCCCTTTCTCTACCCGAGTTTGAGCCCTCGCTGAAGAACTAGGGATTTCGTTGGAAGAGAGCACAAACTCTTCTATTGCTGACATCATTTCGCCTCGGGAGAGGTCAGCAATTTCGTGTGATATTTCTTTTGAACATACCGACAAACGACATGCGCCCAGATAACTTATACTACAGCACTTTCTTCAGTTGCAACAAAAATACCCGCACACCGCCTTCTACACCGGTGCTTCGAAATCTTTTTCAGCCATCGCATGTGCTGCACACGGCAACTTTCCAGTTCGAAGACATTACACAGAAATAGCAGCATTTTAATGGCAGAAGCATATGGTATCTTATTAGCAGTTTAACACAAACATAACAATCTTTATACTTCACAGACACACTAAGTGTGGTAACCGCCTTATATTGCCTCATACCTACAAAAAACATTCTCCTCAAGCATGTAATAAAGCTCCAGCCTTTGTTGATCAGTAAAACTAAAAATAATTGTTTGCTGGGTTCCCGGTCACAGTGGCATTCTGGGGAACGACATTGCTGACCAGAGTGCCACCATGGCTGCCCTCCGCAGTAGCATAGATGTACCGTGTGCATACCTCAGCCTGAAGCCACTGGTACGTAGAGCAAATCTTGACAGGAAACATGGGACACACAAACAAAGAACAAACTCTACACTATAAAGCCGCACTTGTGTAGATACACAACGTACAGACAAGACAGACACACGGAAGCAGCCTTAGTCATGCTACGGATAGGCTAGACTTATGTAACACATTCACGCTTGCTCACTTTGTCCTCAAGACCGCTGTGTGGCAGGTATGGAGAGGGCCTATCCGTAGTTCACATACTAATCACATGCAAGGCACACTCACGCCGCATGATGCCAACACTTTCCGGAAATCTACAGGTGACTAATCCCACTCCACCCATCGCACTTAGGTAATAAACCAATGTTTTCTATCAAACGTGTTTTTAAGTATTTATCTAAAGTTAAATTTCTGAATCATATCGTATCGTGCATAATCACAACCTGGCCCTCCACACCAGCCATCTTTATTCTCTTTTTCATTCTTACCTGTGTTACTATTCAATTCAAGTAATTACCTTTAATCTATGGTAACTAACCATCTGTTTTCGGGCTCTCTGTCCTAGTTGGCCTTGCGCCACTAAGATGCGACCATCATAATCACCCTTTCCACACCAGCTACAAATGTGTTGAGAAGATCCATTGAGCAGCTGGGAGTGCGTTACGTAGGTGGCCTATCCGCAGCCTACCCAGGGTGACTTCAGTGAATAGGTTATGTGATTCAGGTGTGTAGCGTCTTAATTGTGGTTTTAATACGTGCAGTTTGTTGTCTAGTTGTTCACTGCAGGGTAGTTGCCATGTGTTACGAAGCTGTCGTGTAATGTGAGTGTTTATGTCGATTTAAGGTACCTTGGTTATGTCAACTGTGGTCTTGAGAGCAGGAGCACCAGTCTTTTCATCAGCCTCTCATTGCCAGGGATTCCACAGTGCCCAGGTACCCAGGGTATAGTTATTTAAAAAAGCAAGGCATATACAGTCATTATAACATTTAAAAGAACATTTAGGGCATAATTTTTAAACCACCTTCCTAATTACAGTGCCTCACAACGCTTAAAAAATTTTGTACACGATGGATTTTGAAATTTTGTGTTTCATGATGGTTTTTGAAACAAGTAAGATGACATACGCTTCTGCTGTGTAAATACTGCTATGAAAATTTGTTATTTTATTAACGCTAATGTTTGGTCTCTTCGGGGCACAAGATACAGCAGAATCCGCTTTGCACGCGTCGCTCAAGAATTATGCGCACCTCTACCTGTCCTTCAGGAAGAGTAAGTGCTGCAGAATCGCACTCCTGGGTACCATATTTCGTTCTACTAACGTGAATGTCAGGTGGCACGATATAGGAAGAAGATGCCACGGTGGAAGCCTGCGCCCGGCAGAGCACCCTGCAAGTCACCGGACAAGCGCGAGCTTCACGGGAAAGGTTCCCCAACCTCCGTCACAGGCCGATCGGAATTTGTTTCGGCGACTCTCCGCCAGGTGCCAACGTCGTCTTTTCGGAGCTACTTTGAACGGCGGTGTCTAGCGCTCTCTGTGATTATGAAGCTAAGGATTTCGCCATGGTTGTTTTAAGATCATAGAGAACTTATTTGGACACATAAAAAATTAAGTGCAGTTGACCTATAATCCCATCTCCGCGTCCTTGTGATCTCTAAAACTTCTATTCAACAACAATATGGCTTAGCAGCGAAAAGTTACAGTGCCGCCTGAAATGATGTGTTAGGAATTCACTTTCCATCGCAATTCGGGCAGTCTTGGATGCGAGGGCTGGCTCCCTGTGTCCATTAGCGCAATACATGAGGCATTAGAGCCGCCTGTGCTTGATCGTACTAAATATCACTTCCCTTGAGTGTGTTTGCTTCTGAGCGGGTCTTGTGCACTCACTGTGGTGCTACTTTGCACCCTCTGGCGTATGTCTGTCTGATATTTTCTCACGTAAAGCTGCCACTCTTGTGGCGGTTTGTGCTTCAATGGTGGACTTGAAACCATCGGAGATGTCTCAAGTCTCTCCCGTGTGGCGGTGTGAGCCGCGTGGTTTCCATGTGCCCCTGCCATGTGCCCCACAAACTTGACCAAGTGGATGACGATTCGTTCTAGTAAAAAGTCTCGCATGCCATAATGTATATTTGTGGCCGTATACGTAGTTAGGTGAAAATCGGTTGTTAAATTCTCTAAAACTGACATGAGTGCGCAATTATACGACCTGTTTTGGCTGGGAGAGACTCAATTGTCGCGGATGGAGTGGAAAGGGCGAAGGATACGGAAGAGTGTTTTTTTAGCTGTATTATATTTATTGGCGATTTGCAGGGAACCGTGAAGCAAGGAGGCGTCTTGAGATGTCAATGCGATTATTGCTCCAGTGCCGCGCATGTTGTTTTCCGTGAAGATGCCGACTTCATTCGCAATATTGTCGTAGTGTGTATTACACTCGTATAACCTACGTGCTGTAGCCCGCAGCCGAGGTATCAGGCGACGCCGAGGGATGCCAGTAACGGGTTTTCCCAAAGTGTAACGGATAAGGCTAATAAGTGCGTTGGAATGTACGGCCCTTTTAGTCCTATGAGCCTAAAGCCTTGCTTTAGGGTACTGCTCGAGATGTTCCAGAAGACGTATCTTTGTCTAGGAAGGCAAGAATTACAGCTTGGTAAAAAAGCTGTGCCGCGGTCAATTGAGAAATACAGGTGAATCTACAGAGGAGGTGCGGATTTAATATATACAGACCCGCTAACTGAGCTTCACGAATATCGTATACTGGAAATTCGTAAGGTAATCGCCCGTGCGTAATAAATGACCAAGCGTTGTACAGGCCGGTGGATGGCACAACCAAATCTCATGGGTGGGTGTAAGATGACATGCACATTTTGCGCCAAGTTGGTGTCCCGTTACGAGTATATTTACGGGGACTACATAAACTGTTAAACTGCAGCTGAGGAGATGGATGGTGTACCTGATCTGGATTGAAATGACTTGGACTGAATTTGTGCCATTCTCTGACAATCCCGAGTAGTTTTGTCTAGTTGGTGATAGCCTTAATTCGAACTGTGGAAGCGAGCAGTCAATGCGGAACGTAGCAGTCTAGGGTTGAATTTGCATATGAACTTTAGAAGGATACTCCTTACATTAGGTCCTGACCAATTTGTCGCCCGCATAGAACAAGCTTGATGTTGCTTTGCGTAGACTGAACACGGTAGAGTTCGGGAAGAACTTTATGTGTTAGCCACAAAATTTGTGCGCACTATTCTTTGCTTCTCTATTATTGTTGAATTTTTTCTGTACCCGCTCCTGCAATGTCCCAGGCATGGGAAAGCAGTATTTGTAAATAAATAAATTAATAAATAAAAGAAAATTGAGCAGCCGTGTCTGCGAGTTTCCGTGTCACCCGCTTCATGGCTAGGTTTAGAGAAATTTAAGATGAAGTAAAGACTTGTGGAACACCACGATCTAAAAGGAGAGTGGTTGGCTTTTGTATTCAAAGGATAAGGCGGACGGTTCGTTGTTGAATAAAATTTTACACACAATTTTGAACATTTTCGACGGGTGAACGCACTAGATTTTTCGTGAAGTATGCCTGATTAACTAACATACGTAGGAGCCACAGGTAGTCATGAGTACTCAGATTGGGTCGAAAATCGGTGAGAGTGGGGTGGAACTACCCTGAAGCCTCAAGGTGGAGCATTAACCTATTGTTTATTATCCTCTCAATTTGACTACATAGGACCCGATATAATGCTACAGGTAGAAAGTACTGGAGAGTATGTTGGTCCTCACCTTTCTTAGTTATTGGATAAATTCTAGTAACTTCAAGATGTTCAAGTACTGCTTCTAAAGTCCAAATAGCGTTCACATGGTGAAGTAGAATGGCCAGGGCATGCGGAGAATATAGCGCTAATCCTTCGATTTTATATGATCAAGCTTCGGTACGGATTTTGAGTGGCCCTCTGAGATGGCTGTTGAAAGCCTTCCTGTACTGAAGTGAGCATTTAGCTCTGGAAAGGGATGTATAACATCAATACCCGGAACATCATAGAGAGCCGATGGACCCTTCAAAGCACGAGGAAAGAAGACGTGAATAAGATAATCTTTTATTTGGGAGTTATCTTATGTTAGCACTTGTCATCGGTGATAGACAGGTTTTTCCTGGCGAGTCCATGCTGACACTAAAAAACTTGCCATAGACAAAAGACGCCCAATACATGGCTGCGTGGATAACCAAGATTGGGCGAATGAAGGTTGACCTGCTATTGTTGAAAGCTTTTATAATGATTTTTGAACTAGATTTTATGATAGCTTTGCTTGCAACCCGTACGATTATGATGAGCAAGGCTCTCTCGGTTTTCAAGAGACGAAATATGTGCGGAGAGGTAGCCTGACCTCTGCTGCACCCGTGCACTCAGTCGCACGGTTGCGGCGGGGATATCGGATACAACTATATCAGCACTGTTACAGCAAGAGTTTGCGGAAATGTATTATCTAAATTCAGTCCTTTTTACGTGAACCATTATCTTACGGGTAGGAATTTTTTTACTTTTACGATATAGACAGGTGGAATTGTGATCACTACTCCCGGTGCCGTCAAGGCATTTCCGTGTTCGGATGGTGATAGTGGTGGCGAGAGTTAGGGCCGGGGTTGTGTCACTTTTTTTTAAAGACGTCCTAAGCGAATACAAACACCAAGTTTACTCCGTAGGTATACGGGGCTAAATTCAACCAACTTCGAGTTCGAGGAGACTGCCGCTAGAATGAGTGCAGGAGCAGATGCAAAAGTGTTGGGTGCTTCGAAATACTCTTCCACAGGTATAGGTATTTACAAGAGGTGCTGTATACAGACACAAGAACAGTTGCCTTGCCTACAGGTGAAACTACTCTTACAATGACAACTTCGCGATGACCTGTACTGGCCTTATCCAGGGTTGCTGCAGTACGTGACATAAAATGAGGACAATAATAACCTCTAAAGCCGAACATCGTGGTGGTGCAGTGTGACTGCGTGTGTATGCTTGAATAGTCGTGACCACAAAGCTATGATTTTTGGAGATATTACAAGACGCTGCATGTTTCGCAAAATAAGAGTGAGAGGTGTCATTGTAACTATATAACAGTTCAAAAGCCGTCGTGTTAGCAGAAAGCCCCCCAAATTTCATTGTGTGATGTCGCGAATATTCGAAGGTAGGGTGTTGCAATGTAAAGACTCTTCTTGTTTGTTTCTTTTTGTATGGGGCTCAATAGTTTGAAACAGCTTACTGAACTGTATGACGATATGAATAATATCCTTGAGGTAGATGACATCAGGCACTTTGTTGTTCACGAAATTCAATGTGAACTTTATGTGTGTCGCCATGTTCTCCGCGGCCTTCTTGCGGATTGCATGAGGTTGGGTGCTATGTGTTCAGATGGGGCGACAGGTTCGACGAGGGTAATTTAGGATGCGTCAATGGCTTTCGAACGGCTGCCACGTTTTTTGCAGAACAGCGATCTTTGCCTGCGAAACCAGAGAGATTGCAGTGAAGCTGGGCATTTTCGCTAACCGATGAATGATTTCCGTGTAACTCTGAAGATGGTCCCGCTAGAGTAGCTGGTCATTTGACGCCATTAGGTAAAGTTCGCGGGCCCGTTGTTTGATCCTGTTGCGAAAGGGATTGCTTGAGAGAGGATAACAAACTTGTGTTAAGTTCTTCTCTATTTGGGACACGTATGTGGCCCACCATGCTAAATGCGAACTGGCTGTTCTCCTTGTCAACGACATAGCCCGTTTTCGTGTCACATTCAACTTCTGTTGTGTGTGTTCGTTTATATCACAAGACAAACTCAGAATACCGCGACATTGAGATATGTAGATTAGGCAGAAGGCCAAGCATTTAGGACTTCTATGTCGATATTGTGCTACCTTGAATTACTCCATGTTGTCCTTGAGGATTCTTGGAAGAATTGGTAAATATGAGGTAAGAAATTCTCGCTACAACATTAATTATACCGCGTGTCGGGTTCCTGCTGGGCGTGATCGCCTTAATGGATACTTTTATTCATTCATCGCGGTGGTCGTGTTAAATGTGCAAGTGATTTTTGCGGAAGTATTTAGCGTTTGTTTCATCGTACTGGGCTGTATGAGCGCTGTTCGCTCCGGCATAAAATGTGACAGACGCCATTTTTGCCACTTCGGCACTGGGTGCACTGTGGCCACTGATAGAGGCGATTGAATTTCGTGAAATCTGCCTGATACAAATTTTCACCAGGGGTCTGAGCTGCAATCTAGACCTGTTCGAACAAACAATGTGCATCTGTAAAACAAAACGGTTCCCGCAAACACACAAAAAAAAAACACTTCCCGTGGGGAGAACTTATTTATAATCCCAGATGCTAGGAAGCCATCGTCTGGCGAAGAGCCACGTGGGCACAGTGTAAATATGCAGAATGCTGTACGTGAACCTTGTATTCGATCGTTGCCTCGGACGTCACAGTTACAATGTTCAGCTGTATAGCGGGCGATAGAGTCTTGTAATAAATAGGATCAATGCCGACGCATGTTTTGTTAGCGGTAGATCGGTGGCACCGACGCCAGAGTAGAGAGGCAATACTGGACATCGAGATACGAGTGGATGATTTTAAAGTTGCCCACAATATAGCGTGACACCAGCCACGCCAAAAGTAGTGAATGTGTGTGTGATTACGTTATGCCCTGTGTTTATATGTCTGGAAGAGCGATCCTTCAATTTTTTCACGCCTGATATAGCTTTATTTCAGGTGACGTCAAGCTGCGCAAGTGGCTGTAGTGGTAGTTAGTTTGTGATGTTTGAAAGTTTGTGTTAGAGTTTTTTGCGCATTCATTTCGGTTGACTGGGGACGCGCTTGGACTACGTTAAGGGTTGCTGTGGGATTTGACATTTGTTTTTGTTTTACTGACTGCAGCAAGCGTGGAGCATACTTTTGTGATAGGGCAGTCGTTGATTAGCTATTTGTGGCTTGCTGATTACTGTTCCGAAATTACTGTGTAAAGAAGCATTACTTGGAATAACTTTATGTATTAGGAAGTGGATATTCGCTGTTCCTTTGTGTATGGTGTTGGCATGCTTTTTTATTGCTAAGCAGGTTTAAATTTGGTGCCTGTTTAACTAAGGCACCTCTCGAAGACTGTGTAATGCTCTCCTAAGACTTATATTCGTGTAGCTTTATTTCAAGAATGTATAACCACTTTCTTCATTTCGCGCAAATAAACACTGTGTGTAAATGCTGCATTACCAACCATTTTCGGTATATAAATAGCTTTACCTAATACCTCTACCATGTTCAAAACTCTGGGACAGTAAATGTTTTGAAACTACTTGTCTTATACTCATTTTAGCTCACCCTTTAGTTTCCGTTAATTTCTAGTGCACTGTAATCTTGCGGAAAAAAATTTGCGGAATCCTAAACATGTTTATTACAAAATCGGTCGTCGCGAGCTCTGTGATTATTCATTGAATCAGAAAATATATATTATGCATCTCAATACAGTAGAAAAGTAAGAAACCTTCGTTATAGGACCATAAAATCTATCAAAGCTGTCAATATTGGGGGTTTTTATTCTCACTGAATATCTCCGTATTTTTATACGCACAATAACGACAGTGCCTCAGCTGTAGCACGTCTTGCTCGAACGAAGTACACAAGTCTCGTGTGTCGTTGCCCTGCTGCAGACATGTCTAAGGGACGACATCCTCATTCTGTCACTGCCGCCTAAATGCGTGTCTTTTCTGTTCGCTTGCTTTTACGGACTAACTTTCCCGTATTGCTCACACAACTATAAACACGATAGACGTTTGCTACATTCCATGCAATGTGCAGTCACTGCACGTGCGCTACCTATTTAAAGGCTTTGTTTCGATTCGGATGTATTTTCAAGCCAAAATATTTTGTTCACTGCCTGGCCTTTTCTTTCGCGCTGCGAAGAATGCAATAGGACTTAAAATAACAAAGATGAGAAGAAGTATCGCACATGATGTTTACTTCGAACACACGAGCAAGTGGGAGGAGCTGCTTTCCGGGTGTTCAGGTCTCCGCGCTGCTAGGCAATCAATACTAAAAAGATATTTGTTTCAAAAATCAAAGTATTACTAGATTTTTTTACTCCCAGCTAATTTGCGCTCTACGCAGGGTGTAAATGCGCCCGTTATAGTTTAGTTTTGTGCGGCATGGTATGGGTCCCCGAGGATTGCGATCTGTCATGATTTTCTGGTCATTATCATAATAATACAAGTTCCCCCATCGTACAATGTTATTGTTTTGAAGGCATTGAATATTCTTTATGCAGCATTGTGGCTAGAGTGGCACATTAAGCTGGGAATGACGCATTTGTTTGCGAGAAACGCTGCCCTAATCTAAAGCAGAAGCAGTTTTCAACTTCCGCTTCAATTAATGTCCACAATGATTTTGACCTCATCTTGGCCCACATGTTATAATTACTGCAAACGACATACCCAACAGCAGAACTCGCGGTGGGTGCTGGTGATTATTGCAAGAGGTGATGTCATCTGTTTTTATTTATTCAATGTTCTGCGGTGTGGCGCCATGAGTGCGATACCAGCGTTTCCAGGTCTTTTCGCAAGTGGGAGTCAGGTAGACAGTGATCGTGCCATTTAGGTATTGTGGCTTATACGTTTTTATTGTTAAAACCCTTGACTAGTGAGCCCTGTGTACAACCCATTGTGGTTCAGAAAGGGGTTGCTTTAATCAGTTCTTGTTTCGAGGAGTCGTCCGAATGGCGAGATGTTTCGCAATTGGTCAATATATTCTAGTCTGAAACATGAGCTGATGAAATTTATAGATAAATTCATTTATTTCAACAGCAAAAAATTGTTCGTCTACGTACACAGAGACGTAGGCGTATGTCCACAGATATTCCTGTACTTACCCTCACAGGCTTAACTGCCCGAAAAAGTTTACATTGTATGGACTTCGAACATTATATGTAGTTAAAAAATGCAGATTGCAGTTCTATCTTCGTGGTTCAAGAACATCTCTACTAACTTAACACTTAAATAGGTGAACAAATTTGTGTGGCATTTTATGCGAGAATATTCCAGTACTGGCCAACTTTTTCGGTCGTATACAGGACGTTGAGACCGCGAAATGACCCCTGTGGTTGTGCCGTGGCGAGGCCTATTGGTAACAAGCATAAGCACGACGATTCAGTCGCCGGGACGATGGCTTCTTTTCAGGTACTGTTGAGAAGGAAGTATGAAGTTCATCGAATATTGGCTCAGTTTAAATACACCGAGATGGTAAAAAAATTGTTGTTCTGACGCATCTGGTAATTATGGTGTAGCTTAGAATCGTTAAACCGAATATTTCATTCAAATGAGTCTGCATAACATTGCCTTCTTGCAGCTCTGATCGGAATGATAATCGTTCTTCGCGTATATTTGCAGAAAAGATAATGTGTCCTTGTGAATTCTTGATACTACAACCCGTCTTCCTAATGGCCCTTGCACAGTATGATTACAATTTATGGCATGTACACGGAAAGAATACCACGAAACGTGGATTTGGCCAAAAGAGTAAACAGGCGGAAGAATTGCAAAGTAAAAAAATTGATTCTTACTGGTATATCCAACTGAAAAAATTAGAAGAGAACTTTGGCTTTCACAAAACTCGAAATATTTGCACAGCTTGTACGAGTTTTCGAAGGCTGGATAAGCAGCACGCATAACAGGCCCCCGCATTTTGTCGGACAAGCGCCTGCTTCATCTAACATAAATTGCCCAACTTCCCGCTAAAACCTTTCAATAAAAACTAAGCAAGGAAAGTTTAATTCACCGTCTGTCCAAATTCAGCGAAAGTGGAGCGCATTAGCACGCGCTAGATCTACCCGCTCAATTAAAAATGCCAACACCAACGTAGCGAACGCAGACTAAATGCTATGGTATAGTGAAGTGATGATAGCGTAATCGTACGGATGCCGTTTTCATAACGTGAGGTATTCATGTTCCACTGTGACCACAAGAAGCGTTTTTACTTTCCAATTGGCTGCAGGTGTTTTCGTTTTGCAGGCTGTACCCCTCGCACCTTTAAAGTGGATCAGTGGCAATTTTGCAAATACAGGGCGGGCGTAGAGGTGCCGGGTATCATTACCGGCAGGTATAGAACAACATGTTTTTCTTGAGCCTTCGAGGTTTTCAGATGCCGCGTATCAGCAAAGCTAAGCCAAAACAGCTCTCATGTTATTAAACGAACGCCAGACAATTGAGGTTGTACCCGGGTAAAATATACACTATCTGAGGCCAAACTGGCTATGGAATAATAGTACCAAATTTACCCGGGCCAACATGGCTGCCAGTCAATGAAGATATATCATCAGCCCTCATAGTTTGTGTACTCTTAAACCTGCTGCCACGTTACATCTTCGGTGGAGTGTGCGGCTTCATTTTTATACTGCTCCAAGCTTCGTATCCTCTATTACGGGACGCGATCGTTGAGGGTACGAGGCTGATATTGGGCAGCCGATGCACTGCAGTGACTAGCATTCGACCATGTCCGCCATTCTGTGGTTTTGGCTTAAGCCGTGACTGCGACGTGCTCGTCTCCGAGTGGTCGAACTCAAAGATTACCTCCAGCTCGGCGACGTCGACGGTTATATCCCCGTGTACGTAGCGTTCCGGTCCGAAACGTAGCTCTTGGTACCCATAGCTCATAGCAACGTAGTTCTTCTGCCCACACAAAGCAAAATAGGGAGTTAGACTGCTAAACCCTAACGAGGACACCCCAGTGCAAATGACTTTATTTGCTGTAGATGCTGCGACTTCATTTTATCTCTTCATTTCGTTTATGATAAATACGGAATTGTCTTCGGCGACATGGCAAAAAAAAACCTATGAATGACTGGGCCATGCCACCCAACAGCTGTAGCAGCGTCGAAGAGTACCGTTGTTTCTGCTTTTTTAAAAAACAAAAGAACACTGAAAAAATTAGGAACAGAAATAGCACTCTGTAGCAAATGATGTGGATAATATCTATTTCTTTGAACATCACCTTGTGAAACCAGTAAAATTGAAGTTGCGAATTTTTGTACAATAATGTACATGGACTGCACAACACACTTGTGAAGTGTAAAAAACATTGTGGATAACAGGTAGAGCGTTGTATTGTAACTTTTTATTAGCTTCACCTTTTTAAATATTGTTCGTTTAATAAGTAACTTGAAAGTTTTCATTTGTATAGAAGTATGCAAATGCCGTGGTGAATTGGGCTTTCATTTAGCTCGTCATACTATTGAAATCATAATCTCTGGGTAGCATATTTTGTTCTCTCAGTTCGTACCAGGGAGTTTTCCTGCGATAGTTTCCAAGAATCCTTTACCGCTTGAATGGCAACAGAACAATACCTAGGATTAGTTTGTGCTTGCCCAAATGTGAAATATCCAGCACTTCATGAGCTTCGAATTACGGCGCTACGAGTTGCTTTTATGCACGTTGGCATTACCTAGAACAATACCTAAGATTAGTTTGGGTTTGCCCAAAAGTGAAATATTCAACACTTCGTGAGCTTCGAAGTACGGCGCTACGAGTTGCTATTTATGCACGTGTTCATTTTCGTAGATTTGAAATGCTTTTTAAGTTAGTCTGTGGTGCCATCGACCCGAACAAAGAAGTGTAACTGACACGCAAAGGAACGAGCGGGTAATATATGTGACGTTTATTTGCTGCTGGAATGAAATATCTTGGCTTATTCATGGTGGCAAATTAATGAAGGAGGATTGTTATTGGTGTGTCTACTTGTTTAGTCCACGAAAGATTGTTTCGGAAGAGGACTCCCAAAAAAGATAGAATGAGAATCCTGAGTAGGGGAACTGCTAAATTGCATGTTTACCTAAAAACACGTCGACATTTCTGTAGGTCTAAACAATATATTCTTGGTTTTCTTTATATTTAATTAAAATTTGTGGCTGGAAGCCAAGAACTAAAATCGTCTTACACATTGATTCTAGTTAACATCAGGTTTCTAGTTAGTAAATTCCAGTTACACAATTAATATATCCGGTTATGTTTGCTTTATTTGTCTTGAACTATAACCTCTCGTTTGTTTATTTGTGAAACGTTACGAGCGTCTGCCCGCACCCACCACTCTTATCACAAAAAGTTGTGCGGGCATTTTGGTCTTTTACTCTTTGCGTACCTCGCGAGCTTTTTTTATAGGAAGAGTTTGGCACGCAGTATTTGATCGGAAGAGTGTATCGCAATTATCATAAGATAGAATGTTCGTCATTGATAGCCAATATTCTCAATGCAATGCAGTGGTTCTCGAAGGATTAACGCTGAATTATGTATACTCGCAAGACATGCAAGGCTGCATTTCATTCATCGAAACTCTATTGTGGAAGTCACTTTGGGGAAGGCTGCGTCGTGCTTTCGCACTCGTTCGATTTTTAAATGGAGCAATACTTCTCTCCAATAAACTTTGTTCTCCAAAAAAACGTGCCTCATTGCTGTCCATGAGCGACATAATTTATGCACAAAAATAACGTTTGGGACTCAAAAACAAAGCTTTGATTTTTGCCACGATTTAAATACCTAATTTCACTGCTTACGCCACCGTTTCTTCCACACTGGCTTTTTCAAAATTGGTGCTTTTATGTGTGACGACCTAACTTCTTAACTCCAGAAATTTTATTGAAAGAAAATTTTACGTCAATGAATGTCAGGCTGAACATAAAGAGAGGATTTTTAAAATCGAAAAAAGCATGTAATGGGAAATGATTAGCTCCAAAGACAAAGTATTGATTCTATATTTACCGAAAATCTTCTTGCCTAGTTGCTTTTTGGAACCTCAATTGTTTATTGGCTAAATACCATTTGCAGTTTCGTGTCCTGTATATCTTTTGTTTATATTGTGTTTGGAAATTTTGGGAAATTCTTTCAAGACTGAGTATGGTGTGCAGTTATGATATTTAGTTAGAGATCTGTCTTTGTTTAAGGCTGCAATATAATCAAGATTTCTTATGTCATAAGCCAACCTGCCTTCAGTATCAAAATACAAATATACACTCACTGAAAACTGATGATGCTGATGACAATTTTAAATAATCGCACTTGTATCTAATTGGGAGACGTCAGTGCAGCTGGAACAGGGACAGAAAGGAAGAGATATAGACACACACGGGCGTGTTCCAGCTGCGTTGTCCGTGTTTCACACGTCCGTGTTCCAGCTGCGCTGACGACTCCTAATTATATTCAAGCAACAAGGACAAATACCAACTTTGTACCTCATCTTTGACAGCAGCATATTATTCTTTTACCCCAGAAAGTACCCAAAATCTTATTCCTAATTGTAAAAAATAGACAACATATTTATTTTTTTTTTCAGAGAAAAAAAGCTCGCTCGCTAGCTTCGCTTTTTTTACTACGTCGCTTGAAGGAGCACGAATGACGGGAAAATGTTCATTAAAATATTAGCCAATTTCATGTCGGATATTCCCTACTTTTAATTATGAGCTGTTGTGGTGGTGCCTTAAGATTTCTTTAGTTGCAAAGTTTTCGCGATTTACAAAATATTCCCACAAACTTATGCATGTATTTTTCGTGTTTGGCTCCTTTATGAGAGTGTTCAATTCATTTCTTATTGTTTTAAACAATTTTAGATCATACTCGTTCCTGCTACCTAAAATAGCATGAAACAATTTGTTGCAATATTTTAACGAGTGGCTAATACTTTTTTCTGTGCTTTTGGCGTGCTTCTAATACAAAACGTCGATTGTACATTGGCAGAAACATGTAAAATATTTGTATGTGCTATGAGCTGTTGTTCCTTGACAGATGGAACTCCAATTTTGGTATAGGATGCTATTCTTCAAATGTTCAATGTTTTTTTTTTATAATTTTAGGCCTAAAGTATCGTTATCTGAAGTGGAGTGGATAGAAAACAGTCTACAATAGTAAGGAATCCCTGAGATTGCAACGCAAAGTTTCTGGTATTTATTCGCCGTATGAGAAACTTCCTATTTAATGTTCAAGAATAGAGTCAAACATTTGATTTTTAGTTATCCATACGACTGAACCAGCTCCTCAAAATTTAGAAAAACGTTTATTTTTACCGAAGGGTTCGTGTTCAATATACACTGCTCACAGATGGAACAGGGTGCACAAATGAAATGTTTTTTGTCTCATATCCTGTTTGTGAGAGGAAATTAACAATATAATAAATTCAGACACTGGGAGCTAATGCAATGTCAGAAATAGGGTAAGCGTTTACGTAGGTCAAAAATACTATGTAAGGCAGATAGTGCTGTAGGTAGTTACAGAGTACACACCCAACAGAACGAGAACCTCAAATTCTGGTAAATGCCTGCTGTTACAAGTGTGATGAAAGAAGGCGGTGTGAAGCTGTATCAATTGTATCCTCAGCACTACCTCAATTCTACTGCAGGGGTTATGTGAGTCTATGGCCAAAAAAACGGCATATGTTTCGGCGACTGCCATCAGACTTATCTAAGGAGTATTCTGCATGTAAACGTAAATTTAAAAAGAAATGTTGGAATATTATATATATATATATATATATATATATATATATATATATATATACACATCTATATGTCCGAGCAGATATCCGAGAGAAGGGATTGATGCTGTACTTTGTTGCTTGCGTAGTGTAAAACGCCTTTCAGAGAAGCGATGGGGCGGAGCGATCAATCGACAGACATTTGCACTTTGTTTACTTACATTTTGCCCTCTTCCGTTTGTTGGGCGGTCACCTTCTCTCCGAGTTATCTGCCAACCAGGCATAGCTCAAACTGTTGTGAAACTTTCACCAGAAAAGCGATTTATGCGGTCGCGATGCTCGGCTGCTCATTGTGCACGTTCGGGATTTTCGCTTACCCATGGCTTAGCAGCAGGAAATAAATTTGGGTATGGCTATTATTGGTGTTACTGAATTAGTTTGTTATTGCAGTATAGATTCCTGGCCATTTTGCTCGTATTCTTTAGCGCAGTGTCGTAAACAGGTCTTCGTAAAGGCACTACGGCTTCCAATTCCATTGCTGGATTGTTGTGTTAGCTGCATTCAAGCTGCTTTTCCTGGAGTTGGCAAAACAAGAAAACATTGGTTTTAGGGAACGATAAAACATTACTAACTGCGACGAAAGGCGCGTGAAAAAAGCACTCCCCGTGCCGTCAATTTTGAGGGAAAACAGCCCCAGATAGTTTTTTTGCTGGCAGTGAGAATGGGAACACTAGAACGTTTCCTCTGCATTTGTGATGCACTAGAGCCTTGTGCTCGCTAATGGTACCTTGCTGGGTGCATTAGCAAGTGCACGTCCCCATGTCCATACACCCGGTAAACCATGACCCCCTCCAGCTTACTGTTAGACAGGTCGTCATTCCTGTTCCCCGGGGCTGAATTATCTATCCTGCACCATATGGGATTATTTTCAGGAGCCTGAGCTACATCAGGGGATGACCAGTTACACGGCTGCGTGCGTGGTCCAGCTGCCTGGGCTCGAAGTAACTTTACCTTAAGTCTCCAGGTTCAGATTTCCATTGGCGGCCTGTCCGGATCCAGGGATTCTTAGCACCCTCTGCTGCGTCACAGGTCTGACCGCCGCCGTGGTCAGTTGCTTCGCAGCCCCTGAGGACTGAGGGCCGAGGGGTAGTTGGCGTATTCATGGGAGGTTGTGGCTGTTACTACACCAGGGTGGCCAATCCTGCTCTGGTGACGGAGTGCATTACCGGCAATGGTCGCCGGGGTCAGGCCACACCCCAAGTCCCTTTGTGCAATTCCATCAATACGCGGATATTTTTTTTTCCGGTGGGAATTGTCCGGCACTGTGATTCGAACCACGGTCCTTCTGCACGCGAGGCGGGTGATCTACCTCTACGCCATGGAATCTGAACCTGGCAACGTTTACCGTGCGAACCTTATCTAGCGAAGCAAGTCTCGAGGTGTTGTTCGAGGAATTAGAGGGCATTAAATGGGATGTAATAGGGCTTAGCCAGGTTAGGAGGGCAGGCGAAGCCTTTACGGTGCTGAAAAATGGACACGTCATACGTTACCGTGGTCTAGAGGACAGAAGAGAACTGGGAGTGGGATTTCTAGTAAATAAAAGCATAGCTGGCAACATAGATGAATACTATAGCATTAACGAAAGGGTAGCAGCTCTTGTAATTAGGTTTAATAAGAGGTACAAGCTCAAGGTGGTGCAGGGCTACGCGCCCACATCCAGCCACGACGACCAAGTAGTGGAACGCTTCTATGAAGATATGGAATCGGCAATGGCTAAAGTAAAAACGCAGTATACTGTAGTTATGGGGGACTTCAATGCTAAAGTAGGCAAGAATCAGGCTGGAGACAAGGCAGTTGGGAACTATGGTCTGGGCTGTAGAAATAGCAGGGGGGACCTACTAGTTGAGTTTGCAGAACGGAATAACCTACGCATAATGAATACCTTCTGCTGTAAACGGGAGAGTTGGAAGAGGACCTGGAGGGGCCCGAATGGGGAGCACAAAAATGAAATAGACTTCATATTATGCGATAACCCTGGCGTCGTGCAGGATGTGGAAGTGCTCGGAAGGGTAAGGTGTAGTGACCACCGTATGGTAAGATCTCGAATTAGGCTATAGTTGAGGAGGGACCGCAACAAGCTAGTACGAAAGAAGCCGATAAATGAGCAAACAGTAAGACGTAAAGTAGAAGAATTCAGGATCGCGCTGCAGAACCGATATTCCGCTCTTAGCGAGGAAGCCGAGCTTACGACACAGGAAGCCAGCGACAACCTTACACGCATTCTCACGGAGTGTGCAGTAGAAGACGGGGGCACTATGGCTAGACAGGATACTGGTAAACTTTCACAGGAGACAAAAGATCTAATCAGGAAACGGCAAACCATGAGAATCTCTACCGCAGCTGACAGAATAGAACTAGCAGAGCTCTCGAAGGTAATCAATAAGCGCAAGACAGCTGACATACGGAAGTATAATATGGAGAGGATCGAATACGCTGTAAAGAACGGAGGTAGCCTGAAAGCAGTAAACAGACGTCTTGGCATTGGGAAAAATCAGATGTATGCACTTAAGGGTAAGCAAGGTAATGTCATCACAAATAAGGATAAAATAGTCACAGTGGCCGAGGAGTTCTATAGAGATCTGTACAGTAGCCGGGACATACAGGATAATGATAAACGAGACAGTAGTTCAGAGGAGATAGACATCCCACCAGTAACGATCGAAGAAGTAAGGAAGGCTTTGAAAGAAATGAAAGGGGGCAAAGCACCTGGTGAGGATCAGATAACAGCAGACCTCTTGAAGGATGGCGGAGAAATTGTACTTGAAAAACTGGCAAACCTGTATACGCAATGCCTAATGACCGCAATGGTACTGGAATCTTGGAAGAACGCGAACATCATCCTAATCCATAAGAAAGGCGACATGAAGGACTTGAAAAACTACAGGCCGATCAGCTTACTGTCAGTCGTCTACAAGGTATTTACCAAGGTAATCGCTAACCGAATCTCTGCAACCTTAGATTTCAGTCAACCTAAAGAACAAGCAGGGTTCCGTAAAGGTTATTCAACAATGGACCATATTCACACGATCAATCAGGTGATAGAGAAGTGCGCTGAGTATACTCAACCCCTATATATAGCCTTCATAGATTATGAGAAAGCATTTGACTCGGTCGAAACCCTAGCAGTCATTCAGGCATTACGGAACCAGGGGGTAGATGAGCATTTTGTAAGAATACTAGAGGATATCTATAATGGGTCTACAGCTACCATGATCTTCCATAAGGAGAGCAGTAAAATACCTATAAGGAAGGGTGTCAGACAAGGAGACACAATCTCTCCAATGTTATTCACAGCATGCTTACAAGAAGTATTCAGAACGTTGGATTGGGAACAGGTGGGAGTAAGGGTTAATGGAGAATACCTCAGTAACCTCAGATTTGCTGATGACGTTGCCTTGCTAAGTAACTCGGGGGACGAATTGCAAAGTATGCTTTCCGCACTGGGCGAAAAAAGTACAACCGTGGGCCTGAAAATTAATATTCAGAAAACTAAAGTAATGATCAATAACCTCGGGACAGAACAGCAGTTTGAGATAGATGGTGAGGCAGTGGAAGTGATAAGCGAATATATATACTTAGGGCAAGTTGTGACCCCAGATCCCAACCATGAGGCAGAGATCATTAGAAATCATTAGACGGATTAGAATGGGGTGGGGTGCATATGGCAGACATTATCCGATAATGAATAGCAGCCTACCATTGTCGTTGAAGAAGAAAGTGTATGACAGCTTCATCTTACCGGTACTCACCTACGGGGCTGAGACTTGGAGGCTCACTAAGAGGGTTCAACTTAAATTGAGAAGGGCTCAGCGGGCAATGGAGCGGAAAATGATAGGTGTAACATTAAGGGACAAGAAGAGAGCGGAGTGGGTCGGGGAGCAAACTGGTGTTAAAGAAATATTAGTAGAAATTAAGAAGACGAAATGGACTTGGGCAGGGCATGTAATGCGAAGGCAAGATAACCGCTGGTCATTAAGGGTAACAGAGTGGATCCCTAGAGAAGGCAAGCGCTGCAGGGGGCGGCAGAAAGTTAGATGGGCAGATTAGATCAAGAAGTTTGCGGGGATAAATTGGTCACAGTTGGCACAGGACCGAGGTAATTGGAGAATAATGGGAGAGGCCTTTGCCCTGCAGTTGGCGTAGACAGGCTGGTGATGAAGTCTCCAAGGGGCCACTGTATTGTGTGCTTCCCGCCTAATCCGCACCACATCCCTGGACCGGCTGTTGGTTTGTTCCACAACATTATTGGTGGCGTAGGGCCTAGGAAAAAGGTTGCAATAGAAAAAGAGCGCCCGATGCGCCGTCTACTCTAGGATTATCGCAAGGATTATACCTCCGTGTGGCTCTCAGGTGCAGCTGTTCGTCTCGTTATTCGTTTCAAAAAGTATAATATGCAAACTAGCCGGTCAGCGTTACAAACATTTGCACATATTGCCTTGTACAATTGCAGGTTTTTGCAAGACGCTGCAAATTAAAAATTCTTCCTTCTAGTACACCAAGTTGCTGCAATGGTTCATTGGCTACAACACTGGGCGGATGAGTCTAAGGACCTGTGTTCGATTCTGGTAGAGCCAGCTGGTTTTATTAGTGTTAATACGCAAAAATGGCCCCGTCCTGAGTTTTGGGCAGATTGTCGTGATACTAAGTGGACAAAATCATCGATTTCTCACAATAACAAACGTTAGAGCAAAACTATAATTTCCGCACGCAAATGCTTCTTAATAATATGCACTTCACCTTTCAAGTGGCTCGGCATGCTGTGACACATATATCAACACCTAAATGCAGCCAATCTGAGCAAGTATTAAAGGGGCCCTGAAAGGCGTTTTGAGCACACTAAATTGACTAGCGCAATCGTTAGATTGGGTCGTCAACATCATCTGTGCTAGTATTACTCTTTTACGCGCAGCGGAAAGCTCACACTATTGTTGCAAAGTTTGTCGCTTTTTTCTCACCATTTCCTTCGTGTTTTTGGACGCCGCCATCTTCACATGTCTACATCATCGATTCCCAGATGTTCGTCATGAGCTAGACATCCTGCTATTGGGCGGATTTTTCACGCACTTCCGGCAAAGAGATGAGTCGTCTGCTCAACGTCGGCTCGCCGGCTGATCTGCCAGCGGAGTGCCGGAGTGCTTGGACATTTTACGACAAACGAAACAAGTGTAAACAAACGCTAACCGTTTGTATTGAATGCAACAGGGCCATAACACGAAATGAATATTCTCTTACTTGAGTACGTTCCATAAAGAAAGCGTTGAAGCCCCGTGGCACTTCTTTCTTGCAATCGCAGAGAACGCCTTGCGCATACATTTTATTCAACTTCCAAACAATCCAGAGATGCGTTTCGAACGAACACAACGTCACAACATGCGTTGCAAGTCAGAACCGCGATTGACAGACGATGGGTTGCCTCCTCCTGCCCCTCGTAAATTCGGCACTCACCTCGCGCGCGGTTTGCGGGGACGAACAGCAAGTCACAATTAACTCTGGCGCACAAGCTGAGATGGCTTTTAGCCACGCACACTGCACATACCCCATGCGAGGTTGAGTCGTACGCCACTTGAGAAAGATAATCCAGACCATGGGAAGCACTATCCACCCGCAGAAGCACAACGTCGCATTTCATCGCGAAACAAAGGTGTCCACAACACACACACCATCGCCTCCTGTAATGCCGAACGCATCTCGCACTTCCAAATGGGAGTGAGTAGTATGCCTGCAGTGCCCATATGTCGCGAGGTGGGGCCCCGAGCTGAACCGGGATCACGCAACCGTAACTGACTTCTGGAGCGGTTTGTGCCTTGTTGCCAAGGCAACCGATGTTTGAGATTGTCAAAGAAATGGCGCTCGCTCCAGCGCTAGAAAGCTCAGAGCCACGCCGGAACATGTTTTGCCAACGTTGCCGCTCTCCACCACGCGTCGCCCCAAGCTGAACTGGCGTTTTGTGCACGGGTTCTGTATCGGTTTAAAATGTCTTTTTCACATGCCGCCGGCAGGAATTACCACCGCCACAAAATAAGACCCGGCACCAGCGGGGCCACATCTGATACGGCGCTTTTTGGATAAACAGTGCGCTGTGCATCGAAGGGAGCGAGCGCAGGATCCTCCCCGTGCGGCTGCGAGTTCGCCGCCGATAAAAAGTCGTGTGCCGCCGATAG